>NC_051080.1:63927913-64650413 GCF_004664715.2 Peromyscus leucopus | reverse complement strand
AAGCAGATTCTCATCTGTCTGTCTATCTATAATCTATCTATCTATCTAGCTAGCTAGCTAGCTATCTAGCTACCTACCTACCTATCATCATAATCCATCACCCATCTATCATCTATCTATCCATCTATCTATAACCTATCATCTATCTTTCCATCTATCTATCTATCTATCTATCTATCATCTATCATCTGTCTGTCATCTATATATGTCTGTCTCAAAAGTCCTGCGCAGATGCAGTAATAACATAGTCCTCTATAAGCCAGTACCATCACCATGCTGTTTAAGCTAGGAAGTCTGGGCTCTTGTGTTATGACAGCCCTGGCAGACTAACAGACATACTGCATTCACTACCCTCCTCCCCAACCCCCATAGCTACTTAGAGTCTTCTAGTATTCAAATCATATTCATCTACTCTCTCATTTTGTCACTGATTTTTCCTCCCTTAGTAATTGTCCTAATGCCACCAAGTCCTCATAGGTCAGTGGCTTTGTGTGGTCAAGTAGGTTCAACAGCACTCATCATCTACTTCCTGAATCCATCCACTCATTCACTTGTGTGAGTGTTAAGCACCTACTACGTGCCAGGCAGGATTAGTGTTTACATTCCGTAAGAACTTTTCATTGAATTTGTGGTGGTTTTAACTCAAGCCAATGCTGCACCCAAAACTATGGCCCACTTCCTCACAATGCTTTCCATCTGCTCTCCCTTCCAGTAAACAGTCCCTCCTGCTCCCATCTCGAGCCTGAATTAGCTCACTGCTTCGCACACTCAAGCAGTGTCCCTGTCCCTTCTCGATGGAGAAGTCCCTGGAATCCTTGGAGCTAATATAGGCTTTTGATTTTATTATTATGTGGCGTATTCAATGTTTTGTCTTATTACGATGTTCCTGAATCACGTGGATATGAAATTCTCATGCTCACAATTCTTCAACAGTTTTTCAACCCACACGTTAAGAAATTGATACCAGCAGGGCTGTAAAACTGTACAATCTAATTCATCAGCATTCATTGCCTGTGATAGACAGTGCTGCTGTGTGAATAATGCATCCCTGCTCATTCCATGGGGGCAGGGGCTGCCTGCCCTTCAGGTCATTCAGTTTTGCAGACAGCTGGGTTCCCCACCATTTACCATGAGCAGATTCCACGGGACCTCTCAGCCCAGCCTGGCCTGGACGACCTGGTGCTGCCTGAGGGCACATCATTCTGAGTTCGCTTGGCTTCTGTTCTCTGCCCAACTGCACTCTCAGATTAAAAGAGCTATAGTTGATGTCAGCAGGCTTACCACGGAAGTTAAGTTCTTATCGATGGTTATAAAACAAAGGCAGCGGGATATAAATTTTTAGATTGACACCAAAACAAAAACAAAAGCAAAAATCAATTCTTGTTTTTCTTTTTCTTTTTTTCTTTTCTTTTTTTTTTTCTGAGACAGGGTTTCTCTGTGTAGCTTTGTGCCTTTTCCTGGAACTTGCTTTGTAGACCAGGTTAGCCTCGAACTCACAGAGATCCGCCTGCCTCTGCCTCCTGAGTGCTGGGATTAAAGGCATGCGCCACCACCGCCCAGCCAATTCTTGTTTTTCATGAACCTAAACATTATGCCCATATCCCCATGGAGACAGGAGCTTTCACACGGAGAGACTCTCTGTCAGCCACCCAACCCCCACATCTCCATTCTGCTGTACACACTAGCTTGTTGCTTGGACAGGAGAAGTAGGAACCCCCAGATTCATCCACAGAAGGTGGTGGTTAAGGAACAAATGGTCCAAACCCCAGCAGTGACCAGTGCAGGAATCCTGGAGTGTCATAATCCAGAATGAGCCCTTGACCGTGTGGTCTTCAAGTCTGGCTCTCCTTTCCTGGGTCGCAGTGACTTTGCAATGCTTTTAAGATTTTGCTTCCCTCGGTTTTTGCTGCCTGGGTTAGTCAGGTTTGGCCTCTGCTCGTTATAGATTTAAAAATCCAGATAGATTAGCATCAACCCCAATAAGTCTCCATATCAACAGGGACAAACAGCTTCTGTAGTGGAAGGTGAAATGGGCGACCTGTTCATTCACGTGCACAGGTGGTCTGAGGTCAGGGGCTCACCAACTGGGCCTTGGGTTTGTGCAATTTGGTACCATACTCCTGGTGTATCTACCTCACCAAATAGCTATCCAAGAAAGAGAGGGACAGTGAGCAGGCTCCCTTCCACATCCTTGTCAGTGAAAATCACAGCTCAGGATGGGGACACACATTAATGTACAACACAAACACCTTCGCTGTTGTATGGAAAGATGCTTTCCTAAATAGGGATGTACTCTTTCTATCTTTCCACACTATGGTGGATTGAATAAAAATGGCCCCCATAGACTCATATTTGAATGCTTGGTCACCAAGGAATGGCACTATTAGAAGGTGTGGCCTTGTGGGGGTGGGGGTGGCCTTGTTGGAGGAAGTGTGTCACTGGGGGGTGGGCTTTGGGGTTTCAAAGGCTCAAGCCAGGCCCAGTGTCTCACTTCCTTCCTGCTGCCTTCAGATGATCCAGATGTAGAATTCTCAGTGAATTCTCAAGCACCATATCTGCCTGCATGCCACCATGCTTCCCACCACAAAAATGGACTAAACCTCTGAACTGTAAGCCAGCCCCACTTAAATGTTTTCCTTTATAAGAGTTGCAATGGTATTGGTGTCTCTTCGCAGCAATAAAAACCCTAAGACACACACCAAGCGGCAACAGCTAACATTTATAGTGCCCTTGCTCCATGCCAGACACACTACACCATCCTGAAAAGCAAGTACAGGGATCAAGGTACCATCTGGTGAAAGGAGAAATGGCCAAGTGCCAGATTAAAGTTCTTTGCCCGAGGTCGCACGATGAGTCAGTCAGGATAGGCCATGGAATACATTGGAAACAAACATCGCCAGAGTCAGTAGCTAAGACAACAAAGGGTCCTACCCATGCCACCTTCCATCAGTCCATCATGGGTTGGTACGTGCTGCAGCCCACAGAGGCTTCACCGGGGGTCACAGGCTGGTCGGTATGACATCTAGGAGAGTGACAGGGGTAAGGGAGTGAGCACACTGTGCCCCAGAAATGAGGTCCTCTCTGGTATCGACATCGCATGGGACAAAGCAAATCATGCATCCAAGTCTGACCTCGAGGAGGTGGGAAGAACAGTGGACCATGCATCAGAAAGAGTAACAGTATTGGGATGCCTAGCAGGGGAGTGGCAGGGAGGAGCTGGGGTGCACATAGACAAGATGCATTATTTACGTGTATGACATTGTCAATGGCTGAATAATAAAAGATATTCTATTTAAAAACGAAGGAAAGGAGAAATGGGATATGGATGGGCTGGCCTGATGGAGCCACCACTTGGGTTGTGCTTGTTCAAGAATGCTCGATCTCTCCTTCCCTCCCTCCCCCTCTTCCTTCTCTCTTCACCTGCTCTCTTTCTATCTCTGTACCCATCTCAGTCTCTTTCCCCCTCCTCTCCCTCACCTATCTCTCTCTCTCTCTCTCTCTCTCTCTCTCTCTCTCTCTCTCTCTCTCTCTCTCTGTCAATTAGCCCTTTGGCAACCAAAGAGATAGGAAAAGGAAAAAAGCTCTATTCCCTGGTCCTTCACTCCACACTAACATGCAAAATCTGCACAACTCAATGACTTGAAAACAGTGTACTTAGACTGATGTGAGGATCATTAATATGCTGCTCAAAATGCCACCACAACTCAGTTTTCAAAACCAGCCCCTCAGGGATGTGCTGTATAAATCGTTACAAGATGACTCCCCCTTCCCCAACACATCAAGTCATTTTAAGTCAATTTTGCTTTGAAGTAATTCATTAGTTTGGATTTTCATTAGATTTTTAAAATAAATGATGACTGTTTTGAATACATTCATTTTGCATGATTATATTTCCCAAGCAAAATGCAATAATCTGCTGAAATCGTTACAGGGTAGTTCTATTTAGGGGAAAATAAGAACACCTTAATTTTAACCACATAAATAACCAAATAAGCAAATAGTTAAGGCTATATGAGACATCAAATACAAGGTATTCACACATCTCACATATACCCCATGGTGCTCCCATAGGAAACTCCATTTCTTTAATTCCCCAGGCAGACATATTTGCAGGCAGATAGATGATAGATGGGGACACATCTACTCTTAGTAACCCAACACCAGATCTTCTTTCCCAACCATCTCTACACTGGGACTTGGAGACAGTTTGATTCCAGAACTCTCTTCCCTCAGGGCTAACTCTTTCCTTGGAAAGGAACATGGAGCCCACAGTGGTCACAGCTCTAAAGTCACAGCTGGAAGGCCCAGCTTCAGGACACTCCACATGACTTCATGGGCAATGGTGCAGCCTGAGCCTGAGTCTGTAGCCTGTAGTCTGTGTCATCTTGAGTAATCTACTGCTGTGCTTGGGCATTCATTTTCAGCTTTGCGGAACGAGGGGCCCCCTGCCTGTGTGTATTAAAACTCTTCTCCTTGCTGTGACGAAGTATCTGGCTAAAGCAACCTAAGGAAGTGTTTTGTTGTGTTCGCAGTTTGAGGGTACCGTCTGTCCTGGTTGGGAAAGCATCATGATGGGACCGTGAAGCAGCTGGTCCTATTGCATCCATGGTCAGGAAGAAGAAAGGTCAATGTTACTGCTTCTTTTCTCACTTTTATTCAGTCTAAGATCCCAGCCCAAAGGATGGGGCTGTCCACATTCAGGGTGGGTCTTCCTTCCTCAGTTAAACCTCTCTGGAAGCACTCTCACAAACAAGCCCAAGAGGTGTGTCTCCTAGGTGATTTTAACCACGTTGACACGGAAGATGGACTATTACAACAGAGGTGTGGCAAGGATGAGATTTGCTTGTCCAAGGATGACACATACGTTTCAGTGATTGTCAGCTCCAATTGTCTGGAGCCCTGAGAAGAATTCTGATGAGAACACCACTGATCTCAAAGGAAGGGATACTGGATTAGGATGTGCCTAGGAACAGGGGCTGGTGGCCTAGAGAAGACCATTGTTTCCCTTCCATTCTGAAGCATATTCCCCAGAACTCTCTCAGTTAGGAGAGACTTGGACCCAGTTCAAAAGCTTTAAAGTCAAATGGAGCTTCACTGAACAAGGCTAGCCTGTCTCTAAGAACTTAGACAAAGGATCCAGGACAGTGATCCAGGGACCTTAGAAACGAACACCTGAGACAGAAGCATTGGCAGGATTTCAGAACACACAGCCCCCCTTCTCTGTGCTAATCCCCTTCTGCTCCCCCTTCTCTCTCATTCCCTCCTCTCTGCCCCCCTTTCCCTTCCTTCTCATCTCCTCCTTCCCCCCCTCTTCTTCCCTCTTTCCTCTCCTCTCTATTTCCTAGGTCTGCTCTGCATGGTTTCACATTCACTCTCTGGGCTTCATGTCTCTGGTCTTTAGCTTCTAAAGGATGGCCTTAAGCTGATGCCCCCTCCAAAGCATGGGCTCGGGGCCCCAACACACCCTCCATGGCACCCTGACGTCGCTTGTCTTAGCCTCCAAGTCCATGTGGGTCTAGCCAGTAACTGTGGTAACACCAGCTGCCAATCCCAGGCCCTTGTTCCCGGAAGTCCAGCCCCAAGGGGTATGGCTTCCTTCTCCTCTCTCGTCTGCACTTGCAAAGCAGCCATGTCTCCTGACCCCCTTTGTTGTACCTATTATCCAGCCCTGCAGGAGGCAGGGCAAGCTGGCAGGACTTGGGGGCCAGCATTGCAGGTCTGTCACTGAGAAAGTGATCTCTGGCCATGGTTTCCTTCCCTGGCTATGCTTTGGAACTTGAGACCGTCCCTGTGCACACTGGCAACAAAGGGCAAGATAGTCACTGCCTGCCGAGGCCCCTGTAAAAGACGTGGACTCTCCTGATGCACAGCCCACTGGTGGCTTAACGAACTCCTTCTCCAGTTTCGAAGACTCTTGCTTAAGCGACAGAGGTCTCGGTTGGTTTCTTTTGCTTCCAATGATCCCACAGAAAGAGCCAGTGGGGACTGGAGAGATGGCCCAGCAGTTAGTGCTTGCTACCCTATCATGAGGACTGTAGTCAGGATCCAGTGGCCACATAGCAAACCAGGCATCCTGCGAACACCCACAGTTCCAGCTCCAAGGTATATGGCGCCATCTTCTGGATCCCATAGGCACATGCACCCCCCCTCCCCTACCACTTACATACTTAGACACATAAATAGATAAATAACATTAATTAAAACACCAGTGGATCTTCGGGAGGGAAAGCAGACACATAAATCATTCATTCATTCACAAATAGTTATTGAGTTTATTACCACCTGACATTCCAGAAGGTAGAGAAGGAACTTCGTCCCAGCAGTAGGAGACAGATAATAAGACTGTGCCCTCCCAGTGGGACTCAGAATAAACCTGCCCTTCCTTAAGTTGCTTTTGTCAAAGCTGTGAAAAAAAATAACTAAGACACCTGCCTAGAACTCTTGAGGTGCTGGGGAGCTTGTTCAGTGGGTCAAACACTAACCTCTGAGCCTACCAGCTTGAGTTTGGATCTCCAGAACCCACATAAAAGCCGGATGCAGTGATGGACACATTTGTAATTCCAGCACTGTGCCGGGGGATGGGAGGTGGGAACAGGACAGTCCCTGGAAGGTTGCGGTCCGTTAGCCCGATGTGCACAGCAGTGAACAAGAGAGGCCTGCCTTAAACAGTGGAAGGCAAGACGGGATACCTGAGGTTGTCCTGCCCCCAACATATGCTCTGTGGCTTGCTCATACATGCATGCATGTACACACACACACACACACACACACACACACACACACACACACACCTGAGGTTATCCTGCCCCCCATTTGCTCTGTGGCATGCTCATACATGTAGGCATGTATACACACACACACACACACACACACACACACACACACACACACACCCTTGAGGTTATCCTGCCCCCATTTGCTCTGTGGCATGCTCATACATGTAGGCATGCACACACACACACACACACACACACACACACACACACACACACACACTCAAGCGGCCCTCTGTGAAGGCTTTATTGTCTTCCATACTGGAACTTTGACTCCTGGAAATGTGTTCAGAACCAGCCTAGGGTGTGAATCCTGCTGTTCTCAATGTGGTTTTCCAAGGGAACACAACAAAGAGGAGGGGTGGGGGATGAGAGAGAAGCATGACCGAATCCTTCTTACCCTTTTAAAAAGAAAGCATAAGCTATTTTCTCCTAGAAACTAGGCTAGAAAAGCGAAACACTGCCACCCACAGGCAGAGAAGAGAAGAGACTGCCTCACAAGGCACAGCTTGGAGAATGCCCCAAGCTTCTCAAGCTCACAGCAGCACGTGGACCTTAATGCCAGGGAACCTTTTACAACCTAGCTATCAAAACATCGAGAGCTGAAGTCAAAACAAAGCTTCCCTGGGTTGCTATGTCCTGCTGGTGTCGGCTTTTACTGCAGTGATGTTCAAAGGACGGAGAGCAAAAATTGCATGAACAGATGTTGCTGTTTGGGAACTCTGCCTGGGGCTAAGTAGAAGCCTGTTTGGAAAATGAAAAGCACTCATGGTTTCTGATGGGGAAAACAAACAAAAATGACAAGAGATGTGAAAAGGCACCTACGCTGTTGTGAGGTTCTGATCTTTGTTCACACACTACAAGAAAAACCACAGGTGTGCTGGCTGGTTTCAACGGTCAACCTGACCCAATCTGAAATCACTTGAGAATCGCAATGCAGTATTGTCTGGGTCAGGTTGGTCTGTGGCAGTACCTGTGGATGACTGTCTAGATTGTATTAACTGGTACAGAAAGACCCAGCCCATGTGGGTGGCCCCATCTCCTGGCTTTGGATCCTGCATTGCCTCATTCTCACATTCTAGAGTCCGAGGCAGGAGGCCAGCCTGGGCCACATAACAAGACCTTGTCTCAGAAATAAATATTCAAGCTACAGGTGATCACAATTTCATCTGGTGGTTTGGTTTGAGCTACTCACCTGTGAACTTAATTTCTAAACAGGTAACTTTCGCTTTATTCCATTGGTATTGGCATCATGTGACTAAAGGTTTGGTTTTTTGTTATTGTTTTTTGGTTTTTAGTTTTTTTGTTTTTGTTTTGTTTTGTTTTGTTTGTTTTTGTTTTTGTTTTTTGTTTTTCGAGACAGGGTTTCTCTGTGTAGCTTTGCGCCTTTCCTGGAACTCACTCTATAGACCAGGCTGGCCTCGAACTCACAGAGAGCTGCCTGCCTCTGCCTCCCGAGTGCTGGAATTAAAGGCGTGTGCCACCACTGCCTGGCTACTAAAGATTTTTTATCAAGATCTTTTGAGACAATTTCTTTGCCTGAGGTTCACCAACTACACAGGGAAATGATTAAATTTCCTAGTGATGTTTAAAGTGCATTTTCAGGGCTGGGGAGATGGCTCAGAGGTTAAGAGCACTGGCTGCTCTTCCAGAGGTCCTGAGTTCAATTCCCAGCAACCACATGCTGGCTCACAACCATCTATAGTGGGATCTGTTGCCTCTTCTAGCCTGAAGTCATACATGCTGTATACAAAATAAATAAATAAATCTTAAATAAAAGTGCATTTTCAGAGCACATGTTAACTATATGAAGACTTGTCTTGAGTCTTTTGAATTGACTTCTTCAATTCTGTGAAATGGAAAACAATATGAGTCCAAGCTCACATAAACTACAGTGCTGAGTGCTGAGGTGTATCCACGTTTCCTAAGTGTGTGGCTGGAGAGTGAGGGGGGAAACGAACCTTGAGAGTGGTGGAGAGAACTGAACCTTGAAAGTTGTCCTCTGACCTCCACACCTGCGCACAGACACACACACTGAAAGTTTCTTAAAATGTTGAGGAACCCAAGGAGCTTTTGAATGGGTTATATTCATTGACACTGACTGCACTGGAGATTAAAAGTGAGGAAAGGTAAACGTCTTTTTCAGCTCAAAATACAACAAACTCATTGTATGTGAACAGGTTTTATAAGAATAGCTACCTTTCCTCAAACAAGGGAGACTCCCACTGCAGACACATGTCCATCACAGATCAGGGGAAGGTGGGCCTACTCATTTCAGGCACCCAGGCTCATAGAGCATCCCATCTTAAATATTAGCCGCTCCACTAGGGGAAAAAAAAAAAAAGAGAGATGTGGAGGGATCCTCCAGCATGGACACCATTAAATCTACTCACCCCTGACCAGATGAGTCATAGGACCCCATCCAATCACATGATGGCAGACCACGTGATTCTACCATAGTCTAAGAAGGACAACAATTCGAAATAGTTACCAACTAGCCTTAGAAACTACCACAAGAGCCAGAGAGATGGTTCAGCCATTAAGAGCATTTGCTGCTCTTCCAGAGGACCCAAATTTGGTTTGCAGCACCCACATTGGGTAGCTCACAACTGCCCATAACTCCAATTCGAGGGATCCAATGCCTTCTTCTGGACTCCATGGTCACCGCACACATATGGCACACATAAATATACCCAGGTGCACACACATACACATAAAAAAATAAACAGTTAAATTAAAGACTTGAAGAGAGGACATTAAAGGTTTGCACCATGTCAGGGGTGTCCCGAGAACATGGCCCCCTCCACCCCTGCTGCCCAAACAGCACAGGCTATTGTCACTGCTCTTGTCTTCCAGACTTGATAACAAGATCCTATTGCTGAAAACATCACATACCAGAAATGCTAGGTAGGCTGCTGGGGGGTAGGGGGTGGGGAGAAAAGTCATCAGCATTCTTACCCAGCCAGGAACACGTGATCTACAATGACAAAGACGTGTACACGGGAGCAGCAGCAGCACAGACCTTATGGAGATAACAAACCACTTGGTGACTGGATTTAAGACCCACTCCAACGGAGGAAACTGTAAATCTGACCAAAAATCCACGGCTAGGGACCTCACATGCTCCGGGAATGAGCCATTATTTTGCTAAGTGGACATAGTGTCAAGCTATCCTCTAAATATGTATCTCTGTACCATAGATTGGTGAATCTCTCAGCCTTCATCAAAGCTTCTCTGTGAGTGAATGGGGAATAACACGGGAACTCACAACTGATCAAAGTACAGAAACAAATGTCCGTAGAGTGCTCATCTGTAAATAGAATCTTTGAGGACACACACACACACACACACACACACACACACACACACACACACACGGCTCACAGGACATTATGGAAGAAGGGGGTGGAAAGATTCTAAGAGCCAGAGGTCAGGAAGGACAGGACCAAACAGGACCACTGCACTCAGAAACTCACACCAGCTGTAGCTGCCTGTCTAAGACCAACACAGGATAGAGCCAGTTAACGTTCCAGCATGGAGAGGTGCTCACAGCCCATTCCCAGCTGAGAGTTCATGCTGGTTGAGGGTTGGCTGCTAAGGGAAGGACACAGTCCATTTCCTTTAGGGTACAGCCCCTGTAGGTCAGTCATGTGCCAATGGATGGCCTCACGCCCATGCGTTTATGAGCCACACAAATTGAGCTTAGTGGGGCAAAAAAAAAAAAGACAGTTAGTAGGGTGTTAGGGGGTGAAACTGGGAGGAATAGGGAGTAAATGTGAACAAAATACATTGTATGTACGTATAAAATTCCCAAAGATTTTAAAATATTTTTAAAAACACCTCTGCTGGAAAGTTATGGTGCACGCCTTTAATCCCAGCACACGGGAGGCAGAGGCAGGCAGAGCTCTGTAAGTTCGAGGCCAGTCTGGACTACAGAGCTAGTTCCGGGACAGCCAGGGCTGTTACACAGAGGGAAAAAACAAACAACAACAACAAAAAAAAAACAAAAAACAAAAAAAACAAAAAACAAAACACACTTCTGTACAGCCTCTCCCCCAAAAGTTTTTTTTTTTTTTTATCATGATGCTTAAGACTGATGTTAGTTACGCATATGCACTGGGTAATGTCCACAAATACGAAAACATTAAATGCTATTCCATTAATATGTTTTACATTTTATGTGTCAATTAAAAGCCTACAAAAAATTTAGAACTCTTTTTCTCATTATATTAATAATAAAACAAGTTGTAGGCAAGTCATTCCTGTCTTATTTCTAAGCTTGTTTCATTCATCTTTGCATTTTCCTGGTACACAGCATCTGATAATTTTACATTTTCCCATCCCTTTTATTCGATGCTCTAGACCAATTTCCACCAGCTTTCAACTCTATTGTTGCGTCAGCAGCAGTGCTTTAGTGGGGTACATGTGTCATTTATAGGTGTGGGAACTATTGCTCCCAGTAACTCAGGGTTAATAGTCTAAATTATGGAATAGATTGTATGGTATCCAGGTTTGACCTTATAACCTATGGAGAGGGGATAGAGTTCTGTGCTCATGCATATATAAATAATATATATGCTTTGTCTACATGACCCAAGAGGGTTAACACTGACCACGGCCGAGGTGGAACGAGCATTCTCTCCACTTTCATGTATGCTCCTTAAGAAAAACCAAGGCTGGGAGAGTTCTGATTGGAAAACAATGAATTTTTGTTCGTGGCATAGAGCCACTAAAACCACAAAGAGATTAGAAACAAATAATCCACAATAAAACTAAGAGGCTTGTAACCCAAACCATGGGACATGAAGACGAAGCAGATTATCCACCACTGGCAGATGGTTTTGCAGAGCGGAGGGATCTGGCAGTAAGGAGCAGCTCATTTTAAGAAGCAAGTGTTACCACAAACCCAACCACTCCATCATCTAGCTGGGATACTGGAAGGAAGCTGGACCAGAGGCTGGAGTCTATGCTCTCTGTGAACCTTTTTTTTTTTTTTTTATTTTAAACATTTTTATTAGTTGAGAATTTCATGTGTTTTAATCATACTCAGCCCCCCAACTCTTCTTACCTCTTTAGTATAACAAAGCAGGCTACGCAAGCTTCAAGGAGCAAGCCAGTAAGCAGCACTCCATGGCCTCTGTACCAGTGCCTGCCTCTAGGTTCCTGCCTTCTAAGAGTTCCTTCCCTGACTTCCCTCAGTTATGGCCTGCGTTGTCATAGCAGCCAGGACCACCAGGCCAGGATGGCACCAACCACGGTGAGCTGGGTCCACCAATCACTAATTTGGAAAAAGCACCCACAGACTTGCCCACAAGCCAATCTGGTAGAGGCGTTTTCTCAATTGAGGTTCCCCTTCCTCAAGTGACTCGTTTGTATCAAGTCGACACAAAACTAGCCAGCATGGAGACACGAACATCCATGGCCTAGCCTGGCAACTTTCCTGCAAATCTGATATTAGAACAAAACTTTAGTTGGAAAAGTACCGCAAAGCCAGGCTGAAAAGCCAGGTGTATTTAATATTAAGAAGTCTCAGAAAATCAGACACTCTTCATGGCAACTTGATCAACACCACAGTTTATTTGTAAACATGTTATTCATGTCAATAATCAAATTGACAACACTTTATACAATTTCATTGTATCATATTAACGTCATAACAGAAAACAATCCACTGTACTGAGTTACAGTTTTGGTACTTTAAAATCCTTTAATACAAAGTGTATTTGAAATACTGAACATAAAAAATGAATGTGAATGGCAGAGAAAAACCAAACACTCAATAAGAGAAATCACTTCCCTCAAACAAATACAAGATCATCCGGTTACATATTTTAAACAAGGTTCTAAGGCAGTGATTCTCAGCCTTCCTAATGCTGTGACCCTTTAATACAGTTTCTCAGGTTGTGGTGACCCCCAACCATACAATTACTTTCGTTGCTACTTCAGAACTGTAATTTTGCTACTGTCATGAATTGTAATGTAAATATCTGATATGCAGGATATCTGGGCTGTGACCTCTGTGAAGGGGTCGTTCGACCCGACCCCACCAATGGGTCAAGATCTACATACAGGTTGAGAACCACTGCTCTAAGAATCAGTTGACCCTAACTTCTTAAATGATATAAGCTGCACTTCTTTAGATACACCGGTGAGGTGAAACTGGCCCACTACTAAACTGCATGCCCTTTGTTATATTAGTAGCTTTTTTTTTTCTTGGATTCTAAAGGTTTGTTTGCCATGGGTCAAGCTACAGTGAGGGTGAGGAAAGGAAAGGAGGGTGGTACAAAGCCAAATGAAATCAAACATTTGCAAAGGAACTGGATACAACCTCTATCAGTTTTCTTTGGCAAAGAACAAAATCTGTATTTATTTATTTGTTTGTTTGTTTTTTAATCAACTTAAGAGGCACCTGTGCATGAGCTATGAGTGGAACGGGTCATATTCATAAAGCAAAGCACAAACATCATCTTAACTCCTCTAAAAATGCAAATGGTCCCTCATAAGACTGGGTGCATCAGCTGGGATCTGATGATTTCACTCTCCCCATTTCAAACAAGAAACCAGAGATGAAATGTGTCTTTTTAGTATTGTTCCTGAAGCTCATGATAGCGGTTAGGTTCCATCTCTTCCTTCAATGTTTTGCAAACGAATTGTAGCAGCAAATCCCTCCCATATTTTAAGCTATAAACTCAGCAATAACTGGACTCACTGTCGAAACTACAATGTTCAATTCTTTATTAGTGTACGTATCATTAGAGTTGGCGTTCGACGGCTAATACAAGGATAAATACAGTTAACTCAAACAAAGCAAGCTAAAATGAGATTAAAGAGCCCTGATCAAAAGAAACACAACTTTCCATTGAAACTGTAAAAGTTACATACACATATAGCTAGTAGCTAGGAATGTACAGTATCAGTTATTGGAAAAATAAATGAGTGATTCACAGTCATAGAAATCATTTTAATATTACTCTGTACTTTTCCTTTTACAGACAAATTGACATACACAGAGTTCTACCTTATACAAGACAAAGTAGAAAACTAAACATTACTGCATTTACTCCAAACATAGCACTAACTGTGCTATAGGGAACCTGGTCCGAAATACTCAATTCTACCGATAGGCCATGGTATTAAAGGCATGGCCACTTTAACGGTTTCAAGAAAGGCATATGCTTCCAGAAGTTTGTTAAGTACACAAATATCAGTTGTATAAATAACAAAGGCCATCAGCAAAACTGTCAGGCTCAAACATTCTCAAGCAGTCTGATGCTTCGAGTGTTCCAGGCACGCTGCTGGACCAGTTCCCTCGGTTAGTTTCACACTAGCCCGCCATCGCCCTCCAAGGGGAGCTTAACTAACACTGCACAATCCCCCCGGAAGGTAACCTGAAAAGTCTGCATGTGGCTCCAGATATTCTGACATCTGAGATCCTAAAAGAGCTAACTCCCGAGGAAGCACAGGAAGCCAGTCAGTGCTTCCCACTGTCCCCAGAGTTGTGTGCCTAGGCTTCGGGTCCAGGTGCTGTGTATGAGAATTGCCTCACCATGGAGCCGAGTCCAAAGACAGCCCTGATGTGCAATTCCCAATCACAATCCTTGCTCTGAAATCAAAGTCAACTGTCCTAACAGTTCATTGGTAAAGCTACAGACAAAATGAGACATGCCACAGACCCAACTACAAGTGGAAAATAAACTATTTTTCCATAAAGACTCTATGAAAATATAAAGCCCAAGTTGAGTGACAACAGAAGTCCACATACAAACATCATTTAAAAATAGAATGTTTTCCAAAGCTTTTCATGAGATGTCAACGAATAGTCAGTTAATAGTTATATAACTATGCTGACTGACATACCCTCAATCATGTTCACTTGGCATACATAATTTATAGATAGCCACAGGAACCCTTAATGCCCTGGTACAGACCTCTCTCTGATGGATGCTTGCCACTTTCTAGTGTGACTACCTCAAGAACCAAGAAGCCTTCCCGAGAAAGAGTTCCATCTCCTCCTGTGATCCCCGTAGTGTAGGTAACAAAATATAAAATTAAACCAGGTTTATGTCTGAGAAACTAACATATAAAACTACCACTGCAATATTCATAGTGACTGCTTATAAACATAACAGTCATCTAAAGCCTATAAAGTACACCCTCAGTTTTATAAAAGAAATGCAGATTGTCTCAAGGTAGAAACACAGTGCTGGCTGCTGGAAAGCACGTCCCTGCAGTAGGATGTGCAACACCGCGGCTTCAGCAAACAGGAGCATGTTCCGAGCATTCCCACCAGCGAAGCACGAACTGCCCCGCAGCAGCAGCAGGACGCTCTTGATGGCTGACACCGGAAAGCCAACATAAGAAAGAAAAAAGGCAGAACGTGTGAGCAATACAGGGTGTAATCAAATTATTGCAAATGGAGGTTAGCGATGAGAAGGGAGGAAGGTGAGCGTCCACTCCACTCTGATAAGATGCCATCTTTAAACATTAAGTTTTTGGCAGGAAGTGGAACTCCCATATCGGTGCAGGACGACTGTGAAAGCACACTTGGAAAGCTGGGCTCCGTGTGAAGATCCAGAGTTGAAGCACCTTCCTAAAACACCAAGGAACAGGAGAAACAGTTCACATTGAGTTTCAGCGAAGAAACAGAACTGATGAAAAATATACAGACCTGATTACCTGAGAAATGTTCATAGCATGTTGTGGTGATATATTGTGTACCCTAATAAAATGTACCTGAAGATGAAAGGACAGAGCCAGCCACTAGATTAAACATAGATGCCAGGCAGTGGTGGCACACACCTTTAATCCTAGCATCTATGTTTAGTCTAGTGGCTTGTTCTGTTCTCTGATCTTCAAGCAAGTTTTATTAGGCTACACTATATCACCACAGCATGTAAAGGACTGTGGGAGGCAGAGAGAACTACCAAAAACAAGAGCAAACATTAATATGTAAAAAATGACAAGCACTTATAAGAAATGCTTTGAAAACAATCAGAAATAGTCTATGGGATGATGGGATAAAAGGTGAGTTCTCAGAACTGGACCTAGCTAAAGGGGTACCTGAAAGCAGAAGGCCAATAAAAAGGCTGTCACCCCACTCCACACCTGAACAGCACGTGTTCCCGGGCTTCTCAGATGAACAGGTTCAGACCCATGTTCCCAAGCATCCAAGGGTCTGACTACGGTTCTCAAGTGTCTTCCCTGCACTACACACTTACCATGCCCAATCCCCGCTTCTTCCCCAGCCTGCCCCATTCCACTCCTTTGGCTAAACAAGAAGTGTGAGAATCAGTCTTACCTCTTCCTACTACACCCTCATTATTTCCCTTTCATTTAATTCATCAAGTTGTGTATATCTATCTTCAGAACATATCTCAATGATGCAGCACTCAACATTTCCAGGGCTAGTGGGTTCAGAGTACTGAGCATTTCAGAACTTCACCACCTGTTTATGAATCCTTACATTATACTTTTGTACTCTTATGATAGTACATGTACAATAAAGAACCCTTTACTAGGAGTACATGAACATTTCAGGTATCCTTCAGTGAAAAGAGTACTCAGAGCATGTCTTCCTCAGGCAATTACAAGGGCATCTGATGGACCCTGCCTCTAGCTTGTGCCTCTCCAATACTACCACTCCGTTTAAAGCACTCACTCCACCAGAAACAGTCTCTTTCCTTCACTAGTCTTCAGCCATGTCTCTTGGCATTCATTCAGTACAAATCCAAGTTTGTCCCCATGCTCAGGAAGATCCTCCCTCTTCAACCTCATCGACTTTTTTTAAGATGTTTCTATCACCTTGGCTGCCTTTTGTTCCTGTGTGCCCAGCGCTTTCCTGGCAGTAGGACCTCTGCACCTCTTGTCTGTCTGTCTGTCTCTACCATTCTCTTCTGTCCTATCGGCTTCAGTTTATATATTCATCTTGTAAATTGGGGCTTCCTTCAGACTCTCTCAGATTGAAATCTGTAATTACTTACAAACATTAATGTTTGAGTCTACACAATATCACATGCTCCACTAATGTCTTCCCTATCAGTTTCCGTGACACTTGGTGAAGGGTCTGGCAGAGGGTAGACTCAAGTATTTACTGAATGAATGAATGAATAAATGAATGAAAAAACTCTAAAATACTGACTTCATAGTATTGAATCAGATATTCTGAATATTCTATTTTCAAAGTTTATTTATGAATCTATAAAGCCTAGAACATCCTTTTTCTCCACACCATTGACCTTTACTTGCCCAGCGCCCCTCCCAACAGTTAAGCAGTACTGGAGAAGTAAGCACCACAGCCTGACCTCTGCACTAGCATGCAGGATCCGTGACATGCAACACATGGTCAAGCCTATTGGGCTGAATGAACCCGGTGCAGAATGAAGAGGCCAGGCCTTGTCTAGGAAGGCCAGATCAGTGAGGTGTGCAAGTCAATTAACATCCTGAATCATGCTGATCACACAGCCTCATACTGGGGAGACTCAAAATCAAACAAATAAAAAAAAAAAAAAGCCTTTCACATATTATAAAGCTCTATATAAACACCATTTGCATGTTTTGGGTTACATTACCTGGAATGAATGAACAAAGTTAAGGACTTGTAGAGAGAGTTTTCTACTGGAATGTAAGAGGCTTTGAAGGCTGAAAAAAAAAAAGGGAGAGAAAAAATATTTTTAACTAAATATAATGGTGAAAAGTAAGCTTTTACAAGTTAAATTTTATCATTTTAAATAATTAATATATGAATTTGCAATGTAATAAAACATAAAAATCTTTAAGTAATTGTATCAAAAATTTTACCTGTTTTAACAATGGGGCTAACAGTATACAAAAAGGAGGCCATTTTTAAATAAAATACCATGCTTTAGATCTAAGTTAAAATATAAGTTCATGTGGTGGTTTGAATAAGAATGGCCTCCACAGGCTTATATATTTGAACACTTAGTCACCAGGGAGTAGCATTATTTGAAAGGATTAGAAGGATTAAGAGGCTTGGCCCTGTAGTATGTCACTGAGGTTTCAAAAGCCCATGCCAGACCCAGGCATGCCCCACCCCCACCCCCAGCCTGTCTGTCTGTCTGTCTGCCTGCCTGTCTGCAGCTCTCAATACTTTTCCAGCACTATGGCTTGCTACCATGCTCCATGGTCTGAAACTGGAAGCCAGCCCCCAACTGAATGCTTTCCTTTCCTAGAGTTGCCATGGTCATGGTCTCTTCACAGCGATAGAACACTGACTAAGACAGAAGTTGGTACAGGGAGTAGAGCATTGCCATGATGAGTCTGACCATGCTGTTTATTGGTGGAATGTGGACTTTGGAACTTTGGATTAGGAAAGCAGGACTTATTGGGCCATACTACTGGGAGCATGGAAGACAGTGGTGCTAGGTACAATGTAAATTAAGACTTCCTGGCCCAAAAGGTTTCAGAGGTGGAAGCTGCCCTAGAGACCATTCTTGTGATATTTTGACAGAAAGAATGCAGCTGCTTTTTGTGCTTGTCTTAAATTTTTTCCTGAGGCTGAAATGAAGTTCAGCACTGACAGAGATGTCCAGACAGCCTAGTCTTGACTGCCATGTGGTTATCAGTAACAACTCTTACGTAGATCTGTAAGGAAAGGGAACAAACTAAACAAAGAGAAATATAAAATGTAGTGTGAGGAGAAAAGGAGCACCAGGAAGTGTACTGGAGCCAAGTCCAGTGCTCAAGGAGATGAAAAGCCTGATGCTAAATGGAAAAATGGGAGTGGTGACCTCGGGACTCCACCAGCTAAGTTTTCAACTTGTGAAAAGGAATTAATGAAAAGTTTAGTCAGTGAAGAAAACCATCAAAACAGAAAGCTTATGCAAATATATTTTAACAAAAAGGCCAAGTTCCAGCTCATCAAGAAGCACAACTTGACACTTTGGCCATGGCTCTGGCTTTAGAGTTTTAGAGTGGGATACCTGCCAAGAGAGCTACAGACTAGGTATGGGACCAGCTCAAGAGAAATGTGTTGTAGTGAACAAAACCGAAAGAAGTTGGAGATCCAAAGAGTGCTTTGACATCAGACATGGCAATATAGAATATGGAGTTTGCCCTGGTGGTTTTCAGTCTTGCTTTGGTCTGGTATTTTCTCACTACTACCCTTTCCACCCCTTTTGGAATGGTAATGAATATTCTGTGCCACTCTATGTTGGAAGTATGTGATATGCTTTTGGATTTTACAGGGTTATGGCTAAAAAAATTTCCATGAGTCTTAGAGACTTTGAACTTTTAAACAATGTTGAGACTATGATAAACTATGGGGATTTCTGAAGATGGACTGAATGTATTTTTGTAATATGATTTGGTTACAAATCATATGGGGGCCAGAGAGTGGAATGTGGTGCTGTAAGAATGGCCCCATAGGTTGATATATTTGAATGCTTAGTCACCAGGGAATGGCATTATTTATGTCAGAACAAGGTCCAAGAATGAAGTCTCAATCCAAGGAGTCATTCGAGCAGAATTCTGAGTGCTTGTGACAAAATTCTAAGAAAACAAACAAAAGTCTTATGACCTCAGATTCGTCAAAAACACAAGAATTGTTCTTGGAATGTGCTTTTGTGGCACTCCCCAATGTGGCCAATAGGAATGAGTTTACTGTAGAACATTTATTATAGCTGGCTAGTGCTATTTGTTTATATGCCTCTATGGAAAAACATGTTTTTGCAGTTTGTCCTTGTGACTGTATACAGCTTGAACTCGTGAGAACTTTGCCTGTGTGATTCTTCTTAACCCTCAGAGTATAAACTGTCTGATGCTCTGACTAAAGTTGGCTATTGCATGAGATTTTTGTCCACCTCATTCTTAGGCCCTGTTCTCCCAGGTTTATAACACCATTAGAGTGGTAAGCAATTTGAAAGGATTAGAAGGACCAGGAGTTGTGGTCTTGTTGGACATCTTGTTGGTCTTGTGTCACTAGGGGGTGGGCTCTGAGGTTCGAAAGCCCATTCCAGGTGCACTCACACTCTCTCTTTGCCTGCAGATCAGGATGTAGCTCCCAACTACTTCTCTAGCACTATGGCTGTGACCACGTTCCCCACCATGAGGATAATGAACTAAGCCCCCCGAAACTGTAAGCAAGCCCCAATTAAATGTTTTTATAAGAGTTGTTATGGTCATGGTGTCTCTTCACAGCAAACAGAACAGTGACCAAGACATAAGTTGGTACAAGGAGCAGGGTTTATATAACCAAAATTGAAGTTATTTTTTTCCAAGAGATCTACTTAAATTGTTAATACATATAAATATTAAATAAAACAAGCTAATAAAAATATCTGGCACATTTAACACAACCTACCCATACATAACTTTCCAGATATATAAATTAGTACAAATTACAGGGACAAAATCTCTGAAGTTTCATAGTACTTACACTTTTAAAAAAATGGTTGTTATTAGAAATGTGTGTGTATATACATACACACACACACACACACACACACACACACACACACACACTGCATTCTGATTACTCTCCACCCATCCCTCACTCATCTCCTTCCCATCCTTCCCAATCCTCTCATCCCTACCTGTTCCTTTCCCAATTTCAGGACTTTGGTGACCCATTAAGTTTACCTAAAGCCACCTGTGTAAGCACTGAATCCTAACTATACACTGGTGCCTGGAGGGGCCGCCACCTGGTACACAACTGAAGGCAATGCTTCCCTCTCCCTGAATCTATCAGCAGTGAACAGTCCAACAGTGAAGCGTGGGACCCCCTCTGCTCCTCCTCCATCTGTGCTTGACTGCTGATGAGCCAGCCCATCCTTCTACAGAAACAGTGCAGGCACCCACAATGCTCTGCTATCACTTGTGATTACAATGGCTGTGTCTTGCCCAGGAGATGGTATTTTATATTCAGCCCCTCTTCTTCAACATTCCTTGAACCTTTAGAGCATCCCTGTTGTTACAAATCTGGTCACAAACCATGGCAGAAGAAAGCAGAGGCGTTAGAGAAGAGCGACTACTGTTTAGCAAACTGAGAGTGTCAGGATGCTCTAACAGTTATGCTTAAACCACAGACACGCACTCCAGCCTTATAATCACAGAAGCTTCTCTTTCCAGGGAACAATGGTGCATGCCAAGATTCACGGCTGCAGAGGGTGCAGAGAGTAAGTAATGGACGGTTTCAGCCCCAAACTAATATTTAGACTTTTATTCTGACAGGCTATTTCAGAGAATGGTTGTTGACATTATCAGTTGAACACTTTCCTATCTAAACTCCATTAAGTCAAATGATTTAAGTTGATCTGCTGGCCAACTTTGTTTTCCTAAGTTTAAAAGGGGGACTTTGAGGGTATCTCTCTTCCAAACCACTCTTTGTGTCTCTTCACAGCAACAGAAATCCTATCTAGGACAATGTGTGAATTAACAAAGGCGCAAAGCAGAGCAACATCAATGACAACTTAAAAACGGATGAAGATCACAAGTCCTTACCTCTCTTTTCTGCAAAGGCCATGTGTAGCTATTTTCTGACAAACTTTCCGGTTTAATTCAGAACTGAACAAAGGAATTCCAAAACACAGCTCAAGAGGAACCCAATCTGCTTCTGCTGTGGCCCCTAATAAGAACACAGACAGCTTCAGACTATACACTTACATATTCTGTATGAGCAGCAAGGTCTTCCAAACTGAGGCCTAGGGCCCTCCCACCCTCATGGCACCCCCTAGTGAGTTCAAGCAGGGATGGACTTAAACAGGGCCATCAATCTCAAAGTGGAAGAGCGTGTCTTTTGATTATGTACATGTGTCTGGGGAAAAGATAGACAGCTTTTCATTAAATGTTCCAGGTAATAACTTGCTCAAAAGGAGTAGAAGAGGACATCTGCAAGATGATAAAATGAATGGAGTATTTATCATACAAACAATGAAACTGAACTCATTATCCTCAGCAGTACTTTATATTACTTCAATCACTCTAAGTGCATGAACATGTTTCTTAGAAGAACCATATTAACACAAAACTCCACTGGAAATAATAAAACAACATGCAAACCGCTCAACGGAAGAGCTAAGCCCCACAAAGGAACCTAAAAAGTTGCAAAAAGATTTTTTAACATCTTACCAGAGTTTTGTTTTATTGCCAAATCTGTAGCTGCTTCCTCAATGACCATTTCAAATGACTCTGTACTCCCATTGACATCTGAACCAGAAGCCAAATCAGCCTCACCTGATAATTTAAAGGATATAAAACACTGAGGATTCGAGTACTCAGCAAAAATTATCAGTAAGTCTTAGCACAAAGGGGACTTCAGGAAACAATGACAGAAAAATAAAAAAAATTAATTATCAAACAATAAAAAAAGAAGAAGAAAAAGAAAGATCTGTTAAGGGCAGTCCAAGATACAACTGCTCTCTACAGTCAGCCACACAATCTAAAGAAAGCTGCGGCCAAATGTTATACCTCACAGATACGTCACTTACTCTTTCTCCCTTCTCATCAAATGATTTAAAAAATGGGAAACAGGCTAACAGTTGTCTTTGGCTTAAGCAGCAGACACCTGACAAATGTCTAGAGATAAGTTTGTGAATGTGAAAAGGATCGATAGCCATCAACACGAAGGATCTTACCATGTGTGTAAAATTTCCCAAGGTCAAAAATCAACCATGAGATAAAAAAAATCCAAAGTCACAAAGCAGAACACAAGTTCGGATGGCCACTTCCATCATTTCTAAAACCATCCCCACGTCCAGGAAAATACGCATTGCAGTCTGAGCAGTCTTCAAAATTCTTTTCTGAATCCCTCTATCTTTCAGCAACATGAGATCCCCTAGCCACCTTCTGGACTCATCTATTCACCAACAACTCCTTTGTTTTGTCTAAAATGAGCCACACTATTGTCTGCTTTTTTTGGGGGGGGGGCGGGGGAGGGTTCGAGACAGGGTTTCTCTTGGTGCCTGTTCTGGAGCTCGCTCTGTAGACCAGGCTGGCCTCAACTCACAGATCTGCCTGCCTCTGCCTCCCGAGTGCTGGGATTAAAGGCATGTGCCGCCACCACCACCACCACCCGGCTGTTTTCTGCTTTCTAATTACCTTTTCAAAACAAAAACAAAAACAAAAAAGCAACCATCTTTTGGCTAACTTCTCACTTTTCAAAGCTCTGTTCCAACTTTGCCTTCTCTAAGATGCATTCCCCATGGCACCTTTTCCATCTCCCATGTGGATTCTAAGCAGTCCCCTGTCCCCTCTCAGCCTTTTAACTATGCAGAGCAGGCAGATTCATTTATCTTCCCTACTGAGGTTTTACGCTTTAGACTTAAAAAATTAAACAGTCCCAGGACTTAAAATAGTTAATTGCTGTTTAAATGTCTGTGGAACACATGTCTTAAAGAACTGACCTGTAGTACAGTGACACTAAATGGGAGCCAACCCAGTTCACTGGCTGACTACTAAGCCCATTTTCTGGGAATTTCAAACTGAAAGCATGAAATACAGACGACCAGTGACAGTCACTTTCAGAGTTGGAGGATCAGAGCTGGTACCATGGCGCACAAAGCTATAAACACTCTCCCATGTCAGAGCAGAAACAACTGCAAACCAAGAGCTAGTCTGCTACGGACACACAGGACAGCCCAGAGATGGAAGGAGGAAGGAAGGCCACACAGGAAATGGCTGTAACCTGTGCTTTAAGGTATCAAGATCCAAACAAAATCGAGAACTAGAAAGAGGCTGGAGAGAGGTTTAGTGAACCCGGGTACATATTCACAAGAAAAATGCCAGCTATCAGGATCTGACCTCGGTTCGAGTCCAAGCACCTACATAGACTCACAATTGCCTCTAACTCCAATTCCACAGGAACCAACATCCTCTTCTGGCTTCCCCAGGCACCCAGCTACAGTGCACATATACATGTGCACATAAAATAACAATAATGTGTTTTAAAGAAGAAAGAAGAGGGGAAAGAAATGACTCAATATAATTCATGGAATCTGCAAATTAGTAAGTCTATTTCGGAAATGTTTTTACAAAATGGCGTGGGTTTTGAAATCATCACTCCTAAAGTTACCTTGATTCAAAGTCTATGAACATAGTTGCACTGGTAAAAGGCTGAGCCAGCAGCAGTTCTGTATCCCATAAGGTCACATTCTTATTTCTTCATGAAAACATTCCCACGGAGGTTTGCTGGGGTTTACACGTAAAGACAGTGCTAAACTCAAACTCAGCTGTTTCAGAGAACCCAACTGGTGACTGACCTCTCTCATCAGAAGCGTCACTGAGCTTCCGACTTGCAGGCTGGCTAGAAGCATTCAGCATGGTGACATAGCCACAGAAATGCTGCAAGTCCACTCTGTTCCTCAAGATCTGCAGTGCTTTATGGACACCCATGCTGGCACGGCTAAACTCTAGAACAAACCAGCAACAGCACGTTAATGGAGTGTTATCATGCGACACAGCACCAAAAACTAACTCACATTTTACTATTTTAAATTACTTTCACACATTAAACCAAGTTGATTTCAATGAAAAAAATATAAGAGGATACCCCCCCCCTTTAATAAATAATACACACAAGCTCCTGCTAATTAGTTCTTGACATTTTGAAAAGTGAAAGATCCTGATGTCGGTGTCTGGCATCTTCAAAACAAATATTTTGTCCTTAGAATTTAGAAGAAATGGAGGACTAGAGGACAACGTCATCTGCACACACACACACACATGCACATGCACGCACGCACACATGCGGAACCAAGTGCACACATCACAAACTTTGTCTTGAGTACTCTGAAAAAGAAGGTGGGTTATACTCTCTAAGCATAATGGTTCCTGATGCCTTGTCTTCTCTCCCAATCTTCAAATAAACCAACAATAAAAGGAAAGGACTAAAAGGCTCCACATACAGAAACTCTTCCATCTAGAAAAGCACACACTTACTCTCTTCATCTCAAAGGCACACACACGGCACTCTTTCAACAGTCTAACTGGCTGTCTAACAATTCACTGGCAGAAAGTCACATAACTGAAAACTCCCTTCTGCCAACTCTTTTAACAGCAAAGGGTAAAAACACAGAATTAAATTTTTTAAGAACTCACTTCCTGTCATTTTCCACCAATGACTGACAGGAATAACGATAAAGTCAAATGGATAGAATTCAAAAGGTACCTCCTTGCAGCTCTGCTTCATCAAATGGGAACGGTATATGGACAATCTCTCCTACCCCATGCAAACCATGTCCCTACAAACAGAAAGAAACGCAAGTGGAAAAGAGTATGAGAAATCAACATTTCCAATAACTGAAGACAATAAATAAAATTGTGCTATATCATGGCACATTCTACAATGATATTCCATCAAAATTCCTTTGATAATTCTGTAGTTTTTTTTTCCAGCAAGGAATCTTATCTGTTTGTTAACTTCTTGGACAATATTTTTCAAACTGAACATATGAAAAGAAAAAGAAAGAAGAAGGCTGACTATTATAACAGGCAAACCAGACAGGCCTGAGCCAAGTAAGGATTGAAGTACACATGCTCACATCCCAACCGTAGTTCTGAGAGAAACGGAAAGGCAAAGACTAACTGGGATAAAAAACTCAAACTCCTACAAGGAAAGGATATGCTTTCAAAGATACCTGCTAATAATTCCATACACCAGAATCAACCAAAACGCCTCACAATAGAGGATTGGTCGATAAATTATGGAATGTATTTTCAGTTCAGCTACAGAAAGGAAAGAACTCTCTATAATCTCAACTGGATCTCTAATCAACAAAAAAAGAAGCCCAGGGTCATCTAGCTTGCGTCTGCAGACAGGATAGAGCTAAAGCTAAACTGGATCATCTTGGTTGAGAGACAGATTGGCAACTAGGTAGAGAGGATGAAAAGGAAAGAGACATTGCCCTGTGCCTCTCTTAACAGCTTTATTTCTGTACTGTGTGAATACATCATTGACTCAAAACATTTAAAACTCATTTCCTCTGGTGGTGTCCTGTTTGTCCCCCATCTCCAGAACCAAGATGAGTTACTTCTTTCTGAGTTGTTGGCTAGTGGTATCCCAAAGACCCCCAAACCTAACAAGCTACTGCCAATGCTCTTGGTTACCCTCCAGAAACGGACAGTGAGACCCTACTGCTGAAGCCACCACTTACTTGAACCACGGAACATTGAGAAAGCAAGTAGGTACAGACCTAGAAGCTTCAGCTCTATGGCTACCTTTCAAAGTACTGAAAGTGCCCAACACCAAAACCTCCTCACCCAGCTGTGAATCCCGTGAGCTACAGTAACAGCTGCCTGGCAACATGTGCCCACTGGTGCGACAGTGTCTGTCACAAAGTAACCAACCATTTTCTGACCCGATTTAAGGCCTGCTTCATGAAATGAATCTCTTGGCACTGTTAACGTAGCCAAGAGAACAGGAAGGTCATAGACCCTAGGAGTGAACTATTATTCTACTAAATGATTATTAGTACTAAAACAACTCCTAATAACAACGCAATACCTATAGACAGATCAACCCATCTCCCAACCCTCATCAGAGAAACAACTTCTTGCAGTAGATGACAATCAACATGGAGAGTCTCAACTGGCCAGTGTGAGAGAATAAAGACTTGAGATTGCTCAGCCCTAAATGGGACATACATATTACAGCCCTCCCTTCAAGGTTCCGCGATCTTTGTGAAAAGGGGGTCGGATGACTTCAGGCAAACGGTGCTTTCCTTACACAGCAGGGCAGCTGCACACAGGAAGTCACAGCAATTTGTGACAGCACGGGAGAGATCCAATCGAACTCAAGGAAGACAGAAATGCTAGCATGAGGAAGGTAGATGGGCATCAAGTCCCACCCCTGGGGGAAGGGCTATTGGCATTTAGTAACTGCCAAGGGAGAGACACTGGTGTGCCGACCATACTCCAGAGCAGGCTCCGCAGCTGGGAGCAGTCGGACAACATAAGATGAACTCAGAGGGCTGGAGAGGAAGAGAGAGAATGAATATGAAGTAGGGTGAGTAGGGAGGTGGGTTGGATCTAGGAGAAGGTACAAGAGATGAATATGCTCAAAAATATTGTATGAGATTCTCAAAGAATAAAAATATTATTTAAAAAACTCATTCTCTCACATTACAAATTATTCAACTACCACATTCAATTAATCATTTAAATTTGTTTGAAAATTTTGTCTTTAGTAACCAGAGTTTACAGTGGTATAAGACAATAAACATGAATAATTTAATTTTTATGTTCACATATATCCAGCATTATTATAATGAAGAAGTGAAGTAAATATTGAGGATATATACATTTTTATATACCCTTAAAGAAGACCTGTTACTTAAACTCAAGAAATACTGATGTAGTTGGGTGTGGGGTTGTGTTGGTTAATTTTTATTATCAATGACACAACATAAAGTCACCTAGGAAAAGGAACCCTCAAGTGAGGGACAGCCTGCAGCAGACTGGGGCCTTCTACTAACCGCTAATTGATGCAGGCAGGCCCAGCCCACTGTGGGTGGCTGGGCTGTGTAAGAAAGCTTGCTGAGCATAGGACAGCGAACAAGTCAGTACTCAGTGTTCCTCTATGGTTCCTGCTTTTGTTCTTGCCCCCATTTTCCTCAGACTGTGACCTAAAGTGGAACCCAAATAAACCCCGGCTCCCCCAAGCTGCTTTTGGTCAGTGTGTTTTATCATAGTAACAGAAAAGCAAACTGAAATTGGTGCATTTGCCTGGAACCCCAGCATTGGGAGGCAGAGAAAAGTGGCTCACCTCAGGTTCAAGGCCAGCCAGGGCTATGTGAGACCCTGCCTCAAAATGACACACAAAGGAAGAGAGTGAAGGAAAGGGAGTGGGCGGCAGAAAGTCTACAGAGAGGAAGGAGGTATGGGTGATAGAACCAAGAAATCACACTCGATACACAACCACACTAGTATGAAATCACTCTCATTTAAACAGCTCATAATGTGTTTCTGACAAATGTCTCATCTACTCCACAGATATTTATGATTTAATCCGAAACTAGAAAGTTGTAAGTAAAATTGTAGTTCTATTAAAAATCTTAATTGTAGTATTTCTCAAATTCTAACAAGGGAAGCTTCTCCATAAAGGAGGTGTTCTTTCCTAACAAGAGCAGATCTGTGAACAGACACTTTCCCAGCAGGTGTCATCTGCTGATTTCCCTGCAGTGACAGTTTCTAACCAACATGACAGGACGTGAGGAAGCACAGAGCCACCGAGGGTCAGAGGTGGGAAGCCACAGCCCATGCGAACAAGCACTCACCTCTCACTCATGCAGCGTCAGCCTCCTACTCTGCTACCCCATCTCCCCCTCCGCCATGGACTTCCCTTCATGCTGTGAGCCACAACAAACCTCTTCAGGTTGCTTTGGCCAGGTACTTTGTTGCAGCAAAGAGGAAAGTCACTAATAAACCCATCTTTTCCTATTCATATTTATGATACCAAAACAACAACAACAACAACACAATCCCTATGATTTGCCCTGACTTATTAACTATTACGTGCAGAATGGACCTTGGCAATCACCCTCACTTTATAGAAGTGAGTGGACACAACAGTCCCAAGAGAGGAAGCAATGCCCATAGCTGCCTGACCTATCACCACCACCACACACGACACCCTCACACCTGCCCCTGTCAGGCTCAGTGCAAAGCACTTTATGACAAGTCTCATCTCAGCCAATTCCTTCAACACCCTGAGAAAGACAGGGGTTCCTATCATCTCCAGCAGACAGCTAGAGCCACTGGAACTCAGAGAGGTCATTTACCTTGTCTGAGACAGCAATCAATCATTAGTGGAACCATGACTAGTGAATTTGGACAGTCTCACTAAAGTCCAGGTCCAACACATCTGTTTGTCACCTCCTATCACTTCCCTACCACACCGTCCCCCTGACTAACTTCATTTTCTCAAGAATTCAGCTACCACCTATCTGCTGAGGCTGACACTTCAGTCATCTCTCCTGCAGCCTCTCAGTTGAATTTCAGAATATTTTCGATTGCCTGATCCCCAACATGTCCAAAATCCAGCACATCAAAGGCCATAGACATAAAATGTCCAGACTAAGCTATGTAAATGTAGAAATAGTATGTTATTTAGGTTTAGGAAGAATGGGGGAAGGGGGTTAGAGGGAAAACAGAGGAACAGAATACCGTTCATTCCTGAGCAGACAAAAATATTCTAACGTTGAGTTGCTGACAGCTACACAAATCAGGAAAGAAACTAAAAACCACTGAATTGTACAATTTAAACTGCTTACTTATACCACATGAATTACAGATCAACAAGTTATTTAAAAAACAAAAGACTTGCAGTTAACAGTGAGACTTCAATTAAAGTGTGGTCCAAATTCACCGTCCACTTTGCTCTACCACTCCCACAAAAATGGTCTGGCAGACCCGAGTCCTTAGAACTCAACTTTGAAGTAAATGTTATCTGACTACAATTCAGCTGCATTTGGATGGTGTGATACAAGTGATAAGAAACCTAAATTTACTTTGCTGCAAACGAGACAAAACATACCTGAATTAGCACTGCAGAATGTGTTAAAGCATCATTCAGCATTGTGAGCACGTTTGACGTAGGAACTACCCCGGGATCATGGCCCCAAGAGGTTATAAGTAACCGATCATAACCCTATGGGAAGGACAAGTAACACATGAAATGGCACTCTAGAGAAGGGAAAAATTAAGAAAGTGACTTAACACTACCAAGTACTTTCTGTTTTCCCTTAAACAGCTCACAGTGCTTGCCCAGCATGCAGAAGGCCCTGGGTTCAATCCTGAACAGAATGGAACACAAAGGAGGAGCACACCCCACATACATACCTGGAATATATCCGGCAGTTTCCGAAGTCTTGTACCTTTGGACAGCAATAGAGATGGTGGTCCTTGCCCCGTGACATGGTAAATATACAATTTAAACCAGACAGAACTCACTTCTGGGATAGCTGGTCCAATATGCTATAGCCATAAAATAGGTAAGATAAAGCTATAATACTTATCCAAAGAGTCAAATTTCACAAATGACCAAGTATAATCTTCTAAGTAGAAAATGCTTCATACGTATTTTAATTGCTATTATCCTTATGAAGATTAATTAATTAATCCAGTAAAATAGTTTTCTTTTCATACCGGTATTAAGAGGACACACCGTATCACTACACCGTTAAGAAACTCAACTGTGGAGTGGACAGCCTCTGAGTCTAGGCTCCATCCCTCCAGCCACATCACCTTAACAAAGTTCCTTACTCTGTGCCTCATTTGCTCCATCTACAGAAACACAAGAAAGTAGCTACCACATGAAAATGTTGTACAGTTGCTTAAAGTAGTGCCTGGCAAATAAGCTCCACATTACAGTAGTAGTTATTGTTATTATTATTATTATTATCATCATCATCATCAATCATGTTATTTTTCAAAAAAAGGATGATGTTCCCTCTATCCATTTTCCCATTGTGCAGACAGTTCATAGATCTCTACTGTGAGAACACACTGAGTTAAATAGCAGGGGGTGCAAAGAATTATACAAAAGCTTAGTTAAAAGCCAATCTAGGACCACTGCAGTTAACACAAGACCAAAATTTTGTCATAGGGCTGAGAGATCTGAGTCAACTAGGACACACAGGCAGCAAAAACAAATTTGGTGTCAAAATCCCCTCCTCTCTTCTTACACCAAGTATTAAGGCAGGATAGACCACTGCACAGCTGTATAACTTCCACTCTCTGAAAAATGTCACAAGTACATCTTCCTTGCTGAGTATATAAAGACACATATCTCACTTATTCTTCACAAGCAAAGACCAGCAGTCATTCTGACGAGGTCTGCGGTTGACCACGAAGCTCTAGCTTACAAAGTCCATCTTCTCTTCTCAGCTAACTTAGCATCACAACTCTACTTTCCTGAAATAGCTGATATTTTCCTAATTAAATTCATCCAAGCTTGCTTTCTGGAGCATTCAAAATGTTCTCTTAAAATACTTCACATGAATAATTTTTAATCTAATGTGTCACGAGTCACTTAATGATGCACAAGCTAAATATACCAATTACACTTCACAACCTGAATTTGACAGCAGCATCTGGCAATAGAAAACTGACCTGTTTCCTTAATGAAATAACCACATTCCCATCTGTATCCCCCAAGTGAGTCATTACCTGAGGGGTACAGCTGCTGACTGGCCGGATTTCATTGGTAAGAGGTGCCATGGAGACAAGCAGTGTGTAATTTTTGTTTAGAACTCTGCTGCAGGTCGCTGGGTCCAAACCAAGAAGACTTTCGCAACGCAAGAGATCCAGGGGAAAACCTAAGTCACAATTAAGCACACAAGGAGGCTTGACCGTGTGAAACAAAAATGTTGAAGATAAACTGGTGATCGCTGCCTTAAGACTTATTTTTTTCCTTTTACTGAAAATAGAGTCTTTCCTCACATAATACTGGTTTCCACTCCTGCTCCTCCCAGTTTCTCCCCAACTCCCCTCCCATCCTGACCCACTCCCTTTCTGTCTCTTGTTAGAAAAGAATGGGCTTCTAAGAGATAGCAATAAAACACAATAAAACAAAAACTATCACACTGGAATTGAACAAGACAAAAAGAACAAAAAGAGCCCAAGAAAAGGCACAAGAATCAGAGACCCACTCATTTGCACACTCAGGAATCCCATAAAAACACTAAACTGGAAGCCATAATATATACACAGAAACCTGGTGCAGACTTATGCAGGCCCCGAGGATGCTGTATCAAGACTTACTATTTTTTAAAGGTACAATAACTACTACAAAGTACCAAATTTGTAACAAGACATAAAGACATTTTTAAAATTTAAAACTGAAGTTTCTGGTCTAGAAAGAGCTGTCTTCTAGTAGAGCTTCTTTAGATTCTCTTTTAGGAACCATACTGTTCATTCCATTCCCATCCCAAGCACTCTGCAGTAAATTCTGAGAGCCAAAATGTCAAGGAAAGCTGTGTCCTTCTCTCCCCCAGACTGCAATCTCTAGAGCAGTAGTTCTCAATCTGTAGGTCTCAACCTCTTTGGGGGCTGAATGACCCTTTCATGGGGTTGCCTAAGACCATCAGAAAACACAGATATTTACATTGCCATTCATTAACAGCAGCAAAACTACAGTTCTGAAGTAGCAATAAAAATGATTTTATGGTTGAGGGTCACCACAACAAGAGAAGCTGTATTAAAGGGTTATAGCATTAGGAAGGTTGAGAGCCACTGAACTAGAGAAAATTACAGCCCAGATCTGATTCTAGCATAAAGTTAAGCATTCCTCAGTTAGAAATTTGCACCCTAAATTGCTGATCCATAAGACAGGGATTCAATATGCATCTTAAACAACCCACTGCCCTTAGTCCTCTGGAAAACAGAATATCCTATTGCTCTCTGGGCTGGAGAGATAGCTATGCAGATAATGAACAGTACTGTAGGAAGCAAAAGGCCTAGATGAGCCAATCTGGAGTCTGCCTGAGGGCCTAGCAACAGGCACTGTCAGAGGTCCTGATCATGCCTACCCAATGAGGGGAGACCACACAATGTCACCAGATCAGGACACAGCCTGGGTGCTATGAGGAGGGTATATAAGGATCTCCCCATTGCTGAAAAACTGAGTCTGCTGGTTGCCTTTTACTTGACTCCTGGGGTCTGTGCTGTTGATTCCCGCGCCTTCATACCCTCTCTCCTGAGTTCTCCAGCAACACACTACCTGTTGCATAAGCCTGACTGACTACCTGAGTCTGAGCCCCAGAGCCCACAAAAGGACAGAAATGACTCCTGAAAATCTGGCCTCTGGCCTCCATGTGTATGATCAACACACTCAAGCCCTCAATCAATCAATCAATCAATCATTCTCTCTCTCTCTCTCTCTCTCTGTCACACACACACACACACACACACACACACTTCAAAAAATCCTATTGCTCTCTAAAGGACACACTTAACACTGAAACTAACTTCAGAGAATCAGTGAACCACTTGCCCCTTCAAATAAGAATGCATCTAAGGAAGTGTACAGACTACTGAGAGGACCAAGATGCCCCAAGCAGGACCCTGGGCTCTCACACATGAGTGTTCATGCAGCCCGCGCCTGCCCCCACCCCCCCAACGCAAAAAGCCGTTTCCTAGGAGACTGCTTAATAAGTATAGAGTAACATCAGGCTGTACTGTTTTGTTACACATAAGGTATTATTGGGGGGGGGGGGGTGGAGTGGGAATGGAGTTATGTCACAAGGAAACAAAAACCAGTTCGAGGGTAAAATGAGAAGTACAGAAATAACCAAGACAGTAATGACGACAAATCACTGAGAGAACTGTTAAATATGGAGGTGAGTAGGGAACATGACCAACTTGCAACAACTATAGTGGAGAAAGAGTCACTGCTGATGCTGAATCTCAGGGAGACAAAAGAGAAGCAGTATGCTTGCAAGGTCTTCAAGTATCTCCCATAGATTTCCTTTTAGTTGAGGAAAAAAAAATAGCCTCATCATGAAGGAATCGGGTGACACATTAACTAGGTGAGCAAATTAATATCATCATCAAGAGGCAGATGAACAGCACATGGGTCCAGACTCCAAATCCTCTAGAAAATGAGCATCACTTGCCGGGCGGTGGTGGCGCACGCCTTTAATTCCAGCACTCGGGAGGCAGAGGCAGGCGGATCTCTGTGAGTTCGAGGCTAGCCTGGTCTCCAAAGCGAGTTCCAGGAAAGGCGCAAAGCTACACAGAGAAACCCTGTCTCGAAAAACCAAAAAAAAAAAAAAAAAAAAAAAAAAAAAAAAAAAAAAAAAAAAATGAGCATCACTTGGTCTAGCGTTTCCTAGCCTGGATCTGTCCTTGAAGAGGAAAGAAAGCACTGTGAAGGCTATCAACATTATCCATCAGCCAGTGGGCGGGACACAGACATAGCAGAAGTTGCTTTAACACAACAGCTGTATTTCTAATAAGCCCTGAATAGCAAGCCAAGGTCATGATAAACAACTTATTCCCAAATTCCGTGCTGAAAGATTATTCCTATTCTTGCTGCTTTTCAGTGGAATCCTATTCTAAAGAGCCTAAGGTCTGAGGTCTAGTGGAAGGACGGAGTGTACGGTTGGTTGTGGGGACAGCACCTGGTCTACACTGGTCTACACCAGGCAGATACAACGGCTAGAGTGCAGGGTCAGCAGAAACGCCCTCTACCAAGTGACACTGCTGGGGCAGAGGCTGCAGCCTGGAGTAAAACGACACAAGTCAGCAGGCTTGGGGAAGGGAGAGAAAGGAAAAGATACCATTACAAAGGCCAAAGAGATTGACATTGTACCGTGAGAAACTGTACGAAAGACACTCCTGAGAAAAATCCAAGAAAAACGTTAGTCTTTAGGAAAGACTTTGCTGAAAAGGACTGCAGGGCCCGGAGCCCAGCTGTAATAGACTAATGTAACAGTGACCTAAGGTCTTTACAGAGTGGATATTCAGGGCACAAACAAAGTGGTAAGAAGTGGTGTGAAGAGATGAGGTACAGAACAGTAGACTAGAGAATGTTGTACTGTAAGGTGTGAGTCAGTGTGAACTCTGGGAGCCTGGAATTGGCAAAGAAGCCTACTACAGTTTGACCAACAAACATCTTGTTCTGACTGATCAGATGGGAAGCAATTCAGTCCATTTCTTAGGAGGCAAAGAAAGAGAACCCAGGAGATCTGTCTTGGCCTTGTCAGACATGAACAGGGGTGGAACACAGAAATTTCACGTAAGTTGTGTGGGGAAAGGATGGTCCTTAAGTAAGCTGTTTTCCAAAACACAAAGGGGTGAGGGGTTTCTTAACCTTCAGGCAAAAGTCAACGTTATCAGTACCAACTATGAAATGTACTTAATGTACATTAGGGCAGGGAACTATAAGCCCAAAGCTCACAGCAACTGGAGAGCTTTCTAAGATTTTTATAACTATTATTGCTCATCTATAAATGTAGTTTCCAAATCTTTCCAAAGTACTAGGCTACCAAATTACAAATAGTGGATTTTATGTCTAACCTATACTGATGATACTGGAAAGATGCCTTTTTTTAAATAGATTTTTTTCATATAATATGTTCTGATTACAGTTTGCCCTCCAACTCCCTACCCACCCAAATCTACACCCTTTCTTTTTCCTCTCACTAGTGTGCAAACAGGCATCTTAAAACAATAATAAAGTAAAATTAAAAACAAACTGGAATAGGACGAAACAAGCAAACAAAACGAAGAAAGGCACAAGAAACATACAGACACTGAGAAACAGAAGTTCACACACACAGAATGGAAACCATAAACGATGTGTAAGGGGAAAAAAGAAGACTGTCCAGACAAAGCATTGAGATGAGGACCTCCAAACCACGCCACGGAGCTGAGTCTGTTTGTGTTGGCCATCTACTGAAATGGAAGACCAGCAGCTTCCTGTAGGAACACTAAGTCTAAGCAGATTTAAATACGACTGTCAGCAGTACAGGAAAAGAAAAAGAAAGCCAAGGAAGGTAAGCGACCGTGACAAGGACATTCAGAGAGCGAGCTTCTAGCTATAGATCCCATCTGCTAGCTACGAAATGTCTGAAAGCACGCTGATGAAATGGGGAGCGTGGTCTGCTTCAAGTCTGGAAAAGATGTTCACAGTCGGGGCTTCACAATCAAGTGGATTTTCATACCGTAGGTGGGCTGGTCGGACTGCGAAGTCTGAGCAACCAGATCTTTATTGTGACGCAGAAAGAGGATGGTGTTCCTCAGAGTCAGCGCGTGATCGAAGTATCTCTGTGCTTCTCCTTCTCCAGTGCTCTGAACCTAAACCAAGAGGAAACAGAATGTTTTTAAAAATACCACTCTCATGCCACCTACTAAAATCATGTAACATGTGTATAAAGATACTACAAAAACAAAACAAAACCCCCAAACAACAACAAAAAAGTAATTCAAAAACTTGCCCAGGAAATACTGAAACAAATCGCCTAGACCAATTTTGAATTAGTTCCTGTGGTAGTTTGAATGTATCTGGCCCCCATAGGCTCAAAGGGAGTGGCACTATTAGGTGGTGTGGCCCTGCTGGAGGAAGTGTGGGGACAGGCTTTGAGGTTTTCTATGCTCAGGACACCGTCCAGTGTCGCAGTCGACTGCCTGTTATCTGCAAGATGTAGGACTCATCTACTCCTCCAGCACCACCTCTTCCTGCACGCCGCCATGCTCCCTGCCGTGATGGTAACGGACTGAACCTCTGAACTGTAAGGCAGTCCCTCAATGAAATGTTTTCCTTTACAAGAGTTGCCATGGTCATGGTGTCTCTTCACAGCAATAGAACACTGACTAAGATAGTTCCTACTGTAGGACATCTATGAAGATGATGGGAAGGACGCCACGTATAACAATTTCAACAACTGAATCAACTGCTAAACAGCACATTTTATAAGCTCTTTGTCCTCTGTATGATTCAAAGAGAAAAAGTTCTAAAGCCAGTTCTGCTTTATCCAAAAAACATACAGAAGTAATCAAGAGATCAGAATGTAAAATACAGTGAGACAATAAAACAATAACTAGCAATACATCTGGGAGAATAAGGAATAAAGATTGAAAACATGAAACCAACTGGTATTATTTCATATTTTTTGTAGTAATGAATGCAAAAATCCTATAGAATAGTAAAAAAAAACTATTTATGACATAAAGAAATTATAAAATCACTGCAAATTCTCTAAATAGAACATTTAATATACAAAAAATAACTAAATCACAAAAACCTACCAAAACTATTAGCCAAGGAACAGATCTGACAATACAGCCTGCAAAGAACATAGGACGGACTCAAACATCCAGTGAAAAGAAGCACCAACAGAGAGCACGTGAGACTGGGCTTGCTCCCGGGGAAAAGGGGGTTAGTAACAAGCAAATACAGCTGATGTCTCCAAGATGCTAACAGAGGCAGTGACAGCAGACATAATACTATACTCAGGGATACTTTCCAGACTGAAAACAACAGGAACAAAAACTTAAGTAAGAGTGCCTCAGATCTTACCTCAGTCACACCAAATTAAAAAAATAAAAGGTTAGAAAAAAATTAAAGAGACTACACATATTAAAATGTCTATACTCATTTCTCAACACATCGACTCATACTAAGAGTTAGTCCTGCCTCCTTACAAATCCCAGAACCCATTCAGTCCTTCACTGTGTTGAAGTCTAGTGAGCACCACAGGATAAGATAGGGTAGTGACATGACCAGGCGCCGATCAGCAGAGCTGCCCCTGCATGTAACAGGAAAGTTCCAGGTGTGCTGCCCTGGTGTACTGACCTTCTCCAGTTCTATAAGGAAGCTGTCCAGAGACTCATCCGAGAGTTTGCCTACTTCAAACATGGTGACTGCGTGACTCTTCAAGTTCTGCAAAAGAAGCACAATATTATAGCTCTGGTTTTCCTTTTCATGCTATGGACATTACTTATGCTTTATAATGTCTTTAAACTAAAAGATGGACAACATGAGCAACTGGTTCTTCCAACTACAACAGCAGCCCTCACTGGAAACTCTCATGCTGTCTGAGGAACGTAAAACATAGTTGGCTGCTTTCAGGACTAGCTCTGAACGTAAAGACGTTTTTATAAAGTACTGAAGGATTTGATATCGCATCTTTAAACATCGTTATATTGAAACAAGCATTTGACTTACTGGTGAGAGATTTCCCATCATTAAAAATGCAGTAAGGGTGGAGTCAAACAAGAAGGCGATGCGCTTGGTATACCCAGCGGACAGACCCAGACTGCTTATACTGGCTGTGTCGGCTGAAAAAGTCAGAATAGGAAAGCAAGTCAACAAAAGCCTTTGTTTTGCTTATCATCTGAACTAAGTTTTTTACTTCAGCTTTGTCTGATAGCCAAACAAACTTAATTAAATATAAGCAATATTGTAGTCTTAAGATAGTTAAGTTTCTTTGAGTCAGGGTCTCACTACGTAGCACAAACTGGCCTTGAATTCCAATCCTCCTGCATCCAGCTTCCCAGTACTATGACTGCAAGCATGTACTAACATCAGATGAAGGCGATTTTTTTTTTAACTTTAAAAGTCATTTAAATTTGTGTTGATGTCCTAGTTAGTCAACTTGACACGAGCCAGAATCTTTGGGGAAGGAGAAACCTCAATTGAGAAAACATCTCCATTAGACAAGTCTGGGGGCATTTTCCTGATTAATGATTGATGTGGGTGGTACCACCCCGAGCAGTTGGCCCTGGGAAGTATAAGAAAGGTAGCTGGACATGAGCCTGGGGACTAAACAGATAAGCAGTATTCCTCCAAGATTTCTCAATTCCTGCCTGCAGATTCCTGCTTGAGTTTCTGCCTGGCCTTCCCTTCTTGATGGAAATTGGAAAGAAACCCCTTTCCTCCTCAAATTGCTTTTGATCAGGGTATTTTATCACAGCAACAGAGAGGCAAACTAGCACAGTTAATTTCCTTGAAAACCAGAAATAAAAATTCTTGATCACCAAAATCAGTAAGTACTATCAACAGGCCTATGTTCCTCAGTGTGTGTCTCAGGTAACAGGCAGAACAGGAGAAAGGTCACCCCAGGTTCCTGCTACCCTCAACTTTAAACCCTGTGTGTCTCCAGATTCTAGGCTTAGCCTGCACTTACTCTTGGGCTGAAGTGGCCTTCCCTCATTGGCCAGTGAACTCATAGCCACTCTAACCCATAGCCTCTTCCTGAATGTAAAGAAGTTTTGTCTTTTTGTGGTTTTTTTTTTTTTTTTTTTTTTCCAGCCCCAAATACCACAATTGCTTGGGTTTTTGTTTGTTTGTTTTTTGTTTTTTTTTGGGCTATTCTCCCCCACCCCCTTCTCTCTCAACTTAATTTCTAGAAAGCAAGTGCCATATTCTTATTTATCATACCTTCGAGACTTAGCATAGTGTTCACAATATTGGTAAGAAGTCTAATACAGAGCTATAAAGGAGATGCAGGGCCGTGTCTGGACAGCTGGCAGACCTACAGACAAGCTCTAAGTTAAACTGAGTTGCTGCTAACCTGGGTCTTCTTGACTATTTGTATCAGTGTCAGTGGCCGAAGAAGCTTCTTGCACAGGACTCCTACTTTCCCCGCCATCCCATGATAAGAGCATCTTTTGTGGGTCTAAAGTACTCCTATTAATGAAGAATACATTCACTTTTTAAAAATCACATAAATGATCTCACATGAAAACAGCTACTTATTGACAAGTTGGTACTTACAACTACGAACAATCCACCAGACTATAGGCCAACATACAAGTGTGAAACTGAGAGGAATTCTCAAATTGCTTTGGACACACATAGAAAGCATTATAACTAAAACTTGCCAGGTGGCAGTGGCACACGCCTTTAATCCCAGCACTCGGGAGACAGAGCCGGGTGGATCTCTGTGAGTTTGAGGCCAGCCTGGTCTACAGAGTAAGATCCAGGACAGGCACCAAAACAACACAGAGAAACCCTGTCTCGAAAAACCAAATTTAAAAAAAAAAAAGAAAGGAAGAAAGAAAGAAAAAGAAAGCACTATAATTAAAATTCAAGCACAGGCTTCAGGGAATCCAAGTTCTATACATTTTATAAAATATCAGATGTACTTTTCTCCTAAACAAAATGCTCTTGGTTTTCATCAGATTATACAGAAGTTCCATCACACCAAGATGACTGAGACACTATCCACAGGATTCACCTCAACGGCATGGTAACTAAATAAACTTCCTGCATGTGAAAATTCTTTTCAAAAGCAAACTCTATCATACAAAGGAATAAATGAATTACTTTAATCTGTTCACAGATGGAACATTCTTCCATGATGAATGAAGTTGATCCAAATTTATTACTTGTCCCTTCTTATGAGCAAAACCCAATCGGCAATACATTGAAACAGCATTCTGAAAGGAATGTTAAGGAAAATTAGCATTAAAACAGACATCAGAATAGTTGTGGAGAAAAAAACACTGTAAGAGACCAGGCCTCTCACCAGATGTGAGAGCATTTCCATATCTTACCTACAGAGCAGTCTGGCCAGGACCACCATCCCCTAAACCCTCTTCTAAAGAGACTAGAGGTGCAGCTTTAACAGACACTGGCCTCCTGCTGCCCACACTAATGTGAGTGCTCTGTTTCACCTGGTGGAAAACGGACTCAGAGCTTCTCAGCTCCCCCTTTCTCTCTGCAACTATCCCTTTACCATGCAGATTTCCTCAAGCAGTCAATAAGGATCAGTAATGTATCAAGAGAAAAATCAAACAGCAAAATCCAGCCAGTACTCACACTACAAATAAAAGGTAAAAAATAACATACCTTCACCAGTGATAAGTCTATCTCAAGGACATTTGCGAGCTATAAAACAAAATTGAAAATTACGATTCCATTCTCAGAACTATCAGCATATCAACATTCAAAAATGTTTTTGCCACACTTACCTCTGCAACATTAGTGTGCTCATCTATTGAGACAAATATCTTATAGAGCAGAGTTTCAAAATAATCACCTTGTACCCGATTCATTACAAAACCTTCCAGAGGAGGAACTGAAATAAACAAAACAGACTTTTCTCAGCACTAGTTTTCATAAAACAACAAAGGAGAACTCAAATGCCTATGCAAAAAGAGAAATCATTCAGAGACAGAATACAGCTTTTATGCATTCCATCTACTACATAGTAACCTTTCAAAAGTTCCCAGTCAAGGCCACACACACCATCTACACAGAGCTGTGTAAAGGGTTCTCACGGAACCCTCAGAGTTACTGAGGCGAATGGAATACTAGACAGTCTAGACTTGGTGAAAACACGGAGCAGAACTGAGCCTACAAAGGTTTGTGATAATCTACTTCTGAAGCCTCACAGGCCAAGACAGTGAGCCACACAAGACTGTTTGAAAGTTTACACTCCTTGAAAGCAGTGCAGTCGGCAGCAGAAGTCGCTAACATCTGCTCCTCCTCAGTGGCCAGAGGTCCAGACTCTTCAGCACAGCAGGCAGCCATGGTGGAATGTCCAGTCACTCAGGCTATCTCTTGTCTAGACGCCCGCCTGCCACTTTTGTCTGACTGAGCAGCAAGCTCAGCCTAGTGAACGGTAAAGGAGTGTGCTCTTGTTCTCTCACACCCTAACAGGTGTGTGCTTCCCTTCACAATGCCTTGGGGAAGCACTGGCAAGATGGCTCACTGGGTGAAGGCACCTGGTGTCAAGCCCAACACCTAAGTCTAATCACCCACGTGACAGGAAAGCATTAGCCTCCCGAAAGCTGGGCTGACTTCCACATGAACACCACAGCATGTACATGCATCCCATGCACTTACATACACAAAATAAAACGATCTCATGAGAAAGCGGGGTGCATAGGCCACTAAATTATTCCCCACAATAAACACTAAAGGTTTCTTAGAAATATCTTAGCAAGTCCCTATTTGACAAGTTACTTCTTATCCTACAGTACTGCTATGTTCAAGCATTCACTGAATGAATGCTTGCTAGGAGACAACTCTTTACAGAGATATAAATCAGTTTCTAATGTATATTAAATTAACATGAACTAAAGTCTAGCTTCTTTTTTAAAATTTTATTATTTTTTAAATTACACCCATGATATTAATTACACTCATGATATTAATTACATTTGTGGTATTCATTCCATAATTATATATATGATATTCATTAATTATATTAATTGTATTGATTTATTACATTCATGATACTATGTTCTGATACTACTATCCATTTGTGGGGGTTTTCCTTCACACAAAACAGAGATTCTGTACTTAGGAAATCATTGTTCTATACTCCTTTCTTCTCTATCTTGAGATAACATCTAATCTTTCTGCCTCTATGAATTTGTATATTCTATATATTTCATGTAATACAATTCTACAGTATTTGTCCTTTTTTTGAATGTAAAAATATTTTATGTACAACTGTAGGAGAAATAATATACAGATAACTTGAACATAAAAACAGGTTATAATTTAAAAGTTCAGGGTTATTTTAAATAGTAAAATATTTTCTCTGTAGAAATTAGTATAAATGATAACATTTCCAGCTTCTTAAGCTACAGGTCAGAATCCAGGGTTGTGTGATTTTTTTGTTTTTTAAGATACTGGTCATCTAAAGAGAATGAAAGCATTATTTCATATCAAGTATGAAAATACGTTCCAGACAGACTACAGGTTTGACAAGTTATTATGAACTTTTATTGTGTGTGTGTGTATAATTCTTCAATATATTCTTTAAGTCCTTTATTAAAGAATTACAGACAAATACAGGCACTGAAGCATTAAAATACACATGTAAAAAAAGAGACTGTAAGAGCTAAAGAACCAGGACAAATGCTGTAAGACAGTATCTTCTTTAAAAAAAAAGAAAGAAAGAGAGAGAGAGAGAGAGAGAGAGAGAGAGGGAAGGAAGGAAGGAAGGAAGGAAGGAAGGAAGGAAGGAAGGAAGGAAGGAAGGAAGTCGGGGAGGGGGAGGTGATCTGGGAAGAGTTGAGAGGTGAATATGATCAAATACGTTGTATGGACTTCCCTGAAAGAATAAACCAGTATTTCTTTAAAGACGGAGTAACTGTGTTAACATTGGAGTCCTCCACAATCACCCCTCTAAGAGCTTTCATTCCTCCATACATGACTGGTCCACCTTCCACAGCACTTACATCTTTGTGGACCATGTGGATGCCTCCTCTGAAATAGCCTGCAAGGGTTTCATGCTGAATTTGATGGCCTCCATGCTGCCAACTTCACCCTTGTGGGTTATATCAAATAAAAGACCAGACAAGAAAGGTGGCATGCTAACAAGCAGCTATAAAGGCAAGCGTCTGTCTGCACCAGCTAACTGCCAACTACTGAGTCAAACAGCAGACTGTGACTACAACGAAGACGCCACCATTCACCCTTTCTCTCTTCTCTCCAATGAACCAAAGAACTACGGAAAGTTCACTGTTGTTGTATGCAGAAGACAGAGGCAGGAGGATGAGTAACTCAAAGCCAGCCTCAGCTACATACAAGTTCAAGGCTAACCTGGGCTACATTAGAACCTCAAAACAAAGACACTAAAGTAAGTCAGTGTTCAGATCGTCAGCAGTTAAAACAGACTGAAATCAACAATCCACTAACCTAACCTCTGAGTGACTCTCAAGTCAGATCAGCTTACAGATAATAGGGACTAGAATAAATCTTGCACATTCCCAACAGTGAGGAAACTACTACCACCACTTCTGTCTCCAAGGACTCATTTCCTTGTTAACAGGCTTCAGTTCAAGTCTAAACCTATTATTCCACTTGCTATAGCGTCAACTTCAAACCTAGATTAACGAAGTTATTGTTTCCCTTCCTTTTTAACTGTCTTTCCAAGCTTAAACAGAATTCACGCAAGAGGTCCACGATGCATTACTAGGTTGGGGAATGAATCTCATAACATGCTAACTCAAAGATCAAGACATGCCACAGCCTGATGACCTGTCAAGATAACACTGACAAGAGGAAATAGTTCTGGAATCAGCCAAACTACCATCTATTTCTCAATATCAAGTCATTCTCCAGAATCTAACGCTTCATATTCTTTCTCACAAACATTGTTTCAGTATCATTTTTTTAACTCATAAACAATGACAATAGCTGAATGATATCAAAAAACTACTTATTACAAACATCTAACTATAATTTCAGTACTTCTACAAAATTTAAAACTTAACAAACAGTGATCTCATTTGGGATTGTAGGAAATTTATCTTGAAGTTCTACTATTTTAATATAGTATTTATATCAAAATAACATGAAAAATGAAATAAGAAATTTTAATAAAGCCACAATGGGTTAAATGTAAAAATAAAAATGTTCTTTTACAACTATGAATAGCTAAAATTATAGAATGATTTGTGTTAAATGTATTAGGCTGATACAACCCATTTAACTTCAAGTAGTCATTCAAAATAGAGTGCTAAATGTCAGCCCAGACTTACCAGCTATACAACTGTCATCTGATATGGGTACATCCAGGTAAATAAAGCCTTTGTTATACAAACCTACAAAAACAAAAGCACCTTATTTTAGATGGGACACTATACAATACCATTTTTTTCCTACAAGCCTGACTTCTGTCTTTCTGTGATGTCTTAAACTGAATGCTACATGAAGAAAAAGAAAATAGTGTAAGAGAAAACTAACTAGATTTTCTAACTTGATTTCTTACACACTTTCTGAACTCCAAATCTCTCACCATTCATTTGTGTAGGACTGTAATTACATCCACACCAGAAAATAAAAGCCTGAGATCACATTTCAAGTAACATGACTTAGGCAATAGACTCGATTTGGGCTGGTACAGTAACTGGTATTCCTTAACTGTTTCAAACAAGTTTCTGAGTTGACAGAGACCATGCCTACTAAGCACTTACTGTGTACTACATTGTAATCGAGTGACCCAGCGAGCTGAGGGCCTGAGTCGATGATCTTGTCAATAGCGCCTTTCTCAGGAAAAGTGCATATCTAAGAAGAAGAAAACATTTTCAATTAACTTCTGTCCTAACTAATTTGTAAGTCTCCTAAGATGTATTCACATCGGAACCCATGACTGATTACATGAATGGAATGAACAATATCACCTTAGAATTTAAATAATAAAACTATGCATATAACCATCACTTAAATTGCCAAACTAAGGTGCCAACAGTTTAGATAACAAAATCACCCTAAGTACTAACATCTGTTGGTTAGTAGTAAATGCTCACTGACAGACACCAATGTTTATTCTTTTTCTTTAAAAGAAATGGAATCAAATACATGAATCCAAATCCTTACCACTAAGTCCACTAAGAAAACTTCCGCATGAACACCAGTGAAGTTATGACAGGTATGTTAGGAAGGGCTTCAGTGCAGCAACACATCTGAAGCTTCCAACTTGAAATGCCCTCCAGAAGGACAGACGAGCGTAAATCCATAAACAAAAGTGTAAAGGTCACACACATTCCTTCAACGGCACAGACATTCCTCGGTCTCTACTCTTTCTTTAATCACCATCCTTTTCAAAATATGTACAGCTTGGATCAACTTGTGGGGTATCACTGCTCTTGATCTTGATACTATTACCCCAACAAGGCACCTACCCTATTCAGTGTAATTCAACAGTGACTGCACTGAGTATCTGTCAATCTTGGACCCTCCTATCATTATAACTTGAGTCATTTAGTTAACTGCCTTGTGTTCTCTTTCCCCATCTATGAACTGGGTACTAACAATTCTTTCTCCTGGGGTTGTCAGGAGCCTTAAAGGAGACAAGAACACAGTTACATTAGTGTACAGCACATGTGCACAAAGTCAGTGTTCAGAAGTTAGCCATATTATTATGGCCGCTAGGTGTGACATCATGTCCCTTTACACGAGACCACTAATTAAAGAGACCATTAATTAAGACCTCAGGTTACTGTACATGAACCAAATCATTACTCCTAAACCATTAAAGAGGGTTTTGCAAACTCCATCTAACCTATTAAGATCATTTGAATTAGCTTCTAATATTAGTTTTTAAAACATTATGTAATGTCATTAAAAATTATAAAGTTAAATATATAATTATAAAGTTAAATATAAAATTATAAAGTTAAAAAATAAATATTCTGGTTTTAACCTTTTCTTTGTCTTCTGGTTTTAGTCTATAAGGATCTCTACCTTGATGTCATCTTCTGTGATGTATCCAGCCTGCACCACCCACCATGCCTCGATGGCAATTTCCACTGGCTTTATTGGTAGAAGATCACGGGCAGTTTTCCTTCTGAAGAATTTCTGCAATAGTATACGTTTAAGGATTTGCAACCAATCCAAATTGCCACTTTCTTCTATCATCATGTAAGACATTACAACAGGCTAATCTTTGCAAATTTTCATGTTTAAAATGCTAACTAGCCTAGATACTGTAGCATCACTATCATTTTAAAATAAATTACTTAAACCTAGACCTCAATCCAGAAACAAATGAAATGAAACCCCAAAGTTAAAAACACATTTAAAAATGTGAACTTATTTCACTTAGTAAGTGAATTCTGGGGCTAAAATAGTCAAATAAAAAGACAAGCAAAGAAACATTAACTTCTAAAAATAAATGTTACACGTTGTAACTTATTAATCACTTAAGGTATAACCTGGTGAACACTGAAGATCTGTTCCCTGCTCCTATAATATGTACGTTAGCTGGTTCAAGTTAGATTCTGTTATATCTACCACTTGAAACCAAACTCTGGTTTTAATCCAGTTCTGATAAGGAGGCTGTAAAGCAAAAGAGACGACTTTACCTTTGAAGATCTACACTGATTCATCAGGTCAATGTACTGGTTTCTTCCTATGCCAAGAAGCCGCAGACCTGAAAGTAAGTCTTTCCTTTAGTACATCTTGAAATGTGAGTATACATTGAGGGACATTAGAAAAAACTCCAAATCTATAGTCTTTTAGTAACTGACTGACATGGTCCATCAATATCAAAGAGAATTCATCACACAATATAGATGAAACCTCAACTTTGAGAGCGATGAATTCAAGTGGCCACTTTGGACAGTGCTAATGAGGACATGCTGAAAAAGCAGAAGTCCTCCCGGTTTTAAGAAGTAAAATTATGCTTTTCAGCAGAAGCTTCATATGTGCAGAACTACATCACATGTTAAATATAAATTTCACAAAATAAGCATAGTGAAACCTAGCAGGTCACATTTGTGGAACTCCACATGCTACTGTAAGATAAGTGTGCAGGCTGTCCTTCTATCAGCAGACACACGGCCCATATAACAGCAAGATTTCATTCTCTAGAATAAAGGTTAGTCCTAGCTTTCTGAGTCCAAAATACTCTTCCCATTGATATTAGGCTAAATCTCACACCTGATTTGTATTATGAAATAAAATTCTCATTAATAATGTTGCTCTCAATTTTTAGTATTTCCTAATAAACAATACGCATACACAAAGACACACTCCTTAGCAATTAGGTACTCACAGTCAGCAGCAGTAAAATTAGGCAATGAATCATAACTTTTCTCACTATTCATGATGTCCTTTGAAAAAGAAAAAATATAAAATATGAAACAGAACTTTCCTTAAACATATATATACATACACACACACACACACACACACACACATATATATATATGCATACACACACATACATATTTTGCAACAGCCGAATAGAACAACAATTATTACTATAGGAAACAGTAGGTCACAGTTGACACCCTAGAACATGCATGCACCACTGTGGTACTAAGTCCATGGCCTCAACACAGTATATAAAGGGTGGGCTTTTGGGTCTGGGTTTCTTAGAACAATCTCTGAGTCCCAGACAGTTGCCCTGCGGTCTCTATTAGAGCTTGGGGTTCTAGTTTTTCCACACTTCATATCTGAGCCTACATTCTTACCCCAAGAGAAGGCCAATAACATGACAACTCTATCAACATGTATCCAAAACACACACTTCGAACAAAGACTATAATTACCTCCAAGTCTTTGCTCCTATCTCAATTAGTATCAGGGTAAACTTAGTATCTGGCTTTTTCAACTCCAATCTTCTCCAACAATATCCAACTATTTATTGTTGGATAAGACCCATTTTCAACCCAGACTTAACAATCATTTAAGAAAAAAAAATCCAGAGAACAGTGAGCATGGAATGTAATTGAAATGAAAGCTGGTAAATGTACAAAAATTCTCTCTGTTCTACTCTCAAACCTGGTGGATACCAGAAAACGAATCAAAGAGACAAGAGGAAGGAACCGATCAGTCGCCACTTCGTTACACCACCATGCTTCTTCATCATGCTACTGGGACTCTCAGAACCCCAAATGGAGAACCTGAGAAACACAAGACTGTACAAGTGCCAGAGAAGAGTGGCTTACAGAGCTAATGCAGGGAGCGTGGAGTCAAGGGCACCAGGCACATCACACCAGGGCACTAGCCTCCCCGCTACTGCAGGTGCTTGGCTTCTCTGAGTATCTGCTTTGCTCTGCTCTTCCAGGGTCTAGAGAGCCCAAAATAGCAGGACTCAAATATGAACAGTGAATAAATCCTGGCTGTATAGGTCCATCTTTATAGAATCTCACTTTTTAAAAAACAAAAGTATAGAATTACTATAGTTATTCAACAAGAACCAAGTACAAACCAGCTAAAAGTTAATAATTAGAGACTAACAGCCAGGACAATGGACACAACTCTCCTTCCTGACATGTATTATATATATAATGCTGGGTCTGCATCATTATTTTTTTATACAAGGTGAACAGCTAAATATACTAAGTTTCTCTGATCTTACTGTCCAAGTCTGTAACCCACATTTTCAATCTTGCAGATTACAAACAATAACTGTACCAACTGCTGGTATAAATAACTGATTAGTATCATAACTGCATAAAGGGTAAACAACACCTTCAAAATCACAGAATATAAGCAGCTACCTTTCCAACACAAAAGCATCAATAATGGCAACCGTGTGCACATGTGTGCCTCAGCCAGCTTGTGAGCATCCTGACACACAGCCAAGTGGACAGACAACATCCATGACAGCGGACAGCAGGGAAGCAGGTGGTTCGCTGTAAGGTGTCCCTGGCTCGGAGTCCCACCCCACTGTTAACGGTTACTCACACTAGAAACTAACCTCCATGATCCCCGTATAGTATGAAAATGGTGTTATCCTCAGGCCCTTCACCATAATGTCAGATAAGTGGTAAGGGTACAGCATGAGATGATCGCGACTGTATTTCAGCAGCTCCTCATAGTATTTGCGTTCATCTTTCTTGACATGTTTAACTGCAAGGAAAGGAAAATGTCTACTTTTCCCAGGTTTCTTACTGTTTCACTATATATTCATGAAACACATATTTTAACTTTTGAAACAGTATACAAATTAAATAAGAACAAACAAACTGTTGTAACAAAGCAACAATTTTATCACACAAAAAAGTTAGACAGTCTTCATAATGTATGTAAGTTAAACGTAATAAGACATATAAGTAGAGAAAAGAATTCTTACCAAATCAAGAAACACACAGAACCAACAGACACAGCTGTAAGTCTTACACCCTGGAGCACATCACTTCACAGGCTAGCCAGATCACATACTAGTTTTCAATGAAGCCCATTTTTAAAAGGCATTTTGCGCCGGGCGGTGGTGGCGCACGCCTTTAATCCCAGCACTCAGGAGGCAGAGGCAGGCAGATCTCTGTGAGTTCGAGGCCAGCCTGGTCTCCAAAGCGAGTTCCAGGAAAGGTGCAAAGCTACACAGAGAAACCCTGTCTCGGAAAAAAAAAAAAAAAAAAGGCATTTTGCTTTTTGTTTTTGTTTTGAGTGTGAGAAAATTGAAACCAGGGCATATATCCACCACTACTGAGCTGTACAAAACTAGCTTCGAATTCACACTAGAGGCCAGGCAACCTCGAACTTGCAATTCTCCCATGTCAGCCTCCAAAGCAGCTAAAATTACAGGCCCATGCCACCAAGCCCCCTTATTTGTCTGTCCACTCATGCATGTAAGGGTGTGTGTGTGTGTGTGTGTGTGTGTGTGTGTGTGTGTGTGTGTACACGTACTGCACACGTAGGCCAGAGGTCAACCCCATGTATCATTCCTCAGCAGTGTTCACTGTTCATTTTTTTCAGCTTATGTATGTGTGTGTGCACACAAATGCAGTCAAAGAGTAACTTGAGGGAGCTGGTTCTCCACCATGTAGGTCCTAGGGATCGAATTCAGATGGTGAGCTTTGGCAACAACTCTTTACCCACAAAGCTAATTTATCCTGTAGGCCCCCAACTGTAGATAAATTTCTAAATGGTCTTATTAAATAAAAAACACGAAGCCAGATATCGGGGTGAACGACTGAGAGAGATCAGGGAAATAGGGAAAGCCACAGCTAACCTTACCTCACCAACTCCACGGCTTCCAAATGCAGGTTACTTCCTGTGTACCTACGTCTATATGCCTTGCTGTTCTGCCATCTGATTTGGTCTCCCTGTCCAGCTACATCACCTCCTCTTCCTACACAGCTCTGTCACTTTCTGATCTCCAAACCTCCCTGGTTAACTAGTGTTGGAATTTAAGGCATGTGCTACCCCACTTGGCTCTGTTTCCAGTGTGGCCTTGAACTCCAGACAGATCCCTGTCTGCCAAGTAATAGGATTAAAGGCGTGTGCTACCGTTGCCTGACTTATTTGTTTACTTATAATGGCTGTTCCTATTCCTCTGATCTCCAGGCAAGTTTTATTTATTAAAACACAAATAAAATATTACCACACCCTACTGACAGGATTTCTCACTGGGACCTAGGGCTCACCACTTAGGATAGGCAAGCTACCCAGGGAGCCACCAGGATCTGCCTATCTCTGCCTCCCCCGGGCAAAAATAGAAGCATGCCACCACCTCTACACCAAACTCAGGTCCCCACATAGGAAGCACTTTAACAAACTGAACCTGCTCCCGTGTCCCTGTGTTCTGTCTTTCAAATGCAGAAAGCCTTCTGACGTTAACAGAATTTGTCTGTATATTTAAATTATGCTTTAAACAGAAGTAACACACACTATCAAGACAGAAAATAACCAAACTAATTTGACAAAGAATAAATAAGCATTTCAATGGAGAAAAACAAAACAACCAAAAAACCTACAGACCTAACTGTACTTAAGACTTGTTCCAGTTCTTATAGTTTTCATTACAGTTACAGAACTCAGGAAAGAGTTGGTGACAAAACAGAACTTGAGTCCTTCAGCACACTCTCTCACTCAGACAAAGACGACACCGGACTAAGGTATTACAGGGAAAACAGACCTATAAACAGCACACTAAAAGGGAATTCTCCTGATGATTAGAAAACTCCACAACCTGAATTGTTATTCTGTGGAATGAATCAGTACAAATGGTCTCCCAGTCCATACATGGAGAACATACTGAAAACAGGAGAGATCTGGAATGTGAAAACAACAGCGACGTCACCTCCACCCCAGTGTAGGAGCGTCTCCACTTACCGAGGTTATTTCTGTAGCGCAACTGGTTGCGGATACTGTACAAGACAACCTGCTTCTCATACTCCCGCTGGGAGTTTCCAAGACTCTAAAAGAAATTACACATGGCTATTAAACAGTCTGCAGATGAACAACAGTACTACGTCTGCCATAAAACTAAAAACAAACAAAAAACATGACCCCTAATTTGACCCTGGCATCTCAAATACCTAGAACTGAATGCAGAGTATTTTTTTAAGTTTTCTTATGTTAACTGTACTACTATGATATTAAAACAAAATCCCACATGTTCTTTGTAGTGTGCCTTTCCAGAATGATTTACTTAAATTACTCAAAATAGTTACATAAAATAAAAAAAGCAGTATGAGAATATAACTTTACTTGTTAGCAAGGCTGTTAACAAATATTTTCTTCCAGGATATCTCAGACTTACATGGGATGGACAGATGGAGGATGGATGGGTGAGTGGATGGTAGGGGCTTCTCACACCCACACCTAAGTGAATTTAGGAATACACAGCTAAGGAAGGGCAGAGTGACAACCCAGTCATTTTGAAATACGCTGTGATTACCAGAGGTGAAGATTTCCACAGAATGAACATTTCAAATGTGCTAAAAATGGCTTCTATAAAACGCTATTCCCTTACTCCTGCTTTAGAAAACATCTGGACAAATTCTGCCATTCTCACATACAGCTGTTCACTGACACCTCGCAGCATTGGTGCCACAACTCTAAGAATGCCAAAACCCAGGTATGCTCTAGTTCCTTACATAAAACAGCATCACAAGTACATATAATCTGCACACACCCTACATTTTCCTGTATATTTTTAATCGTTTTGAGATTACTTCTAACATCTTCTAACAAGTTGATAGACTCTATTATCTATAAAATAATGGTAAAAAATAAGTCTGTATACTTCGGGATAAACCATTTTTTTGTAATATTTTCAGTCAGTGGTCACTGAATCAGCAATACACATCCTACAGACAGAAATACAGAAGTGTACATAATAAACAAAATACTTTCTAGCTGTGCACATAGTGTTTTAAGTTCAAAGTTGGAACTATTAAAGCAAAGAATAAATATGCTTAATCATAGTCAGCATTACATTCATCTGTGACCATAAAGTTAATTTAGTATCTGAATGCTCTCTCGCTTCTAATTACTAGGTATAGTTGTTTTTGGTTTTTTTTTTCCTGGCGCACTATAAAGCTAAACTAGACATCTTTAATGACAAAATGATTAGAGGATTCAGTTGGTTCTATTTTTTATAAGTTCTTAAAAGTCAAAGTAAATGTCCATATACCTATGTTTTGCAATCGAATAAATGAAACACCTAACTTTAAACTGTCCCGCAATTGGTCAGGCTGCAGTGACATGATGTGAAAACTTGAATGTCTTTCTTCCTGCATTAGATTAGTCTATCACAGCTGGAGGGACTCCAGCTGTTTCCACCTGTGACATCCCAAGTGCTGCAGTGGAGTGCAGGCCTCCGGTCGTACCGAAGCTCACTTAGAGGTTCAGAACGCACAGCCATCTGCCAAGGTTCCTGCAGCTCTGCTGCCAAGTCAGTCTCTTTTTCAGAAACACCACACACACTGTTCACAAGCATGCCATCCCGCTATAATCGCAGCAAGTTCCAAACTTGAGTTTTGGTCTTCTGGTTCAAAGTCTTTTAAGCCATCATTACTTGTCCGTGTCACTGAAGAATGCTAACTCCATCGCCATGTGAGCTCTAGCACTAGGTGTGGAGCATCTGGTCAGCTCCATCAGTCAATATGTGTTATGCACACAAATCCCTAACCATGGTGAACGTTTTATTCATCCCTCAAGAAAAACATAAATATCTATTGAGCAACTCTTTGACTCTACCCTTCTCCAAATCTCCCATCATTTTCAAATACTGTTGCCACAACAGACCTAGACGGCAGACCAGGGGAAACAGTCATTTCACTACGACAGCTTTGGCTGCACATGGGAGCGCTTGGCGGGTGAAGCTGGGCTTCATAAAAGAGGAACCACAGCAAATGAAGCAGTGATGTGAGAATGAGCACGAGCTACAGAGCATGCCCTGTGCAGCAGAGAACCCTAAAGCAGGCTTCCTACAACCAAGGCTCCTACAAACCCCAATGGGTATATCCTAACAGGTACTCCTCTACCAGACAGATAGATGACAGACAAACACTCCTCTACCAGATAGACAGATGACAAATACTCCTCTACCAGACAGATGATAGACAAACAGACAGACACTCCTCTACCAGATTCAGATAGATAGATGACAAACAATCCTCCTCTACCAGACAGATAGATGATAGACAGACACTCCTCTACTGGATAGATGATAGATAAACAGATACTCCTCTACCAGATAGATGATAGATTGAACCACATTTTAAGAACTGATCCATCATAGGATTCACTTAAATAAAGGAACTACACATTGTGTCAAACAATGAAGTGCCTGATACTTGCAGCTAACTACAGAAAAATCCTGAAAACAATGGCCTGACTTACATTTCTTTCTCCTGCACTAGTGACAGAACCCAAGGCTCTCTGTACATGCTCAGCCCATCTATAACTTCTTAATGTACCTTCTAAAGTCTGGGGTAACCCATAAAATAAAACAAGTTTTTTCCTCATCTCATCCACATTGGAAAACAAAAAAACTGGCTTGTAAGGTTTTTTTTTTTAATCTGAGTCTCCTTCCTCTAGCTTTCAGAACTGGGAAATGAGTCATTTCCAAATTAAGCCCACCAAAACTTACTGGAAATCATCACATCAACATACTTAACATTTATAACACCAAAATATACGTTCTTTCCAAACAAAATAAAGAATCTCCATTTTTAGTACATTTGAGATTTTTATAACCAATTAGGAAGCATCTCAAACTGACCTCATTACACAACATGTAATGACAAATAGCTACTAACAACAACAGCAGTACACAGATGCTTAGGTGCAAAGCCAATGAAGAATCTGACCAGAGCATGCACCATGGTGGGGTGACCACTGTGATGGATGAGAAGGAACAGCACAAAGACAACATGGCTGAGAGGAACTATTTCGGAATGAGGGGGCCAGGAAACCTCCCAAGAGATGCCTGAGGGAGTGTTGAAAAGTAAGTGATAGGAAACGGACAGTGAGAGGACTGGGCTCGCCCTAAATGCCTCAGTCCAGTGTAGTGTGAAGAGAGGATGGGAAGGGCCTGTAAGAAACCAGACAGAAAGCTGATGTGATCTGAAGTGGACCTTGACTCCAGGAAACCGTGGTGAGGCTGGAGAAGGCCCACAGGACAAACATACAAACAAAGGCCACGCTCAGCCTAAAGGAAAACAACGGTGCCTTCGGTGATTTCACACACAAAAACTCAATCCGAGCTGGGCGGTGGTGGCGCACGCCTTTAATCCCAGCACTCGGGAGGCAGAGCCAGGCAGATCTCTGTGAGTTCGAGGCCAGCCTGGTCTACTGAGCGAGATCCAGGACAGGCACCAAAACTACACAGAGAAACCCTGTCTCGAAAAACCAAAAAAAAAAAAGCTCAATCCGGTTATATCTGGATTAAAGTTTTAGCTCGGTCCTATAATAACATTTAATAATCACAATTAAGTTGGAGGAGGCTTTTGCCAATACTAATTATAATCAGTTATTTAAGTTGGGTATAACCTAACTATTTAAAATGGAAATAAAGGACTATTTATTCTAGTTGTCTTCAGATAGGTCTCAGAACACGTCTATCTAAAGAAGGAAACTGTCTGCCAAACCCTCATTCAACTTAAGAGGAACTTGTTCCTAAAGGTTTAGACTTCTCTTTTCAAGTTTCAGAAACTGACTCTTTGGCATCCTAGAGACCTCTGTCCCTGAAACCTTGCCATTATCTACGGCTCTGGTATCCTAAAAGTGTGTTCTTTGCTATGTGATGGCTCACCAGAACCCATTAGCTCACTCCCTAGAACTGGGACTCACCAAAATAATCATAAAACCATTACCACCACTATTCCATACTTTCCAAAATTACACCCGCTGCCTGGCCATCACCAAGGGAAAACAGAAATCGATGGAACTGAAAGAGAAACAGCGGCCCAGGACAGTGCCTTACATGTAGCACACCTTCTTATGACTTCGACCCACCTTCCGTTTTACTGCCTGGCTTTACTAAAATATACACTCTGTGGAGGCAGGCTCTTTGACTGACTGCTGCAAACATCTGTACCCCAAACCAGGTATAACTTCGATAAATACCTGTTAAACAACCGTGTAAATCTGCCATTCAACGTAAGCATCAGATTTAAAAAAATCTCAGGTCATGATCCTCTTGACACATCCTTATAAAGCCGGTCTGTCTAAAGGACAAAGTCCGACAACACAAAGCACACATACCCTTCCAAATCAGATCCTGACTACCCTGTCGGCCTTATCAGCTACCCACCCTCACACATTCAACAAACGCTTCCAGATGCATCAAAACACACAGACATCTCCAAACTTTTGATGACTGTTCCCTACTCTGTGGAGACTTGTTCTTCCCTCTCCCTGGGAGAGGAGGGTCTTCGTTCCTTAGCTTCCACGGTCCAATTTAAATGCTTTCAGTTACACACCCAACTGTGGGCCACCTTCCTCCCACATACACTCCAGAGGAGTTTGAACTGCCACCCTGTATTGTGTGCACCCTAACATTGTAGAGCCCGGGGGCGTTTCTTTAGATCTCAGTAGTGCAGGCCCCTGGCTTATCGAGCCTGCAGGCCGAGGTAATCGGGAGAGTCTGGGGGACATCACTCCACCCTTCTTGGCGACGGAGCCCCCGGACTGTCCTCAGGGCGAGCGACGGCGGGGCGGGGCGGGGCCGAGCGGAGCGGAGCCGTACCTGTCTCACGTTAGCAGGCAACTTGCTCCAGGGGTAGTTGTGTCGGATGTGGAACTCCACGTCGATGTTCATGATGCCCGAGCCCAGGCCAGCCGTGGCCGCGGCTCCTGCCACGCCGCCTCCCGCCCGCACGCGCCCGGCCCGTCAGCGGAGCCCGCGGGAGGCCGCACGCCTAGGCCGCGCGAGCCCGGCGCCGCCCCATGGCCAGGCCTCCACAGCTCCGCCCGGCGCCGGCCACGGGGCAAGGTGGCAGCGACTACGGCCCGTCCCCTCCCTCCTGCAGCCCCAAGTTTCTTCCTAGTTTCGGCCTGCCGGAAATGGCTCCGCGCTGACGTCACTTCCGCCCGCCAGCACGGAGCGGGGGCGGAGCTCCGGCGGGGCCCGTCCCGCCCCCTGCACGTGGTTGAGCGGCGCGAGGAGGGCGGGGCTCCCGCCAGCTGCTCCTGTTCCGCGGTCCCTGGAAGAACAAAGTCGCAGCGATCTGCGCCGCTGGCGCTGTGTGACTCAGTTTCCCCAATGTGAGTTCCCCGGGGCACTGGACAGGCGGCTAAAGGCACGGCGGTCGGCTGTCTGAGCAAAAGCGCGGCTAGTGGGAAGGACTACCCTGGCCGCCCCGCCGCCGAGCAGGGCAGGGTCTCGGAGAGTGTGACGCGGCGTCTGCCCACCCATTGGGCGGGAGTCGCTGGCGGCGTCATCCCTTCCAAGCATTGCCTGTATCCTGGGGGATGGAGAACGTTGGACTCCTTCCAAGATCCAAATTCTTAAGACGTGGCGATGGGAGGAGGGGGAGCAGAAACTTGAACGAGCTTCGACCGCTTTTTAAAGGCGGAACTCGGGTGTTACCCCTTCCGCTCTCCTCGAGTCTTTGGGAATGGTTTCTTCCCGAGTGGGTTGTGCTTCCTGAGCAAGCGCATTGATTACTGGTAACACCGAGACACAAGTAAGGTGTTTCTGTGTCTGTTTTGTTTTGTTTTTCCATTTTAAAGCAATGTTTTTAAGTCATGTTTCGTTATACACTACATATACGAACTGAGAACATGTAAGACACTTAATCCATACCTCAGCAACTGGCAAGTCTGAGGCATACTCAGTTTTTTTTCTTTCATTTTTCTTTATTAAGAAATTTTCTACTCACTCTACATACTATCCACAGATACCCCTTCCTCCTCCCACTTCCCAGCCCTCTTTCCTAAGCCACCCTGCATCTCCACATCCCCCAAATTGAGGTCTCCCATGGGGAGGCAGCAGACTGAGCCTAGGCAGGTCCAAGCCCCTTCCCACTGCACCAAGGCTGTGCAAGGTGTCACACCACAGGCACCGGGCTCCAGAAGCCTGCCCATAGACCAGGGACAGATCCCGATCCCCCTGCCTGGGTGCCCCTCAAACAGTTCGAGCCAAACAGCCGTCCTCCGTATCCAGAGGGCCTACTCCAGTCCCATGGGGGCTCCACAGCCACCAGTCCACAGTTCATGGGCTTCCACTAGTGTGGCCGGTCATCTCTGCATGCCCTCCCATCGTGATCTCGAAGTCCCTCACCTGCAGTATCTCTCCTCTCTCTCATCAATTGGATTCCCGGAGCTTAGCCTGGTGCCTGGCTGTGGATCTCTGTATCTGCTTCCATCAGTCACTGGACAAAGGCTCTATGATGACAGCTAGGTTATTTGCTAGGCTGGTCACTGGAGTAGACCAGTCCAGGCACCCTCTGGACCTCTGTCTGCCAGCAGACCAAGGTGGGGTCAACCTTGTGGATTCCTGAGAGCCTTCCCAGCACCCTGTCTTTTCCTATTCCCATGATGTCCTCATCTATCATGGTATCTTCCTCCTTGCCCTCCCACTCTGTCCCTTTTCAGCTTGACCCTCCCATTTCCATATGTTCTCATCCCCCATTCCTCACTCTCTGCCACCCCCCATACCCAGTCCACTCATGTAGATCTCCTCCACTTCTCCTTCACAGGGTCATCCATGTGTCCCTCCTAGAGTCTTTCCCTGTTAGCTAGCCTCTCTGGAGTTAAGGGTTGCAGTCTGGCCATCCCTTCCCTCACACCTAGTATCCACTTATGAGTGAGTACATACTATGTTTGTCCTTCTGAGTCTGGGTTACCTCACTCAAGATGATATTTTCTAGTTCCATCCATTTGCCTACAAATTTCATGATATCATTGTTTTTTACTGCTGAGTAATACTCCATTGTGTATATGTGCCATATTTTCTTTATCCATTCTTCAGTTGAGGGGCATCTAGGTTGTTTCCAGGTTCTTGCTATTACGAATAATGCTGATATGAACATAGTTAAGCATGTGTCCTTGTGGTAAGATTGAACATTCCTTCGGTATATGTCCAAGAGTGGTATAATTGGGTCTTGAGGAAGACTTATTCCCCATTTTCTGAGAAACCGCCATACTGATTTCCAGAGTGGCTGTACAAGTTTGCACTCCCACCAACAGTAGAGGATTGCTTCCCTTGCTCCACATCCTCTCCAACATAAGCTGTCTTCAGTGTTTTTGATCTTAGTGAGGCATACTCATTATGTCTAATTAATTGAAACTGTTGTGGTACACACCGCTCTTACATGGCACAGTATACAAAAGTACAACCTACTATGTATCATACTATGTATCAATTCCTTAGCCTGGCAATAGATTGTCATCTCTCACCATGCTGTGAAAGATTGTCACAGCAATTAGCCCTATTAGAAGAAATAGGCATGGCAGGGTTATATGACTAGTTCACAAGATTGCTCAGTGTAACAGGGCCCAAGGAGGCGGGAAGTTAATATTTATTGTTTATGTATAAGAGTGTTTTGTCTGCATGTATGCATGTGCACCACCTGTGTGCCGTGTGCCTTGTGCCTTCGGAGGCCAGAAGAGGGTATCAGTTCTGTCAGAACTGGGTTGCAAACAGCTGTGAACCTCCACCTGGGTGCTGGGAACTAAACCCAAGTCCTTCACAAAAGCAGCAAGTGATCTTAACTGCTAAGCCATCTTTCCAGGCCCAGCCCAAGGCTGTTTTAATAGATCCACCCTTTGAATTTCCCAGGGACAGCCTTCCCAGAAGTATTCTGCCTCCTACTCTAGCTTAGGAAAATGCACTTCCAGTCACTGACATAAATTCCTCTCGACATTTTACATGACTCTACGTGTGGACCAAGCAGTATTCTTCAAAATCTTTTTATCTAGTACAATGTAAGTAACAAGAAAATTAAAGACGTCTTCGTTTTAAAATCTCTACAAATCTTTATTTCCACTGCTGATGACAGTTAAAGCTGGTGTGAACCTATTAAGTTTTTCTTTTTTGTTTTTCAAATAATATTAAATCTGACTTGGACTCAGCAGAAGCTTGTTATGGTGAATGGATGCCTGCTAAATCAGTCAGGTACAGACCTTTGAAAACCTTACCACAGTGACTTATAAAGGCTCTCAGTATATAGCCCCCCAAAAAGCAGAAATTCAGAGCAATAGTAGGTCAAAGCTGTGTGGACAGGAAGAAGACAAACAGCAGTTCCTTCAGGAGTAGCAATAGTTCAGTTTATGAAAATACAAGAGGCTAGTGGAAGGACTGGACTGCCTCCATTTCCCTCAAGGTAACTGGGAAACAAAGCAGTTCTGGTCATTCTTAAACTAACCCATAAGGCCCAGCAACTGCTGTGTGGAAACACCAGCAACAAGACAGCAATGTTAGGATCTTGTACATGCGCAGCTTGGGGTCCAGTGTCTTACATCATTAGTGGGTGTGAGCGACTATGTACCTACCTTAAAAAGCTGGAGGCAGATCCCTCCTTCCCCCCATTCTCTCTCTGCTCTCTTCCCCGTTTCCCTCCCCCACCAGGCCTGGCTCACCTCTTTCTCTCTCTTCCCCACCTTTCCCTCCTAATAAAGCTCTAAAACCACCACTGGGTTCTGTCATGATCATGACCTTTCCACCAGTAACCAGCGCCATCAACCAGCACCATTTAACTATCATTTGGTGCCGTGACTTGAGCTCCCTAGGCATCAGGAATGAAAAAACAAACAACAAACAAACAAAACCAGCTACTAAATGGGTTCCATGGACAGCACTGGTGACTTCATTGGTCCTTTTTGGAAAACAATAATACCCATTCTTTTAAGTTCCTGACTTGGGCCTCTGCCCATTTACTTGGCCTCTGCCTTTCAAATTCTAGAGAGATCTGAAACTACAGAGTGTTGTTGCAATACCCATAAGCTACCTTCCAAAGACACCTTCTGGGTAAACAATAGATTCAGACATGTAAATGAGGTAAGATGCCTTCTCAACCACCTATACTAGATCTGATAAAGGAAAATTAACCAACTGGCTTGAGCAACTTGAGATTGTTTTTAAAAAGTAAAGATAATAGCTGGGCAGTGGTGGCACACACTTTTAATCCCAACACTCAAGAGGCAGAGGCACTAGGAGCTCTGAGTTCAAGGCCAGCCTGATCTACAGAGTGAGTTCCAGGACAGCCAGGGCTGTTACACAGAGAAAACCTGTCTTGAGGTGGGGGGAGGGAAATAGTGGTAGACCTCATGTGGTTCAGCCTGGTCTTGAACTCACAATGTAGCTCAGGTCATTGAACTTCTGATCCTCTTGCCTTTGTCTCTCTCACATTGGGATTACAGGCATGTGACTCCATACCTGTCCTTTCAGTCTACTCTTTAGAAAGACTATCCAGTTATTTTATTCCCAACATTTCAACAGAAATAATGAGAAGCAGCAAGTTTTAACTGAGGAGCAGTTGGATAATCCCACTCACAGAGCCCAGATTAGCGTGCCCTGTGGCTCCCAAAGATGCCCATGTCTAGGACCTAGAGGTGCTTCTTTTGTGACAGTTGATTAAATGAAGATACACCTAAGACAGGGAGATTATCTGGGGCTATCTAAATGGGCATAGGGTCATCACAGGGCCCTAGGAAAGCAGAGAGTCTGAGTTAAAGAAGGGATGAAGGAATGATGGAAGGGAAATGAATGAATGATGAAAGGGGAGTGAATGAATGATGAAGTGAGAGTGAATGAATGATGGAAGTGGGAATGAATGAATGCATGATGGAAGTGGGAGTGAATGAACTATGGAAGTGAGAGTGAATAAATGATAGAAGTAGGAGTGAGTGAATGATAGAAGGGGGAGTGAATGAATGATGGAAGGGGGAGCCAGTGATTTGGGATCACAGCCCAGGCTGTGAAAAGCTACTAGGAGCTGAAAAAGGAAATAAATTCTCCCCTGAACCTCAAGAACCCTACCAAAACATTTGAGTTTCCAGCCTCCTAGTCTATAAGATAATAGCTTCTTAATTCCAAGCTTCTAACGTGGTGATTTGTCACAAGAGCAACAGGACATTACTGTACTCTCCCAACAAAATACTTGTTAGTGGCGTTCCTGGGCCCTGATCTGCCAAGATGCTCTTTCGATGCTAAACCCTAACAGTACTCCCATACCCAAACAAGTGATGTATAAAAATTTATAATTACAGTCCTCCGGTTCAAAATGCAAAAATACCCTTTGGAGGAGTAATCCTTTCTTAGCATTAATATTTGAGGAACAAATTAGTTATCATATCCTATCCTTTTCAGAGAGTAATTTGAAAGAAAAAAATACTCGGGTTAAATGGGGGTCAGGAAATAGTTTCTAAGAAAGAAGGAAGCCACTGTGTGTATTTTAAATTTCACGCTTTTCCTGGGCCTATCATCCCTTAGAACAGAAGCCTCCCAAAGTTGGGGGCTTTAGTCTGCTTCGAGTTCAAGCTTACATTAGTTGATAGCAGGCACGCAATAAACACTGAATGAATGGACCTGTGGAGCAGAATTCTGATTAAAATCCAGATTAAAGGACTCATGAAAATTTGGGGAGTCCTCAGCATTTCCAACACCAGCCAGTGGAGCTGGACAAAGGCTACCTTTCTAAGACATGTGGACCAGAAACACCCCCACCTCCCAACCACCCTTGCCTGTGGTTCCTACTGCCCTCTGTGGTGGTTGTTCATGGTGGAAATCATCAGCACTCTATGCTGAAGTGGAGAAGTACTTCTGAACCTTTGTCTGTATCTAAAGAGCAGGAAATGTCAGCAAGACAGGGCATCCCGGCCAGCCATCCTCTCCTGCGTACCCTCTTCGGAATTTTTTTTTTTTTTTTTTTTTTTTTTTTTTCTGGAGCTGAGGACCGAACCCAGGGCCTTGCTCTTGCTAGGCAAGCGCTCTGCCACTGAGCTAAATCCCCAACCCCTCGGAAATATTAACACAGTTGCAACTCATTTACTGGTCCTACCGTTTATTCCCTTTGGGGCTTGGGGTACAAAATGCCCATCTCTGTGATGCTCATTCCCATTTCTCTACCTGGAAAACCGCAGTGGCACTGAATGGGATTCTAAAGAAACCAAATGCAACTTTGGAGAAGGTGGAAAGAGCAGAGTAATAGTTCCTTTTGCATTGTGGAGTTGCAGTTCACATCTGTAATTCTAGCACTCAAGAGGCTGAGAAAGAAGGATTGTGAAAATTTTAGGCCAGCTTGAGCTACATAGTGAGTTCAAGGCTAGCCTGAGATAATGACGATGAGACCCTGTCTCAAAAGGAACAAGCAAAGGAGTTTCTGGGCTGTTTCTTTTGCAAATGATGGGAACAGCTGAAGAGATACAACTTATTTTAGAGAGAAGCAGATAGGTGCTCTGACATACAGCCTTTAAAAAAAAAGCCAATGCTCCATGACTATGTATAAACAGGGCCTTCTCTATGTCAACCACCTGGAGTCAGTTTTTGTTCCAAACACTCTCAGTCTCATGTGTCAAACCAAACGGCCTCCACCCCAAAGCTTGACAATTGTAGTAGTGAAGGTGGCCACCAGGGGTTGATCTCATACAGCATTTCTACATTTAAAACCTCTGGCTTCTGCCAATTGCCTTTCATCTAACTCATTCTTATGGGCCTGGCCGGCCTTGAAACTCCTCCTCGAATTCATCTTCAGTAGTCAATAGCACCAAATACTGTCAATTGTCCTTTCAAAATCATGTCGCTTGGGCTCACTGGGCAGGGGTCCAGCTGAAGTCAGTCTGGCATCAAGGTCCCCATGCTAACCTTTAAGTAGCTCTCAACCATAGGACAAGCTAGCCAGCTATAAAGAGCATGTTATTCTTAGCTGAACATATTTTCACAGCATCCACGAGGAGAAGTAAAGTCACATTGAGAATGAATGAACATCCTGTGATGTTTGGGCTTTTTTATTTTAATTTTGTTTTGGTTCTGGGTTCCAGGATTAGCTTTGAACCTGCAGCAATCCTTCTTTCAGCTCACTCTCTCAAGAGCTGGGGTTACAGTGTGAGCCACCCTACCTGCTTGGAAAAAATGGAGACAAAAGAGATGGGCTGTTGAAAGCAATGACAGTGAAGGAGTCTCTGGAAAGTTCCTCTAACCTGTCACCATTGCTTCAGCAAATTAACTAACTGAAATATGTAGACAGTGTTGATTGAGATAAAACACAGAATTTTAAAATGTTAATACTGTTTTTAAATAGGGAGGTAGTCCTAATACCACGAGAAGCACTTGAGAAGTTTGTTTTGTTTTGTTTTAATTACCAGCATTCAGACCTCACACCAGATTAATCAGACTTCGAACCAGAAGGAAAATATCAAAATCCCTGAGGTTGGAAACCAGGTGCAGTGTGTTTATAAAATATCTCCAGGAGCTCTGATGTGCAGGAAGGTTTGGCAACCACCTATAAACATCTTTAAGCATTGGTTACATGAACTTGTAAAATAAGGAGGAGATTGGACAAAGATTAATAATATCCGATTCTAATTCTCTAAGGCAATAATTCTACTGATCAGATATAATAACCAAATCTATCATATAATACACAATAATCAAAAATTTATGCCTGGACAAATATAATACTTCATTTGCATGTGCAAGGTCTACCCAATCTAGGTCTCCTACTATAAGAAATAAATATCTTCAAAACCACTCATCATTTAGCACCCTATGAAGACCAAGGAAATATTTTTCCATCCTTTACAGCAATCCCAGAAGTATACACTTTGGAGCCAATATGGAAACTGCCTGAGTTTGTGTTTTATTTATGCATGGTCCATTTTGGTCTTTTTAGCTTATTTGGCTGTGGCTTGGGACTTGGTGGAAATATTTTTTGTTTCCTTCTACATTATATCATTCAAAGTTTATGCCTTTAGCAACAAGTAACTCTCCATCCTTGAGCAAGAAATACAAGTTTGTCCACTAGTGTGGGCTGTGATCAGAGACCAAGTTCAAGTAGAGCAGGATGGTTATGAGATCTCTATAAGTGAGATATGAGGGGCAGATAGGGAACGTTATTGGCTATGGCTACAACTGACTCTAGGAAAATGTCAATGGCTGCTTCCTGACTGGGAACATTTGCTCCTCACTTCACAGAAACATGAAATTCTCTTTCCTATGGGTTTAACTAATGTCTTTTAAGGAACTATACAACCATAGTACACATTAATTTTTCTTTTTTCCTTTCTCTCTTTTTTTCAATACAGGAAGTCTTTTGAATCATATACCTAGTAAAAATATGCTCGGGGGCAAAAAAAATCAGTTAAAAATTAATTTAAAAGTCCAGAGATATCTATACTGCCTTTGAGAAAATATGAATTGTTATAAAGAAATCTAAGGTTCAACTTTTGGATATGAAATAGGGTTTTTGAGTCTTGGCCAGCTAGTCATGTTGAAACCAGGGCTTGGCTAGCAGGGGGCTTTCAGAATTCACTTAGCTCCCATGCCAGATCTTGAGAGGAAACAGGGACGAGCATGAAGCCTTCAGGGCTTCCCAAAACTTCCCAGCAAAAATCACTACCCCAAAGAGATGGCAGCATTTTAACAGGCCAAATCCAGTCTTTCAGTTGGTACAGTTAAGTCACACACAAACACACACATGCTCATGTACACCCACCCCTTTACCCTGTGGGGTAAGGGCACAGGGAAAGTTATGCCGGCCCCAGAAGATGCAGCAGCAGATTTTCTTGTGTATGGAAATAGTCACACATGGCCATTGTCAAATAATGGCCTGGTTGGATCTGAACTAAGACTTATTTTCTGCACAGGAGGTAAGGGGTGAGATTGAACCGAAGTGATAGTCCTTTGCTGTTTATGTTCTGAGACATCAGGACCACAGGGTAAGACCTCAGGAACATCAGGGCCTGCCACGGTTGAACAAGAAAGGTTTCCATGGACACAAGGAAGGAAGAATAACTCAGAGGACCCCAAGTGTGATTTCTATGTGAGAGGACTTCACATTTCTAAATAAAGAGTCTGTGTGGCTCCTTCAGGCAGATAATTCTGACCCATCCTGGGAAGAGGCTAAGGATCAAGGCCATTTCATGGACACCATCAGTGAGATTAATGTGAAATGTATGATTAATTTCCAAGTGCAAAAGAAGCTCATTTATTACATCTAGGGATAAAAGGGAAATATCTTATTCTATAAATAGGGGAAGAGAATACAAAGCTCTATATCAAAATTCTATGCTAACCCCAAGCCTCACAGGCCAGCAATAGAAAGAGTATTAACAACTGATTCTTCTCTGCTGGCAAATACTGAACTCCCAAATCTAGAACTGAAACTCAGCTAAAAAGCATTGACTTAATTAATAGAGTTTTTCAGCTAATGTGGACCAAGTAGTTTCAACGTGTCCCAAGCACTATTTAAGCACTCAAGGCATGAAGCTACCTTCAAGTACGGAACAACTGAGTAGGTTTGAGAATCCAGGTACATGACTTAATATGCTGTAAAGTATAATGTAGGAGTGGGTACAAGACACTAGAGCAAGGAAATAAATCTTCTCATTAAAGACTTACAGAAGAAGTCCTTTTCTGCTGAACATTAATGCTGGGATAGATCAGAACCACACATCAAAGGACTTTTTGCAGCCAAGAATTATGTAGAAGATATCATGAAAGGAAATAGTACCTGAAAAAAATTTTTTTTAATATCCAGGTGTGGTGGTACATGCCCATAACCACACAGCTCAAGAGGCTGAACCAGGAGGATTATGAGTTTGAACAAGCTTGGGTTACATCATGAAATGCTGAGTCAAGAAATTAAAAGAAACAGAGTGATGCCGCCGCTAGACTCAATTCAATTATCTAGAGATAAATTGTCAGTTGTTTTTGACAGAGCCTCACGTAGCCCAGGTTAGCCTTGAACTACTGATCCTTCTGCCTCTGTGTCTCAAGTGCAGGAATTATAAGCATACTACCAAGCTTATCTAAATCTTTTCTTTAACAATTTAACTGTATGTACACATATGCATGTGCACGCATGCGCGCGCGCGCGCGCGCGCACACACACACACACACACACACACACACACACACACACACTGATTTTGCTTTCTTTTAAAAACCTATGAATATATTCAGATAGACAGAATGAACCTGGTTTATAATCTGTCCTATATTTACAAACAAAACAAAACCAAAAACTGTGGTATTGTGTTCCCCAAAATATTGTGTACCCTAATAAACTTATCTGAGGTCAGAGAACAGAAAACCCACTAGATACTTAGGATAGGCAGTGGTAGCACACGCCTTTAATCCTAACATTCTAGAGGCAGAAATCCATCTGTTTAAGGTTTTTGGTTTTTGAGCGGTACAGTTCAGTTGAGAGCCATTGGGATGAGGACACAGAAGCTTCCAGTCTGAGAAAATAGGACCAGCTGAGAAGTTGGCCAGGTGAGGTTAGCTGTGGCTCGTTCTGTCTCTCTGATCTTCCAGTACTCACCCCAATAACTGGCCCTGGGTTTGATTTTATTAATAAGACTCTTTAATATTCATGCTACAAAAAACCCCCGATATCTCCACACTCCCAGTCAAGAAAGAAACACACTGCCTTAAAAATTTACAACAATTGACGATACTTAACAGTTTCTTGCCAAACTATAAATACCAAATATTCTGGCTTCTGGTGTGGTCACTGGATTCTAGAATACTAAGACACATGCTGTCCAGTTTATGAGCACGCCGAAGTTAAAGATTTACTGCACATTGCATGAAACCCCAGGCGCTGGTACAAGCTGGTACCATCCATTTATTACTGATAGGAGAAACTAGACACGCCTACCATGAACAAATAGTGACACGATGCTGTGGGCGTATACCCAAGGAAATAGACCTGAGCTAATTGGACATGTCACTTCATCACGACCACGATGACGATGGTTACTAATGGGTTGCTCCCTAAGAGACCACAGCGTTCTCTAGACCAGTATTTCTTCACAGGCGGCAGTTTTGTTCCCAGGGCGCATTTGTCGGTGTCTGAAGGTATTTCCTGTTGCTGAAACAGAGAAAGTAAGCCTGCCTTGTAGCACATATCTGTAACCTCAGCACTTGGGGGGCGGGGATAGAGGAAGAAGGATCATGGGTTCAAGGTCATTCCTGGCTGCATAGTAAATTGCAGTGCTCTGTAAGAGCATTGAGTGCTATTAACTGTTGAAGTATCTCCATAACCCCCCACCCACCTTAGTTTTTGAGACAGACTCTCTCCCTGGGACCTGGAAGTCACCAAGTAGGCTGGGCTGGCTTGCCAATGAGCCCCATAGATCTCCTGCTCACCTCTCCTGCGCCAAGCTTTCAAGCACACACCACCATATCCAACTTTTTAAAGCCTGCACTCTGGGGGAATCAAATGAGTTCCATGACTACAAGGTAAACATTTTATTGACTGAGCCACCACCCCAGCCCAATCTTCAGAGTCTTCAACTGCCCCCCTCTCACCCCTTCTCACTGGAAGGCTTGTTTGAGAGAGAGGATAGAGTAGCCTCTGTCTACCCCCCCCCCCCCCCCGTGATAGTGGTCAGATTTCAGACACCCTCTTCTGCTTGCTATCCAAGAGGCAGCCTTATTGCCTGGCTATGGCATGCTATCTCACTTCAACATTCTTGCTTGTGTTGTTTCACCCTTTAAGGTTTTTAAAAATGTATTTCTATGCGTATGAATGTTTTGCCTGCATGTAAGTATATGCACTGCATGCATGACTGGTGCCCCTAGAGGTCAGAAGAGGGCATCAGATGCCCTGGAACTGGACTTATAAATGGTTATAAGCCAGCATGTCGGTGCTGGAATCCAACCTGGGTTCTCTGCATGAGCAACAAGTGCTCTTAACCACTGAGCCATCTCTCCAGCCCTTTGTTGTTTTATCAACCTCATTTTGTCTGACTATAGCCTGCTTCTCCTAGATCCTACCATAAGGTCATCTCCTTCTGGAAGCCCTTCCTCGTTTCATCTTCCCCCACTCTGCCCAATTCTTAAAACATCCACATTAGGTTAGATAGCTATTGCACCCAGGGGTAAAATCCAACCACTTAAAAACTAGTCCCTTGGCCCTAGTCTCCTAGAATACAGATGGCTAAATTTACATGATAGGGTGATGGGGTTGGTTGAGGTGGGCTGGCATATACCTTAGGACAGCAAGAGTGAAAGGGAAGAATATGAGGCAGAGAAGGACAAAACGCAAATGATCTGTTACTGAAGCTGTAACTTCTCCAGAAAGGCCAGCTTGTTAGTCCTGGTTAATATCTCTCAAGAGCGCTATGAAGCCATTGTACTCAAAACAGTTACCAAGAGGAGGAAGGGGGAGGAAGGTATCTATCTCTTGGTTGATTCTTTCCTGCTCTCAACCTCCTTTTGGTCAAAATTTGAGTGCTGAGATACTAACCCCCCTCCCCAAATGCACTCCCTGGTGTGCATAGTCTGCAACAGAGCTGCCTCTACCACAGCACTGTGCTGCAGGAAAGGATGCTGTGCAACAAGTACCAGTTGATGACGGTGACATCCTCGTCGTTGATGTGTGTGTGGCATTCTCCAGTGCTCATCACAGAGGGGGAAGCGGGGAGGCAGACTCTATAGTTCAGCAGGCTGTCATAGGACGGCACATTGTCAAGGCCATGGACGCAGAGATGGGTTGTTGTGACAACTCTGAAGGATCAAGCCTATCTTTCAGATCAATGCCACACCTTTACCAACCCAACGGTACACTGACTTCTGGCCTTCCTCTGCATTCCAACCTCTGCTGGCCTTCTCAGGAAGTGTCACAGGACAGCCTCCATTTGGACAGGTGGGGTAGACAAAATGACCTCAAGTTAAACACTCAGCAAGTCTAAACTCAGGCATCTGGAATCTTCCTGCTGCTGCTGCTGCTGAGGCCTGGTCTTATGCTTATACTGAGCACTTCGATTTTTACAAGAAGGTTTTAGCATATCTCTTCAATCAAAACTATTTCTTTCTTTCTTTTTTTGAGTGGGGGGGCGGGTTTCGAGACAGGGTTTCTCTGTGTAGCTTTGCGCCTTTCCTAGAACTCACTTGGTAGCCCAGGCTGGCCTCAAACTCACAGAGATCCTCCTGCCTCTGCCTCCCGAGTGCTGGCATTAAAGGCATGTGCCACCAACGCCCGGCTCAAAAACTATTTCTTTTAACAGTCTTTGTTGTACATTTTATTTCTAATGAATCTTTCCACCATACCCCTCTGCAATAGAGATGAGTCAACAATAAATAAAACTGTGGTATAGAAAAGGACCCAGAGAGGTTCATAATGCTACGACAAACAGCAAGATGCCCTTCTTTGTTTTTTAAGTTTGAATGGTACTCCACTATAGATGTTTATAAATTTTCATGTAAATTTCTTTAATACATTGGCAAGCACTGAGGTTGCTTCCCTCTCTTAGATGCTGTGAACATGGAAGTAAAGATTTCTCTGTGTGAAATTAACCAGATACAAGAAGAGAAGCACTACATGATCTCACTCACACGTAGGTGTGTGTGCCTGTGTCTATGTCTATGTGTGTGATGTAGACCAGATGCCAACATGTCTTCCTCCAATGCTCTCTATCTATTGCTTTTAAAAATGTTCTCTTGCTTAACCTGGAGCTCTTCAATTTGCCTACACTGGCTGGCCGTGAGCTGGGGGATTCATCTGTTTCTACCCCACCCCCAGTGCTGGAGCTATGGAAACACACTGTCACACCCAGCTTTCACACGGGTTCTGAATATCCAAGCTCATGACCTCATGCTTATGGAGTCTTTTTTAAAAAACTAAATACAGATCAACACAGACTAGACGCCAAGAGAACAGAGAAATGAGCAGTATAGGTCAAAGGGTACAAAGTTGTAGTTGTAGAATGCATAAACCTAGAGATCTAACCGACGTTCAACTGGAGAACCAGAGCAAATACTCTTGCGTCACCCTCTGGAGTTGATTTTAAGAGCTCTAACTACACGCTAATGTGTGGTTATGTGAGACGATGGATGGTTAGCTCTCTCACTGCAGTAATCCTCTCCTGGTGCTTATGTAGGTCAAAACATAGTGCTGTATACTTTAAATAGATACCGGAAAAATTTTAGATGGGCTGGGGAGATGACTCAGATTGAAGTACTAGCCAGACCAATGTGAGGCCTGGAGATAGGGTCCCCAGAAACCCCTTAAATGCCACTTGGGTATTGTGGCCGGTTTATAACTCCAGCTTTAGAAAGTAGACACAGGGGATCTGCAGGTTGTTAAGGGGCTTGGAACACAGAGATGGGTTGTTGTGACAACTTTGAAGTATTAAACCTATCTTTCAGATCAATGCCACACCTTTACCAACCCAACGGTACACTGAGAAACACCCTAGAGAAACTTAGCAAGACTAGCCATATTGGCAAGCTCTAGGTTTGACTGAGAGACCCTGACTCAATGGAAAGGTGAGAGAGCAATGGATGATGATTCCTGACATCAGACTTGGACCTCTACAGGCACACACATACACATGCATGCACACCCATGTGCATGCACTCACACACATGCAAGAATGCATATACACACATACATACCATCAGACAATCATAGGAAGAGTGGAGAGAAAAATATTGAGATAGAAAGAAGCCCCTGTCCATATAGTTATATTTGCTAGGAGGACCATGATCTTGCACAACCCCTTAATATATAAGCAACTTTTGTCCAAGTGTTTGTTTGGTCAGCTGTCTGCCAAGCTTTCCCTAGCTGCAGAGCAGCAGGTTAGACATCTTATACATCTTCACTCACTTCAACAATGACTTTTAAGGGGCTTCATGTTTCTAGCCCCTCACCATGCCCCCCAAAGTAAAATCAGAGAACCTTCAGCTTACTCCTCTTAAGGTGACCACAAAGTTAAGAACAGGATTAAATGAGGAATTAAAAAAAAAATGAGTTCTTAGAAGTAAAATAAAGCATGTGCCTGAATCAATTCCTAGTCATATTCAATCCGTTTGTTGTTTCTCTGCATTGACTCTGAAAGTCTCAACGATAAGGAAACAACCGGAAGCCGGGGACAGTGATGAGTCCCCTCCTCATCGCACCACTTGGCAATGACATTTCCACCGGCACATTAGTCAGCAGGTGATTTACTGCTTCCTGTTCTATTAATCATTTATCTGTTATTGCTCTGCACGTTGATATTACAGCTTCCTCCAGTCTCCATTGAAGGAGCATCTGGGAATGCACATACCATCTGAAGCAGGCTGCAGAAGGCGTTCTGTGGACTTGGTCTTGATAGTTTACCATATGTGGACAGTCAAATCTCAGCAAGGCTCCTGAGTGGAGCCCACACAGGCTGTGTGTGTCCGGGGGAGAGCGGTGGCCTCACAGGGAACTTTCAACATGTGCCTTCTTTCCAAAGTGCTGAGCTCGGGTGGGCCAGCCACACAGAGCCAAAGCATGGGGAAGTTCAAAAGACAAGCAACTCTTATCTCAGGCATCCCAACCCCAGGACCCCCTCATAAAGTGAAACATTTTGAACATAGATCAGGCCTTTAAAAGCCATTAAAAAAAAATCATAGGATTCTGCAAATGGGGCTGTTGCCTCTTGGTATTGGCATTGCTTTGCATAGCATCATGAAACAAAAAGTCAGTAATAAAAATATTCTTCCACACAACACTACAGGCAAGTAAGCACAGTTTCTTAACCAAATGCAGTGTTTTGTATTGATGGAAATACATCTCACTAAGAAAGGGCTCCATGAGTGCTTCTAGTTGGGATCACAGAACCCAAGTGACCTGGAGATGGAAGTGGGCTCATATGCCGCCATATGGTCTGTTCTTTACCTTTAGAGGTATACACATGGGCACTATAAGTAGAATGGACTGACTGGTCATCAGTCACTCAGCTAACTACAGAAACTAATGGAGGTGTCATGAGGTGGCCAGAGACAGAGGGAGACCTCTCTGGGGACCTCTGGCCAGCCACCTGCTCTTCCTCATTCCCACTGAGCCAATGCTGATTCTCATCAAACCTTTTTGCCTAAATCAAACCAAACTGATTGATTAAAAAAAAAACCTCAATCAATTAAGAATTTATTTTAATTTAAAAAATAAAATTCACCTGAGAAAAGTTGGCTTCTGTTCAGATGATACACACATTTCTAAAAAGCAGAAAGGTTGGTTTTTAAAAATAAAGTATATTTAGGGTGCTTTGCTCTCTCGTAGGATTACTGAATCCCACGAGCTACTTTCTGTCTTCTGTCATCCCTCACCTTGCTTTCTGGGTGCCACATTCATCTGCCCTTGACTCCTCCTTTGCAGTCTCCTCACTCCTTACAAGGCACTGGCACACTGAAGCCTGCCTCCAGTACCCTCCCCCCCCCCACCCCACAGGCCTTCTCCTTCCCATCTTCTCTCTGCCCACTTTCCAGAGCAAAACCAGCCAACCTAGCTTTTGACACATGCACAGCACCGACTCCCAACTCATCTCTAACCTTGTGCCCTTCCCACTCAGTGGCCAGTTCGACATCTCTCCCTGAGTGTCTAATAAAAAGCCTCAGATTTACCACAGAACCAGAACCTTTGTCTCCCGGCTCCACCATCTTTTCCCTGGCTGCCTTCCTCACTTCGGTGAATGTCATCGCCTCCCAGGAGATGCCGGAGCCAAGACCTGCAAGGACACCCTTGATTGCCTCTGGTTTCTCTCTGATCAGTTTGCAAACTTCCAAAGGGAAGCATTCTTATCTCAACAAATCCCTCGACTTCATTTTAACATCTCCTCAAGTCCCCTCAACACATCACCCGCCTAACCAGCTCCTCATCACTTCAGGGGTATTGGCCACTCCCAAGGCCATCCTTCTCCATGTCCCTTCCCACCCCTGCCTCTTCACTAATCTCAAGGTACGGTACACATACTCCCCAGGAACTCTTCCTTCACCGTGGCTACTGTTTCTCCTTTCCCAACTCTGTAGCAGCCTTTGCCTGTAACAAGTTCTATCCTGTCTTCACATTACACACTTGAGCGTCTTCGACCACCCAGCTGGATCTAGAGGTCCTGGTGGGCAAGCACCCTTGCTGTTAGCTTTGTTTCTTCTGCCTGTTAATTCTGAACACAGTGTTTGCTGGAGCGTCCCACATCTATGCCTATGTGTTAATGGGATTCTGCAGTTGGACCGGAAGTGTTTTCTACCTCTCTTCCTGTCCTCCGATTTCCCTCCATCTTTCCTGTTCTTTTCTCTTCCCTTACCTCCCTAACTCTTTTTTCCCCCCTTCTATAGTAGATATTTCTTTATCAGGCGAATTTGACATCACATCCACCCTTCTTTGATTAAACGCACGCTGATTTCTTCCAAGCAGCACCCTTCACCCACTCTCTCTGGAAGATTGAATCTTACAGCTGCAGTGGCAGATGGGACCCCCGGGTCCTCACAACCTAGCCATACACACACACACACACCCCTACACACACACACACACACACACACACACACACACACACACACACACACGCAGGGGAGACCAGTTCAGAGATAAGCCTGAGTTTCAGTTTAAGCCTGAGTATCCGATCAGGACACATATTTAAACTTACAGGAAGGGAAAGCTTTCGTTTTCTCTCCAATAGTCTTGGAATTGTGAGACTGAAAATGAGAATCCAGAGGTAGACATCTTTCCCTTGAGACAGGGAATCCCTCTGCAAGGTGATAAGCCAGCCCTAGGAACTGCAGAGAGACCATGCAGATGGAGACACTGTTAGTTGATTACCTAAATCCAGCTGTGCCTAAAGTTAGCAGTCCTTTTGAATTTTAGGAGACAACGATTACTTGTTTGCTTAAATTATTGAGGGTTAAGTTTCTAGTCACTAGCAACCGAAAGGATCCCACTGACTGTTCCTTCTTCCGTAGACCAGCAGACCTTGACCTGAAAATCCTCCCTCCTCAGCATCCCAAGTAGCTGCAATGGCAGGCATGCTCCCATCAGGTCCTACTCTGATACATCTTCCTAAAAGCAGCTGTCTTTTGTGTTTTAGGCCTGCCAGCAATTGGAGAGATGAAGTCTAGCTGCTAGGTTTTCATAACAGAAACCTGAGAAGCATGGCAGAAATGACTCTGATAAAAGTACCGGTTCCAAATTGGGAGCTTTGTTCTCTCAGCATTTCTCTGTGATGCAAACTGCAAATTGGATTGAGGTGCATTTCCTGATACAGATGCATTATTTTCCCTTCTGGAGCATGAGAACAGCAGGAGCCATCCCATTCCTATCCATCTGTTGCGTGTCCTCTAGTCCAGCAGCAGTGTGCATATAGACTAAGTTCCTGCTCACACACGCTGGAGTTGAAGAAAGCATTTCCCTATGTCAGATCTGGGGTTCGGTGCTGGGGAGATGCACATATGGCTTTCAGGGTGTTTATTGGACAGTGGAGGAGTAGAGGCATGTACTGACTCCAACAGTTAAAACCCCTTCCTGCCAATGCCAACATTTTTGTCTTTGTCAAATGACTATTTTATGAAGTAACCTCTGCATGCAGACACATGTGTACAGAGTGTGTCAAGCAATAGCCCTGTCTCAGCCCTGGAGACTTTATTAACTAACATGAAGGGGGAATGTGTAAACAAACACGACAGAAACACTAACATTTTTGCTTTTGTTTATGTGGAGGAAGATGTCAGTCCAAAAATCAACACTACATAAATGAAAAAAATTTTTTTATTCTCTCTGCACTAAGAAAGACTGAGCAAGTGTTCAGCTTCGGAAAATTAGAGTCTATGTATACTTTGCTATTTTAACTGAGACCAGGTGACTGAAAAAGCCTGAGACATAAGCGGTCTTACTATGGTAAGTTGAGAACTGTCTTGTACTTACTGAGTGAGAGGCAGCTGCTGTCCTACGTGCTGAGGGTACTGCAGTGGACAGAAAACCTCCCTGTCCCCTTGAGGTTTGTCCCAGTGAGGCGGAGAAGGATGCGCAAAGGAATAATACTGTATTGTTACTTTTGCCATCGCTGTGACCCAAATCCCTGGGAGAGCACCTTCAAAGGTGGAGGGATTGCTTTGGCCCAGTCTCAGAGGGTCCATCCTGTCAGGGAGGGAGGGCATGGAGGAGCAGAGGAGCTCACATCCTGGCTGACAGGAAGAAGAGAAGAGGGGACACAGGAAGGAGCAGAGTAGGGAGCAACCCCTCAGACATGCCCCCCATGACCCATCTCCAACCTTTAGCCTCTCTGTGATACCACCCCAGCATGGCTCCCTCAGGGGACTAACCCACGATGATGCCAAAGCCTCGTTATCTAATCAGATCTGGAAATGCCCTCATAAACACAGCTGAAGTTGGCCGCACTAATCCCCTAGGTGTCTCTTAAGCCACTTACCTTGACAATAAAAATTAACTATACACACAAATACACTGAGGCCATCAGGTTTTCTCTCGTATGTATAAAAGGGGTGGAGGCGTAGAGGTGTAAAGCTAAGTCATGATCTAAAAGGCAGCTACTATGGACGCAAAAGGGCGAGGGAAGAGAGTTAGAAAAGAGTCATAGGGAGGAATATAATCAAAATACTGTATGTATCGGTCATAATTAATGCCATTATTTTAAGTAATACATACTAAAAAACAAAACAAAACAAACAAAGGGCTCATGAGTAAATCACTTGCCTAGTATGTGAATGGCCTTGTGTTCAATGCCTGGTACCACTTTTTAAAAGGAACAGGGACAGAGTGGGAGAGCAAGGAAAGAGATACCATGATAAATTAAGACATCATGGGAATAGAAGAGGCAGGGTGCTGGGGAGGCTCTCAGGAATCCACAAGGATGACCCCACCTTGGACTGCTGGCAATGAGCGAGGGAGTGCCTGGACTGGTCTACTCTAGTGACCGTTCTAGTGAATATCCTTACCGCCATCATAGAGCCTTTGTCCAGTGACTGATGGAGGCAGATGCAGAGATCCACTGCCAGGCACCAGGCTGAGCTCCAGGAATCCAATCAATGAGAGAGAGGAGGGATTCTGTGGGCAGGGGAACGTCAAGCTCATGATGGGAAGACATGCAGAGATGACCAGCCACACTGGTGGAAGCCCATGAGCTGTGGACCAATAGCTATGGAGCCCCCATAGGACTAGACTAGGCCCTCTGGATACGGGAGACAGTTGTTTAGCTCGAACTGTTTAGGGGACACCCAGGCAGGGGGACTGGGATCCATCCCTGGTGCATGGGCAGGCTTTTTGGAGCCCAGTGCCTATGGTGGGTGTGACACCTTGCACAGGCTTGGTGCAGCGGGGAGGGGCTTGGACCTGCCTCAGCTTGAGTGTGCTGGGCTCTGCTGACTCCCCATGGTTGATTTGGAAAATGTGGGGATGGGGAGTGGGAAGAGGGAAGAGGTGGGATCTATGGTTGGTATATAAAGTGAATTGAAAATTTCTTAATAGTAAAAAAAAATGAAAAAACAAAAAAAGCAGAAGAAATTAATTAAAATACTGATCTGATGATAGTTAAATCCAAGGGAGGGGGGAGGAAATCAACAGAGGTGTCGGAGCTTCAGGAAGGGGTGTGACTTGGAAGCAGCGAGGGCTGCAGATTTTAAAAGATGGTCAGTGAAGACTATTCCGGGGTAACACGCCATCAGAGGCCCAGAGGAAGGGAAGCACAAGCCATAGAGGCAACTGCAGGAAGAGCTTCCCAGGCAGAAGGGACGGTGTGGGGGAGGTGCCCAGGCCTGAGCGGCACTGCTGCATTTAAGGAACAGCAAGGAGGCTGCTCCACCCAGAACACATAAGATAAGGGGAAGAGAATGGGAGAGAATCTACGAGAGAGAAATGGGAATAAGAGAGACGCCGAACATTATAGGGCCTGATACGCAGGTGATTGTAAAGACTGGCCTTCCCTGAGAGCATGGGAAAGCCACTGGAGCGTCATAGCCAGGAGAGCAAGGTAACCCAGAATATTCCCAGTCTCATGTGTACTCCGACTAGAGGGAATAAAGACAGAAACTGGGAGACATGTTAGTGTACCAATCCTGGGGACCACTGTGGTGTTTGGACTCTGGAAGGAGAAAGGCAGCTAGATCCCAACTCTACCGGTCACCATGACAACCTAGATACTCCCAACCATTGCCAACAGCCCCCTCGGTGTGCAGTACCTCCACTTTATGAACCCTCAAATTCCAAAAGACAAATAAACACACCCTCTCTCTTGTGCAACACCTATTATGACTTATAATAATTAATTATTTATGATGACACAGGAAAACTCTCGTCACTGGGCTGGTGACCTTTACTCCTACAGATTATGTTCCCTCATTCTTTTTGTCAAGATAGCTAGCTCCCTCTCCCCTGGAGCCCAGAAATCACAGAAATGCCTTCAGTCCCCAAGGCTGCAGCTGCTGGGTGTATCCCAGCCACCTCTGTCCATCTGGAGAAGGAGAAGGAGACACCTAGGAGAGTTTAATTCCAACCAGATGGAAATCTGACTACGGGTACATCTAGGAAATCAAGATTGCTCTTGGTGGCGGTGATCTGGAAAATTAGAAAGCTGTGACGACTTAACCTCTCCGCTTCTATCTTTCACCTCCCTCGGGGCCATAAATTCATATCTGGTATTGACGTGCTCAGTAACTAGGCACCCTTGGACACAACTTATCTCCACAGTGAGATGTGTATCTAATCGCTCTGTTCATTCTCCTGACCTTTGAGTTTCCAAAGCCAGACTTGAAAGAGGGAGGGACCAGGAACCAACACGGATTCCCTGGAAGTTTCTAGGAGGGGTGAGGGATGTATAGGGTGTGACTCCCAAGCCAGTGCAGAGGTGGGGCAGAGAGGACTAGGCTCTGAGAAGTCTCAAGCTGTTGAAGGAGGCTTGGACAATAAAGCAGAAATTAGGCACAACAATTAGAAAAAAAATAGCAAAGAGCCAATGCGTGGGTCATTCATGTCTCGTGTCTTCTTCCCACAATGAGTCTCTTGGAGACAAGAGACTTTTGTATCCCTAAGACCTAACACTCTACCTGGAACCCGGTTAGTCTCCAATCTTTCATTTCCTCCAATTTGTAGAGCTCTTGCCTGTTTTGAACCTTAACACAAGCTACTACCATCCAGTCTGGAATACTGTATTTTCAAATGAGAACACCTTGTCTTTTGATTCATAGTTTAAATGTTAACTCTCTAGCTGGCTAATCCCAGTGTTTGGGAGGTAGAGGCAGGAGGATTTCACCTCAAGGTACAGAAAAATGCACCTCTCACCACAAAGGCAATAAGAGGTGATACCAGATTCCAGGGCCAAAGGAAAATCACCAATGGCCTGGAAACACCAGTTTAGGGTATCCCAAATACTGTGTTCTGCATGCATAGTTTTTTTTATAGCTACAGAATGTAAGAAAAGCATTGATAAAGGTGCTTTTGGAATACCATGGTGGGAACACTAGGTAAGCAGGTTATAGCAAAGTGGAGACATCTCTGCTACAGGCCTCAGATGTCATTTGGTGACGTACTTCCTAGCCTTTGAGTTGGTGGACAAGTCATATTAGATCAGATGTAGAGATGGGCAATGGACGGCTATTAAGGAACCGAAAGACAGCCAAGATGATTGATTGGGTTCCGGATCTGCGACTTTCCATATCTCCATAATCATGAAGTTCTAACCACCCTAGTAGAATCTTTAGCACAAGTAAGGCACTTTTTTTTTTTTTTTTAATTCTGGAAACTTCAGTTCACAAAATCACCCTAGACTACGTGGAAACACTGTCTCAAATATATATGTTAAATAAATGTTGGCCCCTTGAAAATCCTGTCCCCATTAAAAGGAAATATTATACACATACACACACACATACACACACGATAATCTCTATTATGACATCCTTCCTTTATCTAGAACCTTTTTTTTGATACTGGCAGATATCGGGGTTTATTGGACACCTGCCAATATTTCCAGGTTCCCGTGACTCAGAGCAAGGGATCGGTCAGAGACACATAGATAGTAGCAAGCAAAGCGAGAGGATTTATTAAGAAAGGACACTTCAAAGGAAGGAAGCAGGCCAGAGCGGAGGGGAAGAGTCTGGGAACCCAGCAGGGCTATGCACAAAAGAACCTAGACCTTTGGTTACCTTTTGCATGTTTCCCAGCTCATTTGCACATGAATTATTTACAAGCTATCTAGTCCCAACTACCTAACTAAAAACTAACTCAACCTCTTTCTTCTTTAATCCTTATCAAAATCAATTCCTAGCAGATCAAAGATGTAGGCCCTAAACATTGGAAGCCATTGCTCCACAGCCAAGCCTGACTTAAGCGGAGCCCACCCTGACAGCCAGCTCCACCCTGCACAGCTACACTATATACCATTCACCACGGCCCACCCCTGTGGCCAACATTGGGGCAGCTGACTGACTTGCTCTGAAGCAGTGAGGGATGCAAGGAGCCCCCAGACACTCAAGTGTCCCTGGATCGACATCCTGACCCCAGAGGCCTGCGGGGGCAGACAGCCCCAACTATCACCCAGGGTCAGTAGAGCTAGGCAAGGATCCGAGGGCGGCTGACAGGGAGAGGCTGGATTTCCCTGTTATCCCTTTCTCCCTCATTCCCTCTTCTTCTCTCAACATGCCCCGTCACGTGTGAGATGTCTAATATGGGTATTAGACGTTGGGAGAGGGGACCCCATGTCCCTTCTGAGTAGCATGTTAGAGAAGGATGATTAGGCTTTTTATCTGAGGGAGGAGGAAAGGTGCATGCCTGTTCATGTGAATAACAAAGCCTTGCCATCTTCTCTGTGATGTGAAGTAAGATTGTCACGTCATGTTTTGGACACACATTATTTATATTTTTAAAAAGCAGCAAAAGTCTTCACAACCCTGGCTCTCTCATGGTGTTTCCTAGCTGGTTAGAGTTGGGACAGAGTGAGTGGGGTGCAAGAGTTGGAGGTAAGCCATGGCTTCAGAAGGGGGATCTTATTACCTAACACAAATGGTTTTTTTGTTTTGTTTTGTTTTTTGGAGGGAGGGCGTCGTGTAGTCAGGGTGTCCTCAAACTCATTATGTACCCAAGTGCTGGCCTTGAACTGTGTATCCTTCTGCTTCTACCTCCCAAATTTCTGGGATTAAAAGTGTGAACCACCTGAGGGAGAGGGAAAGATGTCTTCCCCACCCCCACCCCCGACCCTTGCTACTAGTGGTGGACGAGAGAGCTGCCCCTGCCCCTCACCAGATGCAGAACTAGGAAGAGTGGGCCCTGCACCTCACTTGGGCAACACAGTAGAGCTGACCTCATTGATGGAGGCATGGGTGAGCTGGCTGTGAGAATGTGAGTGTGAGCGACCAGCCCCGTCCCTCATCTATCACATAGTGGTGTGGGCAAGTGAGGGAAGTCCCCTCCCTATGCCCCTCAAGAACTGTGGTAGGTGGGAGTCCCTGAGGTCACTAGAAGGAGAGAGCTGGCCCTGCTGCTTCTCACTAGCTGCAGCCCTAGGCAGAGTGGCCTCTACACCTCAACTGGGCAACACAGCTGGCCCTGGTGTTGTAGGTGTGGGCCAGCCGACTCCAGGACAGGAGAGCAGGAAAATCGGCCCCGCCCCTTGCTGCTTACTACATAGGGTGAGCTAGCTGGGGCAGAACTAGAGAGCTCACCCTGGTGTTGAGGATGAAGGAGAGCTGGCGGGTGGGCTGACCAACCCAGCAACCACCACCCAGACCCAGAACCAGAGGTATGAGTTGGCCCATCCCATCATCCACTCAATCTATGATCTGCTGGAGCACGTGAAGGGATTGGTGCTGCAGACCCAAAGTTCCAAGATCTCCATGACACAGGACAACGGGATAATCCAAGAGGAGCCCCAGTGAGAACCCAGTATTGACAGGGTAGCAAAAACCAGAGACCTCCAACCAGACCAATGATTCAACACAATGAACACTTGCAAGTAACAGTATGTGGACTAAAGGGCTGTGTGACTCACTGTGTCACACTGTAGCTTCCACACCAAGATTTTTCTTTTCTTTTAAATTTTATCTTGTTTTTATCCTGGAGGGGTGGGTTGCAAGGTTAGAAGGCAGATGAAAAGGGACAGGGAGATGAATGAAATCAAGATGCATGATGTGAAATCCACCAAGAATCTCTCAAAATAAAAAGTAAAAAGAAACAAGTGATCCCACTCAGCTGTAGGGGGCTGACCCAGCACCTGTGGCCCTCAATTTAATCCCTGTTACTGAAACAAATAAAAAAACAAAACAACAACCCAAACCTTGGAAAACACAAGATTTAAGCATCTCAATGCAGAAAAAGGATTTCCAAGCAAGAGAAAATAAACATTTATATATTTAAACAATTAAAACACCACAATTTCCTCTCATATATATTTACATGTTTAAAACAAACCAGACCAAAGGCAAAAAAAAAAAAAAAAAAAAAAAAACCTGGTGAAAAACAATAGTTCCACTTGGTGATGGTCTCAGTCTTACTATAAAGTGTTTCACGGATAGAAATGCAAAGACCAGCGACTGGAACAGAAAACAGGAACATGCCCAAGAAAACAGCAGAAAAGTTCACGAAACAGCTTCAAGGGAACTGAATATATTTTTCAAAGATATGAACCAAAAGAAATATAAATCGAATCACCATTCTTCCTCTTTGAAATTGGCAGAAGTGAAAAGTGGAGCCCTGTGAGTGCTGGCAGCAAGCGGGAAGGAGCCCCGTGTGCCATGATAGGGCGTCTGCTCTGTCTTTCAGCACAAGGCACAATGGTGGTTCAGCCGACCTCAGCGGTAGTCAGCATTTTAATGCCTGTAGTAGAAGATAACTTAATTACTAGAATTTTTAAGTACCTGTACTCTTTATAAGCAGTCTCATTTCAAGAGTCAACAAACAGACAAATAAAATCAAAGATGTAAGACATTGATGCAGAAGACCCAAAACAACCTAAAATGGATTGTAATGATGGACTGATTAAATAAGGCTGAGTTCGTGCCTGTAACAGATTAGCATATTTTAGTATAGGAAGCAGACAAGGCATGGAGCAAGATGCATCATGAAATCCTTTTGTTGTATATGCACATACCAGATCATAGATAGATAGATAGATAGATAGATAGATGGATAGATAGATAGACAGATATAGATAGATAGATATAGATAGATAGATAGTTAGATATAGATAGATAGATAGATAGATAGATAGATAGATAGATAGATAGATAGATAGATATAGACAGGCAGAGAGGTAGATAGATGTATGGATGCAAATAGGGAAACAGACATGGGTGCATATGTATAGATCATTTTTTGAGAAGATTCATAGAAGCAAGCTTCCAGAAGAAGGAACTGAGAGATCAGTAGGCTTACATCTAATGGTTATCTTTCTAGTGAAAAAAAAAAGTAACAATAGTAATACAAATAAAATGGAATTTTCAGACTGATTGGTTAATGCTATGATGACGACGACGACGATGATGATGATGATGATGATGGGTTTTGAGACAGGGTTACTTTCATTATGTAGCATTGACTATTCTAGAACTCACAGAGATCTGCCTGTCCCTACCTCTCAAGTGCTGGAATTAAAGGTGTGTGCCTCCACACCCAGCAATGCCTTTGAGATATATATATATATACACAAAAAAAAAATCCAAGAATAACTTGGGGATGTTGTGATCACCTGCGTTTGTTTGATTTCCCCCAGACACACATATCAGAAGGGAAGAACTGACTTGCAAATTGTCTTCTGACGTGCATATGGTCCCTATGGCATGCACATGTATACACACACACACACACACACACAGACAGAGAGAGAGAGAGAGAGAGAGAGAGAGAGAGAGATGTACTACAAAATACATACATATATACATACATACAAATTTTAATTAAGAAAACCCTTCTTGGCGAGAGTGGTAGTACAGGATTGCATCCTGCTGAAGAATAGTACAGGCTACATATGTAACAAGAACCTATTTCCGACAAGAAGGGAAAAGAAAAAATAATCTTGTCTAATTCTTTCAACTATTAGAAGTGAGGCGAGCTTAACCTTTTAGTTGTGGTTAAGTAATTCAACTTAAAAAGTCCAAGCTTCATTTCTCTGGGTGTATTTTCTCTTGATGGCTGGCCCACACAGCCCAGGTAGCTAAAGCTCATTCACAGCTATCACCACTCCCTACCCATCCCCACCAGTGTATTCAAATTCAATGCCAAAAGTTACTTATTAAACACAAGAGATATCGTGCCCTGAGAAACCCATTATAAACTTTGTCTGTGGGAGAACTGATCTCTTCCTGAAACCCGGGACTGCCATCTCAGAGAAGAGGACATGGGGAGCCATCACGTAAGTATTCACTGCCTTTGGGAATCTGTTTTTTTGTTTTTTGTTTAGCCAGGGAAAGAATTCATCTCTAAACTCATGATTGATACCCTCATGCTTCATTGCTTTGATGGTCCCCTTCTTGCTATTTGGAATGTATTTCTCTCCTGTAAGAGGGGCTTTTAAAAGGTGTTTAAAATAATGCAATAAAGATTGCCTTGCAGAGGGCAAATGGCTTGCATGTATTTGTAGGATGTATAAGTAAAGCTTTTAGTTTGTACAAAACCTCATAGACTATTCCTATTTAGAGTGTGTGTGATAGATGGGTTCCTGTTGAAAATATCAATACAGCAAGGTAAGATACTCCTGTGTGGCCATATAATTTAGACTACAAGGTGAAAATCTCCCAGGGTTGCCTCCAAGCAGGTTCAAAGACCCAGATACTTGCAATTGTTCACAGCGTAGACTAAACGTTTCATTATTTCCTTCTGACGTGTCTAGGCTTATGAATATCATGTCTGAAATGAGGAAAAACTGACTAAAAACATTTACAGTTTGGAATCTTTGGTGCATGAGGCAAATAAGAATTGAATCAGATTTTTAAGCTGAGATATGAATATCTTAAGCTAGTCCAGTAAGAATTTGAATAAGGTTGTGCACAGCTGCCGTAGCTTCACATGGCAAGATTTCGTATGTACAATATATTTAATATAGATATTTATAGAGTATGACATTAGGGTAAAGTGTCATAGGTAAAGGGAGTAAAACTCCAATTTTTCCTGCAAACTAGCTTTGTGTATAAGAGTTTGCCTTTATTGGTATGAAAGGGACACTTAGTGGTCAGAAACCTACAAGTGTTGCTTTCAGAGGGTCATTAACTTTTAAATCATATGTAAATAGCCTTTTCAAGCTAGCCAGGGTGATGAGTTATCTATTCACTGTCTCTCCCAGAAGCCAAAAACTACTTATAATAATATATTCTTCAAATGGACACAAGGGACTTCAGGAGACCACTGGCCCCAACACCTGCACTTTGAAGGACAATTTTGTTCCTTGAAAAAAATCACCCCTCACTAGGGTAGCTGCTTTTTGAGACTGGAGCAGAATTTTTTATAGATTTCGTTTTTGAATCCCCAGGCCCTTTCTTACTCCTCTTAGAAGGCCATTAACGGTTGTCCAAAGGAGAAGGCCATCCCACCCTCAGTAGCCCTGCACCCACTCAAGTACAGCCCATAGGCACTTTGTTTTCCTTTCTAATTATGAGATTTCTCACAGATGAAGTATCACCCAGTTATGGTCTTTTGCTTCAGGCTGAAAAACCTCAATATAAGGCATGACTTGCAAGCAGGGATCACACACACACACACACACACACACACACACACACACACACACACACACGACACACACGAGTGCACTCACACATGCATGCACACACTCACGCATGCATGCACACACCCATGCACACATGCACCCATACATGCATTCGACCCACCCATGCACCCAGCACTCATGCACCCACACAGGCAAAAGGCTTGTTACAATATTTGCAGCTAATGGGAAAATGTAGCTTTCTAGGACTTCACAGTTCCCAGCAGCATCCCATTAACAAGCCCCAGGATGCTTTACCCCAAGCTAAGTTACAATGTAGCAAGGAAATTTAACAAGTGCAGAAGGGATGACTACATCCCAAAAGAGTAGATGTAAAACCCACTTAAACAACAAAGTATTATCCCAGAAATGGCTCAAATTGACGGCCCTAGCAAGCTTCTTGAGTATCTACAAACCAAAACCTGAATGCCGAAACCAAGTCACAAAATACTAGTAAAATGCATGTTCCTGCAAAATACTAGTTAACACACTAGTTCCTGCAAACCTAAAATGGGATGTGGTGTCGTGCTTACTCCAGTCAATTTAGGGAGAAAGTTTTTGTCATGGTAATTCCTGCAATGTCATTGGGCCCTTCTCTTGGCTCTGATACTTGATTTCCACATCAACACACACGCACGCACGCACGCGTGCGCTTTCTCTCTCTCTGATCTTTGTTCTTTTTCTCCCATGACTATGAAATGAAATTTGACTTATTAAAATGTTAAAATACATACAAAAAGGCAGACAGTGAACTCATGTACCAGCATTTGCTCATCTTTATGATCCAGGGTGCTGTACACTAAGTTTTAGGCTATCATTATCATTTAATATTGAGAAAGTCATACATCCCTAAGAACACACCCATAGACCAATATTCTTGCAAAATCAAGAGAGCAATGGCCAGGAGATGCATCTTCCAAGTGCTGGAATCTCAGCCAGGCCAGAAACTGAAGAACACTTAGACTTTTGTTTTGTACTTTTCTTTTTCCTCCCCATTAGTGATTTTATTATTTTTATTTTTATTTATTACTCTTGTATGTGTGCATGTGTGAGCATGCATGACATGATGCATGCCCAGAGGTGTGAGGACAACTCTGTGGAGTCAGTTCTCTCCTTCCATCATTACATGACTCTCAAGGATCGAACTTAGGTCTCCAGACTTCCACCACTAACGCCTTTACCCACTGAGCCATCTCACCTGGCCTGAGTTTCTTTTTTTCCCTTTCACTTCTTTTCTTCCTTTCTTCCTTTCTTCCTTCTTTCCTTCCTTCCTTCCTTTCTTTATTGATTTATTGGCACTAAAGACATAATTCTTCGTGACTAATCTGTTTGGAATAGAAGTAACCGAGACACTGGATTAGTAACATCACACCATACATAGTCAAAGAGTTTGCACAGCCTAAGCTGTCCCTGTGCGGCTGAGCACCACACACGGAAAAATAAGATACATAGAAAATCGTGCTTGGGTTTAGCTAGACGGCTCATCAGTTCTGCTTTGTTGTGTGGGTTGTTTCCAAGAGAACTGGTATCTAGAGGAAAATAGAAAATTGAGCTGACCACTGAAGTGTGACAAAATAATGAAGAGGCAGAAAGCAAGACTTGGGAGGGACACTAAAAAATGTGGAAATGCTCATGAAACCAAACGGATGAGTGGCTTCTGGGAAATTATTTGCAACACTGATGAAGAGTCTAGAGAGACCCACAGCTTTGTTATTCAACACTGGGCCCTTGACCTAGAAGAAATATCAGCATTACCAGGACACTTATCATAAATGGGAAACTGGGACTATAGAGAAGGCTCAGTTGGTAAACTACTTGCTTCACAGGCATGAGTGCCTGAGTTCAAAGTCCCAGCACCCAGATAAAAAGCTAGGCATGGCATGGCAGCACACGTCTGTAATCCCAGGGCTGCACAGGCAGAGACTGGGGGATCCCTAGAGATTTCTGGCCAGTTAGTTTAGATGAATTGGGGAGTTCCAGGTTCACTGAGAGACCCTGCCTCAAAAATGAGGTGCCAGGCTAGGCATGGTAGCACACCCCTATAATCCCAGGTGGGCCTCTGTGAGTTCAAGGCCAACCTAGTGTACACACCGAATTCCAGGCCAGTCAAGGCTACATAGTAAGACCCTGTCTCAATAAAAGAAAAATAGGGAAATGATTAAGGAAAACACTATCAACCTCTGACCTCCACAGGCACACACACACACACACACACACAATCTCAGTGCCACCCAAAGCTACTGAACTTCAATCTGTATCAGTGAGTCTCATACATATGAAAGTCTTACAGTCTTGGGTGCAAGTTTCCAACTTTGGATGGACGTGGGAGAGTTCTAAAATCCACTGGTGTCCAGGCCCCACCCTAGAGGTTTGAAATGAATTGCTGTGGCTGTTGTCTTAGACGTCAGGACTTTTAAGTGTTCCCTCAAGTGACTCTTAAGTTTCATGCATACACCTAACCATGAGGAGAGCTCGGCACACTGCTGATGAAAGCAGAGTCGCTGGGAGTGTCTACGAAAGAAGACCAGCTTGTAAATGTCACATCTGTCCAACGGCCTGCTGTGTTGCCCACGAACATGCCAAGGGAATGACTTGCTTGTGCTAATATTTAGCCAATGTAAACATTGTCTAATGTTTGGGACCAGTGGCAGATGCACGCCAAGGGAGCCCCAGTCGAAGGTGGACCGAGCGATACTTGGGAGATGTGCAACAGGTGGAGGAACACACCTAGATTTCTGGGGAAAGAAGGCAAGCTCTGGAGGCAGGTGAAAATCTTGCAGGGAGTTTCAGGGAAGAAGGTACACATTTAACCAAGTGTGTCCATTAAATTGTGACCTGTTCCTCAAGTGTACCACAGACGACCCCCAGCAGAAACACCCTGCAACCAAGCTTCCCTTCTCAGGAAAACATTTATAGTGGAAAGCTAGTGTTTGGGGTCACCACACTGATTATAGAAAGTTCTCAGAAGGACCCATGACAGCAAAATACTCCATGTACAAAGTATGCCATCTTTATTTACAGACAGGTTTTCTTTCTTTTTTAATTTATTTATTTACTATGTATATAGTGTTCAACCTGCATGTATGCCTGCACACCATAAGAGGGCACCAGATCTCATCATAGATGGTTGTGAGGTACCATGTGGTTGCTGGGAATTGATTAGAACCACTGCTCTTAACTTCTGAGCCATCTTTCCAGCCCCCTACAGACAGGTTTTTACTCAAGGTCTAGATACTTTTCAAGTGAAATTATGTGCCCTGGGCTTCTGGGGATTTCTTATCGATGGCAGATAAAAGCATCCATGCTGAAAAGGCTGCTTAGAACACATAGGGCAAGTATTGATACACTCACACAAGGAAGAAAATGAAACTCAGACCAGGAGCCACTTAGAATGCAGACATGTTCATACACAACCTGGCAGCACAACCTGGCATCCGTGATCTCAGCACAGAAGCAAGAACTGAAACTTAGCTGGGCAGTGATGGCACATGCCTTTAATCTCAGCACTCAGGAGGCAGGGGCAGATGTATCTCTGTGAGTTTGAGGCCAGCCTGGTCTACAAAGCAAGTTCCAGGACATTCAGGACAGAGAAACCCTGCCTTGAAATACCAAAAAGAAGAAAGAAGAAGAGGAGGAGGAGAAGGAGAGGAAGAAGAAGAAGAAGAAGAAGAAGAAGAAGAAGAAGAAGAAGAAGAAGAAGAAGAAGAAGAAGAAGAAGAAGAAGAAGAAGGCTCAGAAGTGTTGATGATAGCCAGTGTCTCTCCAGCGCTTACCGGAATGGGAATTACATGGGTGCACACTGTGATCTGTGATGTTGGAGCTTTCACTGGACCACACTCTGGACAGAGTCCTCATGACAGTCCTGGGAGACGCTGGTAGGATTCCTCTCTCAAACAGAAAGAAAGTGAAACAAAAGAAAGTGGGGTGATTTAGACATCCATTAAGAGATACATCATGGGGGACAGGGGAGATGGCTCTGTGGTTAAAGTGTCTGCTGTCTGAACAGAATGATCTGAGTTCAGATTCCAAGAACCCATGTAACAGGTGAGCATGGCAGTGTGCATCTGGAACCCTCAGTACTGGGTGAGGGATATGCAGACAGGAGATTCCAAGAGCTTGCTAGCCAGCCAACCTAGGCAAAATAGTGAGCCCCAGATTCAGTAAGAGCCCCTGTGGAGCATGATAAAGGAAGACACTAATATTGACCTCTAGCCTCCATACACACACACACACACACAGGAGTGTGAACACACCCTCACATACAAATATATGCAACACACATATACATACACAAAAGATCCAGCATGGATTTGGATTTAGCAAGTTCTCATACTGTGTCTTGGGTTCATTTAAGGCTCGTATTAGTAGTAGAAGCTAACTTAACTGTCATAACTAGTGGGAAAACAGGGTCATCACTTCTTCACCTTCTTTCATCCCCTTCCTAAGTCTTCACCTCCTCCAGCAATCCCCTAAGCATCTGCAAACAGTACTACCAATTGGGAACCACCTGTTGAATACATGAGCCTATGGGAGCTATTATCGTTCAAACCACCGCAAATACTTCCAAATGCATCTAAATTAAGCCAACATTCTACATCATTGTAGCCCAAATCTCTCTATCCAGCTCCATTCCCAGATCAACTCATGAGTGAGGCACTAACAATGATATGTTTTCAGACCCCCAAGTGGTTCTATACTAACCGTAGATGAGAGTCATGGGCCTGGTGGCCGATGTACATCTAGAGTGGTGATCCCTAAGTGGGATCTGCAGATCGGCATCGTGGGTATAACATAGGACCCACTGAATTAGCAACTGCAGAGGCAAAGCCCAGTGAGCTCATCTGAACGAGTCCTGTGGGTAATTCGGATGGTTTTAGCAGGCCCGAGCATGGCAAACACCACAGGCCCAAGCATAGCAAACACAGGTCCAAGCCTGGCAAACATGTTGCTGACAGGTTTTGCCTTGTCCACTTCTTCCCCATCACCTTTGCCTTGCTTAAAAAAAAAAAAAAAAAAAAAGACAATAGGTTACGTCCCTAAAGCTAGCCTGCTTAAAAAAAAAAAAAAAAAAAGACAATAGGTTACGTCCCTAAAGCTAGCCTGCTTAAAAAAAAAAAAAAAAGACAATAGGTTACGTCCCTAAAGCTAGCCACTAAGGCCCATTCCCTTATTTGGCCACTTCCTCCTCCTAAGGCTGACTACCAAGGTCCAGCTATCGAAGTACTGAAGTCCAGCAATCAAAAGCCCTCTTTGGGGGCTGAAGAGATGGCTCAGTGGTTAAGAGCATCGACTGCTCTTCAGAGCTCTTGAGTTCAATTCCCAGCAACCACATTGTGGCTCACAACCACTTTTAATGAGATCTGGTGCCCTCTTCTGGCCACAGGGACACGCGCAGGCAGAACACTATATATAATAAATAAATAAATCTTAAAAAAATAAAAATTAAAATTAAAAAAAAAGCCCTGTTTGGTTCACCTAATTAACATGCCCAATCGAAATTAAACACGTCATCCTAACACAGGATTTCCCCCTTTACCTTCATAGAGTACCATTTGCCTATGTGCCACACCTGTGTCCTCTCTATCCAGAAGCAGTCCTTTGTCCCTCCAGAGCAAAGGTCCCTTCCCTTTTCCCTTGTTCCCTTCCCCTTCTCCCTCATCCTCTGTCTCCTGTCTTTCTCTCTTACTCTCTGCCCTTTGTCCCTCTGGGGGAAAATCGCGGTTATGCCGAGAACTTGGTCTTGGGGTGTTTTGTGCCAACTTCATGCAAACATGTTGCCACAGGTTTTGCCCTCTAGGCCTGTGTTTGCCATGCTTAGGCCTGCTAGAGCCCTTCACACTTAACTGCCAAAACTCTGGTCAAAGCATAAACCTCCAGGTCCAAGGTAGAGCTGGGCCTCGGCTTTCTCTGCAGACCATTCTCAGCGCCAAGCCTCCAGAGATGCCCAGATAATGGCCCCCAAAGTCTGCTGAGCTCCAGCCTTCCTCCCTGCTTTAGGCAATAGGGAACCCCCAGTCAATCCCACTTCATGGAGTAACAAGCGTGGGGCTGCCTTTAGATGGGCCACGCTAAGATGTGGGGGAGAAAGATTGGGAGATGGACAATCGTCACCAAGGACAGCACAGGGAAGCAGTGGTCCTGAGACAGTGAAAAGCCTTTACCCCTTCCAGCAACCAGAACAATGGCATTGGGCCGGAGAGAAGAGGGCAGGTGAGAGGGTCAAGTCACTGTGCTTTGCTAACTGCCTATGGGGGGAAAAAGGAGAATACAACGACTTCTAAAGCATCTGGCGTGTGTACCCAGGTAGATGGCCATCCATCTCAGAGATGGAAGGCCACATGGAGGTTTGCAAAATCAGAGTAAGCTCAGTGTTGGGGTCTGTTGAGTTTGGGATACCTTCCATAGACCCAGCAGGCACCTGGATCGACACCTCAAAAAACAGGGGGCTTGAGGTAACTGGGGGAGAATGAGCTCACAGCAGGTTTCTCTGTTTGTCCTTGAGCAATTAGTAGGTGTCTGATTATAAGCAGGACTAAAAATAGTTTCAGTAACAAACACATTTATTGATCTGTCTGTTGTATGACTTTTCTTGGGGAGACATGAACCAGTAGCTAGTCACCCTAGATATGGCGCCGAAGACAAACCAAATCAACGATTTTGCCCAAGTTTAGCATGAACCAATGGATTTAATTGGGGTTACTTACAAGGACACAGGAGAGTGGATTTTTTGCCTGTAAGAGTATGAATTGGTGGATATAGCACTAAAAACAGGTTTCCTTTGGCAATTGTTAACTATTAATGTGTCATGGGGAGGGGCGGAATCTAGGCCTAGCGCACAATCCATGACCTGGCTGCTTTAGGAGCCCTCTCTCACGTCTTCAAGAGAATGCTAGGGGGCCTGGTTTAATGAGGCTCTCATGAGGGTAATCACAGCTCCTCTGATTCCAAGATAGAAACAGCAGTGTCATGTCCAGAGGACCGCGTTCCACAACACAGCCTTAGCAGGCAGCCTGGAAGGAGACATGTGGTGTTTCAGTAACACCATTAAAGACCACACTATAGCTGCTTCTCTGTCCTGCCACCTCCATGTATGTCTACCTCCTCCTCATGACACAAAAGGATGGTCATGAGTCACAGGAAGGAGGAAAATAGATCTTTCTCCTTGTGTACCACCTTCCTATACGAGGAAAATCTTTTTGGAAGTTCCCAGCATCCCATGTCACAGGGCAGACTGATCAACAGATCCGCCCTAGGCTGGCAAAGGGAGACTGGAGGGTTGAGTCCTTTGTCCCTGGGGTAGAAGTGAGCCATCCATTTACAAAGAAGGGGAGAGAGGAAGGGTTGGGGCAGGAGAAGAGTTGGCTCCATGCTGTTGGAAATGGTGTGACAGCCCAAATGAACCGGTAAGAGGGAGGCCTGATCAGACAGTCCAACCTAGGAAAACAGGTCTGCTCCCAGAGTCCATGAATATTGGCTCCAACACAAGCATGCATGTTGCACGTGCGCACACGCACACGCACACACACACACACAGAGAGAGAGAGAGAGAGAGAGAAAGAGACAGAGACAAAGAGACAGACAGAGACAAGCTTTCAAGTCCCTTATACAAAACTGCTTAACACTTGCATGTAACCTATGCACATCCTTTTGCATACTAAGTCCTGTCTAGATTAGTGCCTGGATAGCATTGTATTAAACATGAAGTGTAAACGGTTGTTCACTCTACTGTTTCAAATTTAACGACAATAAAAATGCCTGTACATGTTCTGGACAGAGGCAATTGTTTTCCAGATAATGTTTTACCTGTGGTTGGTTGAATCTGTAGAAGCAAAGTCAATAGACAATGTACAAAGACTGTACATCATCTTCCCTCAGCATCTGTATATATAATACATCAGGGAGGGCATGGAGAGATAGCTCAGTGACCAGGGGTGCTTGCTGAACCATCGTGAAGACGAGAGTTTGAATCCCAGTACTCATGGAACAAGCTAGGTGTCCTGTGCACGTTTGCAATCCCAGCTCCCAAGGAAGGCAGAAGCATGAGGATCCCTAGGGCTTGTTGTATTCCGGTTCAGCCAAAAAAACCTAAGTCCCAGGTTCAAGGAGAGCCTCTGCCTCAAAAGAACAGTCAGAGGGTGACAGAGGAGGACACCCAACACCCTCGTCTGTGCCCTGTGTTGCCTTCAAAGACACACATACCCACACACACACTCATGTAGACTTACATGCACACAGAAAAATAAAGCATCTTTTTTAAACGTCAAAGAATTCTGGTTGGCTTGGGTCATGTCCTGCATAGTGGATGATCACCACTGGCTAAGGCTGAGTTTACCTTTGGGAGTGGGGGCATTGCCTGATTTCTTCAAAGTGTGGTGGTTTTTTGTTTTTGTTTTTGTTTTATTTTGTTTTTTAACTAATACCATGTTTCGTGCCACCACTACTTATACTAACTTTCAGATGACTTAGAGACAATAAAAACTCCAAGAACAGACAGTAAGTAAAACAACTCCCTCTTCATGTGATGGGGATTTGAGTAGTTATAGTGTGGCTGGGGGGTAGAAGAAACACACAAAAAGGAATTTTAAAGAAAAGAATTACTAGGCCAGGAGCCAATGCACATTCAAACTCTCTAACTGGGGGAAAGAATAACATTCATTGTTTTGATACAGACTGAGATAGGAATTTGCTAAAGTGAATTCAGCTGTTTCACCTTGCTTCTTTTTTAGCAAATCAGAACTTGTCCTCACTGGTGTTTAGAGCTCTCACTGTCCAGTGTATATAATACCACAACCGCCTACCTCAGCCCCTAATATTTTCTCTCTTCGATTCCAACTGCCCACTTATCTTTGACTCTTAAGGTTTCTAGAATACACCAGTTATTTTTTATCTTATAGGAAATGAATCCCAAGTGTTCACTCTGGGTGAATTGGCTAAAGTCAATCTTTGGCATTATAAGAAGGAAGTAGATCATTCCTTTCTAATGAAAAACATGCTTCATTTGCCAATAACCCCTGAAGTCATGGCTCCTGCCACCATTGAGAAATAACCTTCATTCCCCAGCAGCCACTCTGCCCTCTAAGCTCCTTTCCTTGGTGCAGTCCAGTGGTAACTGGATATCTGGAAGCTTAACACTCTTCCAAGGTCCTCAGCTCCCAAAACAATCTGCGGACATCCTTTGAGTAGACCGTCATTATCCCCATGACACAAATCTCGTTTCTAGATAATTAATGCTATTCCCCTTCTAGCGGTCACTCTGTGTTCTTGGGCCCCAACACAGTACTGAAAGACCCAAAATGGGCCAACGGAGAGCTGTCACGTAGTCACAACATCCTGCCATGCAGGCTGTGGTGCCCTCAATATCAGGAGGCAGACACAGATCAGGAGGTGACAGCTGACTTCTCGCTGAGATCTCTACTCAGCTCCAATTTGTCTTCCTAGTTACCTTATCCTGTTATTCCTCTTTCAGATTTATCTTCAGAAAGACACAGCCCGCTTTTAATCTTCCCTTGTATGAAAGCCCAGTTGTTTGTTTTTGGTGCCTGGAGATCTTGCCTTAGTCAGGACCCACGTGCCATTTACCACTAGAAGCTCAGCCTCTCAATACCTACTAAAGTAGTGTGTTGACAGCATCATTACAAGCGCAGGCCTTGGTCTAGACCCTGGTCACGTAGGACCTTGATACTATTGACATTTGAGCTCAGATAACACTTTGTTGTGAGGGGTTTTCTATGTATTGCAGAATGTTTAGCAAGCTATGACTTCTATCATTAGCTGTAAGAGTAGCTGTCCTCTGCTTGGGATCATTGTAAATGTTTCTGGGCAGTGCCAATATTGCCCAGAAGGAGAAATCACTCCTGGTTAGTTGAGAACCAATGCATTTATTCCACACCTTTGAGAGAGCAAGACCGTGAGGCACAATCTGTCCCCATAATGTCTTCAGCTCTCTGGATCTGCGTCAGCGGTCGTATCTGCTGCCTTTTGCCTTCACATTGACCCTGTCTCTTATCACAGGGGCAAAGCTCCTGAGGATCACCCCTTGTCCCCCACATGAAGACAATGGCAGCTCTGGGGTGGCAGGTGTTCGACGTCAATGATTTACGGGGGCCAGGGGAGGCTTCACTGTACAGTCGATGAGGAGACTGGCAGACTGCTAGGCAGCAGGTGTCCCTGAGTACAGTGACATTATAGGGAAAGACATTGGTGTAATCACTCACGAGTTCATTTACACACATCTCCTGCTTGGCTGCAGCCCACAAAAGGTCCCCCAGTTTCATCTCCCTGTATCCTCACTCAGCATGATAAGCTGTCCACACATTTATACTTCTAAACGTCCACTGCCACCTTGAGGAACAATGGTACCTGCCACTTCAAGGTACTGGCTGTAGAAGAGTCTTAGGTCAGGCTTCCTTGCTTCTGGCCAAGTCCACAGTCGCCTTTGATAGGTAAATGTCACATCAACACATATAGCCTATGAATGTGTGTCTTTCTAGAAAATGCCCTAACTATGCTAATTGCCATTAAAGGGTAAGGCGGGCATGGTAATACACACCTTTAATCCCAGCACTTATGAGGCAGAGACAGGGGGATCTCTGTTGATTGAGTTCCAGGCCATCCTGGTCTACAGAGTGAGTTCCAGGACAGCCAGCTAGCTACATAGAGAAGCCTTGTCTCAAAAAAATCAACTAAAAAAAAGTAGCAACATATAGAATAGATGTAAATGCAAGTTTATTTCTAATATAAGAAGTTTTACTCATTTTTTCAATACACAGTCAATCCATGTAAATAAGGCATGTTGAGTTCTGATCCAATTTGATGTCCTTATTTTTCTTTTGCATGTGTGTGTGTTGTGTATGTATGCATATCACCATGTGTTTGGGTACACGTGAGTGTGCATGTGTGCAGAGGCTTGAAGCTGAGATCAGGAATCTTCTTCACTGCTCACCCCTTGTGCATAGAGACACAAATGAACCCAGAGCTTGCCTGCTTCAGCTAATCTACCTCCTCAGGCTGCTCCAGGGATCCCTTGTCTCTGTTTTCCCAGCCCTGGAATTACAGGAGGACCACTTTACCCACCAGACAGCTACATGTGTGCTGGGGATCTCAACCCCAGGCCTCACGTTTGTGAGGCAAGCACTTTAACCATTGAGCTATCTTTCCAGCCTATTTGTCTTCTTTCAACCTTATTTGTCAAATTATCCAAATAGCTTATTCACGTAGAGTGATGTCCAATTGCTTAATAATCAGAGTGTCACTTCAAAACTGAGTCTCTGAAAGCAGAATCCAGGGCAATACATGGCTCTGCCACACTCCAGCGCCCCTCTGTGGACAGAGCTCAGGCTTCTACAAGCACTTCCCAGCTCTCGGATTTACCCCAAGATTAGTAATTACAGATACCAGTGGGAAGAGGCACTGGGACGAGGAAAGCCCTGCTCTGAGCTGGTGTGATCATGGAGAACCCGGATAGAAATAAAGCAATAACCACAGGGCAGAATACCAAATATTCCTGTAAGATTCAAGCTGTGCTTGAATGTGCCCAGCAGAATAAAAAGAAAAACAGTGTTTTCTGTTTAGTAGCCTTGGTGTTTGCCATAAAAGCACTTAAGTGCATTTTGATTAAAAAAAAAAATAAGACTTTTGATCAAGTTGATTAACCAGAAGAAACCATGACCAAGAAACAATCAACTTAATGAAACCAATATGTCGTACTTAAAACGCAAATGGTCCCTTGATTGTTTCAAGTTGTCTCCCAACCTCTACTATCCGTGTCTATGGATACATCATGAGAATATTTTCTGGCTCAGAATTCATGAACTTTAACTGTGCAGTAATTTGTGTTCAGACTCACTGGCTCAAAGTACAAATGACTAACCATTGAGAGGTATGAGGTCATTACAGGGACAGAAGTTCCTTCCCATGACCAAGTAGGTGACCGTAGGCAGGTGACTTGATAACGAGACCGCAGTTTCTTTACCTGTAAAAGGACAGGATTAGATACATTCCTCAGTGCTTCCCAAAGTGCAAAACCTAAATACTGCCTCCGTGATGTCGGCTGTATACACATGTCACCTGATCGACTAACAGGTCTACTAATAACCGCCTTTAAATCTGTTTGCTTTTTTGCATCGCTGAATTTACCTTAAGAGGAAACTCTAGATTAGCCCCATGAATAGTGAGCTAGCATTGGTGTATGTATGAGAGAAAACACAAGACATTATCAAATTCTAACTAAGTTTGGTGTTGCCTGCTAATGGCTCTGGTTCTGTCACCTGCTCTCAGATTTTAAAGTGAAGGGGAAAAAGAAGTTTGCATGAAACAGAATAGTAGTTGACCCAGTAAATATCAGAGGTCTTGGGGGCCACTGTGCAAATACTTACATCCTGTTATCATCCAAAAGTAGCCATGGAGACATACCTGGATAGGCTGAGTGTTGCAACTTTATTTCCAAAAACAAATGATGGGTTGGTGATGGCCCTCAGCCCATGATGGTCCATCTGCTAGGTTGGAAGGGTGTGAAACCCTAATGTTATCAAAGACAACCAGAAGAAGTGAGAGAGAACTTAAAAGGGAATTTTTTTCTTTTTCTTATTACATCGCTATTTATTTTATGGGGTGTGTGCATGTGTGCGTGCGTGCGTGCATGCGTGTGTGTGTGCGTGCGTGCGTGCGTGTGTGTGTGTGTGTGTGTGTGTGTGTACATGCACAATCACATGCCATAGTACACATATGGAGGTCAGAGGCACACGTGTAGACTTCAAAAGCCATCTTGTGGGAGTCAGTTCTTTCCTATCATGTTGGTCCCAGTGATCCAACTCAAGTCATTAGGCTTGACGACAGTCACATTCACCCACTGGGTCATTTCCCAGGCCTGGGAATTCCTTTTCTAATGGGAGTCCTAGTGACTTCCCAGCCTTGGTGTTCTATATCACCTATTTGAAAAGCCTCTAGTTATATTCCACTATAAGACTCTATGCTAAACCTCTGCCCTCTGTGTTTAGCATTTTGAATAAGGCCCAGGCTTTCTTACCTATGCAAACCCTCAGTACATTTCCATTCTTCTTTTGTCTTCATTGAAATATGACCAGGAAATGTTTATAATTCTTGTTAGATCAATGGCTCTCTACCTTGGCTGTCCATTAGAACTGTCTGGAGAATTTCAAACGTACACAAGACTGATCTATACCTGCCTTTCCTGATTTAGTAGGGCCAAAGTGGGGCTCTGTCCTTTGTATATTTTGTACCTCCAAAATGATTGTGCTATGCAGCCAGGGTTGAAAAACTACTCACCTTTTTCCTGGCCAGGCCGTCTTCCTCAGCTCATTTTCCCTCCGCATGGTCTTAATTCGAAAGCTCTAAGTACAATTTAGCTCAAACTGGCCCACATCTGAATATCTGAGGCCCTTGCTTTCCCTTCTGGGTCCTGTTTTTCCCTCAGCTAGCATTGTCTTTCCCTTCCCTGCTCATCACCCCAGGAAGGCTGATGTCATTTTCAACTCAGGATATTATGTTGATAAATTTTTTCTTCCCTTCCCCTGGCCTCGTCCTTGACCCCCGACAATGACATGAACAAGGCCAAGCTATACATTGTATAAGGAAGAGGAGCCTCTTCTCCTGGAAAGACAGAGACAGGTCTTGCGGGCCTAAAAGAGTTCCTCTGTTCATCACATGCCATATGCTTTGGAACTGGCAGCATGTGTCCCCATTCCCCTCGTGAATACACGCACATTGACCAAGCCCCTCAGTGGGTGGCCATCGTGCTGGGTACTGGGGATGTGACAGTGGACATGAAGTGACTCTTCCCACCAAGGAATCTACAGTCGAAGGAAAAGGCCAGGCTGGTCAATGTCTACATGAAGGGACTAGGTGAGACGTCCCTAATGTAGACTATAACCACAAAAGACAAAATCAGTGGGTGTGCTGGGAAAGGAGACCATAATCAAAAGTCTAGTTTATAGGTTTGCCAATCATATGGCTGATTTCCAATAACTGAAATGACCTCTCTGGGCCCAGAGTTCAGAAGAGATGCTCACAACAGGCCCTTGCAAACTTACCTAGTCAGCTTCAGACAAAATGGTGAAGATCAATTTACCCAGCACTGTCACAGACTTAATACCGAAAGTCCTGTCTCCCAAGAAATCCCCAGTTCTAGGCAGACAGGTTAGAGATGGTTGCAGATCAGTCTCTGAAGTTTTAGTATATTCCCATATACAATTACATTCTCCATGACTACGAACAGAATCAATGGCCATGGCAACCACTTATTTAAAAAAAATCAAGCTGGGTGGTGGTGGTGCACGTCTTTAATCCCAGCACTTGGGAGGCAGAAGCGGGTGGGTCTCTGAGTTCGAGGCCAGCCTGGTCTACAGAGCGAGTTCTAGGACAGCCAGGACTACACAGAGAAACCCTGTCTCAAAAAAGCAAAAACAGCAACAACAACAACAGCAACACAATTGGAGGTTCACAAGGCTCCATTCTGCTAGTCAGTCCCAACCGGGAAATTCCAGTGAGGAATCCACTAGAAATATCTTTCCTCTTCCTCCCCTGCCTCACCGTGATGACCCCTTGGGAATAACACATAGACTTACATAGATTCTGTCAGACAGACAATGACATGTTAACTATGTCAATATTGGACAGTTTGTCAGGCTGGCGGTGGTCACTTCTCACCCACCCCCAAATAAACACAGTAGAAGTGGTCTTCTATTGGCCATACCTTTCCAATCCCCAGAATATCTCCACTAAAATTACACACACACACACACACACACACACACACACACACACACACACACACACCATGCTGTACTACTTCCTGTTCTGGAAGAAAGTTGCAAATGTAGGGTGAGATGGAGAGAGGAGGAGGAAGTGTCCTCAGAACTTATGGAAGGATGGAAAAACTTATTTCTCCCCTGTCAGCTCTGGGTCATCATGCCAAATGGCCGCTATTTAAACTCCCTGAGATTGTTGGGTAGGGCAAATGTTAATCTCAGCTTCCCAATGAGAAGCAGAACACACGATTCTGCTCCAGTGGAAAGGACACTGGGAGAAGGTTCTGGCCACAGTGACCCTCGTGCATGCCCAGCCTGCCTAAGAAGAGATGGAAGCCCATACTGCCTTGCAAAGAGTTGGTACCCAGTCTTCGGTTTTCATTTCACTTTCTATTTTTGCTCCATTCAACATCTCTTGATCCCACAGCTAACTAGACAAGAGGCTCTTGACTTCTCTGGCCAGGGGACAAGTGTCAAATGATGTTTCTGTGAAAGACGACCTTTCAAAGAGTTGGGCTGCAATTTCCATTCTGAAAACTAATTTTAATAGGGGCCCAAAGAATCAATAATGGCAAGTCAATAGCAGAGTTTCTGGACCCAGGGTGTAGGCATGGAGACTCATTCCATCACTTGACCTTGGACGGGTAATTTACCTCTCAGTCTTCTAACTTGGCCAGTCATAACACCTGTCTCCACAGTTGCTGCAAGGATTAAAAAAGAGTTTGATGTAATTAATCTAGACCAGAGCCTGCCATGTAGCAAGTGATCTGTTCTTGGCTGTCAATCTCAGGGCTAAGTTTTCCTCCCACAGATTTCTCTGTGACTTTTAGTCCCTGATGCTAATTAAAAGTATAAGATGGTTTTGGGTTTGACAAAATGTACAATTAGTAATTTTTAGTTCACTATGGTCAAGGTAGGTTTTATTTTTATGCGTGTATGCACACTCGAATGTTTATATGTTAAGGTTCAAGTGTGTACACATTTGTGTGAAGGCCAAAAGACAACCAGACAGCCTCAAATGTCATTTCTAAGGCACTATCCATGTATTGTTTTTAATTTTTGTTTGTTTTGTTAGGACAGGATCTCTCCAGGTAGATCAGGCTAGGCTGGCTGGCCAGTGAATGCTCTCCTGCCTCCCCAGTGCCAGGAGTACACGTGTGCAATACCATACCTAGTCTTTTTTTTTTTTAACGTGGGCTTTAGGGATTGAACTCAGATCTGTGTGCCTACAAAGCAAGCGCTTTACCAAAGAAGCTATCTCAACAACCCAAGTTCCAATTCTGAAGTGTCCAGGCTAAGCACCAGGGGAGGAATTCACTCAACCCAGTGCAAACCAAGTGAAAACAGAAGGCGATAACTAAAATACCACGTGCTCACCATACGCCAACCATTATGCCAAAGGTTCTGTGTCCATGTCCCTATAACAGGCCGTAAGAGGTGGGATTCTTACTAACTTTCAGAGGGGAAAACAGACTTAGAGAAGACAAGAGGGGAGATAGCTTTGTATCTGGATCAAGAGTAAATATCTTCAAGGGCAGAGGGGGCAACTAAGGTATCTGAGAAGTGCTTTCCCAAGTTAGACCTCGGTTTTCTCAACTTTACAACATTCTTAAAATCAACACAAGGCAATTTGACAATGGAATGGGATTCAGCATGTAAAAAGAAAACAATCGTGCGATTTGTGACAACTTTAATGAGCCTGCTAAGTAAAATAAGCCAATCACTAAAAGATCAACACTGCATCCCTCCACTATGGGGAGGTACCTACAATAGTGAAACTCACAGGGATGATGCATGGAGCTGTGGCTCCCAGGAGTCAAGGTGCAGCATGGGGGTGTTGGTTAGCCACGGTACAGTCTCAGCCATGCAAAACAAGCTAGTTCTGGAAATTGTACAGTATGCAATGATATTCTAGCACACACTTAAAATTAGTCAGGCAGGTGACTCTAATGCAGAGTGCTCTCGCCACACATTCAAAGGAACACAGAAAGTTGGGGAGGTGAGGGTGTATCTCAACCCTTGATCATGGTGAGAGTTCCATGGGTTTATGTGTAAAGGCATCAAGTTGTATTGAACCAAGTCCACTTAAATTAAATTGCTGATTTTTTTCGAGGATATTGTTTGTTAAAAACTAGTGCAAGTTCAGCCAGAATAGTCAACTTTGGTCGTGGTGCCATGAATGGTGGCGATAGGAATTGCTATGTCTGAGAAGGATCCAGGCAAGCCCAGGTCTGTCCCCAGCACAACCACCCTCCACTTTGCTCCTGCTTCCTAGACCCAGAAATCACCTTCTTCTAATCCCAGCCCTTGTTTTTAATATTCTCAGCTTCTTCATTTATTTCACAGTGGCCCCAGCAGCAGCACCTGGCAGCTCAGCAGCCCTCTGCCCTGTGCGCTTCCTGAGCCCTGCTGGCTCGGAGCCTGGACACCAGGCAACCATTCTCAAATATTTACTGAGCAGAGTGCCCCACACCAAGACCTGTGGTGGAAATATTAAATCCCAGGGCCGCTCCCATCACAGTTCAACAAGACTTCAGAGTCACAAATGACCCTTGCATCCTTACGTCACCAGGCAGCCCACCTTCTACGTGCCACCAGCCAAGTGATGACCGTAACCCAGCACTGTGCTGCTCTGTCGGAGACACGACAGCATCTGAACACCAAATGATACATGAGCGGGTGCATGTCTGCTTTAAAGACGAGCTGGTGACTCTCATTACATGAATAAGAAAGTATTGTTCCTGAGGAAAAGACGAGCCAAGCTGAAGAGCAAGCCTTTCTAGTCAGGCTGAATTTGAATTCCAGTAACTCAGACTTGTCCATTCTCAGTCCCAATCCTCTGCTTAGGGAACATCAGGGTTGGAAAATAAGAGTACACTGTTGTAGAACTGGGCACTCCTAGGACTCCAGAGGCTGAGGCAGGAGGATTGCTCTGACTTTGAGGCCCGTCTGTACTATAGAGTGAGTTTTGGGCTAGCCTGATCTAGAATGAGGCTATTTCCAAAACAAAATACCCAACAACAAGGACAACAAAAGACTGAAAAGGAATAAATAGCTGTGTCAGAGCTTCATGAATTAATTAAAATACATCAGAGCACATTAAACTCCCCTCTGAACAGGCTTCCCTTTCTCACCCTTTTTTCTTCCTTCTTTCTTCTTTCTCCCCAAGTGTTCAGGACCAAAGGTGGACGGGACAGGCATTTGAATGCATGTATGTCTCTGCACCACATGTGAGCCTGGTGCCTGGGGAGGCCAGAAGAGGTCACTTGATCCTATGAAATCGGAAGCATAGACCATTGTGAGCTGCCGTGTGGGTGCTGGGAATCAAATCCAACTCCTCTGGAGGAGCAGCTAGTGTTCTTAACCACTGAGCCACCTCTCTAGCCCCATAAAAAATTTTAAAGCAAAGTAGCAATTGCTCTACTGTAAATAAAAAAAATTCTCTTCCTTAAATGTTAGATGATATGATAAAGTCAACAAAGAGTGTGGTAAGTTAGAATACTTTGCTAGGAGTTAGATTATACAGATAGTATTGGGTAACATTTCACAATCTGTTTAACGTAACTACTAGGTCTTTAGTGGCCAACTGCAATAAATGATACTGTTTGGACACTGTGATATAGAGACATACGTGTGTGTGTGTGTGTTTATGCACAGATGTATGTCTCTTGAGTATTGTTGAGGACCAGCCTTAATAATTTCTTCCCAGGAGCCCAGAAGACAGGCTACGGATGGTGAGAATTATTTTCGGGAAAAGAATCTATGTACACCATGCTCTTTCGTCTGTATACTTTATTTCTCTAAGACAAAATTCTGTCTATACAGCTTCAGTTCCTTCCTCACATTCAGCTCCTCTCTGTCCCTTCTTTTTCTGTCCCCTCATAGCCCTAGTAATAACTAAGCCCTTATATTTTTGATCTCCTCTTCATCCCCTGTTCCTTCATCCTCTATTTTTCCTTCCTCTTCTTCTCTTCTGACCTGAGACTTATTCTCTACAAAGATCTGCCTTGTTCCTTTCTCTCTGGCCAGGCCACTCAGCCTGGGCCAGGGATTCCACTCCAGTCTTCACTGCACCTGGTTATGCAAAAAGCCCTATTGTCCTGAGTCAATAGCTGTGCAGTGCTCCTAGGCCTGAAGGCAAGGGATGGTCTGAGCTTCATTTGTACAAGAAACAAAGCTATGCATCTACAGTCCACCTGTCTCCTAGGCCCTTCAGGGGTGTTACCTAGTGGATCAGTAGTAGGTCTGAGAAGCTTAACTGTTTGCCATATGGCCTAGTAGTATATGGGTACACAAGAACTTCATAGCAGAAGACAGCTGATATATATTGAAACTGAGTAACACCAAATATTCCTTGAAAGATGGCTTCATCTAGAAAAATTCCTTGACTTTTCTAGGTATAGTTTTAATATATAGCTGAATCTCCATAATATATTCTTGGGGCCTGCTGCATATATCAAATATATGTGAATCAAAATATATGTATCATCATATCATCATAATATATGTACATTTAACTTCCCAGACTTGTTGCTGAAATAGGCATAACTGAGCCAGGCATGGCTTGGTGGCAACACCTATAATCCCAGCACTTGGAAGTAAAGGTTGGAATCTCAAGAATCAAGGCTATCCTTGGCTACCTAGTGAGTTCAGAAACAGCCTGGGATATGTGAGACCTGTCTTGAAAACACATGTGCAATTGATAGCTACATAAATATCACTTTCTAAAATGTTGGGAGACACCAACGCAAGACAGAAGGGCAAGAGGTGACTGAGGAAGCAGGGAAGGACTCACACAGATGCTCTGTAACAGTGGGATATTTAGTGCTGGCATGAAGCAGTCACGTGGTACAAAGCTGGCATACACTGACTCACAGGTGAGCAGCCAAGTAGCCGAATCAGAGTTGAACCAGAATTCCTGTGGCTCAGGCCCAAGCCCTCATACTGATGGTTGCTGGCATTTAATCTCTTGGGCCATCTTTGTTTCCTGAGTGTGGGTGGGTGCCAGGGCTGCTCAAAACAAAGCCATCAAAACACAAAGGATGTCACTCAGCCTCCACAAAGCAGGCAGTATCTATCTGTGCGCTCACTCAAAACCTGGGGAATATGGCCACCCCGGGCCGGCTTCCCCTGACACCAGCTCTGTCGCTGACCCACATTCCCCCCACCCCCCACCCCCACCCCCCCGTGAGAAGTTCTGCCCCATGACTTTGGTTCCAAGACTGGAATCTCCTGGCTGACAAACAGGACCAGGCCCCGAAGTCTGCTGCCCATTTAACAATGAACAATGGCTATGGCAATGCCTGCTACCTTCGCATTCCAGAGGAAAGCCTGCATCAGTGTCTCCAGAGGAGCCCCAGGACATCCTAGGATCAACCAAGGAGCCACTGACAGCCGTCAATACCGTCATTGTGGAGACAGACCCGGCCACACAGAAGAAAAATCCAAACAGGCTGAGATTCCCCCCCCCTTCTCTGTCTGTCTTCCTCCCTCTCCCCTCCCCCTTGCCTGCCTCTCTCTCTCTCTCTCTCTCTCTCTCTCTCTCTCTCTCTTAAATCATGACAGGGAACAACATTAACCCTGCTGTTACAAAGAACAAGACTCTATTCTCTTCTCAACTAGGTTGGAAAGGACAGCATGGCTAACAGCAATTCCTACAAGGAGCTGGGCCTGGGTCCTTGTCCTTCCCTGCCAGTGATGGTGTTTCTGCTATGGAGTCCACTCTACATTATATGCCAGGCATCCACACCCGAAAAGAAGTCCCAGGGTCTTAGTAACTGTTCTACTGCTGTGAGGAGGAAGGAGAAAGAGAGGGAATCTCAGCCTGTTTGGATTTTTCTTCTGTGTGGCCGGGTCTGTCTCCACAATGACGGTATTGACGACTGTCAGTGGCTCCTTGGTTGATCCTAGGATGTCCTGGGGCTCCTCTGGAGACACTGGTACAGACTTTCCTCTGGAATGCGCAGGTAGCAGGCATTGCCATAGCCATTGTTCATTGTTAAATGGGCAGCAGACTTCGGGGCCTGGTCCTGTTTGTCAGCCAGGAGATTCCAGTCTTGAAGCCAAGGTCATGGGGCAGAACGTCTCACAGGGGAGGAATGTGGGTCAGTGACAGAGCTGGTGTCAGGGGATGCTGGCCCGGGGTGGCCATATTCCCCAGGTTTTGAGTGAGCGCACAGATAGATACCCTGACTGCTTTGAATGTGGAGGCTGAGTGACACCATGACCAAAGAACTCTCATAAAGGAGTATATGCAACTGGAGCTGGCTTACAGTTTCAGAGGTTCAGTCCATCATCATCATCAGGTCAGGAAGATGGAGGCATGCTGTCAAATGTTGGGGCAATTGCTGAGACCTACATCCTGACACTTAAGCGCGCGTGCGCACGCACACACACACACACACACACACACACACACACGACGGGGGGGCCTGGGCCTGGGGCCTGGCTAGTATGGGCTTCTAAAACCTCAAAGCCCATTCCCAATGACACACCTCCTCCAACAAGCCCAAACCTCCTGATCCTTTTCAAATAGTGCCACTCCCTGATGACCCAACATCCAAATCTATGAGCCTATGGGGGCCATACTCATTCAAACCACCACGTGGAGCATCACCTCCACTCCTAACATGTGGTTCCACACCCTCTCACTGAGTCCCCAGGTATCGTAATTTGAACCAAATGACACTTTTACTCAGCTTTTGCCCTTGAACTTGTTGGGCAAGTACAGGGGATGCTTTTCCCATCCCTCAGTTATACTTCCGTGATACTTGTAAACAGGACAGGGCTGGGGACAGAGATGTCATTTACTATCTTCCATGGTCAGAAAGTCCTGATTCTAGCCTTAGTTCCCACTCAGCCGTTCCCTGACCAGGAGGTCTCAGACAAATCTTCACATGACCTCTGATAGCCCTCGAAAATTCTTTGTGCCAATGAGGAAAAGGCATCCCTTTGAGGGTTAAGCCACCCTGCCAGCACTTGAAAAGTGTGACCTGACTCATAGGGACCTGAGGCAGAGCTTAAGCTCCTCAGCCATTTCCAAAGCCCTGGGTTCGGGTTCCACTCTTAGTTTTGAAGTGGGGCAACTAACACCTGTGCTGAGTGCTGGTGAGGCCAACAGGACCCGTGGAGCAGTCTGGGAATGGACCCCTGAAGAGACAAGCTCTGCTGCCCAGGTTCAGGCTTGCCCCTGAAGAAGAGCAAGGCACACCATGTGCTCTTCTGAGACTCCTACTTCCACCTGCAGAGAATCACCTTTTCCTGGAGTTTGATTTTAAAAAAAAAAATTATGGTGGGTAGCTGGGGGGATGGCTCAGTGGGTGAAGCTCTTGCTTCACAAGTGTGAAGACCTGGGTTCAGATCACCAGAATCTACATAACATCAAACGCAGTAACACACATCTGTAACACTAGCGCTCCGATGCCAAGATGGGAGACCGAAAGGAAAGACTCCAGGGACGCTCCCAGCCAGCTAACCTGGGAGCAAAATGGCAAACAAGAGACCTGTCTCAAACAAGGTGAAAGGTGAAGGCTGACACTAGAGGCTGACTTTTTTTAAAAAAAGATTTACTTATTTATTATGTATACAGTGTTCTGTCTGCACACACCCCTGCAGGCCAGAAGAGGGCACCAGATCGCATTACAGATGGTTGTGAGCCACCATGTGGTTGCTGGGGGTTGAACTCAGGACCTCTGGAAGAGCAGTCAGTGCTCTTAACCTCTGAGCCATCTCCCCAGAGGCTGACTTCTATCCTCCTCACTGGTGACATGGCAAATCCATGCCCTACTTACACACACAAGCAGGCATACACATGCACACATCATGTGCACATACACACATACTTCTCTTCAAAAGCAGAGTGGGCTCCATGAGTATGTCTGTGTGGCCTCATGGGAACCATGCTCAAAGAACCCCACATTTGCCTGAATACTCTGATAACATCATGTTGGAATTCATCACTTTGAGCATCGCTTGGTAGTGAGTCCTGAAAATACCGTGGGAGTTCTTGCCAACAAGCCTCCAACAGCAGCAGGCAAGCTTTCTCAACCCCATGTGAGATCTGGATAAGGAGAGTGGGAATGTCCGTCCTCTGCCTGAGCAGAAGGCCTGAGGCATAAGTGGGGTGAGCGGCAGGATGGTGCGTGGCCTGAGGCCAGGTGTCCTTGCCTATAATGAACACTGTGAGTGCAGTGTCCATTCTCTATAGATAACAAAAGAAGGTCTATAAACTGGCTGGTATGTAGCAGGTGTATCAGGTGTATGTAGCACCTCCTGGCTTGTTTCAAATACTTTAGTACAGGTCACGTCAGGCTGGCAAGATTGTTCGGTGGGTAAAGATACCTGTCACCAAGACTGGTGGCCTGAGTTCGGTCCCCAGGACCTATATGATGGAAGGAAAGAACACTGCAAATCATCCTGTCCTCTACATAGACTCACCTTCCCACACCCACAAACATATACAAACAAAATCAATCAGTTAATTAATACATAACCAGTTAATACATACAATCAATTCATATGTAAGTAAATGTAAGAAAATTCTATAGGAATTATTTTTTTAAACTAATGGACCATGACTTCATAACCCAAAAAAGGTAAGGGGTGGCCCAAAGCCCCCCCCCCCGTTGACTCTCAGAACCTATGATTCTCCATTCATGGAAACCTCTGTCAGACCACAGACTTGGTAAGGCCACGTAGGGTCACAAGGGCAGAAACCCAAATCATAATCTCTTGAGCCAAGGGTGAGTTTATGGTTGTCATTGATGAGACAGAAAGTCAAGGATCCAGGCACTGCCATGCTGGGGTATTTTTCTTCCTGCCCTCCTCCTCTGCCGCCCACTCTCCTCACTCTTCACTAGGTCCTGTTCTCATCTTCTTCTCTCTCACACTTTCTGTCTGTGGTACGTAATGGGCAAAATGGCCGCCAAATCAGCTTTCAGTTAAGAGCCACTCTGCTCCACCCGGCCAGTAGAGGGTGTCTCATTCCTCTCTCGGTATACTGACTAAGGCAAGGACTGAATGACTCTCTTTCAGCTGCATCCTTAGCCCTGAACCAGTCATGACAGCCAGAGTGACAGGGCAGGTGTCCACATTGCTGACCAATGATGATGCCGACCAGGCCTCATGACTGACAGTCTCATTTGGGAAATCGAGAATGGGGGGCAGGGCAATCCACCAAAGAAACAGTGATGCTAAGCAGATAAATGCCACATGCCCGTTGTCCCTTGGGCAGTTTGCTCTTCATTTCCTCTGTGCAAGGAGTAAAAGTAGAGTGAAGGCGATGTGGACCCTGTCCCCTAAGCCAGCTTCACTGAAGGACATACATAGATGCCTTGTGGAATGAGGCAAGACGAAGAGTTGAGAGAACTCAGGTGTACTCAAGGCTATTAGCTGCAGAATGGCGATTTAGCCTACCTTTACATTTTTAATCATGATCTGTTTCCTTTTTTGTTTTTGTTTTTGTTTTGTTTTGTTTTGTTTTTTGAGATAGGGTTTCTCTGTGTAGTTTTGGTTCCTGCCCTGGATCTTGCTCTGTAGACCAGGCTGGCCTTGAACTCATAGAGATCCACCTGGCTCTGCCTCCCGAGTGCTGGGATTAAAGGCGTGCGCCGCCGCCGCCGCCGCCGCCGCCGCCGCCGCCGCCGCCGCCGCCGCCACCACCACCTGGCTACGATCTGTTTACTTCTATGGTGATCTGTTATTTATGCAAATGATATTGGTTTTCCAGTTTAGTGCTAATGAAAATGTCTTTTTAAAATAACAAAGTCTGTTGACTGAGTGAAGGAAAGCCTTCACACTCACAACCTTATTATTATGCAAACAATAAGGCTATCAGCATATGTAAAAGACCACATCAGTGCATGCATTAATTCCAAAGACTAAAATACAAGATACAGCTCAATATATAAGTAGGACTTTTCTCTCCCAAGAGAATGAAAAAACTAAAAACTACTCTCTTGTCGGTTCACATAGAGCCTCCGGCACACTTAATGATGTTCTTCCTGTGTGGATGGCACCAATCCAGGCCAGCGAAAGAATCTATAATAAGATTTCCTCAGCTTTGACCTGCAAACCCCGTTCCCTAGATGTATTTGTTACATCTGTCATGGAGGACAGATACTCCAGGGACAGTGGCCAACTGTGTCATGCTTTGTTTGAGAGAAAAGGACACACAAAGATGGGTTGATATGAAAATCATTTACCTTAGAGTTGGCCTGAGCAATTGTCCTTGAGAGCAGAGGAGACTCTTCTCCCCTGATCACCCACGGCCCTCTGGCCCCAAAGAGTACCAGCCATCTCTCTGGGGCCAAAGCTTACCCAAGCTGATTTCCACCAACATCCACTTGTAGAGTGGCATCTGTCCTTTCTTGAGATGATGGCTTGGTCTTCTCTTCCAGCAAAACTAATTTAAGAATGACCGCATTATCTCCTTTTGAATTATTTCCTCTCCAGGCCAAAGAGAGAAGCCCTCAGGGTTTTGATGCAGACCGAGATGCCAAAAAGCTGTACAAAGCCTGCAAAGGAATGGGTATGAAATCATTTTGTTCATTTATTTGTCTTTGAAATTTGATTTAGCTTGATGTCATGACCAACTTTCCCATAGTGGCAGGAAGGTGACCTACCTGTCCTATGCATTGTAAGCTAATTCAAGTTGATCTCTTCTAGTAACTTCTTTATTTGAGGTCTCAAAGTTACCATAGGGGGCTCATTACTTTGAAGGGTATTGGAAGCTAAATCTTGTAGCATTTACTTTGACCTTGAAGTTATGGGGAACTTCATTAGGAATGAAGCTTATGCTATCTTAATCTTGTCTCAATCACTTTGGCCTTTTCCGTGGGAGGTCGTGAGGAATCAGATCTGACAAGAGCTGAGTGCAGGGCAAGGAAGAGGCATCTAGAAGTAGACAGGCCTGCTCGGCAGTGACAGCTTGGGGAAATCAGAGAAAAGCACAGAGGTTGCAGCTTCCTGCTTACATCCTGCTGCGGCTCATCTCTAGTCTCATGTCAGGCAGACAGCTGTCCAGGAAAGGCCTTTATGGAAGCCTCAGGATGTTTATGCCTGAGGTTTGCTGAGTGGAAGGGAACCCCAGGGTACTTTCCAGGCAGCTGACACTTTCCTGATGCTCTGTGGTGAAGTCCACATGCCTGGCCATGGAATGGAGACAGGAGTATGTTATTGGGTACGGTAATGATGTAGCATGCTTAACGTGAACTCTTACTTCCTCACCTAGAATTCATTTTAAGACATCCGGGCTGAGCATCTATTGAATACCAAAATCAGAGTTCTCATGTCCCTTTTGTATGTGACCTCAGAATGGAGCCAAGGTGCCTCTTGCTGGGTAGAGTGCCTGTGTGACCATTGCCTAGCTCAACGTCACTCATCCATCATTGTCCTTTTTAGTCTCCCCAACAAGCCTGTAAAGGATATACTATAAAGACTATCAGGTGAGAATGAAAGGGTTGGTGTTAAATATTTGCCCCAAATCATAAAATTATGAAACAAGGGTGGAGCCTTTAGACACTTGGCCATCTGAGAGGTCTTTGATTTGGTTGAAAGTGTAGACTCTCACCTCTTTTGACAAGTACACGCCAAAGTAAACATCATTGATAATTTGCCTTCAAGACTCTGTGGGACAGTCCTGCCAGAGCAGAATTTAAATGTCTAGAGTGAAATTCTCCAATGGTCACATAAGTCATATGATCCCTTTACTAACTTCAAATGTTTCTTTGAGATAGGGCCTTGCTGTATAGCCCAGGCTAGCCTCAAGTTGGTGGCCATCCTCCTTGCTCAGTGCTGGGATCATAGGCATGCGCCATCCCATGCAGCGTGGCAAGTTTCATCTGCAGCTATGTGCAGTCGTGGATGTGCAGGCCAACAAACAACTGCTGTCGGGTGTCCTCTTCAGCCACTCTTTACCTTGTTTGGAGACAGGGTCTCTCACTGAATCCGGAGCTCACCGATTGGCTAGACTGGGTGGCCAGTGAGGCCCCGGGATGCTCCTGTTTCCAAGCACCGATATTTCAGGTCTACACCACGTTTGTCATGGGGGCTGGGCATCTGAACTCAAGTCCTCATGCTTAACACAGCGAGGACTTTACCCACTGAGCAATCTTCCCAGCTCTGTTTTTGTTTTGAAGTCAGAGGCTCATGTAGTCTAGGCTGGCCTTGAACTCATTATATAACCAAGGTTGGCCTGAACTGATCTTCCTGCCTCTACATCCCAAATGCTGGAGTTACAGGCAGGTGCCACCACACCCAGTTTTACTTTAAATTTTTAAGAAGCCAAATTTTAAAAGAAAAAAGAATATGTGATGTATTATTTTGATGATACAGTCCCATTAATCTCAATTTATATAAAATTATCATTTTACCCCAATATTGACAAAATTATGAATGAAGTTTTTACATTCTGTTTTTATTTGTTTTCTTTTGTTTTGTATTAATTCTCTGAAATTTGGCATGTACTCTGTACTTATAGAATATTATGATGTGCATCAATCACCCTTCAAGTAGGGTGATTAGTCATGATTAGTCAGTAGCTGATGGGTTGAATGGAGGGCTGGAAGCCCCCAAGCAGAGCAAAGATTACATGCATTTCCACCCAGGCAAGTCAAAATTATAATGGTCCCTAATAAAATGATAGTTTATTCCTCCCAATGGTGCAAAACTTAGATTCCAGTTTGGGGCACTTTTGCTCTCCTGGGGTCTTATGATGCCCTAAGAATGTGGACAATCTGGGTTATGGGCAACTCAAAACAGTCCCTAACCTATCGCTAACCCTGACACTCTTTCTCAGCCTGGGCTCCTCTGCTGCCCCAACCCAGTTCTAGACACCACACCCTCCACCAGCTTCTGCCTAGACTTACTCTTCATGGAGTCATCACCATGAACTGACACCTCCAAAGAGAATGACTTAATATAACTGTGTATGGACCAACAGCCCCCTAGATACCAAAGCCACCAGAGATGGTCTAATACATGGCTTCTCAAATGTCCAAAGGCACACTAGTTATCAAGCTGTCTTTGACAGATAATGGGGAAGCAGGGGACTGTCCACTTTGCATCTCCAATAGGTCTCAGTTAGTAAGAACACTGCAGAGTCTGGGACCACATCTTAGGGTCACGCTCAGGTCCACTGAGGTGCACGGAGGTTAAACTGCTCAACCGCTTCAGAGCATGCTTCTGGCCTAGAACTCGGGTCCTAACTTTCAGCCCAGCACTGTTTCCCCACACTATGTAACTATCAGTATGTGTTGTGTACAGCACCCCATTGGCCCTCACTTCATGGTGACCATTAAGCCATTCCTTAACAGTGTGCTCAGATCCAATCAGGTCAGCCTGTGCATTAAGCATGCCCAACTTGTTCTCCATCACAAAAGGTTGAAGGGAGGCCTCTAGAAGGTTTAGGACCCCAGAATCTCAGAGAGTGGCCTTGTCTTTATTTGGAAAAGGGGTCTTTGGAGATGTGATTCAGTTAAGGATGCTAGGAAGAGAGCCCCCCAGGGTTACCTGGGAGGGTTCTAAATCCAATGACGGTGTCTTCCGAAAAGATAGAAGAGAAAGATGGCGGCGGGTTGGGGACATGTGAAGACAGGTCTCATATAGTCACAGGTCAAAGAATACCAAGAAGCTGGGAGAACCAGGACTATGGACCTATTGACACAGTGACTTCAGACTTCCAGTATCCAGAACTGTAGGGGTGCAAGTTGTATTGTTCGAAGGCATTGACTTTGTGGTAATTGACACAATGACCTCTGGAAAGGAATGCAGAGAACAAGTGTAGGCCAGTGGTCCCCTCAGGCAGACAGGATTCAGCCCCACTCATCATTTCTCTCGTCTCCTCTCTGCCCTTCTTCCCCACCATGTGAGAATGTGGGGCCTGGCCTCAAGCACCAGATCTAAGAACACAGCCTTCTGGGGTCAACCAGGTCAGCGTGGGCTGGAGTTTCTGCTACCAGTTTAGCATTGTTTATCTGAAACACGGAACCTTGTGGCCTTCAAACACTGTGGTCCCATCCTGCCAAAACTCCAACACCATCCAGTTGCTCTCCACAAAATTGCTGGGAAAGCATACCACAGATGCCCACAGGTACTTGCAGGCTGGAGATCACTTTGGCTCTGACAGAGCTATGTAATTACTCCCCATACAGCCGGCATGGAGGGTCTTTTTTTTTTTTTTTTTTTTTTTATTTTAAAATCGTTCCCAGAATCACTGTGGCCTGGCCCGAGTGCATCAAACCATTACAAATGTTTACAGGAAATCGCTCAGCAGCACAGCCTGCTTCTAAGACACATGGACCGTGAAATTTGGAGTGAAGTCACCTTCAGCAAACTGCTTCTTCTTTGGGTTGCAAAAACAGCTTCCAGGATCAACCCGAGACTTGGTCTCAAATGGCTTCTAGGGTATCTGTGTGCCATTGTCCTGCCCTTCCCCCACCGGCAGGCTGGTGTTGAACCATCCATCCCACGACCACTCTGCTCTCTTGTGTTTGTGTTTCTGCTGTTTGTTTTACTTGTTTGTTTGCTTTTTTAAACATGAGGTCTTGCATAAACCAGGATGGCCTTGAACTCATTATGTAGCCCAGGTTGATCTCCAACCTGTAATCCCCTTACCTCAGCCTCCTTAGTACTTGAATTACAGGGGTATATCAATGTGTTCATCTTAAGATCTCTCTTGTTTAAAAGCCTTCTAGCAAGGAAAATCCAGAGAACTAGATATTTTTCTAATAAACTGTTTCCCTGATTATCCAGATATAGGATGCATGTGACATCACAGTGGAGGAGAATGTTTGCTATTGGCCTTTGCTATTTACAGTCCCTCTGAGTATAACACCCAACTCACACCAATGCAGAGATAAGTCCTATCCTAAGGGTGTGCAAACGTCTCCTTCCATTCATACATACAAATATTCATTCATTCACTCATTCAGAAAGACATGAAAATACCAAATGGAGGCAGGAAGGCGTGGGAGGCTCTAGGACCTAAGTCTACAGTACCGAGGCCCTCGACAGGGACAGGAGGAGACCCAAGGGAAGGAGGTCCAAAAGGGTACATTCTATTATATTTCAAAGAACACGAAGTCTTTTCTGAGGTGAGATTTCTGGCACTCAGACATTTAAAAGTTAGTCACGAAAACATTGTACACAGATCCACGTCACCCAGGAGAAAGCCCTAGAGGAAACCAGGAGGAAACCAAGAGGGACGGCAGGAATGACAGTGTTGGAACCAAACTAGAAAGAGGCAGCAATTAACTCCTGCTGTTTTTGCAAGTGAGCTCATCTTAAGATTTTCTCTTTTTCTGGTTGGACCCAAATAGCTAAAATCTTCCCAGAATTAGAGGTGGAAACAACCCTTGAGATGAAATGACTGGTCCAAGGACACAAAGCTGGTAGCTACCCCATGGCTCTCTGTCCCCTGCGCTGGCTCTCTCCTTCTAAGTTCTGGCTGGGTCTTTCCAAAGACAGTCGTAAAGTGCTGATGCAAAGCCAAGGTGAAGGTAAAACATCATAGGTGTTTGCCAGGCTCCACCTTCTTCCCTCCAGCTAGAGTTTTTCCATCTCCTTCTGCTCTCAACACTTCCATCAAAATGTGTCAGCTCCATTTGCTGGTCCCCTAGGGTCCCAGTCTCCCAGCAGGGTAGTATTCACCCACCAGTTCATTCATTCAGCTCCGATCACAGGTCACTGCGCCAATCCCCTTCCCCTTCAACTGAAGGTAGTCACCAGCAACTGCAGGACTCACTGGGTTTGGGGTTGTAGAGAGAGGTCTTGTTTCCTGCCACAAAATCTGGAGGCAATGCTGAGGAGAGAGGTTGTATTCATGTCTTAGAATCTCATAATGACTCCCCCAAAATAACATGGCTTCAAACAATGGAAATGTGTTGATATTACAGGTCTGGATGGCAGAAGCCCCCCACGAAGGGGTTTGTGGCTCACATTACATTTCTATGGGCGGTGGCCATTTCAGAAGAGGCAACGGCCCGAGTGGGAGAAATGCCAGCCCAAATTCACAGGCGCTCAGCTTTGCATCACTTTCTTTGAGTAAATCAGTGCAGGACAATGCAACAGGCACTTTCACAGAACATGCTAGAACCACCATAATCCACTGTGTAAAGAGACTCAAGGCTATGTCATACTCATCCACATCCCTGAAGGGTCAATAATCCATTAGAAGGGATCTGGACCACCAGTGTTTGACCTTCCCCAAAATTTTGCCAATACAAATATTATTGACTTAGGATTTCCTTCTTATTCAATGTATCCTTAACTATTGTTCTTTCACAAAACACAAGTTCACATTAAAATTAAATCATAATTACTAAATGTAAAAATAGTCATAGATCAGCCTTTCTAAGTCAGTTTCACACTTCCAGTCCTATGACATAGGGAACACAGGTCAGTGAACCCGGCAGAACCTTCGATTCCCCCAAGCTCCCAGTTATGGCTGAAGCAAGATAGATGTAATTGACGACCCAACAGTGGCCCCTACCATTGAGTGACCACTGCCCAGGCAGGGCCCAGACCCCAGACTCACAACTTCACATCTCTGCAATCCTCTAACTGGTCCTAACACTGGTGATATAACTGACTATGGAAAAACACAGAAAACAGGAAATTGACTCTTCAAGGCTTATGAAGGTAACTGAGCTACCAACAAACATCTTTAAGATAAGCTAAGTGAGCCTTGTGTTAGTCATCATAGAGATGGATCTAGAAGAGCAGCTTGGGACCAAGTTGCAGGAAGTCTTGTTCCATTTGGGGATTCTGATCCAACCCTAGGAGTCATGAAGACTCATGATATTTAGGTTATGGGTGAGATGATCTGGGCATTGCAGGGATCAGCGCCTTGCATCAGGGACACTAAAGGCAGTCAGTGGCATCGGAAAGCAAAGGCAACAGAGGTGAACCCTTAGGTGACTTTTGATTTTCTAACTAAGGTGACGTCATGCATGGAAATGAAATAATAGGGCAGAGAATGGACTTAAGAATTTAGCAAAGGAATCCAGCAATGATACCCTGCAAGTAGAAATGCCTTGGAAAGCCATGACAATGTGGCTACAGGCAGCTGGAAATAAGGTGGGAACTCAGAGGAGATAGCTAGGCTAGACTGGTTGGTCTGGAATGCATTAGCAAAGAGCAGTGGTCCTCTGAATGGGAAGATCACAACCAGAAAGGCCAATTGGAAACTGAGCTTACAGGGGAGGGAAAAGGGAGGTCAGCATATGATGCCAAGAAGGTGGGGGAGGGGAGAGACTAATGGGAGTCTGGGGTAAACTAGTACAGTGTTTGTAGTTCAGAAAGATGTATACAGGGACCAATAAAATGTTCCTTCCTCGGCTTCCTCATCAGTCATTAAGACTGAACTAGATGGCCTCAGAAGTGCCTTGTAGAGCTCACAACTGCTGAGTGTTGTTGTGGGACCCTAGCATACTCTATCATTGGTGAGCATCCCTTGCAGGGTGGCCTGGACACAAGCCTTCCGTGGACGTGAGACAGTGCCAGGTCCTTGGGCATTTACGTTGCTTGTTGTCTGTGGTATACAGCTTGCTGCTATATACACCACGGACCTCTCTTTGGACTCTTTTAATTCTCACATACCTTGGAACTACATGACACCGGGTTGTAGGTGAGGAACTAGAGGTGTGTCAAAGTCTTTTGTGTGCATGTATACACACACACACACACACACACACACACACACACACACACATTTGTGGATAAGATTAATATTCTGTCAATTTGGGTTTCAATATTATCTATTCAGTTATAAGTACCCAGAGGATAAGGAACAAAACATACTCTTTATTAGGTCTTTAAATAACTTGATTGAGATAGAATTCATATACCATATAACTTACCCATTGAAAATATATAGTTCAATGTTGTCCTAGTTAGGGTTTCTATTGCTGTGAGGAGACACCATGAACCACAGCAACTCTTACAAAGGAAAACGTTTAATTAGGTGGCTTACAGTTTAGAGGTTCAGTCAATTATCATCATGGTGGACATGGCAGCCTGCAGGCAGACATGGTGCTGGGGAAGGAGCTGAGAGTTCTACATCATGATATGCAGGAAGTGGTCTGTCTCACTGGGTGTAGCTTGAGCATAGGAGACCTCAAAGCCCACCCCCACAGTGACATACTTCCTCCAACAAGACCACACCTATTCCAACAAGACCACACCTACTCCAACAAGGCCACACTTACTCCAACAAGGCCACACCTCCCCTTAGTGCCATTCCCTTTGGGGGCCATTTTCTTTCAAACCCCTACAAGTGTTTTTCTATATTCATAAATATATGCAGCCCTACCACAGTTAATTGATTTTAGATGAGACTGGATGTATTCAGCATGATATGGCCATAGATAGTTGACTGATTTTAGAATACTATCATCTTTGCATACACCCTGTCCACCTTGTCAATGCCTAACCCACCTTGTTCTAGATTTTCATACGAATAGAATCATACAATACGTGGTCTTTTGTGATTGGTTCCTTTTACTTAGTCTAACATTTCCAAGGTTCATTCATATTTTTCTGTACTCTAGTCCTTATTGTGACCTGGTAGTGTAGATGTAACCAACCGTCTTATTAAATAAGAAACACAAAACCAATGTAAAAGAGAAAGCCAAGAGGTCAGAGCTCAGAGCTAAAATCTCACCCTTCCTCCTGCAGTGGTCCCAGCTTCCCGAAAGAGAGCTATTTCCCTGTGTGTAAGTCGTTTCATAGTCATTCTGCCTTCTCATTGGTTGTAAACCCAAACACATGACTGCCTCATCACTGTCTGTATGTACAGCCCCCCAGATCTTAAAGGCATATGTCTCCAATGCTGGTTGTATCCCTGAACACACAGAGATCTATGGGGTTAAAGGTGTGCGCCACCACCGCCACACTCTGTCTATGGCTCTAATAGCTCTGATCTCCGGGCAACTTTATTTATTAACATACAATCAAAATCACATTTCAGTACAATTAGAATACCACCACATGGTAGTACTCTATTATATGGATACCCCACATTCTCTTTAGCCATCTGTCTCCTGATGGACTTTGGGATTTTTCTGCCTTTGGCCGATTTTGGCCAATGCTGCTCTGAACATTGTGTAGATTTTTTTCCATTCCCCTGGGAGTTAAGTTGGGGGACATGCCATAGGCATTTCTCTTTCTAACCATGCCTCTTACTGCCCTGCGCACAGGGTGAAGTCTCCATGGGTATTTGTGTGGTTAGAAAGAATATGGTTTTCAGCACCAGACAGTAAAGCCATCAGGCCCATCCAGTCCCATTCTAGGCTCTGAATAACAACAACGTCCATCGCGTTTCTTGATCATCATAACTTTGTCTGTCTCCTACACTTCAGGGACGGATGAGGCGGCCATCATCGAAGTCTTGTCAATCAGAACATCGGAGGAGAGGCAGCAGATAAAGCAGAAGTACAAGGGGAAGTACGGCAAGGTATGCAGGGCTGTGCCAGCCTCAGCCTCCTCTACACACCCCTGGACGGACAACACAGTTGACGTCAGAACACAGTCTGAGAAAAAGGCATTTGGAACCTTTCATTGACTAGACAAAAGACTAACATTGCTATTAATGCCTATAAATCAGTACTCCATAACTCACTGGGTTTTTTTTTTTTAAGTAACCTTGTTTTTCTATTACATTTACTCATTTTTCATTCAATTTGGACTAATCTCACATAATAACTTATAGATGGGACAATGATTTGAAAACCAGTTTCCACAAGTGGGGCCTAATAGAGGAATATTCTTGTATTCAGCTGTCTTTGAGATTCATACTTCTTCATAAATTATTGGTTCAGAAAACTTTAAAGTTATTTCTTTTACTTTTGAGATGACATAATTAAATCATTTTCTCTTTCCCTTTCTTCCCTTCCAACTCTCCCACATAATCCTCATTTCTTTCTTTCAAATTCATGGACTCCTTTTTCATTGTTGCTACATACATAGATCCATACACGTGTATGTGTGTGTGTGTGTGTGTGTGTGTGTGTGTGTGTGTGTGTGTATCCATATACACAGAGCTGAGACCACTAAAGAGATGCTAAAAAAACTCCAGAGGAGGTTGAACACTCAACCATAAGTCCTCACATCAGCTGAGCCTTGGGAACAGTGACAGCATGGACCCACGGCTAGTTATCAGAAAAGCCAGCACAGAAGTCGGGGCTTCCTGTGCCTGCTTCTTGGGCTTAGAAGCCTAGAAAATACCAGCTTGGCTTTCATGCCTGTGGATCAAAAGACCGAGGAGCTGGGCCTCTCTGTGGTCCTAAGCAATGCCTCTCTGACCTGGAAAAACATATTTCAGATATCTCAGTGGACCCATACTGTATAGTCTTGAGGAAGGCCTGCCTTGGTAGGACGCAGTGTTAGGGAACGTGACAGTAGGGACAGAGGCATCATATCACAGTTCCCTTTGAACAAAGTAGACCCCCTTGCATAAAATATTCTAGCTTTTCCTCCCAAACCCAGAGCTCAGAGATCAATCAGAGAAATAGTTGATTTGTGTTTTCTCAGAAAATTCTTTTCAGGGTGGAATAATAATATTCTTGCATAATATACATTACCATGAGTATTTTTTTTTTTTTTGAGCATTGAATGTGGGCACTCTGCTGAGTTTTTCATGAATTCTCATTCCCCCATGACCCTATGACATGTCTTGCTATTCTTCCCCATAAAAACACTGACCATTAGTGGAAATTGTTGAGTCTTTTCTAGCTTAATGTTTAGGGCACATTCTTCATTTTCTGAGGTTTATTAGGAGGAGAGAATGCGATTCATCTGTTCTTTGTGGGGCTGTGTGGAACTTCAGCTGAGAGGAGCTCTCAGAACTCAAAAATGTTCTGTACATGTTCTTGCTGTTGCAAGTCATCTCGGGGTGGGGAGGCATCAGCCCTGAGCAAGGTGCCTCTCGGCCAGATTTAGGGGTAGGAGAGAGATGAATGGCCAATTGTGGCAACCACTGTCCTCAAGATCATTGCTATGGCTGTCTGGGGCAGGAGTCCTGTCCCTGGAAACCCACATAGTAATGTGGGCAGACACCCATCTTCTCTTCCCATGACTCTTGCAGTCACTTGCTCTGTGCTTCCTGCAGGACTTAGAGAAAGTGCTCAAGAGTGAACTGAGTGGAAACTTCGAGAAGACAGCCTTGGCCCTTCTGGATCGCCCCAATGAGTATGCCGCCCGGCAGCTGCAGAAAGCCATGAAGGGCGTGGGTACCGATGAAGCTCTGCTCATAGAGATTCTGTGCACCAGGAGCAATAAGGTCAGTCTGGCTTGAGCCCTTGGTCCCAGCTCCAGGAGGACAGGTCACTCTTGCTCAGAGATGGCTGAGCCTCTGCAACCACACCCCTCACCCCCCGGGGAAGCTCATCCCCTACATGGTATCCATAAGTGGATAAGATTCTGGGCAGAAATATATCTGCTAAGCTCAAGCCAGAAGAACGGCTCTTCTGGTCCTCAGGAGGTCCATCCTTCATGTTGCTGCCCCTGGCTTGACAGAAAAGCTACATCCATCTAAGTTTTGTTTTTCTAATGGATGTGGTTTTCAGGAGGCAGGATTCTGTTTTATCTGTTCCCGCTCTGACTTTGTAGCCCTTCTGCTGTGAATATCATTAGGTATGTTTGTGTCACTGCCTCGTACATGGCTGTCACCTAGCATAGAGCAGAAAACTTCAATAATGGGCAAAGGGGGGTGGTTCCAGGGATTCCAGTGAGTGGCCCCAGGGACCACTAGCATCTCCCGGGCAATTCTGTGTCAGTGGGGTTTTTGTTGTTTTTCTTTGGGGTTTGGGACTTGGGGGTTTTGATGATGCTGTTTTTGGCTTTTTCTTTTCTTTTGTTGTTTTGTGTTGTTTTGAGACAGGGGCTCATCTAAATGTAGCTGAGCATGACCCTGAACTCCTAATCCTGCTACCTCTGTCTCCTGAGTGTTGGGATTATAGGCACACACCACCAAACCCAGTTTTATGTGGTACTCGAGATCAAACTGAGGGCTTCGTACGTGTTAGGCAAGCACTCTGTCAACTGAGCCGCATCCCCAAGCCCGATCCTGGGTCCTTCTATTAGCAGTCTCCCCACCTACCCTTGAGAACGCACCACCCTTTTAGGGGCTGCGCAGCACATTTGTTAAGGTGCAGGCACAAGCCAACTCATCGTTGGTTCCCAAGCCAGGAGGGTCGAGAATAAGATCCACAAATCATTCTTAGAGAACCCGCCCTTCTCCACAACTTCCCAGTAGAGTGGGGAGGCATGGCAAAGAACGTGCCAGAAAAAAACCAACATTCTGAAGCTCCCGGGAGGGAACAGTGGCCGTGGGTAGAACAGATAGCAAGGAACGTCTGAAGCACTGCCCTGCCACCATGCTTTGATGTAAGGACGTGACCTGCTGACCACCTGCTTCCTCTGCTTGACGGAGACTCAGGCTCATTCATGTCCCCACAGCACCGCCATGAACCAAGCCACGGACGAAATCACCAGTCCTCCTCTGAAACTCTGGGGTTAATAAAATCCCTCCATTTCTTTTTCCTTTTTGGTGCTAGGAATTAAATTCAAAGCCCACACCTACCAGGCCAGTGCTCTACCAATGAGCTAAACCCCCAGCCTGTAACCCTTCCATCTCCAGGAGCTAGGGTAGATCCTCAGAGGAGGACTAGCACAGACCCCCATCTGAAGTCACTCCATTTTCTCTGTTCATGCCCACCTTTCCCAGAGATGCCCAGGTCCCTGCAAAGCAGCACCCGATGTCATGAGCAAGGAGTACCTGCTTTTGTGAGATGGTTCTTTACATTATTGTTTTCTTCATCTTAGCATGGTTCCTCTAAGATCCAAGCAAATGGTTCTTTACATTATTGTTTTCTTCATCTTAGCATGGTTCCAGTAAAGCCTTTCTTTCAATCAAATAGACCTGGTGGTGAAAAGAATGAAAACACACACACACACACACACACACACACACACACACACGCGCGCGCGCGCGAAGGTGGGGAGAGCTGGGTAGGTGGAAAACACAAAGGGGAGGGAGCTGCATAAGCAAATGAGCTGGCCCTACCACCTGGCCTGCCCTCCCTCCCCTCCCTCCCCCCCCACTCCCCATCCCCCACCCCCCACCCCCCCACCCCCACCCCCACCCCCCACCCCCTCAGCCCACACCTGCTCCCTCGGTGCCCTCCCCACACCTGCTCCTCCCTGACTTTCCTTCTAACTCACTTCCGAGCTGGGGGACCGGCCGGTCGACCGGGAAATGCCTGTTCTTAATCACCCACCGCTGGCTCAAGTGTAAGTTGAGACCGCTCTGAGGTGGGAGACTCCACACAGATGTAAAACGATTCCTGCCCGGACACATTCTAGAGGGAAACCTGTACCGCTGACCCCGCAAGTTGTTTAAAACAGAGGCAAACTGGAAACCACCGAAGCAGCCACCCATGGGAGGTTGGCTGAATCAATTGTGGCTTAGGCTAGCAAGGGACGCTTTCTGTCTCTTCCAAAAAAAAAAAAAGTTGATGGTAGCTGAACCTTCAAGGCAACATGGAGTTAAAAACAAGCCACAAAAACAACAAGCCCTGTTTTCCACTGTCTAAACATAGGATGCATACAAAATGGCTCTAGAAATTCTGTTGCTAAGATTTCTTCCCTCGGGGAGATGTGAACAATGCCTTCCGCTAGGGTCCCAATGACAAACCGAAGTACAGTTCCACAGAATTCACTCTGGGGAACCAATGAGTTTATTAGGCTTGCTTATAGAGCAGACAGTGTGGGGTTACAAGCTGGAGTGTGGGTGGCCGTAAAACAGCCACACTGGAAGGTCTGCACGCAGCATGGATGCGCACCCTGCTACGGCTGCACAGAGGCAGCTCCCTTGATGTCACCGTTACAATGAGGGCAGAATGACACAGAACTGGTTGGAAGGAGTGGCTGTATAGTTAGGTAAGGACCCCATGATCCTCTACACCCCTTATCCCATGAGGGAAGGTCCACAGTCCACAAGCCGAGCTCTGATGAGCTTTTGCAAGTGGGTATGGCTGAATTTACAGAGATGGCTGGCATTTGGCTTGGAGGAAGTACAGTAAGCATATATACACGTATCCAGGACAGAGAAATATACTCTCAACTCTAACCTTGGCTGCATGGGTGGAGATGAGGGAATGAGACTGGGTTAAGAGACAGGCAGAGCACTAGCTTAGCTGGAATATTCCTACCTTCCGCTTACTAATTGCCGGTCACCGTCGTACCTATGTTTGGGTTAAGGTGTGTTATTTTGATACATATAGACAAAACGTCATGGTCAAGTTTGAAGAACCAGTGAATCCCTCACCTTAAATAGTCATCATTGCCTTTATGGTGAGAACATTCAAGGCCCTCTCTTCTAGCCGTGTTGAAATATCCAATATATTCTTGTTAACTTCAGTTGTTCTACTGTGCTTACTAGAACTTCTCATTCCTGCCTCACTGCGTATCAGGGCTTCTGTAGCTGTGATAAAATACCAAACCAAGAGCAACTCATGGCAGGAGGGGGGTATTGTAACTTAAGGTTCCAGGGGGATAAAAGCCCACCGTGGCAGGACGTCATAGCAGCACATCTTCAGTTGCCTTCAACAGCAGTAGAGCATGAAGCTGTAAACTCTTGAAGCCCTCTCCCCGTGACATACTTCTTCCAGCAAGGCTGTACTTACCCACAGCCTCCACAAACAGAGCCAGCAACGGGGGACCAAGTGTTTAAATGCCTGAGTCACGTGGGACATTTTTCATTCAAACTACCACGCACTGTAACGTAGTACCATTGGCCCCTCCCTGACCCCTAGCTCTCCAGCCTTTGGTAACCACCATTCTACTTTCCATCCCTATGAGGTTACCGTTTTCATAGTCCATAAATGAGTGAGTTCATGGGGTATGTGATTTTCTGTGTCTAGACTATTTCATTCTCTGTACTCCAGAGTCAACCAAGTTATCTCAGATGACAGAATTTCTTTCTTTTTATGGATGAATGTTATCCCATAATATAAATAGACTATATTGTCTTCATTTGTCTGGTGACTGGTCCCCCAAGTTGACTCCATTTCTAAGGAGACTGTATGCATACACTACTTACATGTTTGAAGTGCTTACACAGAGAAGGTCATTTTACACTAGCAGATTCCCCAGGGGCCTGTGTGCCCTGCTCTATAGGGACAACCACCTCAATAGAAAGTCACAAAGGCCTCCTGCATCTGGAGACGGACCTCTGCCTCATCTGTGTTTCCTATTGACTCCCAGCATGGACATTAATTTTTTCATCCATCTTCCTAGGAAATTGTCGCCATCAAAGAAGCCTACCAAAAGCGTAAGTAATTTTTGTTCTGGCTTTGGATTAAGTTTTGTTGTTTGTTTGTTTTTGTTTTTAACACTGCTGGTAACTCAGTCATCCACTTTCCTCTTTCCCTTTTTCTTCCTCAAAAGTATTTGGCAAGAGCCTTGAAACTGATGTCAAAGACGATACAAGTGGAAATCTAAGAAAGATTCTGGTGTCCCTGCTCCAGGTGAGAATAAACAGAAGAATGGGTCTTGAAGATCTTCTGTGACATGGGCCCCTGAGGCTCCAGACAGACATCATCCAGTTCTCACTGACGGACCTCGGTCCACTCTCCCCATTTCACTGCTCCCACTTGAGCATACTGACAGCAGAGAACATGAGTGTGTAGATTTCAACCACAGAAGGAAGACTGGATAATCCCCTTACATTTCACTGCTCCAAACATCACAGCTCAATGCATCATGGCCCGTTATCCACCAATGCCCATGGGCCAAGGGTCCAGATATCTGTTAGCTGAGCCCTTCACAGAGGGTTTCCCCACAGTGAAATCAACCTGGCAGCCTAGCAGCCACCCAAGGCTTTGGAAGAATTCACTTCCTTGGGGACCTCTGCCTGATGTGACTGTTCTCTGCTAGCTGTCACCCAGAGGCCATTGCCAGTTCCGGGGACTTTCTCTTGCTCCCTACAGCTTACAGCCCAGCTGCCTGCTTTCTCCAAAGCCAGCAGCAAGAGTTCCTCCGGGGCCTCCACCTCTGACCTTTAAGAACTCTCATCTGATTGGGCCAGGGGTCACCCAGGATAATTTCCCTTTGGATTCATTTGCCTGATTAGAGACCTGGATTACATCAGCCAAACACCGCCATGCTATCTGACATGATGTCATCATGAGATACCATCTCATCTGCTTTATTGCTCCATTCACACCCAAGGAAAGGGGATTCTACCAGGACTCAGGTCACTGGGGTCATTTTAGCACTCTCCCACCCACCCAGGGCTTTCTTTAGATGTCCATAAACTCCCACGACCAACTTTCAGAGTTCTTTGGCATTGGCCACTGAATGCGGTATTTGGGGAGGCAGAATGCTTGCTTCTTAGTGGATATGAAGTTTCATTAGCTTTCACTGAAGACTGTAGATTTGGTGAGTTACCATTGTCAGGTATGAGACAGAGACAGAGAGAGAGAGAGAGAGAGAGAGAGAGAGAGAGAGAGAGAGAGAGAGAGAGAGAGAGAGAGAGAGAGAGAGAGAGAGATCACAGAAATTAGACTGTTTTCAGTCTTTCCCAAAAGATGGCAGCAAAGAGCAGTCCTTGCTACTCTGTCAGACTGAGCTGAGCTTCAGCCATCTCCCCCTTCTTTCCCCTAAAGTCACCCCTGTATCACAGGGCTCATCGGCTTTTCTGTGGTCAAGCAGGTACTTAAGTTAATGGCAATACATCCATCTTTGTAGGCCAGTCGAGATGAAGAAGATACCGTGGACAAAGATTTGGCTGGTCAGGATGCCAAAGACTTGTATGATGTAAGTGTTTGCATGCACCTGGCTCCACACATTCTTTTGGTTTTTCATTTATTGGCATTGTTTTAACAGGCATTTCTTAATGAGAGTCTCTTTAGAATAAAACATGTCCTTTGATAAGTGAATATATGCTACAATCTGCCTAGATCATATTATAAAGACTTGTTCCTGTTCTTATACTCTGGAGTTAAACACCTGTGATCCATTTGGGGACACAGGATGGAATAGATAACAATGCAGGCAGATATGTATTGTTATATACATATATACTGCGGGCTGGAAGCTTTAAGTACTCATCTACCACTAGACTTCTATTGCCTGCATGTTTTGTACATATCTGTATGTGAGGCCTGCTCACAGTCTTATGAGGGGGGTCTCTTGGTTCTTACCTTCTTAAAGAAAAGAATCCGGTTGAAAGGCATAGATAGTATATGCAGAAGTTTATTAATAAAGCAAGTACCCCAAAGAGAGATTGGAATGGGATTCCCCAAAAAGAGAATACCCCAAGTGGGGTCTGCTTTGCAGGTGTTAAGGGTGTTTTGTTGAGTATTTATGAGATGGGTGGCACACTCGTGGGATGAGATAGTAACTTTTCTCTCTCTTATCATGATGGACCAGATCTCTGTTTTAGGGTATGTCTTCTCATGAACCTCTAGAAAAGCCCACAAGGTAGAGAGTGAAAACCACAATGTAAGTGACAGTGTAATAATGTCAGGGGCTTTGGAGGACACAGGCCTTTAGTTGGAGTGCGTGTGTAGCAATAGCAAAAGCGGTTTCTGATATGTTGAGAATGACCTAACTATGAATTCAAGGGTGTTTAACCACCGAGTGGCATTCTGGCAGTCGGGAGGCGTAGCCGTTGTACGTGACATGACAGCGGTAGCATTCTCCATCACGTTATATTTGAGTGCCTGCCTGCCCAGTGTCAGCAGCAATATCTGTCCAGTCTTCTCCCCTGGTTTCTTTTCACGCTGTTTGCACTTGGCCCGTCAGGCAGGGGAAGGCCGCTGGGGTACGGACGAGCTTGCCTTCAATGAGGTCCTGGCCAAGAGGAGCTACAAGCAGTTGCGTGCTACCTTTCAAGCGTATCAGCTCGTAAGTAGAGAAGCCCTGAGGCTCAAGGGCTCCTTCTGACACGGTCCGGAGCTATTTCTAAAGGAAGCCAAGCTCTGGGATGTAGGACTGAGCGTCGGGGATGGGGTCATTTACATCAGTGGTTCTCAGTGGTAGGAGAAGGAAGGCCCAGGGTACTGCTAAACACACACAGAACAGCTCAACTGTGCAGAACTGACCAGCCCTGATTGTGGAGCTGAGGTTGGGATACTCCGGGTTACAGAAGAGCTAGGGCAGCAGAGAAGTATCATGTTTAGGAGCAAAGCTCTAGACTCAGAGGGTCCAGGTGCATATCCTGAATCTACCACTAGCCAATGACTAACCTCCCCATCCTCTTTTGTGAGACAGAGACCACGGGCATCATCATCCCCACAGAGTCATCTTAAGTGTGGGATCAGATGCAGGCTCAGGACCATATCTGGCATGTGGCAAGCATACAAGTGTTTGCTTTCATTTTTTACGATTACAATTTACCGTCAGCCTCACAGGACTGATGTGCTATACCTCAGAAAAAGGCTCCTGAGAAAAACATGCATAAATTATGTTTTTAATCTCACGGTCGCCATGAGCCAACAAAATGAGCTGGCTGTTCCAAGGTACTTAGTGATTAAGTCCTTTTCTGAGAGAAAATCTTTAATTTGCAAAAAGACTACAGGGAGTTTCAGATTTCTTTTGTCTTCTGTTTTGTTTCTGGGGAATGCTTTCACCTCTTCAAAAACATTTCTGTGCTTTGCACCTGATTTCAATTTCACAACAGTATCAGCACTATCGCATGGGCTGAATGGTTATTTGATGGTGGCCCGCAACAACTGGACAAGGCCAGTCTGCAGAGCAAGGAGCCATCTGTAACTTATCAGGACCACACAGCAAGTCGGTAGCAGAAAGTGGATGAGGACTCCAGGACTCCCCGGCTGAGCTCTACCTTGGCCGGCCGGAGCTGGCTGCTCCTCACTCAAAATAGCCTCACGTGTGTGCGGCCCCAGATGAAAAGACAAAGCTTTGGGATTGTAGCCTTACTGTATGTCAGCATTAAGGGCCTCCTGCTTTCAAATCGTGCCCAGTGTCATGATCAAAGGCAGCTGACACCATCCTCCCCATTCTCCATGCCTGAAGCCCATGGCCACTGAGCTGGAGGACTTATATGTGATCTATGTCCTCTTTCCACATCACAAGGGCCACAGATGGAGTTTCTGAGGATGGCTAACATTGGAGATCACTATAGAATCTCTCTCTCTCTGTCTCTGTCTCTGTCTCTGTCTCTGTCTCTGTCTCTCTCTCCATGAATTAGTGACTACCTAAATAAACTACTAAAAACAAGCAGCTAGGATCTAGGCCACAAAGTTCATCCCCAAACAGCGATAAACAGTTATCCCTTGGGAACCCACTAAAATGAAAATTCTCAGTCCTCTCTTTGGTCCTGATGAACCACATTTCCTTGGGTCTGGGTCTTGAATCTGACACATGCTGAGGTTTGAGAAGTCAGCTCTAGGCTTATTGGAGCTCTGTGCCTTGGTTTCCCCAGTTGTAAAATAGAGTTAATAGTACCTACAAGAGTTTGATTGTATTAGGTAGGATTAAGATTCTTAAGGGTTGAATGAATGAACAAGAGCACTTAGTGCCTGGCATGTGGTTGGTGTTCAATAAACACCAGCAATTATTAGTTGCTTCCCTTTGGAACCAACAGTGACAACAGACAAATTAGGGAACCATCTGATTTCATAATCATTTATAGGAAAGTAGCTCTAGATCGGCTCCCAAAGCGTTGCTAGACTGTTGATGAGCTTTACTGTTATTTTTCTTTAAGAGCTTACCCTGCTGTTAGGAACCAGGCCCTATAAGGTTTTGATAAGTCACTGGCCAAAAGCATACAGATACTAGCGTGTGACTACTGGAGTGTTACGCAGTGCACTGTCCTGGAGTAGAGGTGGATTTAATCTTTGGCACTACAGCTCAGGGGTTTACCCTTTGCCACCTCCTCTAAGCCCAAGTCTTAACTTCGGACTCCTTCCACGATTCCAGGTCAAGCAACAGAGCCTCTCAAACTGCCACACTGTGCAAAATGATCACGGTCCTGGTTTTATTAAGCACAAAAGACTTTCACAGTTAGGGAGCCACAGTGAGTTCTGCAAGCAGGGATCAGTAAGAACAGAACGTGCACAGCTTTGCGGCCTCTATGTTATGGACCTCACTAGTCAGCGTCGTCACATACATATCCCTAAGTCCACGCAAGAGGCTTCGGCCCTTTCACTGCCGGCACGCTGGCACTTTGGGGGAACACATTTGAAAAGAAGAACATGTGTCCTCCACTCTTCCTGTAAGCTCCATACAGGCACTATCATCCACTTATCTACCTGAGACTGCTTTGGTGTTAAGATCGGAAAACGTAGATTCATCCAAAGAGCACCTTACGAACCAGGTATCTCAAGAACTAATATGAAATGCTTGCAAAGGAGGGCCTAGTAGCATGGACCAGCCCACTGTCTTCAAGACTGTGTTCATGGAGTCCACACAGATCCCTACCTGGGGAGCAGCAAATATGGGATGAGGCAGGAAGAAAGGCATTGTGTGAGTATCGCCCCCTGGAGGTCAGAGCATGGCATTGAAGCCTAGAACTCAGGTAAGAAACCCACCTCCACCTCTTTAGAATTGCACTTCACTACTTTTGTCCGCTCTGGAGGCTGAGAGTCTACAGAAAACTGAAAGTCACCATTCTGGCTCCGTCCTAACAAAAGAAACAAAAAGTGGCTTAATGTGGGTTTTTTTTTTGTTTGTTTTTTTTTTTTTTTTTTTTTTTTTTTTGCTTTTTAAACCCAGACCTGTGTGAACAAAACATCCTCATGAAATACAATCTCGGTCTTCACAATGAGAGCCCAGTTTCCGGGAAAGCGATAGCCCTCCCTCTAAAGCACTGACTCCCCACATCAAACCCTAGATGGGTGGTTAGCAGCTCAGGGAGGGCAGCTCGAAAGCTCCTGTCCCCTTCTGATCTGGTGTCCTCTGCGTCACAAAAGACCTCTGGATATGTGAATGGTGGGAAGAGCTTTGCCAAATCTCTCCTCCACCCACTCACACACAAATATTGTCCTCACATCACAAAGAATGTTTGGTTTGCCTTTGTTTTTCCAATAACGTCCCCCCCCCAATCTTTCAGTGTGTACTCAAATGTCTCAATTATTTTTTAGGACCAATTGTGTCCTGTCTTCAAAAGACAATTTCTAAGAAAGAGACAAAAGCCCTCGAACCCAGCCGACCATATTCCTTTCTCTCTATTTGCCTTCTTTGAGCTTGGCCCCGCAGTGTTTGTGTTAAGGATAGGCACAATTTACTTTAACTTTGGTTTCTGTAAATATTTGGAAAGAAACCTAGTGTGTAATACTGTGCCAAGCGACGTGAGCCAGTAGCGAATGTATAAGACCATTAGCAATCACCCAGCAGTAAAGAAAAGTGGCATTTTGATGTGGTCAGCCCCTGGCTTCCAGCCCTTGAAGCCCCATTCTGTTATGAACCATTAGATCAAGTTTCATCATGAACTTCACAGTCTCTCTCCTTCCTTTACCCAAACTGTGAGTGACTGAGTCTCCAGACCCAAGACAGGTGAGAAGAAGGAGACACAGGCCAGAGTTTCAACCACAGCTTCCCCCAGGAACTTGCCATGGGAAAGGTAGAAAACATAACGCTATAGCATGTAAAGAATTATTGTGGCAGGCCGAGGATATGGCTCAATAGATAAGAGCTCTTGATGAGCGAGCACGAGAATCTGAGTTTGAGTCTTATATCCACTTAAAAAGCCACCAGGAGTGGCCACAGGTACCTGTAACCCCAGAGTTACGGTGGGGGCAGGAGGAGAGACGGAAGGATCGCCTGGGCTTCTGCCTGTCAACCTAACTCTATGTTCAGTAAGAGGCTCTGTCTCAAAGGAATAAGGTAGAGAGACAAGATAGGGCATCAGTTGTCCTCCACTGGCCTCTGCACACACTGTCTGTGAATGGGTGCGCTCCCCGATCTCTCTCTCATAAACACACACAGGCACACACATACACAAAAAATATTGCTGTAGTATACATCCATTATCCCTCTACTCTCTAATTTTACAAATGAGAAAATGGAAGCTGAAGAGGTGGCATTGGCTGGGGTCAACTTGGTCAACTCCTCAGCAGCGAGAGCCTCCCCCCCCTTGAATGGGTGGGGCAACTATCCCACCTTGCAATGCAAGAGGCAGGATAGGCACTCTTAGGGCACAGCACTAAGTCTGGAACAGTGCGGCACTGCTTCTGAAGGAAGCTGAAGGATGCTGAGGCCAGGGCAACCCTGGAGTAATAGCCGGGTTGTGTTTGTCTTTCCAGCTCATTGGCAAAGCCATGGAAGAAGCCATCGAAGAAGAGACATCGGGAGACTTGAAGAAGGCCTATTTAACTATAGGTAAAGTAAAATCAGGGGAGCGCTGCCCCAGGGTGGGTTCCCTGGAACCATGCTGAGAGACAGCGGTCTCCTTACAGGAGTCATTTCGGAAGCGGCACATCTAAGCAGCATGGGGCAAGGCAGAAGGTGGATGGGATGGACTTTTGTTCTCCAGGGAGCTCTGAAGGTGGGGTGTCCAAAATGAGGCAAGGAGCCAAGTCTCTACACTCTGTCAATGACGGTATACCAACCATTTGCTGGACATGGTCTGTACCCGCGGGACCATTGATGACACTGAGCAGCCGGCTCTCTTGCTTGGAAGGTGACTTCTGAGAAGGGACCCAGCTGTTAGCAGTCAGCAAGCGCCCCTGGCCCTGAGCACCTCATCCTAAAGAGAGCATCTAAGTGGTCCATCACAGCATCTCCTGTGGTTGTACTGAGAGTGTGGGTCTGGGAGAGTATCTGTCAAAGCCCAGGACTATTACCTAAGCTCAGGTAGCAGTGTGATGACAGTTTATATGACACACACTGAAAAGCACCCACAGATAGGACCCATGGACAAGTTTCTGCACATGCCTGATGGCCAAAGGGTTTCCTTTTCCCACTGGATTCCCTTCAGTGTTCTCAAAGAATGAGGTCTGTTTAGAAACAGAGGTGGGGGGGAGGGGGCTAGATCTTGGCCATGCCAAGCCAACCCCAGGACCTTCTCTTCAGGTGTTGCCCAAAGGCAGGAAATAGCAGAGAGATGGGCATGGGGCCATGTCTGGCATGCTCCGTTTTCCTTTCTGCAAGTCCCGGAATGAAGACGCTGCCCATTGTCCACATTGCTGTGGTAGAGAGTCCAGGGAACCATCCCAAATGGCACAGGAATGGAGAGACGTGTCCCCCCAGAAGAAGAAGAACCAAACTAGTAGCCCTGGAACCCAAAAAATGTGCTCCCATTGCCAAACCCCTTTGTGGAGTTGGGAGCATTTTTTTTTTTTTTTTTTTTTTGGTACATGCTTTATTTTAAACAATGCCCCACTATGCTCATTTTACATTCAGATTAGCAAACATTAATCTGGTGTACAGGACTCCAAATGTTACCCACACTACTCACGCCCCACACTGAACACACCTGGGCCCTGTGCGAACAGCTGTCCTTCGGGCTTCATGAAGGATCTCCCAGATGGATAGAATGCTAGTCATCGGTTAGTGATGACTAGTTCCGAGGGTCCAGACCTTTCCTAAACTTGTGGCAGAGAACCAGAAAGACCCCAGAGTACAGTCAGAAGACACCAGTGCCACCATTCCGGGACAGCACTTTCTTGAGTTGTTCTCAGTGTGGGATCAGAGGCACGAAAGACCCAGTTCTTGCTTGTGAGGAGCTGAATGTCCACAAAGGACTCGCACAAATAAGTATATTAAGTAACACTGAAGAAAGACAGAAAACAGATAATAAGGATGATGAAGAGGAAGGAAAAAGGCAGGCCCTAGAGTTGGGCGCTGTGAACCACAGGAGCTGATAGACTTGTGGTTCCAATAGCAAAAGTGATTAGAGAAGACCGTGCACATCCACCTCACAAAGCATACATATGGCTTCGTGACCGTGTTTTCTGGATATCCCCAAGCCTACTCCACTTACCTTGTAAAGACATCTCTTGACCACTCTAATCTACAGGGGCTGAGATCCCGTGATCACCAACACGCAGACTTCTTCCATAGGGCCATGAACCACCTGCCTCAAAATCCCCTTTGAGGAAAGTTTCCTGGACACCAACCCAGGTTTACCACAGAGAAACCAGAAACGGGATGGAGCCTGGAAAGCCATTGTCCCAAGCTCCCCGGTGATGGTTTTGTGCTCAGTTAGGTTTACGAAGCCCTGCTCTTTGAAGGCAAGAGGATCAAAGTACAGAGAGCCTCGGGTGTCACGGCTTCCACTAACACATAAACAGTTTTATTACCGATATTCCGATATTCCCTGGCTGTCATGGCCCAACCTTCTGAGGGAGTCCTGCTGCTCACTATTAACAGAGAGATGACCTTTGCACATCCATCAGCTCTGTGCAGCATAGAAAAACTGTGGATGCCAGCAGCTCCAATAGCCTGGGGACCCCAGTGTGTCTCAAGTATGCACTTGTCAGAGTGGCACCAGGCTTCCCACCCACCTCAAACCAGGAATTTGGGAACTGTTCTTAGGATAAAGTGACCAAACACCTGGCCCTCCAGTTCTCCACTGAAACTTAGGTGGCTGCTGTATGGACTGAGAAAAAAAAAAAAAAAAAAGAAATTAGCTCCCAACCTAGGTTCTGCTCCTCTCTCTTACCCAGAAACATCAGCCACACAGGTAGTGACCTAGGAAATGAAACCACTGCTCCAGTACAGATCAAGGCTCACATTCCAGGCTTATACTGAATTTATTAATATCACTAACATTGGAAAACTGCTGTAATTCTAGCACTGTAACTCTTATCTGAGGCAGGAAGATTCTTGAGTTTGAGGCTAGCCTAGGCTATAGACCAAATCCCTGTCTAAAAAAAAAAAAAGAAAGAAAGAAAGAAAGAAAAGAAAAAAGAAAAAGAAACAAAAACAAAACAATAATAACAACAACAAAAAACCCAGAAAACTAATTTTAAAGAACCTAAATACTGGTAAGCTTTCTAGGAAAATGTCATCAACCTAAAGAGTAAGTGGTTCGTTCTTCTTAAGCATTTGTAGTGGGGGATGCCTATGAGCCTGGGAGGAGGGGTGAGAAATGCTTCCTTACTGCTTTAGTTAGGGTTTCTGTTGCTGTGATGAAATACCACAACCAAACCAACTTGGGGAGGAAAGGGTTTATTTGGCTTACACCCCCATATTACAGTCCATCATCAAAGGGATCAGGACAGGAACTCAAGCAGGGCAGGAACCTGGAGGCAGGAGCTGAGCAGAGGCCATGGAGGAGTGCTGCTTACTGGCTTGCTTCCCTTGGCTGGCTCAACCTGCTCTCCCATCCTATGGGACCTTCAGCCCAGGGATGGCACCACTCACAATGGGATGGACCCTCCCACATCAAGTACTAATTAAGAAAATGCCCCAAAGGCTTGCCTACAACCCAATCTTATGGAGGCACTTTCTTCATTGAGGTTCCCTCCTCTTAGATGACACCAGCCTGTGTCAAGTTGACGTAAAACTAGCCAACACACTCTTACCTGCAGTGTGGAGGTTCACCCTATTGCCTGGTTGATGAGCAGACACTAAGCCTCATCAGTTTGCAAACAGAGCAAAGTTGACAGGCTAGGGCGGACCAAAAAGGAGTGCACAGCAGAAAATAAAGAGGGGATCTTTAGTAGTGGGGACAAACATCTTTATCCCACAGACCAGATGAAAGATGCTGGGGGCCTGCAGGGGATAATACAAAAGATGTCCAAACAAATGCAGTAAGGAAAACAAAGGATGTAGAGGTTGCTGAACACAGAAAGCAGGGTGTGGTTCAGCTGAGCAAACCTTCTAGATAAGAGGTTCTGTTGTGGAAGGCTGCTGGCCAAACTGTGTTTCCCACAGAGCCCCGCATTAGCCCCAGAGGTTCCCCTGTGTAGCACGTGAGTGTGTCCATGAGTGAGACTCCAGACCTCCACAGTATGAGGGTGAGGGGGACCACTCTCCTTTCCCAGTGCTTGCAGAGAATAGAGGCCATTCTCCTCATTCTACAGTGGATTTGATTCAGCTCTGGTTGGAAAGCCATGCTACCCTGACCCAGGGAACCTTCTAGATCTCATTTCACAATAGTATAAAGTCAGGTCCTTCCAAACCTCTGTCTGTCAAGTCCAGAAGGCCCATGGACAGCTGGGACACTCTGTGCCTATGCAGGGTCCCTGGGTTGTTGGACAAACCACGAGAACATTTCACATCCTCCTTTTCCCTCCCTCCCAGTGAGATGTGCCCAGGACCTTGAGGGCTATTTTGCTGACCTACTATACAAGGCCATGAAGGGTGTGGGGACAGACGAGGAGACACTAATTCGCATCATTGTGACCAGGGCTGAGGTAAGATACACTGGACTCTTAAAAAAAGGGACTTCAATTTCTTTTCCCCAGTTAATGTCATTGGCAAATCACATGGTGATGATAATGATGATGATGATGATTGATGATGGGACTACTTATCAAAAATGTAAGACAAAGACAGCCCTTCCCTTCCCAGAATATGCAGAACACGTTGGACTCTGCTTCAGTTCTCTCCTTTTTATTAAAATACAATAATGAGAGTTGATTCTATTTTTGTCATCTGTGGCTCCAGAGGGCTGGTGGCGCTGTGTAAAGGGGAACTGGTGTTGTTCCAAGGTAGCGCAGCTACGCCCTGCTCTATTTTAGGGAAGACAAGCCAGAGACATGGGAAGGGGTCATCGTTCAGCAAGACGGAGACAGTACGCAAGTGATGTCCTCAGTCCTTTTATTTAACAGAGCACACCTTAGAAGTACCGTTTCTCAGAGAAAGACAAGACAAGATAGAACAACAAGAAAAATAAAAAACAAAACAATAGAACAGTTTCTTGGTCTTTTTCTCAATCCTGGCCCTCTCAAAGGGCCATTTTAGACAGACTTACGTCTAATTACCATCTCTCCCCTGCCCCCAAATTTAACAGCACAGATAATGCTGGCTGGCTGTTTATGCACTGTATGCATATGAATGCCTTACACATAAAAAGAACGGGCTTCTTTTACCCCCTAAAGGCCAGTTTACACCCCATCTCAGAGAAGAACGTGAGTGTCAGAAAGAGAGGGGAAGATGTAGCCAGAAGCTGGAAGCAGCCACCAGGCTTGACAGTGACCGCCTTGGGCTGTCCGACCGTGGTCAGAAGGGGATGTGAAATAAAGGAGAAGCGGCAGGGTGTCACTGCCGTGGAAGGAACCTTGGAGAATGAAGGCAGCTAAAGAGCTGAAAACCACAGACATCTTTCCAAAAAAAAAAAATGTTCAGCGGAGAGGGAGAGGTACCAGCCCAAATTCTGATCCACGTCTTTCGACAAACACTTCACATCTGACGTTGTTTTTAAATATAGCTCCACAGCAAGGCCGTTCTTTCATTTTTATTTCTGTTCCTGGAATTTTGCCTCCCCCTCTTCCTCCTCCGTGCCCTCCCCCCTCCTGCTTACCCCTGTGAGCCGCCTCTCTGTTCCTCCTCTGGAGTTTGCACTCTCTCCTCTGGTGTGAGTCTGTCTGTCTGTCTGTCTGTCTGTCTGTCTCTCTCTTCTCTTTCTCTCTCTGTTTTCAGGGGCCTTGTCTCTCCAGCTCTCAGCAACACAGTCCCTAGCTGAAGTTGCAGAGAAGTCTTGAGAGAAGCAGGGTTCCATTGGCTCTTGGAGAGACTGGATTCCAACAGAAGGCTTGTCGGTATTCTGCCTCACTTGCACATAGACCATGGGATGTTCAATCCCATCTCAGAACGGACCCCATGTGAGTGTGGGTAATCTCCACCTGGGGCCAGTCTCTTTGGGATGCTTCAGGCCCAGGCACATATATATGTTTAGGGGATCTGCTAATCTTCCATACGCACTAAAACAAAATGCCAGCCGCCCCAATCCTGTACTCCACCCATCCTACCCCTCCCGCAGGACTGGGCATCCAGCCAGGCAGAGGACACCCAAGCAGGGCAGCAGGGTCACTCACAGCATCTGCCCTCCAGCAGTCTCTCTGGAGATCAGCATCATTCTCTTCAAACAACCCCTTCCTCCCTGGCCCTCGCCTAGCTTCCCTTCTTCTCTCTGTCTCAGCCCGGCCTCTCACTGGAGCAAGAGAAGGGGCCCAGATGGTTGTCTCCGGTTCCTAGGTCTGGAGTGTAAGGCAGAGTTCAAACCAAAACCCAAACACGGCAAGCAAAATTTTGTTTCTTTGCAGGACTTGTTTTGTCTCGACTGGAGTGTTTTGTTTTGTTTTGTTTTTTCCTAGTGTAGCTCCCACTTTTACAGCTGAAGGAGTCTGAAACAGCACAGTCTTTGGAGTATTTTCCTCCTGTCTTCCTTCAGGCCTTAAGCTTTCTACGAATTATGCTAAACATAAGCCCTAAAAACGGTGATTGGCTTAAAACATATCAACTGGAACTATTATCCTTCCTGATGCCCAGGGAAGCCAGAAGAAGGCACAGGATCCCTTGGAACTGGAGTTACAGATAGTTGTGAGCCACCATGTGGGTGCTGAGAATTGAACCTGGGTCCTTTGGAAGAGCAACCAGTGCTTGTAAATGCTGAGCCGTCTTTCCCGCCTGCAATGCTCAATTCAAATCTCCATCCGGAAAATCTTCCTACCCTTCTACCAAATACTGTCGGCAAATGGGCCCCACCTCCTACCTGCATGTGTATAGCTCTGCTACCCAAGAACGACTCCTTCTCAAATACCTATGAAAAATTCAAAAGCAAACTATTTTGTTACCACATGAGAATTATATGCAATTTAAATTTTAGCTTCGATAGATAAAATTTTAATGGAATACATATGTGACACTTTTACTTTCAGGAAGCTGAAGTGGGCTTTGCTTTTCTTATCCTCAAGATGTAAATAATGCCAGCTCAGCCCCTGAGGGCTGTTTAAAGCTACAATGAATGAGCATGCTGGCTTAGGAGAATGCCTGCCTTTTACGACAACAACACCATCAGTGTTATCACCCACGCTGTTGTCTTTATTCCTACAGGTAGACCTTGAGGGGATAAAAGCCAAGTTCCAGGAGAAGTATCAGAAGTCTCTCTCGGACATGGTTCGCTCAGACACCTCTGGGGACTTCCAGAAGCTGCTGGTGGCTCTTCTGCACTGAGTCAAGCCAGAGCAACAGGAATTCGGGGAGAGGCCACGTCATCAGGATTCTTCAACAAAACACATCAAATGCACACACGGGGCTTTTACTCGAAACCCTTCACCTCCTGGTTTGTGTCCCCAGCAGGCATCATAAGGTGCCCCAAGGCCAAACAGTTCAAGTCAATGGCAGCATCCTTCAAATGCTTGAGCAGTTCACCTTGAATGCTGGCTTAGCAAGAACCTAAACTGCCTCTCAATCTTCCTTTAGCACTATAAGTGAATGCTTTCTAAGCACATACGAAATCAGCAGTTGGTGATAAAAACCATGAACATTCATAATAAAATGTTTAGAAAATTATATGCCTCCCAGATGTATCGAGCCAAAGCAGAGATTAAATGGCTAAAGCGGAGTAAAGACAAGATTAAACGGTTTGTTCATCTCCCTTCTGTGTATTCGGTCAAAGTCTTTCTGTTAATTACAGTCATGGTTTGCGCCTCCATCAGCTGCTTTTCCAAACTGGCTTGATGAGCTTGAGCTCTTGCTCGGGAAATATAGAGCTTGTGAAACTCAAATGTACTGGGGAATTGCAAACAGTGACACTGATGAACAGTCACCAGGGATGGCAGTCAAGGCCAGCATCGAGGAAAGAGAGGACCTGCCTATGTGCAATGCTAGAAGTCAAATGCACTGACTGTTCCTGGTTCAGTTGGGTTTCCTTGCTTCTCAAGACACAGGGCCGGCTTGAGTCTTCCTTCTGATCTTCAAGTACAGTTACTAATACAAATACTAAGCAAAGTGCCCACAGGATCACAGTCAGTGCCCTGCTTCTCAGGTGGATTGATTCTGTGATAATAGAGTCTCTGTTCCGAGATGCTGGTCTTATAGCCTCATGGGGCCAGGCATAGACTGTCAAGGTAACTTGCACACCTTGGGCAAGCCATCACAGCTGCCCTCCGCTGGATGAGACTTGTGCCTGGCACTGCTAAGTACCACCATTTCATACTTAATCCGTAACCCTAGGAGGTTAGTGTGACTTCCGTATATGACTTGACGAAACTAAGATGTCAAATAACACTGCTAAAACCCATTTGTAAGCAACAGAATTAGGATTCATATCCCAAACTGGATGGCTGCAGAGACCATGCGACTGACCGTGTTTCTCAGAAAAGGAGCCTGAAGGATGTGTGTGAGAATGAGTCAGTCATCCTTCACCTGCTTATCTTCGATCTTCCATTCACTGTGGTGGGCTCCACTGAACCAAACGTAAGAAGATATGGGCTGTTTCTTACGTAGCGTATTTCCAAACCAGTATTGGAAACAGATGCCTCCACAGTGCACAGAATATTGTAAGAATGCTAAGAGAAGCAGATGGGTCAAATGCAGAGAATAAATAAGTGTCTGTGGAGCACTCAGATGTAAACGGGACACCTGTGTCACACATCCTCCCGTCAAGGCTCAGGGAACATGCCAGATGAGGAGATGGAAAGATTGTAGGGGCCACTGTGGGGAAACAGTGTCTTCTGAACGTGACTTAAAATGGCGCTTCTGAACTCACGGCAGCTATGGTTGCCTGCATAAGGTCTGTACATGATCAAGGCACTCAACATTCCAGCAGAGATGGGGGAGCGGCACATGAGCCCCATCCCTAGCTGAGGACCCACGGACAGTCTCTTCATAGGTGTCCTCTCTAGCAGGTTGAAAGGCCAAGGAGCCTTAGTGGACAGATGTCTGTTTGAAAAGAAGGACAGGCTGGAAAGTCTACAGGAAGGTTGCTGAGTTTTTATGTTGATTCCAGGAGCAATGGATGTTCCCCCAAGGTAGGACTTTATCTTTTGGACACTGCCAGTCATAAGTGATGTCTACATGTGCAAAGAATATGTCTGGACCTTTGGGAATCGCCTCAGCAGCATTATAGTAAATAGCCCAAACATTCAGTGTGAGAACAGATGTCATGTGGTGGAATGTCCTCTTAGTACTTAGAAAATGGTGACCCACAAGTCAAGAAGTAAACATTGATACCTTCCTAACAGTCATGTCAAAGCTGAGATTTTACACATACAAAGTTACTTTCCAGGACCAAATCTAGTAACATAACATACTGAATCTACTTGGCCCCAAACAGAAACAAAGCCATCAGTTCTTAGGAATCAGGACAGAGAAACAAACGAGTGGATTGAGAAGAGACCCAGTCAGAATCGGCATGATTTGCATACAGAAGAGAGAGAGAGAGAGAGAGAGAGAGAGAGAGAGAGAGAGAGAGAGAGAGAGAGAGAGAGAGATGTTCCGTAGAATCAGTATGAAGAAGACAGAAAAGCAAAATCAGTTGCTCAAAGTCATCCAAGGGCGAAGTTAGGGCTGGAATTTCACCCCAGTCCTCCTGACCCTAATGCCTGTGCCCCTCCCCACTGAACCAGTTCACGGCTCACAAGTGTTTTTGTCCGGGGTTTGGCTGAATGAAGCATCCAAATGCCCATCCCTGTGACCGCTGAAGAATTACTCCACTTATGAGCGGGGCGGGTTTCTACGTGTCTGACTAAGTGAAAACTATCAGCTCTGTCCAAGGATCGCCACCCACACCCTAGCCTCTGGTACCCTGACTACCTAAGGAATTCTCTTTCTTTTTCACACTCCTGTTCTACCTAGACCCTGCCTCATTCTTGCTGTGTCCTCAGTGTTGGAGGAGAGGAACTGCCCAGGGCCATGGAGAGAGAGGATGTAAAAAAACAGAAAAAGAAAGAGAAGAGAACACTCTGTCTTGGCCCCCACCGCACAGGCCTTTCCCCACCCCACCAGTCCTCCAGGGCCACCAGAGGAATGCTACCTCCTGCCACCCCAATATTCAAGACCTTGGGGAATACATCTGAGCCCACTTCCAAGCTTACAAAAGGATAGCACACCCCTCCATGTCTATGTTAGCCCAGAATACATTTTTCCAGGAAGTTCTGCTTCAGGTTCTGATGATACTCCATGCTGCTACTTACCTCAGTGAGATTCTTGGGGCATTGTGGGTAAGCAGTTTGGGGGGGGGGCGTCTAGCACAGGCAAATCAAGCAGATGTTCATCCACCCCCCAAAACTAAGGAGACTCATTAGAAGCTCTAGAAACATTAGCCCCTACTGTCCAAATTTCTCTCAATAGCTTTGCAGGTCCCGGGCAGTCTTTCCATGCATGCCTACCTCTCACGTTTCCCCCACTGTGTTTGAGAGGTGGGACTTTCTAGAGGCTAATGTACTATTGTCCCCAAAACTCACATTCCATGACATCACATCAGCGTCTTGAAACAAGCTGTGGTATTGAAAATGTGGGGACTGGTAGATGCTATGTATCAGGTCTTACTGCTGGGTACTTACAACTGTCGTCTCACACATTTCAGATGATGCTCAATGCTCAGGCTCTACATATGCAAATAACAATATACACGTAGGCATAAGCAGATCAAAGTCCGCTTGTGTTTCTATGAAATGAGTCCATACAGGGTCTTCAGCTATCAACAGTGCCATATGGTTCTGGCTAGGAGGCGAAGGCTGACATCTAGAAAACAACACAATGGGGCAAGAGAGTAGGTGGGAAATTTTTAGAGTAAGTCCTAAGAATCTCGAAAACACACACAGCGTCCAGCAGTTACTACTGACTGTCTTTCCATCCCATGTGGCAGGATTTCTTCTGACTTAATTTACAGTCTAGAAATCTCAACTCTGATCAGGCAGTGCTCTGTTGGAGCCCAGGAAGTGCCATGGGGTTGTATCACAACATGGAGGAGACACAGAAAGGAATCCAAGAGCAAATAGGAGGGGTGTGTGTGTGTGTGTGTGTGTGTGTGTGTGTGTGTGTGCCAAGAAGTAGATGCCAGGCTAGCTTATTGCAATCTGGTCACTCTGGACTCCTCGTCAGAATGAAAAGCCTTAGTCCTTACAAGACAGTCCCCTGTGAGCCAATCCACTAGGCGCCTTCTCAAAATCCCAGCAGGTCATCAATCCACACTGCAGACCAGGACTCTAGTATATGGACTCTGGGGAAACACATCAACTTTCTGTATACCGACATACATGTGCACACACAGAGAGAATTTAATTTGCATGAATAAATTTCATTTGCATTAAATGGATGACACACTATTTTACTTGTGGATGTCAGCAACTTTGTCCAGTGTGTAACAGAAAGGATGGGCTGTCGCTGAATGGTCCTCAGACTTCCATCCTCACACACCGAAGGGATGGTATCTGAGGCTCTGAAGAGAACATTCCATGGCTTCTTTGTTACTAAAATAAAGACACTGATACCTTCTGTTTTCAAAGCAACCAACTCCCTGAGTTCAAAACATGTTCAGCCAATGATGACTCCACACGGAAGGAGAGGAGAATCAGAGAAACAAGTACAAACCAAAGAAATCAGGGAAACTCAAATTAGGGCCAATCCCTGGAAAGTTTGCAAAGTTTTTGGAGGGGCCTGGGCCTCTTCCCAGCAGAAGAGACCCACAGCTGGGAGGAGCCGTCTGTTTTGTGAGCACCTGGATGAGAATCGTGTATGTGGGACACCTATACAATAAACCACCAGCCACTGTCAGCTTCGGTGGGCTTAGGGTCACTTGCCTGTTAGTGATTGTGGGGCGTTTAATAGAGTAGCACACTAGAACTGCTTAGAATATAGACAGCTCAAGACAAAAGAAACGTGAGGCATTTTTAGACTCTGAACTAGAAGACAAGAACTGATTTTGAATCACTTCTCACGGGGAGGAGTAATGTGGACCAGGATAATATGACTCACCAACCAAAATGGACACTAATTAACTGAACTCCAAACCCGACCCAAGTATTAATTTTTTTACTGCCCTGAAAACAATATCAGTGTTGTTGTTTTTCAAATCCTACTGAACCAGTTCAAATTAGAACCAGTCTTTTGAAAAGGTTGGGCCAGGAAAAAAGAAAAGAAGAACCATAAAAGCAAAATCATTTCCACACAAGTATTGTGTTCACGTGTTTGTCAAACACCAGTGTGAACTGAATACATATTCTTCTCATTCAGTCCTATTAATCTATTTGTCAGAACAGCTATTGACCTATTCTCCCTGCAAAGACCTGTTGGTGGGTTCAGGGTTGCTGTCTGGGCTGGCAGCCTGCGGCGTGTGAGTAAGGGGGTCCCCTAGCTTCTGGATTATGGACAATTATGGATTTTGCAATAGCAGATTGTATTTGTGTCCCAACCTATTTATACCTGCTGTGTTCGCCATTGTTGTAAAATAATGTCATTAATTCTTAAACAAGCTGATCAGCTATGAAGAGAAAGATCTGTTTTGTTCCCGAGAAAGCCAAATTGAATACGCTGAGGAAGAGGAGGAGGGGATGATGGAGATCAACTTGACTAGATTGATAATCACCTAGGAAACACATCTCTAGACATGTCTGTGTGAGGATTTTCAGAGATGTTTTAACTAGGGAGGGGAGACCTGCCCTGAATATGGGCCACAGCATTCCACAGGCTGGGGACCCAGACTGGATACAAAGAAGGAAGCAGGCTGAGTGCCAGAATCGTCTCTCCCTGCTTTCCGACTATGTATACAATATGGCCAGCTAGGTCACACACCTTCCTTTATGCCTTCACAGCTACGATGGAATATGCCCTCAAACTGTGAACCTTCCTAAATCCCTCTCTCCCTTCAGTTGATTTTTTCTGTCACCACAAGAAAGAAGAAATAAAAACACTGCATGCCCATATGCAGCTTGTTCTTCAATGAAAATCCTCAATAAATCAATATACTTTTTTTTAATCTCAAACACAAAATTGTTATTGATGTTTTATCCTGAGTCACTGATATACACTAAAATACAAAGATCCCCCCTCATCTACCTGTGCTAGATGGGAAGGCTTCTATTGTGTGCACATCTTTTCATCCTCCTGAAACATTAATTCCTCTGTGATTGCCACCCCAGCTCCTTTTCTGGTCAAAGATCTCATGACCCTGTCACCAGGTCCCCCTCTCCCATCCTAGCCCTGACTGGAGTGAGAACAGAGGAGGAATGAGAAGACATAGAGAGAGACCTTGCCCTTCTGAGAGCCAACTTCCTTATCTGTAATGTGGGGATGAACACTCCAGAAGCTCCCCTACTTAAGCGTCCAAAGCAAAAGAACCTTCATCGATGAGAGCAAACAGCCTCCGGAGAAAACAAGGCAACTCTCTTGGCTGACAACAGATATCTTTATAAGATAAATATTTAATGTCCTTTTGTTGTATTGTGTATTCGTGTATATCCATGTACGTGCAGGTACGCATGTGCGTGGAGGTCAGAGCACAACCTCAGCTCTTGTTCTTCAAACACCATCTACCTTGATACATCATTACTCTGTGACCTGGGGTTGAGCAAATAGACTAAGCTGGTCCCAGAGATCCACTTTTATCTCCCTCCCCAGTTCTGTCTAGAACAACAAGCATATATCACTATGCCTGGATTGTGTGTGTGTGTGTGTGTGTGTGTGTGTGTGTGTGTGTGTGTGTGTAATGTGGACTCTAGGGATTGAACTTACATCCTCAAGCTACAAGGCAAGTACTCTACCAACTCAGCTCTCACTCTAGCCCACATAGTGTCTCTTGGCATGTAGCGGGAATCTTAAAAGTTCTTATTAATGAAATCAAACCTGAGGCCAGTTATTGGGGTGAAGCTGGAAGATCAGAGAGACAGAACAAGCCACAGCTACCTCACCTCGCCAACTTCTCAGCTGGTCCTGTTTCCTCAGATTGGATGCCTCTGAGTCCTCATCCAGAATGAATCTCAGCTGACCTGCTGCTCAAAAGCCTGAAAGCTTAACCATCCAAATGCTTCTAGTTTCTGGTCTTCACACCTTATATATCTTTCCTTTCTACCATCACTCCCTGGGATTAAAAGCTCACTTTCTGGGATTAAAGGCGTGTGTCACCATGCACCATGCCTGGCTGTTTCCAATGTGGCCTTGAACTCACAGAGATCCAGAGGGATTTCTACCTCTGAAATGCTAGGATTAAAGGTGTGAGTGCCACCATTTTCTAGCCTTTGTATCTAGTGGCTGTTCTGTCTCTGACCCCAGATAAGTTTATTAGGGTACACAATATTTTGGGGAACACAATACCACCACATTGCCATTTAACAAAACAATAGCAAGAACAACCACACTGATGCTAGATAGATGAGTTGCACCCACCTAGTCTAGAATCTTTGTGTGGACTAAATGGCAAAAAGCAGCGGAAGCACTTTGCAGAGGTAAACACAGTCCAGGAACTTCATATACCTTCACTCTTCACCGACTGAGTCCTAGTGAATGAAGACCAGCCCAAAGGCAAAGAGGCAGGCAGACCTGAGATTGACAGAATGTCATTTATTGGAAGACTTCCTGACAAAAGTGTGGTCCTAGATGGCATCAAACCAGTTGCATCCTCGCAATCTGGGTCAGAAAGAAAGGCATACTAAGTCCAGGACAACAATGACTTCATCCTAGCTGGCATGCACCTGGCTTATCTTAACCCCAAAGAGTCAGATGAATCCGTGGAGCCAGGGTTGGGTTGTGAAGCCCCACATACCACACTAATGGTTTTATTTACAAATAGTTACAGTTTCCTGGGAAACCATGCAGCAAAAATCAACTAGCATCATTCAGGGGTGATCACGGTGGTCATGACTCAAGATGGCTGCAGTCATGTCATGAAAAATCTACTGTGTCAGGCATACCGTTATCTACCCAAGCCATCCCGTCCTCGGTCTTGGGTAGCCAACGCTGGTATGGGAATCATGAATCAGTCCACTGCAGGAGGAGGCACATGGAGGGAGCAGGTGGCAGGTGAGTGCTGATCCTTGTCCTTTCCTCCTCCACTCACTCAACAGACCAGCTTGTTCTTCCGTTCCAGTTACCTCCTGCCTCCAGGCTATCTCCCACCTCACAGCCAGGTGCCTAACTGCATCCCTCCCATGAGGAGAAATTGCCACTCTCAGATCTCAAGCTTTCATGAAAAATGGTTGTTTCCGTTCCTCCAGAGTGTCCAGTCAGCATCCTATATATGTGCGCAGGTCCAGTAGAAAACTCAGTCTCCAAAACCAGCTCCTTGCCCTCTCTTTCCCACCCAGTCACCATTTTTAGCAATGGAGAGTTATCTTCTCAAACAATTGCTCAGGGATCAGCTTTGAGTCTTCAGAAGTGTCATTTATTCTATTGCTCCAAATATCTTAGAGCTCCCATGTTTCAGATCTCCATAGTAACCACTACTTTAATCAGAGAGACTATTGAATCCTCTCTAGGCCCGGATTCCACTATGGCTTCAAGACCAGGCTTCCTGTTTCACCAGGTGTATCATCTCTAGATTCTTCTGGAATGCCAGACTCTCTCTCCCCTATCAGGCACATGCCACCTTGGGCATTTTCTTCTTGTTCCAACCTAGTTCATTTCTTCCTGCCTCGGGTATTCAGAGCTTGAGGGTCCTTCTACCTAGTATCCCCCCTCTCCTAGGCATTCCCACAGTCCCATTTTAGCATACATGTCACCCCTTCCAAGCCCAGTCCCATCCCATGACTGCTCTCAGAGCACATCCCAACTCTCCCTTCATCATTATTGTTGGGGAATATTATTGTAAGGTGTGTTACTTTTGTTTATGTTGATTTAACTCTGTGAAGCTGTGTTACTTTGCCTGCCTAAAACATCTGATGATCTAATAAAGCACTGAATGGCTAATAGCAAGGCAGGAGAAAGGATATACAGAGCTGGCAGGCAGAAAGAATTAATAGAAGGAGAAATATGGGAGGAGAAGAAGTGTCCAGAAAAGGAGGAAGACTCTAGGGGCCAGCCACCCAGCCACACAGCCACCACCGAGTAAGAGTGAAAGTAAGATTACAGAAGTAAGAAAAGGAAAGCCAGAGACAAAAGGTAGCCAGGATAATTTAAAGTTAAGAAACGCTGGCAAGAAACAAGCCAAGCTAATGCCAGGCATTTATAATTAAGAACAAGCCTCAATATGTGATTTATTTGGGAGCTGGGTGGTGGGCCCTCCAAAAGAGGAAAAACCAACAACAACACATTATCTTATATTATCTTGGAAGCTGTCACCATTCGAAATTATCACCCATTTCACTTATTTATTGTCTACCGCCCCCACTATTAGAACATAAACACCAGAAGGCTGGCTTTAACTCCCACACCTAGAACAATGCTGACTTACATAGAGTAGGTGCTCAGTGAACTGTGGTTGGCCAAACCAACCCCCACAGGATAGTGTATCTTCCCTTCCTCCATCCTTTATCCCTTGCCTTCCTGTCATGGGTCACGCACCAGGATCCCAGAAGACAAGCCTTTCCTCCCCATTGCCATGAATTTCCTCAGTCCCTCTGTGTGCTTCCTTTTAGCTAGCTCCATCATAGTCCTTACTTCTTAATTCTCCATCGTTATCTGTATCCATTTGCCCAGGTAAACTGAAGGCTCAGTAAGGACTGTGTGTTACTCAGCCTTTCTACCCCAGTGCACACACCAACTCTCTTCATCCATCTCTCACCTCACCTTCTTACCTTCTTTAACTACAAGATAATTGTGGTGGTTTGAATGAGAAATGTTCCCCATTGGCTCATGGATTTGAACCCTTGATACCCAGTGATGCTGTTGGGGGCGATTATGAAACCTTCAAAAGTTGCAGCCTTGCTGAAGGACATGCATCATTGAAAGTGGGATTTGGGGGTTTATAGTCTCAAATCCCTTTCTCTCTCCTTCTCTACCTGCCTCTCTCTCTCTCTCTCTCTCTCTCTCTCTCTCTCTCTCTCTCTCTCTCTCTCTCCTGACTCCTATAGATGAATGAAATGTAATCAGCCAGCTGCCTGCTGCCTGCTGCCTTCCCTGTCATATCCCTCTAGAACCATAAGCCAAAATAAACTCCTTTTTTCTTAAGTTGCTTTTGGTCATAGTTTGGTCACAATTGGAGCAACAGAACAGTATACAAATATTAAACAGCAGGCCCCTCCAGCCCCTTCTCCTTCACAGGCTGACTTCACAGCACTTACCTTCAATCACAAACGTTCTCACTGACGGGTTGACTTCATTCACTCATCTTTCCTCTGCCTCCTTCACTGTCTCCCTGGTGCCTAGAACAGTAGCCGAGATGTAGTAGTTACTCATGGCACACTGGTGGATAAATGAATCACCAGACATATTTGTTAAATACAGGGATAATTAATTGATTAGCCTCCACAATGTACCCCAAAAGCCGGGAGATCAATGTCATGCTTACAGTCATTACTCATGTTTTTCAAAACAAGACACAGGAACATGAGTCATAAAAATCACATTCCGAAACAGACATTAGAGAAAGGGTAAGAAGAGAGGTAGCTAATGAGGAAAATGTGTTTTGGGGGCTCTGGGGCACCTACTGCCTGACTTACTGAATGCTTGCTTCTTTTATTTGGCAGAAGGAGCCTGAGCAGAGGCATCCCTCAATCTCCCCACTGTTCTTCTAATTCCAGTCCAATGAGACCATTTAGCCATCGGCCTGAGGGAGTCACCTAGCTGTTTGGTTTCAACAGAGGTTACGCTGCAGTTGCCCCAAGAAGACGAACAAAATTGCTGGCAGGCAGAGGAAGGAGGGAGGACATCCAGAAAACAGGTTTCCAATGCAGATTCCAAGAATAATAGAGGGCTTTTAACAGCCTCTTTCCCGGAGGGAGCCCCCGCATCTGCCCTCATCCAGGTCAGTGGGTTATCAAGGTGAGATCTGTCAGTGGCCTCAGGTTAGCGCCTCTCGTATGGCATGTAACACACACAATGATATCAGTCACATGGATCCACAGTATTGCTGAAGGGACGATCAATACAAGTTGACAACGTGGAAGCCACAAAGAACAGTCAATGTGGAGACTGGGCCTGAGCCAACCCACAGGGTTATCAGAATAGAGGCTAGCTCTGGGCTGCCAATAGCTGGTCCCCAAACCAATGTTTCATTAAGATGCCATGTGGCCTGTCATAGGTCCATGTGAGGAGAAGGAAGTGTCTGACTGATTCCCAAAACAGGCTGTTAAATCTGGAAATGCATTCAAGGACTTAACTCACTGTCTTTACCACTGGATAAGGTCTTCGTGCCAAAGACAAGAAGGGAAGTTAGCCCCCTCCTCATTATAAAGAACTCCTGATAGAATCAGCTTAAGGGAAGAGGGGCTTGTTTGGTCTCATAGTTCAGAGGGTCAAGTTCATCAAGGTAGAGAACTGAGGGAAATCTGCCAGTGGCAGTAGCTGTCAGCAATGTGGTTTGTTCACATCTTGGTGGATCAGGTGACTTTATAGAGGTCAGGCCAGAAGTAAGCCAGGCTACAACACTCACTGTTTGACTCCTGTGACCCATGTTTGTCATCCATCCCTACTGTACCAGAGGCTCTATAACCTTCCCCAAAAGAGATTTCCCAGATGAGGACCAAATGTTCAAACACCTGTGGAAAGCACCCCAAAAGGCAACGGCTTTTACTCCTTGTCTTAATGTAACTCAGAGAAGCAATGAATCACACCTACAGAAGCTAGGAAATGCATGTGGTACCCAGCAAAGAGGTTCCTACCCTTGGCTACACAGTGACTCCCTGGGATGCTCAGAAAATGCTGAGGCCTCAACTGCACCCCCAAAGATTCAGATTTGGGATGTGGTACAGCCTGGAAACTGAGGAGTTTCACGTGTAACTGCTGTCCGACAGGCTCGGGTTGAGAAAGTTCTAAAACCCAGGCGGCAGTTTTCCAAGATGACCCCCCTGTTACTCCTTCATCCCAGCCTAGACTCCTGTAAATCAAAGAAGGGAACTGTTGTCCAGAGGACCTACGGCATCAGACATTTCCCCACTTGGGTTTCATTGATGCTTTTTTCTATAAAATCCTGATCCCTTAGGTTAGGGTTTGAGGTGTCTGTCTGTCTGCTACGTATTCACCCATCAGATAGTCCTGAGTGCCCACTATGGGCCTACTGCTCCCGTCTGCATGGAGTTTTTCTTCTGTTAAGGGACACAGAGAATAAACAGTAAGACATTATACCTGAGTCATTTCAAAACCCCAAAGTGTAATGAAGCAGAAGGGTGATGGGCATAGAGAGGCAGGTGTGAGGCTCCTGCTGTCTCCAGCTCAGAACGCTGGATAAAACTATCTAGACTGAGTCCTGAGCATGGAGGAGACAGCCTTAGCCTCGGCTAAGAGAAATGTCACTCAGTCGGAAGGAACAGCGTGAGAGCCTCCAGAGTGTCTCCTGTCCTCCCTTCGGCTCTCCTTCTGCCGTTAGGGCTTCTCTGGATCCCCTGCCTCTGCCTTTGGGATTTGCTCCACCACAGGGGCCATTCATTGTCTTGTCCACATCTGTCCCCACCCCACCCCAGAAGCTTTCCATAAGCAGCCGCTCCTCACTCTGCCCGTTCCAATCCACCTGCAGCGTCTGTGAACCACAGTGGGCATAGACGCGGAAGACGTAATTGCTGCCGGTTTTGCCCCCTTGGCAATGTCCTGAATTTGTCGTGAATCATCACACCCTCGGCTTTACTGTCTTGTTGTTTCACCTGGGCACTAGTCTCCGGATTGCTGGTCCTTCAGGACATAGATCTGATTCCCGCCTCCTTTGGAAGTTCCAGTCTCTCCTAGAACAGGCCAAGCATTCATTCCCAGCTCCCCAACAAAGCTATTTACAGGAGGGCTTGACCAGGTTGTCAATAAGAGCTTGTTTAAGTGAAAGAACTCATTAGCAAGCCTTGCCTCAAAACCACATGGCCTATCATTATCTCCATTTTATAGATGAGGAAACCAAGTCTGAAGAAGATCCTGCCTCTTGGCCACAGGTCACACAGCTAAGATTTGGAATCCATATATGTCTTGGATCAGATTCTATACCACACTATATGACCCAGGCTCACAAAGAGCAAAGGTTAGTACTCCTGTTCTAGATTTTAAAATAAAGAAACAAAAATTTGAAAGAGAATGGACATGGATTGAGGTCATACGGTGTGGGGCGGTGAGGGTCCAAAACTCACACTTCTCCTGATGGTGGCCGAAAATGCTCATGGAAATGTCAGGCGGCAGAAGGTCAGAGTATGTCTGCTCATTTCTAGTAATCCATTCCTTCTCCTTGTCTCACCCTTCTCATTCTCTCCGTGATTGTTGGAGTGGCAGAAACAAGGGAAGGAGACAACCAAGAACTTGCCCTCCGCCTGCATCGAGCGCCCAAGCAAACCCCACAGCCATCTACAGAGTAGGTTTAAGGCAGGTTTAGAAAACCAAAATACAGAACACATGCTCTAACGGTGAAACTGCAGAAAATTCTGGACCTAAGTGTATCCTGAATGCTATTTAGAACTTTCTCGTACTAAATACCCTAGTGAATGTGACCTACCACACGGGATCATCATGAGAACTTAACTGTCAAGAACTCGGGTACACGACAAGCAGCTGACCATGCTTGGTTGAACAAGGCTAGACCTGTTCAAAGAGACTATTTCTTCCTCTATATGATAGCTAGAAGAGGATGATTCGGGATACATATAGAGATTTTTTTTAAAGGTTTTTTTGAGATTATAATATAATTACATTTCCCTCTTCTCTTTCTTCACTCCAAACCTTCTCATACACCTCTCCCCGCTCTACTTCATATTCATAGCCTCTTTTGCACTAATTGTTATTGCATGCATATACATATATAATCCATAATATGTGCACATATTCTTATATATGATCTGTTCAGTCTGTATAATGTCACTTGTACGAGTGTTTTCAGGGCTGACCGTTTGGCACTGGACAGCTCATCGGTGTGCTCTTCTCCAGGGAGGACTGTCTCTCCTGCTCCCAGCTCTCCTCAGTTGCCTGTGGTCCTTTGTGTAGAGTTGTGGCCTCGTGGACTTTTCTCCATCCAATCTGGGGTGCCCACGGCTGTCATCCTTGTTTAGCTCACACTTGGGCAGTCATGTTGGTGAGACTTTATGGGTATAGTTCCTAATGGATAGATCTACAAAACTCTCCTTATGTAGGTTTTTAAATGGCATATTAACTCTCAGTTTAATAAACGAACTTGCTAAAGAAAACATGATGCCCGTGTTATGTGGGACTGCCCTCTCCTTGCCTCCAAAGTACTTTTCTCTCCCCTTGAGTTTCTCTGTGTTGGCCAGAGACAGCTTTCACTGCAGAACCTATAGTTAGAGCAGTGGCCCTTTCCATAGGTCCACAGCACTTAGGGGAAATTGAGGGCACCTAAGGAGAAGGGGGGAGTTTGAATCTGGTGGTCATGTCACGTAAGTCCCTAAAAATTCCTCGTAAGAAATGGCAATGGAAGACAGAAGTGCATACTGCTTTTGCCAGTGAAAAAGAACTTGGCTGAGCAAAAGGAGAAAATGAGATGGGGAGATAAGAGAGGGGTGGGGTGGAGAACAGTGCCTAGGGAGAGAAAGCATGAAGAAACTTTGGAGGGAAATGTCAGGCGGGGAAGGTCTGTTCTGCCTAAATGAGACCATCTGGGCACCTTGTGTGGTGAGCTGGAAGGAGGGAGAAGGTCCTCAAAGGCCCCCAGACAACCCCAGGAGCATCTGTGAAACCAAGGTTTGGTTTTGCTTGGTTTACCTGTCTAGGGATTTCACTTTCAGACCCCAACCAGCTCTTCTGACCAGCAAAGAACATGCCTGGAATGTTCTTTCTAGGGATACTTCACATCCTAATAATGCCTCTTGGAACGACCTTTTTTTTCTTTATCCCTGGAACTTCTCTCCATTGTTGTATAAGTCATTATCTGATCTAACTTGGGGAACAGATGATTCCCAAGGGAATTAAAGAGAGGTGACTGACTGCATGGCCTGCCAAAAGTAGGATCTTTGTTTCTCCAAACCTACTCCATGGTCAGTGAATATGGTATGTGTGCATTCCATGACATCGCTTGGGACGGAATCGGGGAGAGTGGTGCCCCAGTTTTCGGACATAGCCCTCCTGTGACTACCATTACTAAAGAATTCTCTGACAACTGGAAGCTTATACTCACTCCATAATGTCCCACATTAGCAGCCACAAACGAGACCATGCCCCAACTGTCACTTGGGTTGAGTTAAAGAAAACTCTGGACATGACCGTAGGAATGATGTACAAATGTCCCAGGTAGAATCGCAGATTCCTGGTTGCAAGCATTACCACGGGTGTTGTGCAATGTCTCCGGGCAACTGTCAAAGCCCCGGGTGTGATGGAGAGTTTAAACAGCAGACTCTCCGACCTCCAGCTCATGCCTGAAAGTCCCTGCCTGTACTAGCCTGTCGGCTAGGGTGAAAACACACGAAGGTGTTTCCTGCTTCCTTATCCAAAGCCCTGGGGCCTTTGGCAAGTTTTCCTCGGAATGGAGGTTACCAAATCAACTATGTTTGGCTTTGCCCACTCCTCCTACCTTTTGATTGTTCAGGTGTAAGAGAAAGTGAAGAGACGACAAGGGAAGCCTTTACCTGTCCCAGGGGAGCCTGAAAACCTGGTAGGTCCTGCGGACTCAACCTCAAGAGCAGTGTGTAAAGCTGGTGTTCTAGTATAAAGTTATATATATATATTTCATAATAGTTTCCATTGTTCATAAAAATGATTTACAAGGAACGGTGAGTATTCACCACACCCCAGAGCCTGTATCTGGGAGCCATTAAATAATGACAAAGAAGTCGCGGCTGGTTTGAGAAAACTATTGGGTGACCCCCATCAGGCTTTGCCTTACAGAAAAGAGGAATTCTGCGACTCTTAAATCAGGACAAGAAGAGTTCATTTCTTCTATGTGGGTACCCCTTGGCTCAGAGACAAAATGACCACAATAGTTTTAAAACTGTCCAGTCTTTGGAAGAAGTCAGATTATAATCTCTCTCTCTCTCTCTCTCTCTCTCTCTCTCTCTCTCTCTCTCTCTCTCTCTCTCTCACACACACACACACACACACACACACACACACACACACACACACTCATACTGCACAAAATCCCTATATCCTTTCAGAGACTGTAATGCTCAAGCAGGCAATAGGACAAGATGTGAAAGACCCAAATAGGAGTCCCTGGAGCTCACTGGCTAGGTCAGCCTGGTGACATTGATAAGCTCCACGTTCAGTGAGAGACCTTGTTCCCCAAAACGAGGTGAAAAACAGAAAAATGGATCAGTGCTTGCTGTGAAAGCAGAAGGCCATGGGTTCAGATCCCTAGTATCAATGTAAACTCCATGCATGATCACACGTGCCCACAACCCTAATGTTGGGAGGCAGAGGCATAGATCACAGGAGCTCCCTAGCCAGCCAGCCTAGCTGAAACAACAAGCTTCAGGCTCAGTGAGAGAATCTAGGTCGAAAAACAATGTAGATTGATAGAGGAAGACACTGGACATCCTCCTCTTGCATCTAAGTGAACATTCAGAGGTATGCACACCTGTACACACATACGCATTTGCACATATATTACACTCCACACACATATATGATACACAAAAAAAAAATAAATGAGTGAATGCAGGGTTTTTAACTTAAAAACAAACGTTGCACAGATTAAAAATATTCTGGGTTCTAAACAAATAGTCCCATCAACAATCAGGCATGGATGGAGGAAGGACTCGGGAGTTCCACCTCTCCCTACTGAACTATTTGCTACTGACAGATTCAGAGAGGGGAGTTGTGTACCCACTAGTGAGCTCACCAGGCTCCAATGAATAGCCCCAATCCAGTGCTCACACAGATGGCCTAATGAGTCACCAAACAAAACCAAAGCTCATGAACCTGGCAAAGGGACTGGTAGGGAAGAGGCAGGATTGGTAGAAAGAGATTGAAGGGACAAGAAATGTGAACATATTACATACGTGTGTGCATGAAATTGACAAAAATGAAATTAATCAGTAAAAGGTGTTTTTGGAAAATCTTAGAGACATAGTAAAAATATGAACAGTCTAAAGGAACAAAGTAAGCAATCTCCTGCATCAGCACATGCTAACAGTTTCAGTGTACTTCTCGATGGTGGGTGGAGTGACAGAAGTACCCCTGCCTTCAAGGGACTCCAAATTAGTGTGTGTGTGTGTGTGTGTGTGTGTGTGTGTGTGTGTGTGTGTGTGTGAAGAAAGACTTGATTGAAAACAGGCTGCTGTGAGAGCTTACCAAGGATATGTGTGTGTGTGTGTGTGTGTGTGTGTGTGTGTGTGTGTGTGTGTGTGAGTTCTCCTAGGGGGAGCCAGAACTCATCAGGGTGAGGGAGGATAGTCATGTGAGGAGGAGGAGAGTTGGGAAGGCTTCCTCTCAGAACACTTTGGGCTCTTGAATTATTTTTCTATGGTCCCTACCAGATGCTATGAGAACAGAGATCATCTCTGTCTCCCCAGTGTCTTCTTGGATGGATGGATGGATGGATGGATGGATGGATGGATGGATGGATGGATGGATGGATGGATGGGTGGATGCATGGATGCATGGATGCATGGATGGATGCACAACTCTAGGTTAGTCAGATTCTTGGTCAACTCCCATTTCCTCCAAGGAGCCTAATCCTATTTCTAAGATCAGAAAGTTCACTTTCCAAGTCAGACCTCCTTTGCAGGCTATTTGCCTTCAGTCTCATGAGAGTAAAGAGCCGACTGGCAGGAAAGCAGTTTACCTGCCTAAGCGTCTGTCTTACCACTGGGGGTACCTGGTGGGAGACAGAGAGCCCAAGCAGCATGTTTCATGTTCTATTCACAGAGCTAAGCCAGGAGAGTTTAAGACACATCCTTGCTTACGTGCGTTCTTCTTTGCTGCCTTAATGGAAGCCAGGAAAGCTGTCCTGTGGCGTAAGAGATGTGTGAGGTCAGACTTCAGTTTACAGGAAGAATGGGTCCAGGCGTACGGGTTATAATGTCTGCGCACAGAGCTGAAGTCATCTCTCTGAGTCTTTATTCCCCTTGTCTTTCACATGGAGGGAAATATGAAGCTATTTCTGGTAGTAGGAGAGAGGCGTGGAAGAGGAGTTGGGGCCGGTGACAGTAACACCAGGTCTTTGATCCCAGAGGACAGTAGTCAAGGATGGATGTGTGGGTGCACACATGCATGGAGAATATGTCCCTGATCAAGGAACATATTCTCCTTTAGCTATTGTTGTGACTACAAAGTCCCTGTTCAACTTGCCACAAGCTGGGAGGTATAAAAAAAATCAGAGCACGAGAAATACAGACTACAATAGACAGACTTACATACATAGCCATCCCTCAGGACCTGCTAGGGATTGGTTCTAGGACCTTCTGGATATCAACATCCACCAATGCTCAGGTCCCTCAGACACAGTTGTGCGGTATTTGCACACAGCCTTTGAGAATAAATACTCACACACCCTATGACTACAGCTGCAATTGTTCCTCAGTGTTTTAACGGCAGGTGGTTGGCCCACAGAGTGGAACCCGTGGCTATGGGTGGCTGGCCTCACACTGCAAGGTAGGTTTCATCCTGCAGCTCTTATAGGTCCAGTTGTCCAAAGCCTCCACATCTGCTCATCACATCTCTCCTCCCCTTGCCCTCAGTGGGACCAGGAAGTGCCCTAATACCACTTGGGAGCACCCTTCCAGCGAGGGCAGCTGCTGTGAATGTCTTCACATGCAGAATGCCTGTCCTTGAGCCACAGCTCCCTGAAGCCACTGCCACCAAGGCTCTCCAAAAGCAGGCAGAGCACACACCCAGAGGGCATGTGCATGTGTATATACATATGTACATGTATGCCCATGTGTGCATGTCCCTCCCTGTGGTCATGTGTATACATGTATGTACTTGCTTGGTTCTTGGTCCTAGTAGTCAAACCTACTGATGGCGCACTGGCCTACCCTTCCCACAGGAATCCAGTCCCTGCACACACAGATGAGAAAGAAAGCCCTCCAGAGTCAGTACAGAAGTCTACCAGGAAGCAAAGGCTTCCTGGATTCACTTAGAAGGGCACGGTTATAAAAGGCACTGACTGGCTGACATTCTGCTCTACACTTGGCTTCGGGCCAGAGAGGAGCCAGAACTCCGATGAGGCCTCAGCACTGAGGCTCAGCCTTTCACCGTTCCTTTTCTGTACCTCACCTCGAAGAGGATTCTTGAAGCACAAACCATCGCGGCTCAAGCTGGGAGGGTCAGGGTTCACACCTTCAAGGCCAGATGGGGAAAAGGATACAGAGACTTGTGACTTACCCAACGACGTGCAACCAGTTCATGACAGAGCTCTGACTAGACTCCAAGACCCCCAAAGGCTGAGTCTCTAGAGGATGAGGAACATATCGATTCTTTGCTCAGGACTGAAATAAACAGCTCCAGTGAACAGAAAACCAAATCATAACTGCAAGCTAGACACCGTGATCTGCCAGACTCTGGTAAGATTATCTTCAGAACAATAAGATAATATTAATTAGGCCGGGTACATTGCCAGCACTACACACATGTAACTGGTGTGTGACAGGGATGCCGAGCCCCATTTAACACATGGGAAGTCAAGGCTGGAAGAACATAAATAATATGCCCGAGATTGCATGGATTCCGTGAGAAGAACGACAAGATGGTCCCCAGCCCTCCTGCTCCCCAAATCTAGGCCTTGATTCACTGTGACACTGGCTTTCCTCAGGAAGGACACAGAGCTGGGTGTCCTCATTTATTTTGGGTCGCCATATGCTCAAACCCCAAACTAAGATATCTTCTCAAGGAAATTTAAGACAAAAAGGAAAAAGTTGTCAGAGAGAAACTGATGTATGAACTAGTTGGCTGAGATTACTCATGGGTGGGGGAAAACTGTGTGTGTGTGTGTGTGTGTGTGTGTGTGTGTGTGTGTGTGTGTGTGTGTGTGTTTGCTATGTGTTAAACAGCTCAGCTCTGTGTCTTTTCCCAAATTTGACTTGGCCAGGCTGACAGAATGGAGCTTGCTTTTTCCTAAGTGTTAGAAACTAAAAGATTTATTGTAGCTGGTCAGACACTGTCCATATATACCCAGGCTCATCCAAACTCTTGACAGGACCGGTTCTGGAAGGCCTAGTTAATTAGAAGGTGCAGGGGAAATCCGAGGAGCCTTCCAGAGGCCAGTGCTGAGTAAATTCACTCTGCTCCTTGCCCTCAGAACATCCTTGGCTTGCTCAGCAGCTGGAAGAACTGTGATGTAGGCATCCAAAGCCCTGAGGAAGCGGTGTTTCTGTTGTTCAAGCTTCCAAAGTTATGGCCTTAGCCCACATTCAACTTCCACTCTATTATACACAGCGATTATTTGACTCTCCAGTGTATCACATTATCGGCACCGTTGGATTTGATTAAAGTGAAGGGCATCGGGGTCACATTGCTGTCTACACACAAGCTGCAAGTGCTAACCCTCACACTCTCCAGGGGGCTCCCCTCTCCCCTGTTCCCCATCCTGCTTCTGTTCAGTCCCGCTCAGTTCAGGAACGGAACAGAACCCACCCACTAGACGCCACATCCTGCACTGGACTCTGGGGAGGGGGAGGGGCGAGAGATCAGGCTTTCAGCCTTCAGAGATTCCACCCTGAGGGGAGGGACACAGGTGGACCAGCAGACTGCTGTGAAGTCTGAGGCACAGCTGTTCCCAGGTGCAGAGGGTGTGAGGACAGTGCAGACAGGGAAGAATTTCAGAAAAGCTGGCGCGCAGACTATGTTGAAGGATGGATGGGAGCAGTGAGAAGAGGAGAGGGGGCCGAGGATGGAGCAGAGGGTCCCCAGGCCCCTTTGAGAGTTGCACCTGATCACACATCATCGTACGTGGCTCAGAAGCCGGGGAGTAGGCAGCAGCCCCCCACCCTACCCTCAGCTCTAATCTTCACTCTGTCTCTTGGGTCCTGACCCCTTTGGCATAGGCTGTCTGCTGCTACTACTCCTGGTCTCTTGGATGTACGCCTGACCTTGGCCACCTGAATTCTTTGAGGGTGTGAGCTATAACGGAGTGAGAACACTCCTTCTACCCTACCCCTGAGTACCCCTAAAAGCCAGGCCCCAAACAGAGACACTGACAGATATGTACATGGATCTATAAATTGTCTACTGGAGCAAGTATAAAAACACGTAAGTGGGAGACATGGTTCTGGGAAGAAGCAGAGACCAACCTGACTCCTGCTAAGAAGCACTCCTGACACGGAGAGCCAGCGGAGCTGTGCTTTGGAGCCTGGCAGGTTCTGACTTGTCTGCCGGGGGCTGGGGGGTGGGGTGGGGGGTGGGGTGGGGGGGTTACTCAGTGGTAACAAGGTAGAGGTGGTACTACAAACAAGGGCTAAAACCAGCCCGAGAGGCTGCTGCGAAAGTCTGAGCAGTGTGGGGAGAGGAAGTGAGACCTCGCTGCCACACATGGCCAGAGCAGTAATGGCCAGCATTGAGGAGAGAGGCGATACCTCCCCCCAATCCTTCCGGTGTTCGGAAGCTCGTCACAGTGGACCTGACTGCCTCCTGCCCCGTGACCGTCACCATCACCCTCACCGCCAGGACTTCTCTCCTTCCTTCGTGTCCGCCTCTTCCTCTGCCTCCTTTTCTTCCTACCCTCTTTCTCTCCATATTGCCTTTTCTCCCCCTCATCCTCTTCTTCCTTCCATCTGTCTCCCTCCAACTTGTCTTCTCTTCCTCCTCCCTCCCTTCCTCTGTATCTCTTCCCTCTCTTCCTCCTCCATATCCTCCTTCTCATCTTCTCTTCCCCCTCCCTCTTGCTCTCTTCCTCTTCCTTCTTTCTCCACCCTCTCTTCTTCTCTCCTCTTTACTATCCTCTATCCCTCCTCCTCCTCCTCCTCCTTTTTTTCTTCTTCTTTCTCCTCATCCTATTCTTCATTGTTCTCTTTCTCCCTGGACCAATGTGCCTTGCCTCCTGCTTCGAACTCACTTCCCTCTGGTGAGAGGAGACAGAAAAGGAAGTCTGGGGTCTGAGAGAGCCCAGGTGAAGAGCAGCTGCCAGATGTCCAGAAGGGGCAGGTGACAGGGAGAAACAGTTATTACAAGTCAGAGCATGCACCCACACAGGGAGACAGAGAGAGAGAGAGAGAGAGAGAGAGAGAGAGAGAGAGAGAGAGAGAGAGAGAGAGAACCATAGAGACAGAAGGCTCAATTATAGTCAGGACTTTCACAAGTCTAGAAAACTCCAGAATGACTGACAAATTGAAAAAAGAAAACTACAGCCTTTGCTCTGGATTCCTTTGCCTTGGGCCTGGAAGGGAAACTACAGCCCTGACAGCAATCCTGCCAGGCAGGAGGTGGTGGGTGAACACCTACTGAATAGCACCCAGGCTCCCATCCATTCTCTGCCTCTCCTATGGCCATCTGCCACCTGTACTGTGAGCAAGAGCTGTCTTCCATGATCCTGCACAGGCCACAGCAACCTGTTTACAGACAGCTAGAGTTCCAAGGCGCTCTTAGGACAAGGGACTCGGGATGCGTCCAAATGGACAGCAAAGCCTTGGTCAGAGAATTCGTTCCTCCCTTTCTATTTATGCCGGTGTAAACACTTGCCAGGGAAACAAGGCATGTGGGCATGCGCAGCCCTGCGGGCCCTGGGGTGGCTGCAAAAGGCAACTGGAAAGTCACATGTCATAACATTGGAAAGTACATATGCAGCTATTCTTAGGCTTGGAATGTATACACTGTCTGCCTGCCCGGCAGCCCTCGCACAGCGCTCTAGAGCCGTGAAAGTGCCTGCAGCATAAACAAATCCAGAACTCTCCTAGGACAGAGCATTTGCCAATAGAAGGAAAAATTTTATTCAGAGCCTAAGGTAGAAACCTCCTGAAGGGACGAGACAGACCCAGCATCTGTGGATGTCACTGCAGCCAAACAAGGTAAGTGTCCCTAACACTCCATTCCTCGGCAGGCAGACTGCCTGTGCCACCAAAGAACCACAGAAGTGTTTGGTCCTTGTTCCCTATAAATTACATATTTAAAACAAAGCCCAAAGACCATGCAGCCTTCTCTCTAGATCTCGCAACAGCCCACTGTGACCCCTCACTTCTGTCCAGTGACCAGAAGACCACACCCCCAGAATGTCAGCCTTGGGGAAGAACTCACCCCCAAAAAGGGATTCATAGATGAATTTACTGACAAATCTGCTGAGGATCTGGACAAAGGCAAATATTTCTTGCCAAATGCATGGACTGTTTTCTTGTGTTGGGCTAATCTGTGAGTCCCTGGCCATCAACTTTAGGTGAAAGATGCCTCTTATCTCTGAGGATAATCACAGTCTGAAGTAGATCACTTTGTGGTCTGGGGTGAGGATGGTTCCCTCTTCCGCCTTCAGTGTGCTCTGTTTGTGAGCCCACGGACTTGGAAAATAGATAGTGGTGAGAAATGAGTGGAGAATGAGGCTTGGAGCCCCCACAGCTAACCCCTTCGGTAGACACTGCCAGAAAGCCTTGACCTTGCTTCCATTTGGGGCTTCCCTCCTTCTTTGTAGGATGGATGAGGAGTCACCAGATGGGGTGGTCTTCAAAGACCACGACTTCTCGTCTGACTTGTTGAGACAGCTCAATGGCTTAAGGCAAAGCAAGATCCTGACTGATGTGAGCATCTGCTCCGGAGCCTGGGAGGTCCCTTGCCACCGCAACGTGCTGGCCTCCAGCAGCCCCTACTTCAAGGCCATGTTCTGCAGCCACTTCCGGGAGAGCAGAGAGGCCAAGGTACAGTTGAAAGGCATCGGCGCCACCACCCTCGAGCAGGTCATCACGTACGCGTACACGGGAGAGGTGCGCATCTCCGCGGCCAACGTCCTCCCACTGATGGAGGCAGCTGCCATGCTGCAGTACCCCAGGGTGTTTGAGGCCTGCTCATCATACCTGCAGAGTCAGCTGGACCCCAGCAACTGCCTGGGCCTGGCCAGACTCGCAGAAGTCTTAAGCTGCGAAAGCCTGAAGAAGAAAGCCAGGGAGGTGGCCCTGACGCGCTTCCCAGAGGTGGCGGCCTCCGCTGACCTGAAGGAGCTCTGCGCCGTGGAGTTGAGAGGCTACCTAGGAGATGACAGGCTCTGCGGAGAGGAGGAAACGGTGTTCGAGGCCCTCATGGCCTGGGTCAAGCATGACCTCAAGGCCCGGTGGCCGCACCTGCAGGGGCTGCTGGAGCAGGTCCGCCTGCCGTACATCCACCCAGCCTTCTTCCACCACTTCATCGCCAACGACGCCCTCCTCCAGTCCTCGCCCGCATGCCAGGCCATCCTGGAGGTGGCCGGGAGGCAGATCTTCTCCTCCTACGGTCCCAGTGCCCAGGACTGCAAACTCCTGTGGCATATCCCCCCAAGGAGCTCCTACCAAGACTTCCTCCTCCTCCTGGGGGGTCGGAAGGACAACCAGCAGACCACCAGGGATGTCTTGCTCTACAGCCTACAGACCGGCCGGTGGCAGAGCCTGGCCAAACTCCCCGCGCGGCTGTACAAGGCCTCGGCTGTCACCTTGCACCGCAGTGTGTATGTGCTCGGCGGCATGGCTGTCAGCGAGGGCAAGAGTCTCCTCAGCCGCGGAGTCTATATCTTCTCTCTGAAACTCAACCAGTGGAGGCCGGGGGAGCCCATGCTGGCAGCCCGCTACTCCCACAGGAGCACCAGCCACAGGAACTTCATCTTCTCCATCGGGGGCACTGGAGAAGGGCAGGAGCTCCTGGGGTCCATGGAGAGGTATGACAGCGTCCGTGACGTCTGGGAGAGCATGGCTGACATGCCCGTGGCCGTGCTCCACCCCGCCGTTGCAGTGAAGGACCAAAGGCTCTATCTTTTTGGAGGTGAGGACATCATGCAGAACCCTGTGCGCCTTATCCAGGTAATTGACTGGTCCTTCTTACCGTGTTAGTACCAAGTATCTTTGCACGCACGCACGCACGCGTGCGCACACACACATACACACACACACATAAATACACATGCCTGATATAATGGCATATACACACACATATTCATATGTGTGTCTTCAGTCATGTGAACATGCATTTACATGCACATATATAACAGCATAAGCATGCACACATATACATATATGCATACACATAATCATATACAGATACACACATACAGGCACATGCACATATATGTATATGCACACATACATGTGCATGTATTCAGTCCCGTGTACATTTATCCACATGAACATGTATAACAAACAGTATAAATATGCATGTATACATACATATGCATACACATAACTATATGGCACATTATATATGCACATATATCATGACATATTCATATGCAGACATACACATATACACACATATAATGACAAATATATGTGCACACATACATACGCATGTATACATTCATGGGTACACACATGTGCATGCATATTATATATGTTTATACACTTGCATGTGTATGTGTATACTTGTGTATACATGCATTCATGTGCACATACATAATGGCACATACATATGCACAGATGTCATAAATATGTTTGTGAATATATGCATTCTTATATATTCATATACATATACATAACTGTATGCATCTGTGTGTATATCCGTATACTCTTATTTATCATGGCATACACACATCTATGCACACATGCATATATATATATATACATCTATGCACACTATATATATATATATATATATACCTTTGTACATATGCATGCATGCAGATATATAAGGGAATATGCACATGTGCATATATGCATGCACATGACATATATAATAGTATATGTATATGAGAACAAATACATTTATGCTTGCATGGGCATATGTGTACATGTACATGCCCGCATATGTATACATGTACATGCCCACACAGGCACACACACATATATATGAGCATGCACATAGCATGCATACACACATGCACATATTTGCCTTGTGCAGGGAATAAAGAGAGGAAGGAACTTTTCAGTGTTTTTTTTATTTATGAATTTTTGTTGTGAGACTAACGCAAAGTCACGTCAAGGACACTCCCCATCACGAAGACCTTGTCTTCGCTTGAAGGAAAAATAATCTAGAAGTTCAGGCTGAAACATATTGAAAATCAGACAGCAGTCCTGGAGTGGCGCCATTAGCCCCCACTCCACGCCTACTCCACGCCTCTGCCAACAAATCCCCTGGAGCCTGACCTCGGATCACTGCATGGGATGCCGGCATCTGTGCTTTCTGAAAACCTCAGGAGACTCTAAAGCACGGCTGGGTCTGGGAGCCTGGGCCTTAACCGACAGGAGAAATTCATCTCACTCACACAGTCCCTGAGAAGTTCGGCAGAGGCTGACTTCAGAATCCCGGATGCTGCCCACTTCGCGCGAGCGTCTAACAACTGCTCCGTAAGCGGCAAGCTTCTCCTGCTGTGCAGAAGACCCCACGGTGCGGATTCTGTCCGTCCACATGCTTATACTGAACACTGGCTGCTGTAAAGGCTCTGGAGACCTGGGAGGAAACAGAAAATTACATTTAATCTTCAAGCCGCTTCCAAGACAGCTGCAGTTCAGAATCTGAAGATATGGGTGCTCAGTGCTTGGGGGGGTGTCCTAAAGGGGACCAGAGGGGATCACAAAGAACATGGGGGTCCAGAGGACTCTGGAGGAAACGGTGTGTTTGGCTAAGTTGAGCACAGAGAAGAGCTGATGGATAAGAAAAGGGTGATAGAGGAGGGAGACGGCAGAGTGGATGGTAAGAAGCTAGAACCAGGAAGTAGCAGAGGGCCTGACTGGGCGCGAAAGAGCTGGCCGCTGAAGAAGTCAGTTATCTGCAGAGGGAGAGACGGATCCTGGGTAAGGGTCCTTTGTAGAAAGACCCAGAAGAAAAGGAGGAGGCACAGCGCGCTGCTGGAGGAACTGAGAGCGTGGCATACAGTTGCCAGGCAGAGCAAGGAGGAGGAAGGCTGCATGTCAGACGGTAGCTTGGGAGCGAACAGGTGTGAGTCCTGTGCAATCCTCATCATCCCCTCCCCACGCTACCCCAGCAACCTCCTCGACCCAGACGCTGCCTCCAAGCTCCTCCGATCAAAATTCTGGAACGTTCCAGAATGGCCAGTGAAGACAAAGCCATTACAGCTGGACTTTGCAAATCTTGTCAAGAGACTGGGATGGTAACCTGAGAGGAAGGGGCAGAGAGAGCATCAAAGCTTTTCATGCATGGCGGAGAAGCAATCAGATTTGCATTTTAACCCCCTCCAGACCCATGGTTCTCAACCCGTGGGTCATGACCCCTTCAGGGGTATTGAACAACCCTTTCACAGGGGGCATTTATCAGATAGCCTGCATATCAATATGACACTTACATTACAGTTTATAACAGTAGCAAAATTATAGTTATATAGTAGCAGCAATGAAATAATATGGTTGGGGGGGTCACCACAACATGAGACACTGTATTAAAGGGTCACAGCATTAGGAAGGTTGAGAACCACTGCCCTAGATGCTTTAGAGAAGGGACCAGAGGAGATCCAGGGAGGAGAGCCCACCCATTGACTTGAACTGGGAGAGGCTCGACTCTGATCCCCAGAAGAGATCCGCCAGAGCGCTTCTGTGGAAAGCTAGACCTCCTCCCACTTCTCTTGACTGTTCTCCCAAATAGCATCAACAAATAGGCTGGTGACATCACACTCAAAACGGTCACCAATTTCCTAAGAATAAAACGCAAAGCACAAACAAACTTCCAGCTAGCAGATCAAGAAACCCATAGTGCAACCAAACCAAGATCTTCACAAAGCCAAACAAATACAGACTTTGTGAGTGATCGTTTTGTGATACAGCTAAGGAAAGCCGGGAGTGGGTGAATGCGTTCATTTGCATGCTTTTCCTACTGGTGTAGCATTAGCTTTGAAGTGGACGTTCTACTCACTTAAATACAGTTTAATATGAGTGCTGAGAGTCACTTACGGAGGGAGCAGGTTGGGTTTTCAGGCAGAGTTAGAGGAGTCAGTGTTCTTTCCAGAGCTGTCTTCCAATGGTGTCACCAGACAAGGTGGACGTATAGAGTCCCTTTCTACCTGGCCTTTGTTCCACCTCTGCTGCTGGATGATGTAAAACAAATCCCGTACCATGAGGGAGTATCACTTCCCACCTGGATCAAACACATCCTTTGTTACCTGGCCACAGTCTCTCTGAGGTACTGTGAGGGTCGAGAGGAAAGGATAACGCTGTCTTTGAAACCAAACCCCAAGCTGAGAGAACAGAAAGGTCGGGAGGCAGCCAGCATTTGCCTTCCTACCGAGGATACTGCTTCTCAAGGAGTGTGTCACCACAATGTATTTTCAGATGAAGCCATGGGGCTTCCCAGCCATTGTGACTATACTCAGCCTCCTCCAGGCTTCAACAGGAAGAAGGAATTGATGTAGACCCCAGGGGGGAATCTCGGTCTCAAAAGCGTCCGTCCATCAGGGCACCCTAAGACAGCTCAACAGGTAAAGAGACTTGCCATGAAAGCCTCACTAAGTTTGACTCCCAGAACCCAGGAAAAGTGGAGGGAGAGAATAGACTCCACAACATTGATCTCTGGCCTCCACACGTGCCACGGCACGAGTGTACACACATATACACATGCATACCCACAATAACATAATAAACTATCAGGAAATGCCACACTCCCTCAACAGACCCATGACACTGGTGATCACGTTGGTCTGGATTGAACCAGAAACTATCGTTTCCACCCAGTCCAGCCGCAAGTCAGTTTCTGAGAGCCTCAACGGTCTAATCTGAAAAAACGAGGAAGAAACAGTGGCTACCTGATAACTTGTTTGTGAATGTCAACTTCTTCATGATACTTACTGATTTCTTTAAAGATGTATTTATTTTTATGCCGATGGGTGTTCTGCCTACATAGATATCAGTGTATCACATGGATGCTGTGGCCTTGGGGGTCAGAAGAGGGCATCTAATTCTCTGGAACTGGAGTTAAAGACATTTGTGAGCCTCCAAGTGAGTTGCTGGGAATTGAACCCAGAACCTCAGGAAGTATAACCAGTTCTCTTAACCACTGAGCCACCTTTCCAGCTCCTGTTTATTATTTTAGAGACAAAGTCTCATGTAGCCCAGGCAGACCTCCCTGTGTAGTCAAGGATGACCTTGACCTTGACCTTCAGCTCTTCTGCCTCCACCTCTTGATGGCCAGGATGACAGACGGCACCCACCACACCCGGTTTGTGGGGTTCTGGGGTCCACACAGGCCTCATACATGCCAGGCAAGCACTCTACCAACCTCCCTACATCCTCAGCCCCAAACTGTTATCAAATGGTAAGAATAAGGTCTTTGATAAGGCTAGAAATTATATTTTATATGGAAAAAATTTCAGTGACAAGTACTATGTCATTTTCATCTAGAGACGAATATCTTGATTCTTCTTTTCCTACGTGGAGTTCATCCTTCAGCTCCTGTGCTAAATTTTGCCTATTACTAACCAACTTATATTTGATATTTGAATTTTAAACTGAGGAAATCCACAGAATCATGATTGGATCCGCATTTCAGAGTATGGCTAATGAGTCTTCTCTTTGGTTTGTCTTCCTCTCTTGTTTCTCTTCTTTCACAAAAGCTCCAGTTCCTCTCAGGCATAAACTGTTCCAAAGCCTTCCTTACATAGCCTCAAACTTATTCTTGGTTCTCTGGCCCTCTTAGCTACACAGGGACATTTAGAAATATAAACATGACCTAGAAATAAAAACTATTGGAAAAAATGATTGGTTTCCTAAATATCCAAGTTGCTCCATTTCTCATTGAAATAATAAAATATCTCAAGAAGGTAAGTGAAATGCCTACCCCAGTGCAGAACTCTTGGTCCAGTTAATGGAAATATAGTCATTAGTTTCATGGGGATCACATGAGTAATTTCCGATACATCCTTCTTTCTGCCAGCCAGAGCTCCTTTATTGATAGTAATACCTACACTTTAAAACCTGAAAAGAAATAGAAAGAGAAATTTCATTTCTGATTCACCTTGTAAATGACTACTTGGGCCAGTGAGACGGCTCAGCAGGTAAAGGTGTTTGTCACCAAGACTGTTGACCTAAGTTCAATCCCTGGAACTCACATGGCGGAAGAAGAGAACAGAAACCCAAACGTTGTCCTCTGAACTCCACACTAACACACACACACACACACACCACATCCACCATACCACATACCACACATACACACCACACCACATACCACACATACACACACACACCACATCACATACCACACACACACATCACATAACACACACACACACACACACACACACACCACACCATACCACAGACCACACACATACACCACACCACATACACACATATACACACCACACCCACACCATACCACATACACACACACCACACATACACCACAGGGTTTCTCTCTCTCTCTCTCTCTCTCTCTCTCTCTCTCTCTCTCTCTCTCTCCCTCTCACTCTCTCCCTCTCTTTCTCTCTGTAATAAACAACTACGTTTTTTCTCTTTTAAAGAATTTAACTTTAAAATTTGATGCCATGATTCTGTTTCCCCTCAGGTGTACCACATTTCCAGAAACACGTGGTTCAAGATGGAGACAAGGATGATAAAGAATGTGTGTGCCCCCGCAGTGGTGTTGGGGGAGAGGATTGTCATTGTGGGAGGTGAGTGAACGGAGAATGACTGGCCGGGAACAAACTGGACAGCTCCTGGGGAAAATGGCTGCTGGCAGGCGAGTGTTACTCTACGGGCAGGTCTTCTGAAAAGCACATCCATCCTCTGAGGAGAGCGTGGAAAACCGGAAAAGCTATTTACCTGGAAGCTTCTTCCTGTCTCTCTATATAAACAAGGGATGGAACTGTACGAGTTCTGCAGAGCTGTTGTGTGATAAGATGCATTATGTGGCTAAAGCCGGCGGGATTGTTCAGACACATGAAGAAGAGATGTTTCCTGCCGTTAACCCGAGCTAGGTGTGGTGGCTCACACCTAAAATTTGAGCACTTGGGAGGCTGAGACAGGAGGATCGTCACTAGTTTGAAGTCAGTCTGTGTTACATAGTGAGTTCCAGACCAGACTAGTGTGAGACCCCATCTCAGAATAATAATGATAATGATACTACTACTAACAACAACAACAATGGTAACTAATGTATCATTTCTCTGTAAATACATGATATATTATGGTTAAGAGGGCCAGTTTAGGGGTCAAAGAGACGTTGGTTCAAATCCCAACTCTACCATTTAGTGGTTATATACTTTTTGCAAGTTATTCAACTTTCTATGTCTTGGTTTGCCTGTCAGTAAAATAGTGACCTTTAAAATAACTGCCCAGTAGCCTGCCATGGGAATCCATTTATATGTTCCCAAAGAAGGTCTCCTTCCTTGAATGCTATGGCTCTTGGGTCACACAGGGGAGCTGAACAGGCCAACGGGGCTGCCAAAGCTACTGGGAGGCAGAGTCTGCCCCTCCTCTACAAATGGCTTGCATGGCTGCCTACATTTGGGCCAGAGCCAGAGAGATCCAGATGCCAGCCCCAGCTCTGCCACATGCCAGGCCGCAGCAGGGTAACCTGGGCATGCCTGCTTTAGTTCCGAGTCCCAGCCTCGTGTGGGCAGGGAGCAGAAGCATGCTTCAACCACTGACCCACAGCCCCAGGGGAAGCCACCCACGGCTGTTTTATATGGTATTCAATTTTCAGGTTACACAAGGAGGATTCTTGCTTATGACCCTCGGTCCAACAAATTTGCCAAATGTGCGGACATGAAAGACCGAAGGATGCACCACGGGGCCACAGTGATGGGGAACAAGCTGTATGTGACAGGTGGGCGGAGACTGACCACAGACTGCAACATTGAGGACTCAGCCTCCTTTGACTGCTATGACCCTGAGACGGACACCTGGACATCCCAGGGACAGCTACCTCACAGACTCTTTGACCATGCCTGCCTGACACTCCAGTGCATACCCCACATGGCCAGCCTCACATGAAGGCCACAAGAACCTATGTTGGTCAAAATGCTGTGTAACGCAAAAGATTGGAAAACAGTTCCAAAGGCCTAGAGTTGAAGGAAGTCAAAACTTCCACTCTCTACACAGTAGTCTTTTTTTTTAAAAAAAAAAAAAAAAAAAAAAAAAGCCAGTGGGTGCTTTTTTGATTCCCTCCCTACCTCTTGAACCAATGCCAGAAATTGCACTATTATAACTGGGTAGGTCTGCATCACATCCCTTCAGATGGAGGCAGGGTTAACGACTTGATTGATGGCCCATACTGCATGGAATCAGACAGAAGATGTTTCCCAGAGGAAGAAAGAATTCTGGACACAGATGGACACACACACACACACACACACACACACACACACACACACACACACCATCCTTAGCATCCAGAGTGGGAGGGTTAGCCCAAGAGGAGCCTTAGAATCACTCAGGCCAGGCGGCAGCTTGTGAAACTTGTGATTGTGACTGTGACCCTACGTTTCATGGATACAGCACATTGAAAGTAGGCTCAGTTCGGTATCTACCTAGGGTCTGCAAAATTATCCTGCAACGAAAAACATACGAACAGAACCGCATTTGCTTCTGGTGCCAGCTGGTGCCAGATGACCTTCTAAAGCTGTGGGATTAAGCTGGGGTTTCATTTCAGCAACGTGTTAGGAAAATGGCTTTTCTGGGGAAAGCCAACAGATTCCTCAACAGCAACTCTTCCCTCCGGATATCAGGGCTGACCCTCCCTGTGGCCTCTTCAAGTCCAAGTGCCCCTCACACTCACTCAATGTCAGGCCCACGGAAAAGCTGAAGTGCCCATCAGAGGCTCTCAGTGAGGCCCCGATGGCATGATCACAGGGAAGACGTTTGGAAACATCGCTGAGTCCCATTCAAGATGGATGCACAGGGGTTCTCTGAGGTGAGGTCCAGAATTCTGTAGTTCCGAAAGGCATCCTAAGGTGACCCTGTCACTCAGCTGTGGTGGAGAATTAAAGCCCTGCTCTGCTGTGTGCACTGAAGACCACCATGGCTACTCTTTCCCATCCCGTCCTGACCAATGCTAGGCGATCTCAGTGTATAAGCAAAGTTGTTTCCCACCCACGGAAGCATCTGGAATAAATTTGCCATTCTGTGTTACATGCTGGAGTCTCTCTCCCTTCCCAGTGTTGCTAAGGCTTCTCCTTTCTTCCCGCGTTCACCTCAGGCTCTCTTCATGAGATAATACTGTGGTCCAGGGACTCTGCCAGCACCATTGACCCTGCCCCTCAGCCTACACGCTGCCCCTTTCTCTAGACCCTCCCCCGTTTTGAGACAAGGTTTCATGTAACCCAGGTTGACCTCAAACACACTGTGCAGCCTTGACCTTCTAACCCTCCTGCCTCCAGCTCTGGAGTTCTGAGATTACAGGTACGTGCCACCATTCCTGGGCTATGCTTCACTGGGGATCAAACCCAAAGCACCGCACATGCTAGACAAGCATTCTACCAACCACAGCCCTGGCCCTAATCCAGCCATTCTCCTTGAAGTCTTTAGTCGGGCTCCTGGTCCCATCTCTTCCTGAACATGGACTTGGTAAGGTACCCAGTGACAAAATGCTGCCCATACAGTCCGATTTCATGTCCTGCCCATGTTGGCTGACCACACAGCACATCACTGCCCATCCTCCACCTTGAGCTGCTTCCGCTTCCGACTTCCATGATGCCTCTTGCTCTTGCTTCTCCCCATGGTGACTCAGTTTTGTCTCCTCATTTTCATGACTGTTAAATGGGGATATGACGGAAGTTTCAGTTCTTGGTCCCTTTCTCGAATACCCTCTCTCCTTGGATGGCTGAATTCGTAAAATACAGGTAATTTGTGTATTATTCTCTTCCGACCTCTGCAGGCACCAGACATGTACATGGTGCTCATACACATACAGGTGCAACTAAAACATGCATACATATAAAATGTATGTGTGTGTGTGTGGTGTATGTGTGTGTGTGTGTGTGTGTGTGTGTGCTGTATGTGCTGTGTGTGGGGGTGTGTAGGTGTATTTGGTATGGTGTGGTGTGTGGGTGCAGGTGGGTGTATTTGGTGTGTGTGTGGGGTGTGTGTGTGTGTGCGTGCTGTATGTGCTGTGTGTGGGGGTGTGTAGGTCTATTTGGTATTGTGTGGTGTGGGGGGGGTGCGGGTGGGTGTATTTGGTGTGTGGTGTGTGTGTGTGTATGTGTGTGTGTGTGTGTGTGTGTGTGTGTGTGTGTGTGTGTGTGTGTGGTGCATGCATGTGTGTGTTGAAAATAGGTCATTCCCCTGTTTAGAATTTCCCCAAGCCCTCCCAGTTCACGCAGGTGAGCCCCAGAGACTGGTAAGATTCCTCAAACCTCAGTGCCGGCTCTCCACTCTTGTTTCAGACCTCGTCCGCCATCATGGTTCATCTTTTACTTAGCAGCAGCCATACTGCTCTCAGGGTTGCACATCCCAGGCATCTGCTCTCAGGGTTGCACATCCCAGGCATCTGCTCTCAGGGTTGCACATCCCAGGCATCTGCTCTCACGGTTGTACATCCCGGGCATCTGCTCTTCAGGGTTGTACATCCCGGGCATCTGCTCTTCAGGGTTGCACATCCCAGGCATCTGCTCTCAGGGTTGCACATCCCAGGCATCTGCTCTCAGGGTTGCACATCCCAGGCATCCCTTCCCCACGCTCACACTTGCTGTTCCTCTTCCTTCTCCCAGACTTCAGCCTTCATGGTTCACTTCCATGTCCCCAGATCTCTGTTCAGAGTGTCTTCATTTCCTGACCGCCCTTCATCCCTCTACCAATTCATCCTCCCGGTGACATCCCTAAAACAGATAAAAAAAATACCCCCGTCCCTGTGCCCGCCTTGTGGCTTCTCTGGGGCAATCCATCCCTCCTCATCTTCCAGCCTGTCTCCTAGAGGGACAGGAGCCTCCCAATCCTCCCTATAACTTTCCTTGAAGAATGTGTACAGCTCTGTTTTCCCGGTCATGTTACTGTCCAGCTTAACATGCTTCAGATTTCCCAATCTTTTATCCGTCCTTGATAGCCTTCAAGAATCCTACAGCACCTGCTTCAGCCTTTGCCACGTCCGTCACTGAGGTTGCCTCTGTTTCCCCACCTCCCTCTGTCTTTCCTTACCTTCCTTCCTACTGCACCCCACCATGGGCACCCCCCACCCCCACCCAGGTCTTTGTATGTGAAGTCGCCTCCACTGATAAAGAGGCTCCTAACTTCACCTGCTGTGATTTCAATCCATACTTTACCCAGCAGACTAAGAGGCTCTGCATCAAGGAGGCCCTCTGGGGCTGGGGTCAACTCTCTAAATGGCCTCCATTGTCTCTTATACTTCTCCTTGAGATCCTCACGGTACTTAATGCTGATGGTCAACTTGACTGGATCTAGAATCATCTGGTAGACAAATCTCTGGGCATGTATGTGAATGAGTTTCTAGATTGGATTCATTGAAATGGGAAGACTCATCCTAAATGTGGACACCAGTGGTCCATGTGCTGGAGTCCTGGACTGACTAAAAAGGAGAATGCCAACTGAGTGCCAGCCTTCACTCCTTCCTGCTTCCTGATGGCAAATACTGTGTGACCAGTACCTCATGTTCCTGGTGGTGGGTACTGTGTGACCAGTACCTCATGTCCCTGATGGTGGGTACTGTGTGACCAGTACCTCATGTTCCTGATGGTGGGTACTGTGTGACCAGTACCTCATGTCCCTGATGGTGGGTACTGTGTGACCAGTACCTCATGTTCCTGATGGTGGGTACTGTGTGACCAGTACCTCATGTCCCTGGTGGTGGGTACCGTGTGACCAGTACCTCATGCCCCTGATGGTGAGTACCATGTGACCTGTACCTCATGTTCCTGCTGCTATGACTTCCCTACCGTAATGGACTGCACCTTCAGACTGTGAGCCAGAACAAACCCTTCTCCCTCAAGTTGTTTCGGCCAGATGTGTTGTCATTAAAACAAGGAAAGTAAATAATAAAGGCCCTCATCTTATTTGTAATGAGTTGGTCAACCTTCCCACAATCCCTGCCCCCACCCCCACTCCCAACACCTGTCCCGCTGTCTTCTGCCTCCCCAGGGCTCTCTCAGCGGCTGTCATGTACATTGTAGATCCTCCATAAACATACAATAAATAAACTGAAGTTCTGATAAGTGAAGAAAGATGTTAGATCCGCATCATCTCGGAGATCTCTCTGACTCAGAGGGAAGGACATGTGAGTGCTGGATAAAGTCCAAGCTCCTCAGCTAAGCATCATTCTGTCCTTCCCTCTGGCCCCCTTTCTCACCCAGAGCTGGATTTGGTAGGTCCAGGTGGGCATGACATGACATGGCCAGGAGCCTAGAGACTGAAATACTTTTATACAAGTCTGCTTTCTGGGATGGGGAAGTCATGCTGTCTGTAATATCCTGTAGGAGACATGGCTTTCTCCCCCTCCCCTCTCAGTCCAATCATTAATAAGCTGCCCTGAGCTGTGGTTATTTAAAGTTCATCCAAGTCTCCCTGGGGGACAGAAGAACTATGTGAACCACTTCCTAGGGTTCATAAAGAAAGGTGGTCCGCCACAGGCCAACTCTGTGAGTCCAGAGTGCCTTCGTGGAAGGGGCGTCTCCACGCCTACACCTCTAAGCCCCCTGCTGACCAAACCCCAAATCCAGATTGCATTGCAAAGCAACCCTCAGCGTGCAAACAATCCTTTCCAGTCTGCAGAGGATAATCTCTGTCCAAAGCGAAAGAGAAAGATGGTTTTGGCACGAGTCTGCCTTGGTCTCACTGGCTGAGCACAGCCTCAAAGGCCAGCGCCGAGGTCAAAGTATATTTAGCTAGCAGCAGTTAAACTAAAAGTTTTAAGTAAAAAAAAAAAAGTCAAGTGGCTTGACTAATCATCTCCACAGACAGCAAGAGAAGGGGTAGGAGAAGAAACTGATCAAGGGCCAGCAAAGAAAACACCAAAGAAAATATCAAACAGCCCATCCCATGGTGAGAGAGCCAGCAGGAAGGAGAAGGCGGTGGCAGAGGAAGAAACTGAGTCAGGGAGTGTGGGCAAAGGGAGCAGGCTTGGAGGGGAGGCCAGCCCTCAGGGCCAGGCAGGGTCTACACAGCCCAATTCCCAGTAGATGTCTGGAAAGGAGGTCTGGCTGTCCCGGGGTCACCATGACACACACAGCAGTGACTGCACAGATACTGAGTTGGGCACCCACCAGACACTGTCATGGGCCCATCCCACACAGAGCCTGCCTGATTCTCTGTTCATAAGCACCAGGGGTTCCAAGTGACACTCACCTCCAAGGCTTCCAGAAAGGTGACTACTCCTCTGCACCTACTCTCTCTGGCCAAGAACATAGAGTCTTAAGTACCTATCCCTTACAACCAAATCCCCAAACAGGACAGACTGACTTTACCATCTCCAACAAAATATGCATGTCCCAGAGGACACCCTGTGACTGGATTTGCTCACACACTGTATTCTTCCCGGATCTAAAATCTCCCCCAGCCCCACCATGCCGTGCCCACCATGCCACACCCATCATGGCCCTGTGTCTTAGCACCCACGACTCCGTCTGCCATGATGACTTTCCTAGCGGGCATTTTCTCCACCTTCGTCTCCTCTATTCTGTGACACTTTCTCCAACCTTCCTACCCAGCCTTTCCTCCTTGGTTCTAGCCGTTTCCACACAGTACCATTGCAGGAACTTATTTCTTTTATTTGTCTCTGTGTGTGTGCATATGCATGCATGCAGATATTCATGCAAATGTACAAGTCGGAGTGCACAGGTGTGTGTGTGTGTGTGTGTGTGTGTGTGTGTGTGTGTGTGTGTGTGTGCGTGTGAATGCCATTCTTCCTCAAACCTCCGAATAACCTTGTTTTCTGAGACAGGGTCTCTCGCTGACCTGGAGCTTGACTATTCCTAGAGTGGCCAGCTAACAAGCTGCAGGGATCCTCCGGTCCCCAACACCGCCCCCAGCCCCCATCTTATTCTTCGCGCGAGGATTACAAGCACAAGCCGCCATGTCCAGCCTTTCACATGGGCACTGGGGATTGAATTCAGATCCCCATCCTTGCATGGCAAGCATTTTACCAACTGACCCACCTTCCCAACCCTCCCATCACAAGATCTTCTTGACATGAGTTGGAATAGAAGCTCTTCATGGGGGCAAAGCAGCGTCTTAGTCCTTGGAGACCCCAGGGTCACACTCACTAAGTTCTTGGCAACCAGTTTGGTGGAATAAGTGAGCAGATGAAGAAGTGCACTGGCCTCTAGGGCCTTGGATTGTCCATGCAACTCTGTAGCAACAAGGACTTAATTACCAAGCTGCCTGGCTTAAAGGAGGTAGGAACCCAGATGATGCCTGACCTTTAAAACTGATCAAAGATGGGGCTAGAGAGAGAGCTTATGAGTTAGGAACACTTGCTAGTGCATGGACATACGTGCAGGAAAAACACCCATACACATAAAGTCAAAATAAGTTTTCAGATACTGAAGATCTGAGGATAATGAACATCATTGTGCAATGGAGTGGAGTGCAATGGAATAGGAAGACAACGACAGCTTTGCCCAGAGAATCCTGCTGGAAGCCAGCTGGAGGTACACAGCTACTGGCCCCGAACACTACTGGTGCCCTGAACCCCAGTGCTCCACCAGCTCACTCTCTTCTCGGGTCATTTTCCCAGAGAATTCCTCCTCTATTTATCTAAGACTTTGGAAGGCATTAACGTCTATGTCAGCCTCGGGGACCCTGACTACCCCTTCTCCCAAACAGCTGGTGATGTAAGCAGACAATGTAGTGTAGAGGACAGGAACTTGGGAGCAGAAGACTGGGGCTCAGATTCCAGTTCTGTTCCTCGCTGGCGGGACAGTAGTTTCCCAGCTGCCTTCTCTCTCTAAGCCTCACCGTACACATCTGGAAATGGAGTGTTTAACCCCTGAGCAGATAATGAGTCTTCCTGGACCATCGAGTGTCTGCCATAGAAGGACAATGGGCACACAGCTCGGGCTTTTTCTTCTTGTTAATTCATCTGTCTGCCTGCCCTTGCTACTGGTTAATCTATACGATCTCAATGAAAAAACTTCTCTAATTGCTTTCACCAAGGGCCAACAATTAGCCCTGCCGATGGAAAATCCTCCCACTCCATTTCCACAGCTGTCCACACTACACTTCCTCTCACTGACTGGTCCACCTCTGCCTATATTACCCCTCTGCTCAGGTGTTCACTCAAACACTCTTTTAGGAACTCAGCAAATAGTACCCAGAATCACCTGTGTTCCATGCATCATGCTTATCTGGGAACCACAGAGTGAACAAGGAATAGTACTCTCCCCCATCCCAGCCACTGATCTGTATACAGGGTCCACAGAGCAATGGAGTTTATCCAGCACATCTTGTTCAGATGAAAAGGGACAAGGAAGCAGGAACCGAAGCCTGGTGGCTCTTCTTCAGGGCTATCTTGGGTCCTTGGGGTTGACACTCATTACCTAGGGCTACATTTACAAGGTACACCAGTTGAGTATTTTAGAAGAATTGAGTGTATTATTCATGGTTCTGGAGGAGAAAGCCCCAAACTAAGACGTGATAGGGCAATGATCCCTGCCCAGGATCTAGAAAAGGTCTTTCCTGCTTCTTCTCTTTCTGTGACTCCAGGAACGCTCAGTGTTCCGGGGCTGCAGATGCCTCATGTTCTCTGGCCTCTGCCCCCTGCCTCATATACATGGCTTTCTCCTCTTGAACCATCTTTAGGAAGATGTTCTCATCAGGTTTAGGGGCCTAAATGCAGCCTGGCATCATCTGTTTCCTCTTTTATGCCTGCTTGCCTCTTTTATGTCTCTACTTCCAAATAGGACCAGATTCTGGGCTTCTATGTGGACGTGAATTTGGGAGAAGGCACAACTCGACCCACTGCAGATACTCTGTGCTCCAAGAATTCTTAATGGTCTTCATCCCACTCTGTCCCTGCAGGGCCACTAGCACACTAAGTCATCCCAACATCTCCATGATCATCGGGGGCGTCTTTTCTGGATCCTCCACTCCTGGCATAGAGCCTGACACCAAGAAGACACTCAGCAAGTGTCATTTTACAGACTGAAAGGACAGAGAGGAAGTGAGCACAAGACACAGCTTTTTAGTAACTTCCTACAACCCCAGTACCTGCCAAAGGTCCACCAAGAAGGGGGTATAGGGACAGTGAGATGCTTCCGCAGGGAGAGGCACTTGCTGCCAAGTCCAGTGACCTGAGTTCAATCCCCAGAACCCACATAATAGAGAGAACTGATTCCAACAGTTTGCCCTCTGCCCCCCACCCACCTGCAACCACACACATCTAAACATGCGCATGCGTGCGCACGCGCGCGCCACACACACACACACACACACACACACACACACACACACACAATAGATGGAAGGGTGGATGGATGATAGATAGATAGATAGATAGATAGATAGATAGATAGATAGATAGAATAAAAACATTGTTTATAAAGAAGAGGTAGGGGTCTGTGAGAAGTTACAGGGTCAGGCACATGGAATTATCTAAGATGACTTCCGTTTTCACAGTGTCGCCCACCACAGCCTGCTCTTGTCTTTCCACTGTGACCCTTTGGGGTGATCGCATGCTAGAGTAGAACTTAGTCCAGGGGGATGCTAGGGGTGGGATCAGCTTCTGAAGTGCTGGCCCCCCTGCAAGCTCAGAAATTCCAGAAAGCCGTCCAATGCCATTCCACTCTCTTCATGTGGGGAATTTGGTTTCTGTTTTCCCTAAAGATCTCCATGAGTCTCTTTTCATTTTTGTTCCATTTATTTGACTGAATTAAAATGTCAAGACCTATGAACCCCAATTCCCCAGTCACCTTCCCATAATAAGTCAGTGGTCCAGAAAATGGAGCTTTCGGGACACAGCTGGGAAGGGAAGACTCCACAAAGATGGTAACTCAGGAAGACATGAGCCTGGAGGTCTGCCTTGTTCAAAACCAGAGGCTGTCTTTGCAGTTCCCCCAAAAGACCCATCATCCCTACCCACAAAGTCACCTCCAGACAATGAAAAAAATCAAGGCCCGTGGAAAGGGCTGTGTAGGGAGCTGGAGAGGAGTCCTGTCCAGGCTGAAAGTGGAACCACGGGGCAAAGCAGGCATGTCCTTAGCAGGACCTCAGAGGTGGGACCTTTTGTCCAGTGCTGGCCAAGAAAACAGAATGAGCCAGGCAGTAGTGGCGCACGCCTTTAATCCCAGCACTCGGGAGGCAGAGCCAGGTGGATCTCTGTGAGTTCGAAGCCAGCCTGGGCTACAGAGTGAGTTCCAGGAAAGGTGCAAAGCTACAGAGAAACCCTGTCTTAAAAAAAAAAAAAAAAAAAAAAAAAAAAAAAAAAAAAAAAACCAGAATGAATCCCCATTTGGGTGTGTTTTATTTGGCTTGCTTGTCTGGGGAGGAAGAATGCTAATGTGTTTGAGGGGGTCATGACTCTACACCTAGAATCTCAACACAGGAGTGACAGTTATGGCTATCTGCCCTGAGGACACCTTGCTGAGTGAATAAATCAGAGAGTGATAACGGAAAACATCACTGTTCATTTAGCTCGACCAGGCATGGGGCGTCACAGGACAGCCTTCCGGCACCCCACACTCGCCTGTCCCTGGCTGCCCTGTGGGCAGCAGCCCTGTCTCTGCATTATTTCCCCTCAACCTTCCTTCCCTCCCTTCAGACCTTTTATTATAATTATTTACGAATCTGTTTTCTTCCCTGACTTGAGGTAGTTGACATGCGACCCAAATGGTCATCTCACGTCAAGTGGAGCAGACCTGCTATGTTCGCAAGTCTGTTTCTGGGGCTCCAGAGACAGAGCTGGCCATCAGGAAGCAAGAGCCAAATGCATGCAGGCACACCAGTGCAGATGCTGTGGGTTGAATGTGAATGTCCCTCCATAAGCTCGTGGTTTGAGTTCCTAGTTCCCTACTCGTGAAATCTGCTTTTGAAGGCTGTGGGGCTCTTGGGAGATGGGATGCAACTGGAGGAAGTGAGTCACAGGGCGCGGGCCCCTGAAGGTTCCTGCCATCATCTCTGCTTTCTGCCCACCATGATGGGCTGAAATTTCTAGGAAACCGTGTGCCAAGATTCACCTACTCTCCTTTGAGCTGACTCTGTCAGATATTTTGGTCACAGAGACTAGGAGGTAAATAATTCACCAAACATCCAGGGTGCAGCCCAATTGAGAAAGGAGGCTGAAAGCAGTGGAGAGAAGTGTTGGAACTCTATTGAGCCTTTGGTTCAATCTCTAGCAGCAACATAAAAGCCCAAAGAAGTAGTGTATGCCAATAATTCAAACACAAGCAGAGACAGGAAGTTCCTGGGATGTATGTTATATATATATATTAATAGGATTTATTAGAGTGGCTTACAGTTTATTGTTTGATTGCCCCAACAAAGGCTGTTTCTCAAAGTAAAGTCCAAGAATTCAATAATTAATTGTTCAGTCCATAAGGGTGGATGTCTCTGCTGGTCTTCAGTATTCTCTGGAATCCTGAAAATGTCGACTCTGGTACCTGTGAAGGCATGAACTTGGCAGTAAGAGCCAAGGCCAACAGGCAATGATCAAAAGCTCCTTTCTTCTGTGTTCTTTATACAGGCTGTCACCAGAAGGTGTGGCCCAGATTTAGGGTGGGTCTCGAATCTCAAATGATTTAGTTAAGAAAACTCCCTCAAAGGTATGCACATCCAGCAACTTCAGGTTTAGTCAATACAGATGTAGTCAGGTTGGCAACCAAGAACAACTACCACACTTGGGGTTGGATGTCCAGCCAATGTACCCAATGACAAGTTCTAGTTCAGTGAGAGACCCCTATTTCAAAAAACAAGGTAGAAAGTGATCGAGAAAGACACCCAACACAACTTCCGGCCTCCTCACACACATACACCACATATACACACTCACCATGTACACACATACACATACCTAAGACTAGAACACAGCAAGTGAAGGACCTCAAGAAGAAAGCATCTGGAGCCCTCCGGGGGAAACTCAGTTCCAATGAAGATATCTGATAAGAGACACAGAATGAGTGACAGACAGCTGAAGCAGAGATATGTGGGAATGCTGGAGCCACTGGAAGACAGCAGGAAGAGGCAACCAATTCTCTCCTTACTGACTCTGGAGGGAATGTGGTCCTGCTGACTCCTTCAGTTTGGACTTGTGGACTCCTGTGAGTAGGCACATCCCTGTTGTCCTAAGCCAAGCTTGTGGTGATTTATTACAGCAGCCACAGAAATCTCACACACTACACACACACACACACACACACACACACACACACATACACACACACACATCACAGGACGTCTGTGGGAGCTGAAAGAGAGCCTGTGCCTCAGCAGCCAGACTCCACTCCCTTCTCTTCCCTGTGCCTCCATCTTTCTTCTCACTGTGGGGTGGGATGTAGGACAAAGACACCAGACCTTTCGTTCCCTCACACAAGCTCTTTCACCACTCAAATCCTTCCCAGAAACAGGACTGTGCCCTTGTTCAACTTTTCCACACTTTGCTGAGTTCTGAGACAGACTCCTCTGAGTTCCCAGGTCTTCAAATGTCTCCATCTGTCACAGAGGATGGTGGGTACCTGTCCTTGTCATCGGGTCCTCACTGGAGGAGACAAAGTGCACCACACTGGACAGTCTCTCCCTCGGTCTTCCAATGTGAAAGAGGTCTCTGGGCAAGTCCTTCAACCCCTCAAATACATAATTGCCAAAGTTATATTTTAGGGATTATGAGATTCTCTCCCTCCTACTCGGGGGCTCATGAGGGAAACTTCATATGAACATTGAAAACCAAAGTAGTAGCTATGGGGTTAGGCTTATGCTGGTGCATGTCTCTAGCCTCAGTACCCAGGAGGCTGCAACAGGAGGACTGTTTGGGGTTCAAGTCCAGCTCCGGCCATATGGAGAGTACCAGGCCAGCCTGAACTAAATAATGAGATCCTCTCTCAACTAGCAAAACAAAAACAAAACAAAACAAACTATGAATGGCGGCAGATACACACATGAAATGTGTAGGGATGGTAGCAGAAAGAATGGGAGGGAGGAGAAATTAATGGTTCACAATGTGTTGCAGAAGTGCACTGTCTCTCACCCACACCACACAGTCGCCTCCTAACTCTTCCCTCCTGGAATGTTATGGTTTGAAATATCCCTCGGAAGCTTACTGTAGCGGTCTGAATGAGAATGGCCTCCGTAAGCTCACTCGTACATTTGAATACTCGGTCCCCAGTAGGTGGAACTGCTTGGGAAGGACTAGAAGGTGTGGCCTTATTGGAGGAGGTGTGTCACTTAGGTTTCAAAAGCCCACACCCCTCCCCATGAGCTCTCTCTGCCTCGTGCTCACGGATGTGAGCTTTCAGCTCCAGCTCCAGCACCATGCCTGCCTGCCTGCCTGCCTGCCTGCCATTCTCTCTGCCATGATGATCATGGACCTTGGAAACCACAAGCTCCAAATTAAACACTTTCTTTCATAAGTTGCTTCAATCATCATGTTTTATCACAGCAGTTGAAAAGCAACTAAGAAACTCAGAGTTTGATTACTTTGGTACTTATGGTATTTTTTTGAAGGCTTTGGGGGCCTTTGGGAGGTTAGGATCTGGGTGGCAGAAGTGGGTCCCTAAGGGCCAGCCTTAAAGGGATAACCCATTCTGTGTTTCCAGCCGGCTTGCTCTCCTCTCTCATCTGCAGACACATGACTTATCTCCACCACATGCTCTAACCGTGAAGGGCAGCACTGCCCCTACAGCCACATCTCCCACTACAATGGACTTCAACCCCATGAACCCATGAGTCAGAATCTTTCCTTCCATACGTTGTTTCTGTTACTGAGTCATACCGACACCACCAGAACTAACACAGCTCCATCTCCCTTCTCCTCATTCTTTCCCGGCACTAGGATCAGCCAGGCAATTCCAGTGGGGATGGTGAAAAAATAAACCCACTTACGTATCTAATGATCTCCTCTCTGTTTAAGCCCCTCAGTGGTTTCCTACCTCAAAGATCCTGGCTCTGCTTCTAGACCCATGAGTCCTTTTATGTGTGGAAGAAGAAACAGTCTCCATTGGATTCGATCCTGTGGTGGGCTGAATAAGAAACGTCCCCCACAAGCTCATGTAAGCACTTGGTGCCTGGTCGGTTACTCTGTTTGCAAAACTTTAGGAGGTTGAGACTTGCTGGAGGAAGTATGTATGTCACAGGGGGTGGATTTCAGGGTTTTCTGTCTCACTCTACTTCTAGCTTGCTCTCTCTTTATCCTTTCGGAGGTTGAAGATGTGACCTATCAGCTTCCAGCTCTGGCCACCAACTTGCCGCCATGCCTACCCTGAGGGTATGGATTGCACATCTGGAACTGTCAGTCAAAGTAAACTTGTCTTCCATAAATCCATTTTGGTCATGGTATTTTATCAATGAAATGGTAGTAATTGATACAGATTCCAAATAAAATGGTAGCAAAGGACCCACCCTATAGTTACACAGTGAAGGCAGTTTTCCTAGCTGACCCCATAATCCCTCCTCTCTTCAACTGGTCAAAATGCTTTCCTACTTATCTACCAACAAACAGCACTTAGCTATTAGCTGCAGCTATAGATAAATAGAAATAGAGGCTAAATAGGTCTGACACTTGGCCTCCAGCTCTTCATCCAAAGGGGACAATGTGACCTTCACATTCATGCCTAAGGCACAGGACACTGGTTCCATAAAGGCTTGCTCCCTGTGGATGTGGCCAAGGCTTCTGTTTCTCAATAAGTCTTCAAGGAAATGCTTTTGCCCTCAAAATTGCCCCCTTCTCTTTGTCTGGAATGACGATTTATTCCATTATTCAGTGACTGGAAATTCATGAAATTTTGTGGTTACAGCAAAAAAATGTGTCACACACAATTTCATACATCCATGCAATGGAACTGAGGAGAGCTGACAGTAAAAATAACCATTTCTCCCTGAGAGTTTAGTGGGCCTCCGACCTGATTTCGTCTTAACAATATTTTTACCCTCTTAATCAAAAACACTGTTTTTGTTTTTTAAAGGTAATTAGAGATAAGGCTGTGTAAATAAAGATAGCGGTCAGAACTCCGTAGTGCCCTGGATTAGTTTCAAGACTGGAATGCTCAAATGCAAATGTAGCCTTTTCTGAGTCATGGAGCTGATGGGGGCCTGAGGGACCAGTTGTTCCAGTCCAGAGAGGCATCATGGAGAAATAGGAACACCAGAGAGCCTCAGAAGGAGTCCAAGGACTTGAGTTTGAGATTCATCTTCCCCTGGAATAAGATGGGACCCTGAGAAGATCCCTAAGCTATGATCTCCTAATGTATGTATCTCCTCTGCCCACGACCCTTGAGGAAGTTCTAATCATAAACATAAAAGTACATGATGGGCAACAATGGCTCCAAATAAATATTCCTCCATATTTATCACTCTGTATCTCCAAGGTCAAAGTCCATGTAGCTCAGGCATGCCAAGAACAAGGGGATATTTTGAGAAATCCACCAAACACATTCCTGTGACCAGCATCCAGATCAAGAAGTAAGACAATATGGGATCCCAGGCCCCATATCTCCCCTAGGGAGAGCCCCTAGGTTCTCCAAAGGTAACTACTGCCCTGAATTCTTGCTTGTTAGAAGTGCTGGATTCTGTACAGAGTTGGTTTGAGTTTGTCATCCTGTCATAGTTTGCTCAACGTTAAGTTGTAGAATTCACTAACGTTGTTGTATGCACTTAAAGCTCCTTCATTCTTGTTGCTTATAGCATTGAACTTTGCAACTCAGCACTGTAGATCCATGTGTTAATCTTAGTAAGCACTCGTGCAGTTTCTTATTTGGAGTTAGTACAGCACTCTCGTGCAGAACTTTAATGGTGTGTGTGCGCAGATCTATTCGGTACCGAATGGGGAATGAAAGGGCTGACTCAGAAAGCATACAGGGATTCAGCTTTACAGATCAGCCAATCAGTTGCCCACACTCCCACCAGTAGTGTGTGAGAGTTACCATTGCCCCACACCTTCGGCGTTTGTATTATCTGGCCATTTTGGTGGTCAGGAGTGGTATCACATTGCAAAGTGTTTTACTTTTAAATATAAATCAGATTAGGTGGTTCTGCCACTACACGAAGTATACAGCCAACTTTCTAAACCTCATCTGCAGGGGCAGATTACGTCTGACCTCCTCTCCAAGTGTTCCTTGTACAGCACTGTGCTCCGGCCTATTGCCTCCTTCCTAGTGTTCAAAGCTCACGTTCTCCCTTGTCTTGAGATTTTTGTGCTCCCCGTTTCTTGCCTAAAATGTTCTCTCTCTAGTTACTCCTGTGGCAAACTCCTTCCTGTTCATCCATACAATCAAGAACTATCATGGGTGACCAGGTTTCCTCCCAGATGTTACCTCCCGTTAACGCTGAATGCCATTTATTGAAGGAGGGAGGAGGTCTTAAATACAGGCTTACAGCACAATGGGAGAACCCCAGAGGGCAGAAGTTCACTACTGATGTTTTACAATCTTGTATCTAAGCTGTTAACGCCCATTATGCAGGATACACAGACAAGGAACTTCCCTTAAGCATTCAGGAGGGTGGAACTCAGGAGGGAATTAGCATAGGGAGGATATCAAGGTCAAGGTCAGCAAGCAAGGCAACAGTTACCCAAAACAGGGGCTAGGACCCTACAGGTCCCCCTTTTACTAATAAATCAAGATCTTTTCTTAGTCATCAGGGAGTATAGTCATGGCAGCCCCTTGTAGCACCCATGTTCCCTCCCACTTCCTCTCTTGAGATGTGTTTTCTGGGAGGCTGGAGAACAGCGAAGCAGTTAAGAGTGTGTACTGCCCTTCCAGAGGAAGCCAGTTTGGATCCCAGCACCCACACCAGGCAGTTCACAACCCTCTGTAATTCCAGCTCTCAGGGATTGGACACTCACTTCTAGCCTCTGAGGACACCCACACACATGTGGCAGACATTCACACAGACACACGTATATACATGGAAAGGATGTGCTTTCTTTTTCCTTGTATTAAAATACAAGCTAACAACAGAGCTCATATATTTATTAATGTCTAAAATGCTGGACACAAAAATATTCAAAAAAAAATCTTCGTTGGAAGATGTTGAGTGGAAGGGAAAACATTGGTAGATAGCATTTGCAAAGAAAATTACAAAACAGTAAAGCTAAGGGAACCCCTTCCATCTTATTGTTCTAGTGCTATGAAGAGACACCATGGAATAGTCTATGGTCACCATGGCAGGAAGCATGGAGGCAGGCGGGCAGACACGAGGCTGAGAGCTTACATCCAGATCTACAAGCAGTGGGCAGGGAGAGAGAAACTGGGCCTAGAGTGTGCTTTTCAAACTCCAAAGTCCACCTCCAGTGGGCCATACCTCCTAATCCTTCCCAAACAGTTCCATTAACTGGGGACCAAGGATTCAAACATAGAAACCTATAGGGACCATGCTTATTCAGACCACCACACCGTCCATCCTCCCACTCAGCTGATAAAAATTAAGCTCAGAAAGATATAATAACTTGGCCATATTCATGACATGTTCTTTACAGAGGTGGGGTCTGAAACCAAGTTCATTACTTCTATTCTAGTATCCTACATTGACTACAAGAATAGGAGACAAAATCTTACTCTGTATAAATGTGTCCACAGTTACTGAATGTAGGGCATTGGTGGCTGATTAATCCTGGGGACATCTTTCCTGTACCATGAAGGCCAACAACACAGCAATAAGCTATGAGATGAAATCAATTATGGGTCTCCCAAACCATCCTTGACCTTAGTTCAGAAAAAGAGGGTAATTGAAAGAGTGGATATAGGTTCATTGTCCCTCCTCTGAAGAAAGCAAAGAGAACCATCTTGGCTGGAATAATTTCCCTGGGCTACAAGAACCTGAGATCTTTCAGGAGACCACGCTGTGCCAGGTGAGAGTCCGATCTCACATGCTTAATTTGGGTGAGACTCAGATCTCACCACAGTGCGGGTCTAGGGGATGGTTGCATAATTGGAGGAGTAATCAGTACCTCGGAGAATGTCAGCCAAAGCACTCCTGACACCACTTTCAGTCTTACTGAATCATCTCCAGACCCCATGACTGCATGAGTCACTGATCTTTGGGGTCATGACTATCAGGTGCTGCCCTAGAAATGAGAGCTAAATTCTTAAGGGGAAAGAGATCCTGTAACTGGAACTCCGGCTTTCCCAGTGGTTCAACCTACCAACTCTTTGGGTTTCTGGGGACTAATGGAAGACATGTTAGTCTCTTCCTGTCAATCTAAATAATTGAAAGTGGAAACAGAAACCAACTAGAAAGGAAAAGGGGTGGCTATTTGAGAAGAAACCAATCTGGAGCCTCCACATTCAACTGAACTGAGCTTCTAAGACAACTCCCCCACACCGCAGGGGACCCCAGCTCCTTGGATACTTCCATACACCTGCTAGAGTGCCATCCCAGCCGTGTGCCTGGGGTCTCCCATATAGAAGAATGTTAGAGAGAAGGAAGCAGAAGCCACAGTATGCACCTGCACTCAAGGGTCGTATTCCAGCATGTTCATAGTATCTTACCAGCAATACAGGTCACCCTCTCTAAGATGGGAGGAAACCACACCAGAACATGCCAAAGTCTGGAGGTGGTTTGCCCCCAAAGCATTCCTGTGCTAGATGCTTGGTGGTTTGAAGAGGTAAGACCTAGAGCGAGGTCACTAAGTCACTGGAGGAGGCGGCCCTTGGAAAGAAGTCGTGCCAATCTCCCAGGGTAAGTTACTTCTCTCAAGAGTTGATTATAAAGTAAAGCCACCCCGAAGTTCAACCTCTTCTACACATGATGTCCTCTTCTTGTCATTGCCATGATATCAGATCCCTTGGGTGAGACAAACAAGACTCTTCCCATCTTTGACTTTCAATCTCCAAAAGCTAAATACACATTTTTTAAAAAGTGTCTAGCCTTGGGCATTTTGTCATAACAACAGAAAGTGGACCAGCAGACATGAACCTCAGGAAATAAGTCACAACGTGAAGAACAACCTTGGAAGAATGGCAACCACATCTGGGTTGGATGTCCGAGGAACTGGCCAGAGGTTATGTGCCTTACCAACTGCCAACAAGGACTGTAGCCAGGCTGGCAAACCCCAGAGCCCATACTCTAGCTATATATAACTTGATATGACCTCCTTAATCTCTTGTTATTGCCCCAAGCAAACATGCAGGACACAATTGCTAGGTCAAATTGTGTGGACCTTTTTAATGCTGTTGATACACACTGTAAAAAAAATATAATCCCCAAAAAGGAAGCACTAAAGACAACCTTAGCGAAAATCCACGTGGACTCCCATCTAGCTCACACAGTGGATATTATCTCTGGGCAAATTTCTACGGATTTTATAGGTTACAAACCCTTGTTTTGATTTTCATTTTGAATATTTCTTCATTTGCTTATTTTACACAGTGGAATCATTTAAGAGCATCAATTACAAGGAAAAGAAGCCAATTTCTCTCTTTTTACTGAGACATATTTGTACATGTTGATGGAGGACAGAATGACAATTTTATATGTGTGTACAGTGTGTGGTAGGCAAATCAGGATAAGAAGATCCTCCATTTATATCTATCTCTTCTATTGTTAGGGTAGGAAGCATTTTTTTTCAATGTTGGGAACTTTCATGCTCCTTTCTAGTTCCTTCTAAATCTATCATAGATTGTCATACATAATAGTTGCTTTAGTGTGCTAGAAACACCAGCCCTAACTCCTCCTCTTTGTCTTGGGGCCCTCGATCTGAACTTCTAGCCTCCCCTTTACTGTCATCCCCACTCCAGTGACCACAATTCCATTCCACTCCTCTATGAGTTGGACACATTAGTCCCTACAAATTAATAAAAATGTGTGGTATTGGGGTCTGACTCATCGCACTTAACATGATAACATCCAAATCCATCCATGTTAATATAAATTAAATGCAGTATTTCTTTCTTTTTGTAGCAAATGACATTCAATTTTGTTTGCATATCACATTTTCCTTACTCATTTATCTACCAATAGGCACCTTGATTGATTATATATTGACTATTGTGAGTGGTGCTGCAATAAATACAGGCATGTAAACATTTTCTCAACATAAAAATATTATTTCATTTGGGTATACACTCACTCGTTAGCTGGATTGCTGGGTCATATGATAACTGTATCTTTGTTTTTAAGGGATTCCCATACTGTTTCCTATACTAATCTACCTTCCCATAAACACTGTCTGGGTTCCCTTTTCTCTGCATCTCGCCAGCACTTTTTTTTGTCTAGGTTTTTGGTTGGTTGTCTTTTGTCTTTTGATGCTAGCCATTCCAACCAGGCTGAAGTTATATCGCACTATAGGTTTTCATTTGCATTTCTCTAAGGATCAATGATACTAAACATTTTTCCATATTGCTACTCAGTTATCTTCTTTTGAGAAATGTCTATTCAAATCTTTAGGCTATTTTTAATTGGATTTTTTCCTTCTTCTGGATGTTTGCGCTAAGATTTTTTCTCTCCGTATATTCTGGATATGAATCCCCTGTCAGGCAGAGAGCTCACAAGTATTCCTCCCCACTCTCCATGGTGTCTCTTAGTGCTGTAGATTGTTCTCTTGGCCACAGAGAAGATTCTCCATTAGAAATAATCCAATTAACTACTTTTTGTTGTAAATTACAGAATTGAAAGCATGCCAGATAGCTCATGGAAGTTAAAGGAAATGTTAGAAAATATGTCTGAAAATGAGCCACGGTCAAAGCATCCGCAGGGCTCTAGGCAACAGGACAGGACAGATGGTGGCCTTGCGGGCTACTGCCACTGCGATGAATTGCTTTAATAGTCCACCCGTCCGTCCCCTTGGTCATGTGTCTAATTTTGTGTAAGATGGTACAGGAAGAGGTCCCTTGAGTCAACCAAGACAACACAACACAAGACAACACTTAGTCATGGGAGGAAGGAAATAAATCGCTGTTACAGAAAGGTAGAATAGGTCCTAGACAATAAATATCTGCTTGGGACTTAAATCTGATGGTTCCCAAACCTCTAATCTTTTCATTGAATTAAAAGTTCTTGCCTCTTTACACTGGGCCATCATCTGTTCTACTAGTTGCTCAAATAAAATCAAGGATGTTAACCTTCTCAGCATAAGAAGTTCAGCATGCTTTGAGTCTCCACCATGGACAAGCTAAGGGAGAACCTCGTTGGTTGAGAGAGATATCTAAAACCATAGAAATATGGAAATAAAACTCCTTCAACTTGCCCACTGAAATAATCAAGAAGGAAGAGATAAGTCTACACAGATCAACCCCTTGACTACAGGTAGGCAAACATTTTCTGCAAAGAGCCAGGTAGCAAATAGCCTATGGTTGTTTCATAGTCTCTGCTGCACATGCTCACCACTGCTGCTGTGGGACATTTATAATAAGGAATGAATGAGCATAGTCGTGTCCTAATAAAAATGTATGTATAAAAATCAAGTGGCAGGCAAGCTTTAACCTGGGGCCACAGTGCTGAGTGCTGCTTTAACTAAACTACAAGTAAATACTGGTTATGGGACACTAGCCCCACACTATGAGGAAGCTCCACGGAGTAGTCAGCTGGGGAGCACCAACAGTCCAGTCGAGCGCCCCCACCCGGCCATTGCACCCACTGCTAGTCATATGAAGGCACCATTTGAAAATGGATCCTTTGACCCCCAAATCAACAGCGCCCAGCGATTCTGTGTGGAGCAGAGATGATTAACCTAGCTAAGTCCTGTCCAAACACAGGGCCCACAAATTATAAATAAAATGAAATTGTTGCTTTAAATCACTATTCCAGGATACTTTGTCACTCGGTGGTGGATGACAGGAACATGAAGCCAAACAATTTTTTTCTTCAGTTTTGTTGGAGATAAATAACCATTAGAAATATTAGAAGCTGCATGTCATTCAAAGAAGCCATTGCCATACATTAGAATCGCATGGACAATCTATGCAAGATGGAAAGTTCTAGACCACCTCCCACTCAAATCTCTCTTCTAATAGGATTAGAATGACCCCAGCAGTCACTTAGTAAACAAGTGTCGTATGATTCTGATTTCATGAACTAAAACTCCTATTTGCGTACTCAACAGGGAAAACCAACATACACACATTCACATTTCTCTTATCCTATATCTCCAATTTGCCTTTGACTTGAGCCTCAATAATTCAGTGTGGGCTATGTGTAGCCTCCAGTCTGGTTAGGTCTCAGAGTTAAGAAAATCCTGTGTCAATAAAAACCTCACCAAAGGAGATGGTAAAGCCTGGATCCTCATGAACCGGTAGTTTAATCTAAATTGAACCTGAAGACTTAATTGTCTTCCAATTTTAGAATCTTAAAATATCGACGACGACAACTGCAAGATTGAAGATCTCTGTCTAAGACACAGTATGAAAACTTTTATAATCCTCATTATAATTCTTCCTCCAAAAGGCGAATCTCTTCAGACACCTTGGGGATTTTTCTGGATTCTGTCACAGACAACAGGGCCTTTCTGGAAGGCAGAGCTGCTGGGACTCGGCCATTATCTGCAGATAAGATTTCAAAGGGCTTGTCCGTGTGGGGGAACTCTGGTGGGCGCTGAAAGTTTCCGGAGGTTTGCTTTGAGGAACTCAGACAGGGAAACTGATTTATAAGCACGGGACTGCCCCAGCTCTGGTGAAGTTACACACGAACAGGGTCACAGTCTGTGTGTTCTTTCCTGCTTAAGCACTTATTTGGGAACAAGGAAAAGAAAAAAACCTAAGAGTTAATTGGTGGTCTATTGACCACTTCCCACAGTCAGTCCAAAGAAGCAAACACTATTTAAAAGGCTTTTGATGTGTCTCTAGTGACAAGCTTGAAGTTTTTATTTTATTCGGAGGCCGGGGGATCTAAGGCCTGAGGCTGCATCAACAATACCAATTAACATGGGTGGAGGGGATGGAGAGAAAAAGAAGGTACAGGGAGGAAATGAGAGAAGAGGAGAGGGGAAAGAGAGGGGAAGGGAGGAGGAAAGAAAAGAGAAGAAAGGAATGGGAAAGGAAAAGAGGGATGAAGATGAAAAGGGAAGGGCAGCGAGGGGAGGAAATACTACAACGTTTCCTCTCTCTTTGGCTAAGCCTTAAGAAAACTTCCAAGGAGTCTGTCCTGATAAGAGCTTTCTAGACCTTTATGGATAGTCATTAGTTGGTAAATAGGCACAGTGATAATGATCCTAAAAAATGTTAATCCTTGATACCAGTTATCATAACTGCTCTCTTTCTGTTCCAGAATCGATACTAACCCATGTGGGGCCAGGCAGGTTGAGAGGGAGAAAAAGGAGCAAATGACTAGGGAATGCTTTTGCTCAGGACAAGGCGCCGTACTGGACACATCGAATGGATGCTCCTGTCAGCTTCTCAGACAAGCTACAAAGACGTTAACCATTCCCATTCTACATGTTCAGAACACTCGCTCAATCTCAGCCAGACACTGATGGGTTTAAATTCCCCTCTGGTGGAAACCAAACTCCATACTCCTTCCGTCATAGCCACCAAAAACCAAAAATAAGTTTTAGCTTGTCACTTCAGTGATAAGCAAAGTACTAATTACGTTAGCATTCAGTGGAGGTTTATGATTTCTCAGCCATTGAACTAAAGCTGTCACTGACTGGCATTCAGTCCTCACTCGGACGCAGTAAACAGCAAATACTGTCCTCGGTTCACTAGGAGGAACCTGAAGTTAAGCCTTTTGCCTGGGGGACAGCCAGTGAGGAGGCAGCGAAGGTTTAAGCCAGACAATCTGATACCCAACACCAGAGACTTAAGCGCTGCACATCGCAAACTTATTTTAGTTCAATCAGCCATAAATAAAAACCTGTTCTCGCTCAGCGTGCTAAGAAGGACAGAGACAGAGGAGAGTTTAGCTGCAATCCAGGGGGTTGATAAACTGAGAGATGCCTCTTGGCCAGCATCTGGAGGTTACCAAGGGGTAAGCTCTACAGTGACACAGACCAACATGTCATTCCCCCCCCCCCCCAGTTTCCTCCCATGGCCCAAAATGCAATCAGTCATCATGAACTGCTCTTGGTCAATCATCTCTGATGTTCTTAAAGGACACAATGCTATTTCAAGCCTCCCGTGACTACGGCTGCCGCAGGACCCTTTCCTGCAAGAACAACACCCTGGCTCTCTCCGCTTGGGGCCTGGAAAATGTTTCTGGCATCTTGGCAGAGATGAGAAAATGGAGGAGGGAGATGGGGGCTGGCATGCAAATGTTTACATATAGACAGTGCAGCAGGAAGCTGGACTCGTGAAAGGACTGAGTTCCAAAATTGGAACCAAAACCTTTCAGAAGTTCTCTTGGCCTTGAGATGGGTCAGCTGTTAAGGAGCAGGGCTATGGGTACCACTCTGTTTACAGGTTTGCCCATTACCCTCCATGTAGACGTGACTTTCTGTATCCAAGATGAGACCTGATGATCTTGTTACCTGGGCTGTAGAAACCCAAACAATTTCGAGTCTCCAGGACAAGACTTTAGGAAGAAGGCCCACAGGAGACCGTCTGTGGGTAGACTTTCACATCCACTTGGATATACAAGCATGCCAGGGTGTGCCCAGCATAAAGTGCTGGCCTGTATGCTGCAAACTGCTAATGTAGGGACTAGGAAGAGGGCCCAGTCAGTAAAGCATGAGGACCTGAGTTCAGATGCCCAGCACCCATGTCAAAATAAAATGGCACAATAGTGATCACCTGTAATCCTTGTGCTCGGTTTGCTGGCCGGCCGGCCTACCCAATCAGCAAGACTTCGATTCAGTGAGACCCTGTCTCAAAAAACCAAAATAAAATAAAATAAAATGGAGAGCAATTGAAGAAGATACCTGATGTGGACCTCTGACCTCCACATACGTGTCTACACACACAGGCTCTAGCACACACCTGCTTGTTCATACACAAACACAGGAATACAGATACACACATACACACACGAGCTAAGGTTATGAGAAATAAACAAAGCTGGAAGGGGTGTGCCAACCTAAAAGACATGGCCACTATGCAAAATGCATGATGGTCTTCGGTGCAGTTGGGCCGGGAGGGGAGGAGGAAGAGAGAATTCCTATGAGGGATACGGTGGGCAATTGCAAAATTGAATATGGAGTGTTAGCTAACAGCATTAGCCCAAAGCTAAATCTCAGCTTGAACATCATGCTGAAAGACTGTTCAAAATGGCAGTGGCCAAACCATGTATAAAAACAGAAATTTAACCCCAAACTGCAAGTCCAGTCTACCCAGGAAACCAACCCCATACCATCCGGGATGTCATATAATCACGCAACCTTGTCAGAGCCACATGGCCACCCCTCACAACAGAAATGAAACAGTAAGTAGCTTCTGCAATCTTAAGAGCCCCAAATGGCCAGGTCTTGATGAATCACTGACAGCTTGCCTAGATTTAAGCCTTAGTTCCAATTTAGGATCAACCAGACAGAGCCACCTGCAGCTCCCCCATCTCATCCCATCTGCCCTTTTTTCCAGTGCAAAGTAGTCTCTGCCAAATGATGGGGCTTCACTCTCTTGCCACACAATAAGTAGCCCTAGCTTTGCTGGCTTGTCTGGTCCTTTTTTATGGCCTCATCACCATGCCATGGGAATACCCCTGTTTATTGGAAACATGAGCCAAAGCATTGGTTGTAAAGAGTCTCAAATTACTCAGGAAAAGAAATATGTCTATACAGACAGAAATAAAGCAGGTATGACAACGGACTAACAACTCATGTATCTGGGCCAATGGTATGAAACCTCTTTGTACAATTGTGACAACGTTTTTTTTTAAAATGTGACTTATTCCTGAGTAAGAAGGGTTTTAAGTCCTCTCTACTTGAGTGCTCACATCTTGACCTGTTGGGCAGCCCATCCTTGTTGACCTGAGATTGTGGACAATGGGCTGGAACTTTCTGTGTCGCTTTATCTGTCTGTTCATCCTTTCAGAAACAACAACACGGAAGATGGAGCCCATCAGCCTATTCCAGAGGAAATGATCATATGCCCCACCTACACACAGCAAGCCTTGGTCTCTTTGCTGGTTATTTGTTCACATTGTTGAGCACATAGAGCAGAGATTCTCCACCTGTGGGTCACTACCCCTTTGGGGTCATATATTAGATATCCTGTATATCAGACATTATGATTCATAACAATACCACAATTAGTTATGAAGTAGCAATGAAATAATTTTATGGTTGGGGGTCAGCACAACATGAGGAACTGTATTAAAGGGCCGCAGCATTAAGCAAGTTGAGAACCAGTGACATAGAGAATCTCAAAGCCTTTTTTCCTTTCTCTCTGGGCCAAGAGTGCAAAAGCATTGTGGTACAGAATCACCAGGGTGCTGTTCTTATTATTAGCTCTCATGTGTGCCATAGACTGTGTGATGCATAAATCTCGAAGACTAGGCATTTCAAGGATATCTGGAGGCTGGCCATCAGTTTGTTAATGTTAAAATGTGCTGGGGATGCTGTGAATGTGTTGCTCTGATTGATTGATAAATAAAATGCTGATTGGCCAGTAGCCAGGCAGGAAGTATAGTGTAGGCAGGATAAGGAAAGAGGAGAATTCTGGCAAGTGGAAGCCTGGGTCAGGAGACACTGCCAATTCCCGCCATGAGGAGCAAGATGTAAAGTACCAGTAAGCCACGAGCCACATGGCAAGGTATAGATTTATAGAAATGGGTTCATTTAAGATATAAGAACTAGATAGCAAGAAGCCTGAGCAACACGGCCATACAGTTTATAAATAATATAAGCATCTGTGTGTATTTGGATCCACGTAGCTGTGGGATTGGTGGGTGAGAGAGATTTGTCCTGACCATGGGCCAGGCAGGACCAGGAGATAACCCCAGCTACAAAAATGAGTTCTAGGAACTAGCTAGTATAACTGTCATCCTCCAGAGTTGTTACCTATGCATTCCATAACCTGGCCTTCAGATCCTTCCTCCTACCTTGCAACATATTAAGTTGTTCTATTATGTGTGAGCTCCTCTTATTCATGAGTGCCTCAGTTCTTTGCCTTGGCTGTACACTGAGCTATCTAAGAAGCTTGACAGAGTACTCGTGCTGATCCTAAACCCCAGACACTTAACTGTTCCCGGGTAATGCCTGGGAGTTCTTTTATGTTTGGTTTGGTTGCTTGCCTTTTAGTGCCTTCCCCCACTTCCAGGATTCTTAATCATTCTAATGTATGCAATTGAGATTGAGAACCACTTCTCTCCTACGTTGCTTATAGGAAATATACTCCAAAGTGTTTATGGGTAAAGGAATGTCTGCCCTTAACCCTCAAGTGGTTATAAAAAAATATGCATATCTATAGAAAGAGAGAGGGAGGAGGAAGTAAAGCATACATCCATGAAGCTCTTCCTTCCAAATCCTCCATTACTTTAGGGATGGGCTTGATCATTCATCTGGGTTGATCTCACTAAAGACCCCACATAGAAGCAAGTGTCCTGAGGTGCTGAGGATCTGTGTGGCCTTCACAACAGTGATTTATTTTAAGGTCTTTCCCAGAAAAACAAATTAAGGAGAGATGAGCAAGTCAACAACAAGCAAAGCTAATCACTGTAATTTCCCATCTATAAACTCCCTGCTTGGATTCACAAACCCCCAGTGGCAGCACAGGAAACATGCCCTTGTGACTGTTCAAGTTGCCACAAGACAGAAAACAACAGATTGTTCATCCAGATGTAGTTACAAGATACTGAAAGTACATGGAGCAAAGGCATGATGAAATCGACTCAGATTTACAGCAACAGGTGGTAGCCTCTGAGAAGGCGTAGACATGGTCATCTGGCCTCTTGTACACACTGCAGAGAGAACAGGGAGACCCAGCACCAAGACGTCTGTTGAAAGCGCTGTGGCTAGCATTCAAAACTGGCAGGGGAGGGCACAGGGGTGTGGGGAAAGCAAGCATGTGCCCACTTGGCTCTTAGTCCAAATACTCATAAGTATCATAGAAGGGGCTTCCAAGCATGCCTCCTATATCTTCCACATTCAGCGCAATAAGATCAGTGACTTTAGACAGGGCCTGAGCATTATTTTTAAAAGCTTCTTAGACAAATGCACTGTGTGCTTGACTTTGAAAATGAGTTTCAGGGAAGTTTCTTATCTCTCCAGGCAGGCAGGACACTGAGGTCCCCATGCCCCCAGCTGTCCATCTTACTTCTTTTCTTGTCGCTGTGTTGCTGAAGCTGGCCTTGAACTTGCTCATCCTCATTAGATACATGCATACACACTCACATCCTCTCATACTCAAACTCAGACCCATAGAGCAAGTGTCACAGCAAGCTCATCTAATCCACTGAAGTTTCTTAAATATAAGGCATTTTCTTAACCACACCGTGAGTCTGGGGAGCAGACTGGCTTACACTGTGGAGGTTCTTAAAGCGTCTAGCAGTATCCAGTTCAATGTATGCACTGTTGCATAAAAAGCTGTTGGTTGATTTATTTAAGAAGATAGATTCAAGACCTGATGTGCCCCTGTGATTAGTCCCTGATATAAAGCATCACACTTAGAATGTGTTTGCTTGTTTGGAGACAGGCTCTAGGATAGCCCATGACATTCTGAAACTCCTTATGTAGCCAAAGCTAGCCCTGAACACCTGATTATCCTTGCTTCCACCTCCCAAGTGCTGGGAAGGCATGTGATGCTGTTCATAGAAGCTATGTGACTTTAAATTTACTGCTTAAAACCTTTTTATAGTTTAGCCGGGCGGTCGTGGCGCATGCCTTTAATCCCAGCACTTGGTAGGCAGAGGCAGGCAGATCTCTGTGAGTTCGAGGCCAGCCTGGTCTACAGAGTGAGTTCCAGGACAGCCAGGGGTACACAAAGAAACCCTGCCTCAGGGGGAAAAAAAGAAAAGAAAAGGAAAGGAAAGGAAAGGAAAGGAAAGGAAAGGAAAGGAAAGGAAAGGAAAGGAAAAGAAACCTTTATTCACATCTGTTTCTGTACCAACAAAATGAGAATACTATAGATCCAATTCATAAGGCTTTAGGTAACAAAAGCAAAGTTGCCTGACAGCCAGTCAGCTTCTCTCACTAGTCACTGCTAAGGACCAAAGTTTGCTCTAAAACTTCTAAAGTCGCCCCAAAGCCCAATTCAAGCATGTTTCATCTTTTCTAAACAGTGACTGGGATTACTTAGTGAGGATGAGGAGTTAAAAGGCCCACTACTCCATGTTTGCTGCTGAGAACCCATGCTCCTGTCTGGGTCACCTTGTCCCTCCCACTCTGATTATTGTCACCTGAAAAGAATCAATGGGCAGGAAGGATATCTCAGTGGTTAAAAGAGTACGCTGTTCTTCAGAGGATCAGAGTTTGGTTCCCAGCACTCACATAACGTGGCTCACAACCGTTACTCCAGTTTCAGAAGATCCAAAGCCCTCCTCTAGAAGCCAAGGGCACTGCACTCGTGTGCACAAAACTACACACAGATACAAACATATACACCTAATTAAAAATAAGATAGTTTTTAAAAATAATAACAAGCAGTCATGATTAGTCAGTCAGTCCGGGCTCACTGGTTTCCATCCCTTGTTACCACAGGATCCAGAGCAGGAGGCAAACATGTCAAGATCAGGTCTAGAGAGCAACACTCCGATATCTGGAACGTTTGGAGTCCTTTAGAGCATTTGAGATACCCATCAGCCAGGTATAAATAACTTCGGAACCACCTATAGAATTTGTCACAGAGGACAGCCAGGGTGGCTCTGCTCCCTTAGACTGACTCCACAGATCTGAACTCAGTCCATGAGTCTTCTTAACAAAGAGCCAGGCAGCTGCGGAGCCACACCTAGAGAAACACTGACCTTACAGGATGACTTACAGGGTGACCTTGCAGGATGACAGAGCACTCTAAGAAGCCAAGTGCATTATGGGAAGAACGCAGTCTCTGACAGCAGAGACAGCCTGAGTTTGAACCAGTTATTTCATCTCAGCATGAGCTGCATCCTTCGTAAAATATTGACTTTGTCACTATACTATAGAGTATAGATAGAGTATATAGATTATAGAGTAACAAGGCCTGTCTTATGGAATTATTAAAAAGATATTACATGGGGACACTGGAGAGAGGGCTCAGTGGGTAAGAGCACTGACTGCTCTTCCAGAGGACCCGGGTTCAATTCCCAGCATGCACGTGGCAGCTCACAGCCGTCTGTAACTAGTTTCAAGGAACCCAACACTCATGGCAAAACACGAATGCACATAAAATTTTTAAAAAGTTATATGTAAAAATATCTGAAAATCCTCTAATACAGTACCCTGACTCTCCATAAGTTTATTCATTGTGGACCAAAGCACATCTCAAAAATGACTTGGCTTTCTTACCTGGGATATTGAGAGAGAATGATGTCTTCAGCCAAGCTGTGAGAGATAGTTAGAATTAATAGGTTGGGAGTACCGCCTGAGTTGCTACGGACAGACCAACAAGGGCCTCCTTTACCAAGGGAGACTCCCCAAGCTCAGTTCTTCACCTGACTTGGTGTTCCCTACCTAACCCAAGAACTTCCTTTCTTTCCTTCTGGGAATGTCTTTCAAAGGCTGGGAATGACTTTGTGTTCTAACACTTGGCTGCCCCCCCCCCCATAATAAGCAACAGATAACAAGAGCAATCTTCCAAAATACACAGAAAATGCCACAAAGCTCTTGGGCATTCTTGAGCATTCCAGCTTCTCTCCGTAATCGTCCACCGAATCTTCTCAATGCTTTTCCACTCGGTATGCAAGGGGTGCCCTAAGGAAACGGCAATGGCTGCTCCGATCCTGGAAAAGGAAAAGTTTATTCCAAACTGCCATGGCTGTGTACCGGAAAAGCAGAGAGAAGCGAGATGGGGGAAAAGGAAGAGGAGCTGCATAAGGAAAGCCAGAGAGATGGAGCGAGTTTAGTGTAGGGGAGGAGGTGAGAAGGTTAGGACACTAGCATGGGCTTTGAAATGGACAACAGGTACTTGAGATACTGAGGAAGCCTGGAGGCCAGCATGTGTGGGAGGTCAACTGGCTCCCACATTTTACCCCAGGGTACTCTTGACGAGTGAGGGATAAGAGATTTAGATAGAAGGACAGAGGGGAGAGAAACAGATAGAAGCACAGGATAGCCTCAAGAGGGCCTGGATCCTTATCCACCGGCCCCTTCTGTCTCTTCTAAAGGACTATTTTTATAGGAATGCCAAGGGGTGGAGCAAAAGACCTCCCCCAGCACAGCCTTTCCCTGGTAACCATGCACATGGTCAAGCAATCCTCTAATGCAGCTCTGCTGGGTAAACTAAGCTCAGATCTCACTAGGAAACCTTTGTGGACCTCCACAAGCATGGGCTTTGGTATACTAATAGGCATCACAGGTGGCCTTCTGCCAGAGGGACTCCTGCTTTTGACAGATGGGAACCAGTTTGACAAGTTCTTGAGGAATGCTGGCTTTTATCTAACTACTAGAAGTCTTCCTATAGCCCATGTTGAGCTCATTTCTGGATATTTGGACTGCCTTTGGAGTTTGGGGAATTGGAGGTTCTTTTGGACATTAAAAAACAAAACAAAACAAAAAACTGTACTTTTATTCCTAGGGGTGGCACTCATCAAATTTCTCATCTCCTGAACTTCCCCAGACAGGGCATAGGACCCTCCCTCTTCATTAGGTCTCTTTTCTCAGCCAGAAAGCCCTAGGGTCAGACTTTGGTGTCTGTAAATGTCCCTTCAGGTGTCCACTGGATGGCCTGCATCTTTGAGGAGCCGCCACAGTAACACTTGGATCCTTGAGTCATGGCCTCTGCACACTTCTCCTTCACCGGAGAAGTGATGAGATGAGGCTGTAATATTTTTAGGTATCTAGAGCCCAATATGCCATTCATATTTACCCACACACCCCTACCTTAAAAGTACAGCAGGGATCCAGTGATAGCAACAACACAGAGCCAGAGCGGGAGCAACTTGTAATTCCTCACAATATGGCCTCCACCTCTTTCCTCATCTCTCGATAGAAAGTGATCACATGCCGAGAGCATTGTCTTTGGGGTTGTTGTATTGATTATGTCTCCTGCTACAGTGGTGTCGCCAGAGTTCACTTCCGGAATCAGATTGTTCTGGCTCTGGGCCCAGGCTGTTTCATCTCAGGTATTGTTAGACCCTAAATTAATCTGTAAACCCCGCCTTCCCAAGGGCAGGTAACTTCCTGGGATTCTGGGAGTTGTAGTTCTTGGAAAATAACAAAACAAAAACAAAAAACGCCTCATGGGAAGGTATGGTGGCCTATGGGTTTTGTCCATATAAGCCAACATTTGTCTCAAGGCCACTCAACTGGAAAGTTTCCAGGTGGTGGTCCTAACCAAATTCCATCTTGGTCAATATTTAAAATATTAATAAAAGGTTGCTTTAATTTGGCCGAAATGATGGAACTTTTTTTTTTTTTTTCTGACGAATTCCAGGATTAACAGTATATGATGTTGACAGGCATGCTCCAGATTACCACGACCAGACAGGAGTCATCTTCTATCCTCAATGAGGAGTCAAAAGCTGCTCATAAAGTGGAGTCTCTCAAGGCAAGCCATAGTCTAAGAAGATCACTATTTGACACAAACGGTACAACTTAGAGCGTGGCACAGCCTGATCTCAGCAACTTCCATTTTCCGTCTTCTAGGAGGTTGGTGTTATTAACCTCCAGACAAGCCCACATGTCTACAACCAATAAAAAGGACAGATCTGAGGCCTCTAAACCTGATCCATCACCACCCATAGTTTTCTGAGACATGCCAGCTCCAGGGAATTCAATTTTTGAGGTCTAGCCACTTGCCCCAGAGAAAGAAAACACAAAGCTATGGCGAAGAGGCAGGAAAGGATTTTAATCAACACAGCTAAACTCTATCATGAAGACAGAAAGCGTACACATTTCAACCATCTTCCCAGTGCTGACTTGAGCTCTAGATTTAAACAGAGGAACAGCGGGGCAGCCGGCAGGAGGTGTGAATAACTAAGCAGTCTCGGTCACTCTGGGTCTGCAAGGTGATCAGAAGTCTCCTGCTGCTCCAGGAGATAAGCAAGCTCTTAGGAGATGACTGCTCCTGCTTATGGGAGTGCCCTGAGCAAAGCTCTGCTTTTCCTGGAGACCAAGGTGACATCCTTGCAGCTTTAGGACAATCCCTGGGGACTCTGATGCCTCCTGGGTGTCCGGGACAGGACACTGTAAGGGCCGGCAGTAAGATGCCTGCTGCCTTTATCTGTGTCCTGGGCAGGGGATGAGCTAGGGTAGATAGCAGTTCTTAGACACCTCTCGAGTGATTAGCATGCTAGCATGCAGAGCAAAGCAGGAGTCTCCCGATATGCCAGATTCAAAATGTCTGGCATTAATTTACCTTTGTAGGCTCAAGTGAGGAGTCAGTGTTTTATGGTTAAAGAGGGTCTGAGTCAAAAGAATGTAGTCCTGGGGGAGGAGTCCCTGATTCCTCAAGCCTAGAGTAGTACTAAGGCCATGTAATATGCTAACACCGAAGAAAACTAACTGGATGAAGAAGGGTCATGAGTGTACTATGCCAAAAACACAGCTGTGTCTTTCCACAATGTCAACGTTTATTGGATAGCAATAAATTCACAAGGTCCGGTGGCTTCGACGATAGAAACTTGACATATAGTCCACCTATCTTGGTAGCCTTGCTGAGGTAAATGCAAGATTTTTTTTTAATTTAATTGTAGTTACTAATATTAGTTTTCATATCACACAGCACGTAGTAAATATCTCTCTGTCTCTTTCTCTCTCACACATGTGTGTGAGCATGCATGAGTGTGTGTATGTGTGTGTGTCTATAGGTTACAGAATAAATACAGGCTAAATAGTCTGCAGCAGAGTTCAAAGGATTTCAGAAGGGGCTAATGTGCTGAGAACGAGTCTGGATTGATAAAACAATGAAGTAAACCAGTGCCCTGTGGGAGCTGCTGGATTCAGGTGTGGGAGTGAAGTCAGAGTTCAGTGAGGTGAAAAGTCTGAAGCAGGTCAGGTCCCAGTCTCGAGGGATGAACAGGTGGATAGGCCGGCAGTCAAGTAGGCCGCATCCACAGCAGGTGACCAAGCTAAGCCAAGGCTCCAGGAATAGTCAGAGTCCACATCAGCATTCGCAATAACCGTGGGCCCAATTGTTCTCACACACAATCCTGACCACACTGGAGGAGCTGGGTATGGCAGGATGAACAGGTCAGACCTGGGCATGCAGCTAAGGGCACTCATCATGGAGCAAGCAGGCAGCAGAGATGCACAGAAGTCAAGGCTTCCTCGACCCAGGGAAGGCGGGATTCAGGAAGTTTCAGTGGGGTAAATGAAATCAGGGTGGGGGTGGGGTGGGAGGTGGATCTACAGTTCTTCAGGTAGTCTACAGCAGGAGTTCTCAGCCTTCCTAATGCTGTGACTCTTTAACACAGTTCCTCTTGTTGTGCTGACTCCCAACCATAAAATTATTTTCGTTGCTACTTCATAACTGTAATTTCGCTACTGTTATGAATAATAATGTAGTATTTGATATGCAGGATATCTGACATGTGACCCCTGTGAAAGGGATGTTCAATCCCCAAAGGGGTCACAACCCACAGAAAACCTTTAGAGGGAAAAAATGGAAAAGATCCTTGCTTTCTTTTCCTAAAAGACCAGCCCCAGCCCTTTAGGACAGACATCTTAGCAGAGTATGCAAAATGAACTTGAGGTAACCTTGCCATGAAGGACGAATAAGAGCCCCCACAGAAGGGGAAGCATATTCCAGTCAGAAGGACCCAGACAAAGGCCAACAGCTGAGGCAGAATGGGATCCAAAGACTCTGATAAACTTCCTGCCTAGGCAGGAAGTGGTCCGGCTGTGCAGGTTAAGGGTCACATAGATAACTGTAAAACAATTTATATCAGTTTAAAAGCAAATGAAAAAAAACTCCACTACCAGAGACAGCAGTTCTGACGGGGGTGCGGTGAGAGGTCAAAGGGCAGAGCGCTCTGCCAGTGACAGCGTCTTCATGGAACTTCAGAACATGGAGACCACCTGGGGCCCACCCACTCTTTACAAAAACAAAATCTTCCTCTTCTAAAATAGGATTCAAAGACTGAATCTCCTAAAATAATTGTCCTTAGCTCTTCCTTTCCCTTTGTGAGTTTGGAAAGGAACAAACACATCTTCCTTGGTTGGACCTTTTTTTGTGTGTGTTTGTGGTAGACAGACCCTGCCCCCCACCCAGGATGGGTCACTGGGAAGAACACTTTAATCAGACCACCACCATCCCAACAATTTGAGGAGATAAAACACATGTTAGTGTGGGCTTTTAAAGCTAGTTCTTCACAGAACAGAATAATCACACAGCTGACTCTCAGTCTCCCAGAATTCACTGGAAGAAAAGGTGGAGGAGGTCCTGCCAGACCGCAGTGGGGGCAGGGTGACTTGAGGGAGGTAAAGGCAGTTCAGGAGGGCTTCCGTCCATCATGGAGGGGAAGGCGAAGTGGATCAGCTTAGTTAGAAAGCTATGCCCGTCTGGGGCAGAGTCTGTTTCTCTAGAGGCAAATCAGAAAGCACAGAGCAAGGCAGGAAGGAAGAGAGAGAGACTGGGACTTCAAAGGTCGGTCCCTAGGGACCTGCTTCCCTTAGCTAGGCTCCACCCCCAAAGTTTCCATAACCACCCCAAACAGCACCACCATCCAGAGAACAAGCATTCCAAACAAGAGCCTGTGGGAGGCATTTTACACTATAAGAAGTGTTACTTTTAAGCGTATTTTATGTGGCTTTTAAGTAATTAGTTCATATAGTCATTCATTCAACAAGTATCTAGTAAGGGTCTACTATGTGTTACATATGTTGGGCCTTAGGGATACAAAATTAAACAAATCAAAGCCCACCAACTGCACACACTAGAGACAGACAACAGACAAATACATACACGTGTAACTATAAGCTTTCTTTTCATTTCAAGCTAGGTTATGACCCAAGAGAAGAGGCAATAGAGAAGGGAGTCTGGAGGGGAGGAAAGAGTCACTCAAAAGGTAGCACTTAATCAGAGATCACAGAATGGACAGAGAGAAAGATCCCCACAAATAAACCAATGTTGCATTCGAGGAAAGGGCCAGTGCAAAGGGTCAGGGGTCAGAGTGCACACAGTTAGCAGATAGCCCTGTTGTGTAGGGAGACAGGTTCAGGAGATGAACTCCAAGAGAAGGATCAGGTTAGATAAGACGAGAAGGACACATGAAGATTGGGGGTTTTGGTGAGCAAGGTGGGAAACTGAGGAGGCTGAACGGTGATGTGGCATGAGCTGACTACTGTTGTTTTACTTCCAGGGGAGGGTTAATTCCTTGAGCTGCTGTGCAGAAATAGACAGCTGGAAGGGGAGAGGAAGCCACCAGGAAACTAGATAGAAACCACCACAGTGCAGGTGAGAGGCGGTGGTGGTGGTGGTGGTTTGGACAAGTGGTGAACACAGCTGGACTCCAGGCATGCTTCAAATATAGATCCAAAAGGTCTGACTCATGGGCTGAACGTCACATACAAGAGAAAGGACAAAATTAATCTGGTGTATATTTATTATGCTTATATTTAGCCTGAGTGGTGCTACCATTACCAGGAAAGGGGACACAAGGTGGTGCAGCTTTGGGAAATGAGGCAGGGTCTGGAGAACTTTATGTGAGATGTTGGCAGTATTTTTTAGACTTTTGATAGGGAATATAGGACATATAACTGGGAATATGAGTCTGGGATTTGGGTACATATTAATTAGCATTCTCTAGACTAACAGAACTTATAGAATGAATCTTTCTATATGCTTTATTAGAATGATTCACAGTCTGTGGTCCAGCTAATCCAAGAACGGCTGCCTATGAATGGAAGGTCCAAGAACCCAGCTAGATTTAGTCTATGAGGCTTGAAGAAGTAGGCTCTCATGCCAGTGAAGGAATGGACTTGTTAGCAAGGGGGAAAAACAGGTAAAGAGAGATGCTTCCTTCTTCCATGTCCTTATATACACTTCCAGCAGAAGGTGTGGTCCATATCAAAGCTGTGTCTTCCTACCTCAAAGATCCAGATTAGAAGTGGACCTTCCCACTTCAAATGATAGAATTAAGTAAAAATCCCTCACCAGTGTGCCCAGCCACTTTTGGGTTTTAGTTAATTCCAGATATAGTCAGGTTGACAACCAACATGGCCATCACAGGGTATGAAGACACAGACTTGAGAGTCACTAGTGCTTAGGTGGTGTCCAAAGCCAGGAGACAGAGGAGAAGGCCTAGAGAGTGTACACAAATGGAAAAGAAACCTGGGGCTGAGCCTGGGCCGATCTGACATTCACAGGTAGAGAAGAGGAGGCCGATGTAGTCAACAGGCCAAAGAAGCCACCAGGCTCCATGTGGGGAGCATGTTCTTAAAAGGGCCAATGACATCAAAAGTCTAGTGAGTTAGAACAGAAAGCAGAAACGACTCCAGTCCTGGCAATGTGTGGCGGCAGCTTGAAGAGAGACCATAAAATGTTACACTATTGGAACAGTGCCAAAACACAGAAAGTGGGAAACAATTCATTACAAGCAAAGTTGTGGGTTTATCATCACAACCCAGCAATTCTTTATGTAAGACCTATCACAGAGGGATTATAGCACACATACCAAACGTTCACAGTAGCATTGTTCCTAACAGTCCCAAGCTGATGAGAACATGTGAGATCATGGGCCTGCCCCTTTAAGACACTGGTCACTTTAAGTGGACAGATCCCACACACAGAACTGGGTTCTCTCTCTCTCTCTCTCTCTCTCTCTCTCTCTCTCTCTCTCTCTCTCTCTCTCTCTCTCTCTCTCTCCCTCCCTCCCTCCCTCCTCCCTTCCTCCCTCCCTCCATCATTCCCCCTCTCTCTGTCTCTCTCTCTGTCTCTGTCCCTCTGTCTCTCTCTGTCTCTCTGTCTCTGTCTCTCTCTCCCTCCATCTCCCTGTGACCCCTTCCCTCAGACAGAAGGGTAAGAGGCTATGATGTGCTGTGGCTTCACAAACCCTATACTTGGCTCCTCTGTGCTCCTTGCCACAGAACCAATAAGAGATACACAGACAATATACAGAAGATGTGATAAATGGGTAAATGGAGGAAAGAACAGACAGTCTTCCAGAAACAGGACCAGAGACACACTCAGAAATCATGTCTTACCAGCTATCTGGAATCCTTTATCTCAGTCACATTGACACTTAACATTTATCCATCACTGTCTTCTTAAACATGTGATTCTCAGTGGGGCGCTGGTGGTGCACGCCTTTAATCCCAGCATGTGGGAGGGAGAGGCAGGCGGATCTCTGAGATTGAGTCTACAGATCAAGTTCCAGGACAGCCAGGGCTACACAGGGAAACCTTGACTTAAACAAACAAACAAACAAACAAACAAAAAGTTATGGCCCTCAAGTTTAAGTGGGTAAAGTGAGGATCCACTCAGATAGCCAGCACCCACATAAAAGCCAGGTATGACTGCACACACCTACAACCCCAGCCCTGGATGGGGGAAGACAGACCAGGAGGTTCACTGGGGCTTGCCAGCCAGGTGACCTAGTCAAAATGAGGAGCTCAAAAAGTTAGGTGGAGAAGTAATAGAGGGAAGCACTCACTATCTACCTCTGGCCTACACACACACAAAAACCACAAATACACACACATACCTACACACACATTTACATACATATACATACACTACAAAAAGTGAATAAAAGGAGGAGAAAAGTTGAGGTGTTGTCCATTGAATATGAATGTGTGTGTAGGTAGGTGAGAAAGTAGACCTTGGGTTCCAAGGTGGTCGAGAAGGAATTGTAGAAGTGAGTAGCAAACTTCATATTCTATACTACGAACATCATCTTCAACTCAAATATAATTATTCCTCTAGCTTGGGCTTTAAAACTCTATCATTAGACTTTTTTCCAAGATTCAGCATTTCATGTACTTTTAAAATTCATTTTTTAATGTCCATAAAGATATGAAAGCCCTTGGGGAAACTGGGTTGTCCGAATGTGTCCTAATAAGCTTCTGCTTTATGACAGGACCACTGATAATATTCAAAAACTCCTGGGAACCACACAGTCTTGTGCGATCTTCACCAAAGAAGGGGACATTGCAGAGAAGCCATAGGCTCCGCCCCTTCCCAGTACAGGCTGACACGAGACAGCTCTACCAACCCCATTCCATCACCAACAGATTTCAGCCAGGATTCTCAGCCCTGTCAACCTCGGTCTTCTCATCCATAGTAGGAAATAAAGTAGTGTCTACCTCCTCAATGCTGTAATGATAAAAGAAGAAAATTTACATAAAGGGCTTAACAAGATTCAAGGCACATAGCAGTTAATTAAGAAAAAAATCATGACCCTGCCCCCCAACCAACAACTTGAAGGAAAGTATCCCATGCCTGGGACTGGGACTAATTTTTTTGGTCATAGTCTGTGGATTCTGGAAGGAGCATTTCCCATTAGACCTTGACCATAATATCCTATTGCTGATACCACATACTTTGGTCACAGGACTTAGAGAAATCTAGGTGGTACTGAACTGGAATCCTCCTCCATAACAGCCAGATCTCATAGTGCCAAAAAGTGCTAGGCAGACTGCAAGGAATGAAAAAAATACCAGCCGTCCTGCCCAGATATGAACCCAGTTAAACTACAAGAGCATCTAGTCCATCAGTGCAATGGCGGCAGCAATGTTTTCGTGGGTAACCAAATGAACAGGGGGAGCTCATGCATGGTACTGGAAATCTGACCTGTGGTCACAGAACCCAGAGGAAATCCTATATAAACCTATAAAAGAAAACCTGCTATAACTGATATAGAATCCAGCTTCCTTCTAGATATATAATCCACATACACATCTATTAGTCCAGATCTTACCTCTCATCAAAGATGCTTCTTTTTATAATGGGTGGAGGTTAACATAGAGAGCCACAAATAATCAAAGAGCAGAAAATAAGTCACTGTGGTGTATTCATCCCCAAATGGGACATCTATATCAAACTCATCCTCAAGGCTCAGGGGTTATCTCAAAAGACAAGGCAGAAATATTTTAAGAGCCAGAGGTTGGAGAAAATTACTACGAAACGGTGTCTTCTGGGCATGATGGGCAGTTGCACAAGTTTGAACTCACAACACCTGTGGTTGCCTCCACAAGACCTGTACCAGGTCAGGGTAGTCAATAGTCCAGCATGAATCTGGGGGACTCACAGGGACCCACTCTTGGTTCATAAGCTATAAGTAGTTGATGGCCACTAAGGGAGAGAAAGTTTTCTTCAGGAGTGGAGCCCTTGTTAGATTGCCCATCTTATATTGTGGTTGGCCCTACATCACATGCTTGTAGATAGATAGATAGATAGATAGATAGATAGATAGATAGATAGATAATGATGATCATGATAGATAGATAGATAGATAGATAGATAGATAGATAGATAGATAGACAGACAAACAAAGATAGGTAGGTAGATAGATAGATAGATAGATACAGACAATGATAGATAGATAAATAGATAGATGATAGACAGATGATAGATAGACAGATAAAGATTAGATAGATAGAGAGATACAGACAATGATAGATAGATAAGTAGATAGACAGATGATAGATAGATAGATAGATAAAGATTAGATAGATAGATAGATAGATAGATAAAGATTAGATAGATAGATAGATAGATAGATAGATAGATAGATAGATAGATAGATAGACAGATAGACAGATGACAGACAAATGAAAAGACATGACACTGAGTAGGATGTGAGGAGATGGACCAGAGTTGGAGCAGGGACATGAGAAGTATATTTTATCAAAATAAAATACACTTGTGTATAAGTGAGAACAAAGTTTTAAGAGACCAAAGAAGTTCACAAGTATTTAAAGCATTTGATCTGCTTTAAGGATAAAATAAAAAATAGCTGTAGTTGTTGGCTACAGTGTTGGCTGGCTCTGGCTGGTGGTTATGGTGTTGCTGTGATGTAACTGAACTCTGAACAAGATGATGAGTACTTGAATACCTCGTTGATGATGAAGTTCAGCCTCATTGGTATTCTGTTCTGTAGGTATACAACATTCCCTTGACTCAAGACAGGAAGCATCTTGCTGTTTCTAGTATCTTACATGCATCCTTTCACTTAATGCTCACAAGAGAATTCAAAGCCATATCTTGGCTGTAAGAATCCCTACCTTTTAAAAAAAACCTTCATTTATTCTTTGAAATTTTTATGCACAGAATATATCTCAATCATAGTCACCCTTCATGCCCCCTTCTACTCTCTCTATGATAGATACCCCATCACTTCTCCCTCCCAACTTCATGTCCTTTTATAATAACTGTTTATATTTTTAACCTATTGAATACACTTGGTGCTACCCAGATTGTAGTTGGAAAGTTTCTCTGGTCCCACCAGGCCTCCACAGTCCTGTGGCCCGCTTATAAAATAATCACTCAGAAGCTTATACTAATTATAACTGCTTGGCTATTAGCTCAGGCTTATTACTGACTAGTTCTTACACTTAAATTAACCCATAATTCTTATCTATATTTAGACATGTGGCTTGGTACCTTTTCTCAGTTCTGCCTTGTCATCTTGCTTCCTCTGTGTCTGACTGGTGACTCCTGACTCAGCCCTCCTCTTCCCAGAATTCTCCTTGTCTGCTTATCTCACCTATACTTCCTGCCTGGCTACTGGCCAGTCAGCATTTTATTTATCAACCAATCAGAGCAGCACACATTCACAGCATACAGAAAGACATTCCATAGCACCATATGCTCCTAAGTGTGGGGTCCTCTACTAGGGCATGGGGAACCTTCCACCGAACATACTTCTAAAGAAAATGTACTCTCTTCTCCAGCAGCTATCAGTTGTCAGCAGCTCCATAGTTAGGGGGTAGGATCTCAAAAGCCCCTCCCCAATCCATTTAACTGGCTTGATCTTGTGGCAGTCCTGTGTGCGTTCATGTATCCAACAGCCATATCACATCCAGAGGATTATGGCATCTCACAGTTCTCTCCCCATCCTCCAGCTCTTAGATTCTTCCCATCCCTCAATGGTCCACGAGCCTTAAGGCATGGTACCTGCTGTGCAGTAGTAGCAAAGACTGTTTATGTGGATAACCAGCTGTTCTCCTGATTGGATCTGAGACCCGCCCCACAGAACAGAATCCATGACTGGTAGGGTAAACATAGCCGGAACTTCTTATTGCAGGGCATAGTGGTTAATGCAGAAACTGATCATTGATCCAAGTTTGTTGCTGAAAGTCAGCAACTGTGAGTGTTCTGCTGCAGACAGAAAATCTTTGCTCTTTTCTCAGTGAAATTCTCTTCTTCCTGGTGCAGCTTTCTAGTCCTGGTCTTAGGAAGGCCTCGAAGATATCCGCTCCTCTCCCTCATGCAGCTTCCTCCTTCTTCCTCGGCAGCAGACTCTTCAGAGTTGACAGATATTTTGCTGGTCTGGTGGCACACACTTCTAATCCCAGCACTTTTGAGGCAGAAGCAGGAAGATGGCGAGTTTGAATCCAGGCTGGGATACATAGTGAGACCCTGCCTCAAAAAAAAAAAAAAAAAATTAATAAATAAAGCACAGGAGAAGACGGATCATTTCTTTCCAGATATTTCCGAAGGAGCAGCCCTTCTGTCTGTAATCCCATGATGCAACCCTGACACCTGACAGTGGCTATGCCGGCCTCCCATCAGCCAGCAAGCTTGGGATGAATTTCCAGGGTGCATGGGCACTGAGGGGATTGTAAAGGAAGCACATGAAATAGCTCTTAAGAATACAGGACAAACCGGTTATGAGAACATCTCAACAACAGTGTGATCTCCGGCAAATCACATCTCTGTCTTCACCCCTGGCTTCCTGGCTTGACATGGGGATAAAAATGATATGCAGTATCAGTGTGTGGACTGGCATGCTGGTTGAAAAAGACAGTGCCAGTTATTACCATGGAAGACTCCTACCCAGAGCCACACTTCTGCCTCGTGATCAGAACCCCAGTTTCATGCAGGAAAGCTCGGTATCTGCCTCCTAGATTAAATTAAAACTGACCCGATTTGGGAGGGCAAGCTTATTCCCACTTCCCCAACTTCCCTGTGCCTATGAGTGTCCATCTGACCTTGTTCTGGTCAGTGAAACATAAAGTCACATGAGAGGCTTCCCTATAAGGGGTACAGGTGTGAGATGATACACATTGTGGTGGTTTGAATAGGTATGGCCCCTATAGACTTCATGTATTGAATGCTTGGCCCATAGGAAGTGGCACTATTAGGAGGTGTGGCCTTATTGGAGGAAGTGTGTCACTCTTGGGGCAGGCTTTGAGGTCTCATACATGCTCAGTCTACACCCAGTATTAAGACTCCTTCTGCTGCCTGCAGATCAAGATGTAGAGCTCTCAGCTCCTTCTCCAGGACCATGTCTGCCTGCATGCCGCCATGTCCTACCATGATGATAATGGACTAACCCTCAGAAACTATTAGCAAGCCCCCAATTAAATGTTTTCCTTCGTAAGAGTTGCCATGGTCATGGTGTCTCTTCACAGCAATATAAACCCTAAGACACACATTAAATACTCCTATCTCATCTCCCACCCCACCCTCACAACCTGTTCACAAAATACTTCACAGATAGCCTTCCAGAAGAATCACCACACTTGTGGCTTTCTTGACCAATCCCATACCCTACGTGCCTCATATATTGTATGAACAGCATTTTGGGCAAGGCTTGGGCATTTTGCGCTGCCTTAATGGGTAAACTTCTCTTAATAATCTGGTCTCATTCTTGTCCTTGAGGACAGAGAAGGAAGGATTTGAATGCTTGAGCAAATGCATAGAAAACACCATGCACGGTGGCTGTAACCCATAGGTTTCTCAGTAGAAGGCAGCTCTGACCACAGTCATGATCATTATACAACACAAATCTATCCTCTGACTTCCATATGTGCTTATGTGTGAATCATTCACTGGTTCTGCTGGGGTCCTTTGTACAAAATAACAACATAATTCACAGAGGAACTTGACTGTGTATAGTACACACACACACAATAGTGATGGTGGTGGTAAGTGCATGATGTATTGTATGGGCATGTATGCTGCTGCATACATGTGAAGGTCAGAGAAAAGCTCTGTAGAGACTTCCTTTCTTCCTGCCTCTGTGTGGGCTCCAGAAATCAAACTCAGGTCATCAGTATTGCACAGTAAATACCTCCAACCCCTGAGCCACCTCATCAGTCAGTTGAAAGTCTTAATTCTTCAGCAGATTGCCTTTGGATTGACTTAAGCTTCACCCTTTAACCCAGACCTCTAACCTGTTATCCCACTCTGCCGATGGGAGACGCTTTCAGCCACAACAAGGACATGGGCCAGTTTATTACTCTGAGTGTGTGTGTTAGAGTGAAGGCAAGGTGAGACCTATCCCTTAGTCTGCAGTTCCTCCAGGAAGAGATGTTAAAGAAGTCAGGACAATGTCCTCTTTCAGGAGGACTTGTGCAATAAGCTTCCTCAGCCCAGCAATAAATAAATACCAGTAGTTCCTGAGCTGGTACACCAAGTACTGTGGGGGGATGAAGAGAGATAAACCAGGTTGAAGGCAGCCAAGAGGAAACCCAAAATAGGAGGTTGGGAAGACGGCTTTGCATTCCGCCCGCCCGGTTGGCCATGGTCTGTTGGGATAGTTTCTGGTCCTTGTACGTGACAATGCTATTGTCCTAGAGATAGGAAACAGGGATGTGACTGGGGCTGATGCTACCACAGTGAGGAAGACACAAGAACCTACCCTGGGCAGGGTGGGCAAAGAGGTAGTTCAGGGAACACTCCCAAAGCTCTCATCCATTTGAAAACCACGGCCCTCAGAAGAGCCTGCTCCATGCCAGCTGTCCCCTGCACGCTCACGTGCCTCTCCTTGAACACACTCCAAGTGGATCTCAGTTACAGCTTCCATAACCAGAGAGGCCACAGCTTGGAAAAGGTCACCCATCCTCAGGCTCCCATAGCTGGTATTTCTTCCTCTTTAAATCCCACGCCCCAGGCTCCCGCCCAGCTCTCTCCTCTTACCTTCCCTTTTAACAGTCTTCCTGGGACTCCCATCCACATCCAAGGTTTTATGACCACCCCGCTTGGATGAGCCCCAATCTTGAGCCCATGTCTGATTGCTCTCCCATGTGCCTGGCCTGGGTTTCCCTGGATGGACACTCCCCAGGAGCAAGCATGGCTAACCCTTGTTCCTCAGCATGTTAAGTGGGGAATAAATCTCATTGCAGCCAGTGAAGAGAACTACATCCTCGGCTTGCAGACACCTTGTTGTGTTGAGGTTGTCTTGGCCTCTGCTTCTGTAAGATCGAGCTCTTCATCCACCCACCGCCAAACTGTGTTTCCCATTTTGTTGGTTTTTCTCACTACCCATTTCCTTCTCGGTCCTGAGATGTGGGTGACATCTCTATGCCCATGGTTCTCCATTGCTTCCTATTTTCAAGATGTCTCCAAATCCTTCCCTCTCATGCCTCTCACCTGTTCTGTGTCCTTTCCCCCACCTGGAACATGACTTGTGGGGAAGTCATCCTTCCCACACCATAGTCATTTGTTTACTTCTCTGTATGAGTCATGGAACACCAGTACCTGTGGTACTGACATTGGGCCACATAAAGGAGAAGGGAACCCCACAAATCCAAATATTCCCTTCTTTGTAGGCAGATGTTTCTCTCCTGCCTGCCTGTTCCCAAATACCCAGCAGCTGCTTCCCAAATAATTGACTCAGAGACTTAATATTACTTATAAATGCTCGACTGGTAGCTCAGGCTTATTACCAACTAGATCTTACACTTAAATTAACTCATAATTTTTACCTATGTTTAGCCACGTGGCTTGGTACCTTTTCTCAGTACGACATTCTCATCTTGCTTTCTCTGGTCTGGCTGGTGACTCCTGACTCTGCCCTTCCTCTTCCCAGAATTCTCCTAGTCTGGTTGCCCTACCTACACCTCCTGACTGGCTACTAGCCAATCACCATTTAGTAAACCAATTCGAGTGACAGATCTTTACAGTGTACAAAAGCATCATTCCACAGCACTTCTTCTTTGAAGGGAAATCCCCCAGTGAGTGGGAGGTGGTGAGGTGCAGGGGAAGCCACGAGAGTCAGAAATGCCACCGTATGCAGTCATGAGCAAGTGATATGGCCTTACTCAATCACAACCTCCATCCCAAACTTGAAAGGTGAAGAACAGCACCAAGAAGCAGGTTCATTTAGAGCTCATCCAGACTTCAGCTATGGCTAATCGCTATGCCAAAGGCACTCACTGCCAATGAGTCCTAACCAGCGGAACACTCCTGGGGATGTCCAGGGCTGTATTCCCTGCAGCCTGGCCTGCTGGTTGGCCCACTGGGTTCTCCAGCTTACCACCAATTCTGTGAAATGACCATTACCCTTTTATGAATAAGTTGAGCTAGAGTCAGCTTTTGGGGTGCAGAACCAAGAACCCCAACTGACAGTACCTCATCTCAGGGGTCTCAGAACCCCAGCATCGAGCAGGGTGCCCGATATCCAACAGTTCTAATCAGGGTGTGGATGAAGAGACAAGTGAGCACAAAATGGAAAGAAGAGAGAAGAGGGGTGGGAGGGAGCTTTTCTCCCTCTTGGGAGAAGGGGGAGTGAGAGAAGAAGAGCTGGAGACACAATGCCCTCCCTGTCTGCCTCTGAGCCTGGGGTCTCTTTGGCCTTTGGACCTTCCTTCTCACCTGCTGAATCTTAAGACTCTGGGAGAATGTGAGAAAATGTTCCATCTCCAGCCCTGAGAAACCAATAGTCCTCAGCATCCCCTGGGCAATAAGCTATAGTGAACATTTCTCAATAAACTGACATGACTCCAGCATGACTCCCATTGAGAGCTCAGGAAAAAAAGAGAGAGAGAGAGTAGGTTCTGAGTTGTGGCAGGTCAGACAAAGCAGAGAACAGAGAATTCCGGAAGGCATGTAAATAGCTCCTGTTCCGTCCCCATGCTTTATAGAAACCAGCTGAGTACAGACGTGGGTATCATTTTCTGGATATCATGCTGGTATTCCCTTTGACCCAGTAATTCCATTTCCAAGCAATCAGAAACACAGACGATTTGTGTATAAAAATAACCATGCTGATGTTACTGATAAGCAGAAGAAAATGGAAGTAACTTAAATGTCTAAAAATAAGACACGGCTGTGTCTCAGTAATGCAACAGAATCTTAGGCAGCTGTTAAAACAGTGCTCACAAAACAGTTCTGAGGACATATGGTGATGTAATGCTATGTAGAAAAGACACACCACATGGAAAATCATGTACATAGTGTTGAACTTGGTCTCAAATAAAGAAAACATGTGCATTAGGAGAAAGGCTATACAGAAACCATCAAACTCTTCAGAGGGGCTGTCTTGCCCTGATGAGCTTGTATGGGTTTTCCTCCTGAGTTCTATAATTTTCTACAATGAATCAAAATCACCTGTTTTTATTTGGTTTTGTTGTTGTGTTGTTATTGTTTGTTTGCTGAGACAGGGTTTTCTGTATAGTCCTGGCTGTCCTGGAACTCACTATGTAGACCAGGATGGCTTCGAACTCAGAGATCCGCCTGCCTCTGCCTCCCGAGTGCAAAATCACTTTCTTGATAAAGAAAAAGAAATAGAAAAATAAAATGAAAGAACAAAAAAATTATAATCGGGGGAAATGATGTCATTATATTACAATCTCGAAATAAAAGAAATAATTGTTTAAAAATTTAAAATTAGCCAGGAGGTAGTGGTGCACATCTTTAATCCCAGCACTCAGGAGGCAGAGGCAGGAGGATCTCTGTGAGTTCAAGCCCAACCTGGTCTACAGAGCAAGTTCCAGGACAACCAGAGCTATACACAGAGAAACCCTGTCCTCCCTCCACCCAAAAAAAAAAAAAAATTAAAATCAGTAAAACAATACCAACATGCACCAAAGCACCATATTTTGGCTTTGAATTCTCAGAAGTCTTAGTTGACCCAGGGGCTAGAGAAGACCCCCTTTCTGCTTCAATATTTCATGTTTTACCTTCCTCCTTCCTCCTCCAGTGAGACAAAGACTGAAGGCGCTGCTATCTCCTGGACCCAGACCTTCCCTACACACTTTTCCCCATTGCTTCTCTCTCTCTCTCTCTCTCTCTCTCTCTCTCTCTCTCTCTCTCTCTCTCTCTCTCTCTCTCTCTTTCTCTCTCTCCCCAGGCTTGCACCACTCTGCACAGACTCCCAGCCTGAATTCATCAAATTTAACTGTTCTACTGATCTGCTCTCTTGGGGAGGTGTGCCACCTGGACAGATGTCACAAACTTGTTCACAGTACTTAGCACTTTTTTTTTTTTTTTTTTTCGAGACAGGGTTTCTCTGTGTAGCTTTGGAGCCTGTCCTGGAACTCACTCTGTAGACCAGGCTGGCCTCAAACTCACAGAGATCTGCCTGGCTCTGCCTCCTGAGTACTAGGATTAAAGGCGTGCGCCACTGCTGCTGCTGCTGCTGCCGCCGCCGCCGCCGCCGCCACCACCACCACCTGGCTGTACTTAGCATTTTTTAAAACATTTATGCTATTTTTATTTAGGGGTGTGCGTGCATGCACATGCGTGTGTGTGTGTGTGTGTGTGTGTGTGTGTGTGCGTGCGTGTGTGTCCATGTATTGGTGAGAGTGGAGGTCAGAACAGGGCATCAAATCCCTTGGAGTTAGAGTTAAAGGCAATTGCAAGCCACCCACATGGATGATGGAATTGAACTCCAGTTTTTTGAGAGTGCTGAGCCATCTCTCCAGCCCCTCATTCATAGTATTTGTGAGTAGGATGTGTTAGATGTGTTTGGCCCACCCACCACCTGAAGAGTTTCCAATAGCTACCCCTCATCTACCAAGCCCCACTCTATCCATGTGGAATCTGTCTGGATGCTGAATACATGTCACCGGTGTATTTGTTAGCAGATCCAGCATCATGGCATGGGGCGTTCTGAGAGAAGCGGGAGTGTGCATCCTGCACTGAATTCATGCCTTTTCTAACCAAATATAGAGTTGCTCTTTACTCAGTAAACAATGCAACCTTTTGACTAATCCCACTTTCTTCTTGCAACAACATAATAAATGTTAGAACAAATCTCGTGCAATTTAACTGCCCTTGTCATGGAGCCGTTCCCCCGCCAAGTTCAACTAATCCTCGGTTCTGCTCCAGCTGGTTCTGAGTTGTACTGCTGGTGTTAATTGCCGCAATAATGAATTTTACAGCAATAAAGGCTCGTTACATGCCAAGGGCTGGATTCAACTCATTATTTCCTGTAATATCCACAAGATCCTATGCAGAATCGGAGACATGGGAGGGTTAAACACTCTGGCCCCAAACTCTAACGGTTCTCTCACAGCTCCATCTATGAGACAACGAAGATGTGGTTCGTTTTCCTTTTTTTACTGTATCTGCTTGTTTATTTTGTGTGTATGTGGGCACACACATGCCACAGCCCCGTATGTGGAAGGCAGAAGATAACCTGTGGGAGTCGGAGTTCTCCTTCCACCATGGGGATGCTGGTGGTCAAACTCAGGCCGTCAGACTTGGCGGCAGGTGCCTTTATTGGCTGAGCCATCTTGCCAGGCTGAGCGATGACTCTGACTGTCTCCAGCTCACCTCCAGCCTTGAACTTCTGCTCTCCCTGGCTTGGTACTACTCTACTGTGACTTTTAAAACGAATCGCTCTAGATATCTGACTCACATGCTTCTTTTCCAACTAATCCATCAGTCTCATTGTCTAATGTGATCCTTGGTTATTATTTCCATAGTCCTCAGAAACCTTTGAAAGCGCCAAATTGCCTTCCCTTAAAGTATAATGGCGTGTGTGCAGCGTATGTGTTTGTGTGTGTGTCCACACCTGCCAAGCCAGGGGTCAGCATCCTCCCCTCTCACTCTGCATCCTATTTCTTTAATCCTCATTTATTCGTCTATTCACTTGTACTGTGTACAGGCCTGAACGTATGGGTGCGTGCCACATGTGTGCAGGAGCCCACAGAGGTCAAGAGCCAGAAGCTGACCTCCTAGAACTGGAGTCACAGACACTTTCAAGCTGTGGGTGTGCTGGAAATGTGGGTGTGGGTGATGAGGGTGCTGGGAACCGAACCTGGGTCCTCTGCAAGAGCACCAAGTGCTTGCAACTGCTGAGTCATCTCTCCACATATACCCTGGTTTTTACTTTTTTGCCTTTGAGACAAAATCTCTCACTGACCCTGAAGTTCACTAGGAAATGAGACCCCATTGTTTGACCTGCCTGCCCCACCCAGTGCTGGTGTTCAGTGACATGTCACCATCTATGCCTTGCTTTGTTTTTGTTTCTGGTTTTTTTTTTAAATATTTTTTAAGGTTTATTTATTTATTATGCATACAGAAGACGGTGCCAGATCTCATTACAGATGGTTATGAGCCACCATGTGGGTGCTGGGAATTGAACTCAGGACCTCTGGAAGAACAGTCGGTGCTCTTAACCTCTGAGCCATCTCTCCAGCCCCTTGTTTCTGTTTTTTGAGACAGGGTTTCTTTATGTAGTTTTGGTGCCTGTCCTGGATCTCTCGCTCTGTAGACCAGGCTGGCCTCAAACTAGCAGAGATCTGCCTGGCTCTGCCTCCCCAGTGCGGGGATTAAAGGCGTGCGCCACTGTCACCTGGCTCATGCCTTGCATTTAAGTGTGTGTTTGGGACCCGAACTCACGTCCTCATGTTTGAGCAGCCAACACGGCACTGACTGTGCCGCATGCCCAGCCTCAAAACGTTTTGGTTTATAAAAGTTTTCCTAGAATACCGTCATTTCTAGGAAAAAGTGAGACATGGTGGATAGTTGGTCACTGTTGGTTTAAGTACAAAATGGTTTATCCTCTTGAAGTGTCAACTGGAAGCACAATGTGAGCCTCGGTTATTTTCATAGTCCTTAGAAACTTTTCAAAGTGCCAAATCTCCTTCCCTTAAAACATAATGGTGTGTGTGCAGTGCATGTGTGTCCACACCTGTAAAGACAGGTGTGAAAAGTTCAAAGGCAAATCTTCCCACCCACAACTCCACTTTGCAGGGAAGGGGCAGGGTGTACTTGTGTACAAGAACATGTGGGAAAATAGGCTGCCACGGGTGTATGCAACCTCAGAGGGCTGCAACGAGCCCAGATAGCATCAATGAAGTAACAGTCAGACCTGCTTCAACACCAAGAGCCCAGATGATACCATGAAGGAACACTCAGACCTGCTTCAACACAAAGAGCCCAGATGGCATCTGTGAAGGAACAGTCAGACCTGCTTCAACACAAAGAGCCCAGATGGCATCAGTGAAGGAACAATCAGACCTGCTTCAACACAAAGAGCCCAGATGGCATCAGTGAAGGAACAGTCAGACCTGCTTCAACACCAAGAGCCCAGATGGCATCTGTGAAGGAACAGTCAGACCTGTTTCAACACATCTGCCCCGGGGGAAGAAGCTGTATGCAGCAGCATCATTACAATGCCCATTATGGTCTTAGTTATTTGAGTCTATATGTGTGTTAACTAGACCCTTATCCTTTGTTATCTAAGATTTTGCAGCCTGTTAACTCTATACTTACTGAATTTTTTAAAGTAAAAGAAACAGAAAAGGTGTTCAAATATAGCAATCAAAAGTCATAAGTGTGCCGGGCGGTGGTGGCGCATGCCTTTAATCCCAGCACTCAGGAGGCCGAGGCAGGCAGATCTCTGTGAGTTCGAGGCCAGTCTGGGCTACCAAGTGAGTTCCAGGAAAGGCGCAAAGCTACACAGAGAAACCCTGTCTCAAAAAACCAAAAAAAAAAAAGTCATAAGCGTGTTCAAGTCAAAGGAGATAAGCAGGCTTCCAGGAGCTCTAGTGGGTGCACTCAGTACAGACCCGCAGTCAGGGGGAAAACTGAATACTTCATAGCTTTGAGCGAAGATGAACTAAGGGTCTGGTCACTCCATAAACTCCCTGCCCCTGAGCAGTTTCTCGTGGGACATTCCCCGCCTTCTCCCCGGCCACACTGACTCATAGGTCCCCTTGGGATGGACACTTGCTTCTTCAGACACCCCTACTGTGCTGCTGTTCCTCTTACATGCCGATGGAGGCGCCCCCCCCCCCCCCCCCCGTGTCCCGCCACGAACAATTTCTCTGAATTTGTGTTTCACCTCAAAAGCCCACCTGGGTTTGGTTTTCTGTTCCATATCGTGTTATTTGTCTTAACAAAAGTAAGTGAATTTTCTAAATTCTAAACAGTTAGGAGTTAGACAGACTCCCTGGTGGACAGACAGATAGGGAGAGGGATCATGACTAGATAATAATGGTGGCAAATTCCCAATATGGCCAGCTTCTTCTTCAACCTCCTGACTGAGACAAAAGCCCAGCAGACCCCTGCTGATGGACAGGCTCAACAAGTTCAAGGCGGGATCAGGACATGTCACTCAACAGTTCTGGGCCAATCAACCATTAGCTTTCTTCAAACTGACCAACCTAAATTAGGGGATGAAAACTCTTCAAAGGCTTTAAACCCCAGACCTGGAGAAGACAATAAATTCTTCAGCTCCCTGGGTCCACCCTCTGCAGAGTGTCTACTTCATGTGTGTGTTTCCTCACCCCAGTGAAGACCTTTCTTCAACTGCTGATTCCATCCAAGGTGCTTGAGAGTTCTCTCCTGCTACCTTTGTGCTTCAGGTTTTTACTGCTTTTTAATTCTTCAACTGGCAGGAAAAAAATGAACCTGATCTAAACCCACTGGACTGTACCATTTTAAAACCCCTAGACTGTATCGAGTGAACTTTGGAAAGGCACCCAGATTTATTATATGGCTTCGTGCACTCCCAGCAACATTCCCAGATATAAAGAAGAGGCTGGCTCTGTGCTCCTCTCTCACTTCACTGAAAGAGAGTATTTCCAGGAGACTGGCAGAAGTTCAAGCTTAAGGGACCACCTGACTCTAGCGTCCACCCTTTGTAAACTCAGCCTTTTGAGTGTACTGTACACCTGCCCGAGACTAAGCAGCCCTCCTCCAGTCCCTGCTTGGTGCACCTTATCACTTCCCTAGTGAACTCCAGGCTGTGGCTCCCAGAAGAATTTTAGCAAAGAGAACCAAACTATTGTTATCCAACTTGGGGGTGACAACCTGTACTCCAAGTCAGGTGTAGCCACCTGGCCTCAATAAGCCAATTAAAGGAATCAAATTCAAGTGGAAAGCAGAAAAGGGAGATGTATCCAATGTGGCCATCTTGGGAAGAGGGACAAAGAGATCCAGTAAACCCTCAAGTCCATCTTCAGGGACCGGAAGTGCGATCAGAGTCTAAATGGAAGGCCTTGGACATGCACACCAATGCAGTCCCATCAAGCTGTGGTCCCGCCCATCACTGGCCTGTCCTCGTCTGGGCTTCAGATTCATCCTGTGAAATGTTCCAACAAGTAGTTGGAGCTGTGCAGAATCTCTTCCCAGGGACAAGCTCCCCCTCTGGCTGGTGCCTTTTCCTTCTCCCAGCATAAGATTCCCATGGAAATCCCCATTTCTTTGGGGTCCATTGTTTCAATAGTCTGATAGTCAGATTGAGAGGCCCAAATGTCTCTTTAGAATACCATCTTGTCTGACAGGTCTGTGACATTACCTGCTCTGTTTTCTGGCCAGATAGGTGTTAGGTCTCACAGCCACTCCAAATATCCAGAAATGAGCTTAAACTGGACTATAAGATTTCTGGCAGTTAGATGAAAGCCAGCATTCCCTCAGGAACTTGTGAAACACACACTCCCATGTGCCAAAAGGAGTCATTTCCTTTACCACTGGTGGAAGGGACATATGGCTACCCGTGACACCTATCAGCTTATCAAAGCCCATGTTGGCCCCGGGGCTCCTTCAGTATCACAAGTATCTGTTGTGCATTTCAAAGTTCATGCTAGCATCCTGCTCTTCTCACCTCCTCCTCTGCCCTAACCTCCCTCCAGCTCACAGGCTTCCCTCCCACCCACAGCCTCATACTCCTGATAACCAGCTATCCTCACGTCTCTCGTCTCTCTCTCTCTCTCTCTCTCTCTCTCTCTCTCTCTCTCTCTCTCTCTCTCTCTCTCTCTCTCCCCCCCCCCACTCTTTCATTCTCTTCCTCTCCTCTCTCTATGTTATCTCTGACTATTGCCGCTTCTTCTCTCCTGATTCCGCAGGCCTGGCCTTGTCCAGTCTGTGGCTGTGTTCAGCCTACTTCTTTCCCTCTCTGCTCTGGAGTCTTCCAGATGCCTCTGGCTGTTCTCTCTCTCATATCTACAATAAAAACCTTAACCATATCATAAAGAGGTCACGCTGGCCGTTTCGTTACTGCACCCCCCTGCATACAATAGGCTTCTGAGATTTATGCTTTAGAGAAATTTCTCTTAGCTGGAGAGAAATAAAGACAAAAGTGTAGGAGCCTCTATTTCAGCATCCGACTTCCTTGGGCTTTTCAGTCTGCTCTTATTAAAGGATTTCATGTGTCAAATGTGAGAGACGGTTTTAAATATAGACTTGTACTTCAATAATGACTCATTTAAATCATCCTGACTGACTTTTGCAAAAGACAGAGAACTGAAGGATATTCAAGATGAAGGACAAACTGGGCCAGTTGGGACTATCAGAAATGCTGAGCTTTGCTTGGCAATATTTTTAGGGTATGGTGATGAGGACTGGCAAGATGGCTCAGTAGATAAAGGCATCTGTTGCCAAGCCGGAGGACCTCAGTTCGATCCCCAAAACCCACGTGGTAGAAGGAGAGAACCAAGTCCTAAAAACTATCTTCTGACCTCCACACAGGCACAGTGGCACGAGCATGCATTCACACTCACACACACACACAAAAATTTTAATGCAATGAAGTCACAGTGCTAAATCCTGTGCTAGAATCTGCCTAGAGATTTCTGAGCCATGAAGAACATTCTGATGGGTTTTACACATCATATCTCAGACTTGTTTTTGGAGATTAAGATTCTTTCTTTGTTCCTAGGTCTTGTCTTTTGGTTCCTTCTTTATTTATATACCATAAATATACAATCTGAAAAAGGCCAGAACTAGACACGTTTGTCAATTTCTTCAGATTCTTCCCAGAATTGGGGCAAGACTTAATGTTTTACCCAATTCTATACCTGATTCTGTTGGAAATTCATTTTTAGAGAGTTTTTCAGTAGAATAAGACTTTCTATTTTTATATTTCCCTTTAAAAATGACCAAGAGAAACACATAAAACCCTCCAGCGTTTTTCTCCCTGGGGTCAAATCTCCATGCTCCTATTTGTCATTGGTGCCATAATGTCTTAGGAGGGAACCCCAGAGTGGTAAGAAACTTAGAGTATTCCTGCAACGGTTTGAGAGACAGAAATGTGAGGTTAGTTTTGTAGCTTCTCTGCCTAGGAAAAAGAGCTCCTTGTCAGGAGCTACTTACACAGAAGGGGGGGGGGAACCCTCATGTTCCATGTCAAAAACAAAAAACAAGGCCAAGCACCAGTTAGGTGACATGCCCCAGCAGGAGGGAACCCGGCCTGCTGCCTGGCCACACTAACCAGGGAGAGGATCACACCACCATGAAAGAGTCTCAAAGTCAAGGGCATCTGTTCTGAGATGTGGAGTGCGTTTGAACACCAGCTTGGCTGGTGCATGAACTCAAAGTTACTCAACCTCTTGTTTGTTCCTCTCAAAGCTGACATCATGAGTCCTGGAACACATGTTTGTGAACACCTAGCATACACAAGGCCTTCTGTGTGCTGGGGGAGGGGAAGTGACCGACCAGCACAGACAAGGTCTCCGCCTTGGGGAAGTTTATATTAAAAAAAAAAAAAAAAAAAAAAGCAAATGCAACAAGTAAGAAATAAACAGGATTTTTTTTTTTATCATGAATGCTATAAAGAAATAACGCAGAGTGATGTGATAGAACTCGATGAGGGGATGGTACAAAGAAACAGGAAACACAATGGAGCTGATCAGTGAAGAGAAGGGCCGTTCCCGCCATGCAAATGTGAGCACACGGACTCCCTGGGAAGAACGGGGACTGTCTGAGATAACTATGTGGAAACTCTTCGTACAGGACCAGACACAACAAATGGAAATTGCTCAACAGATGTGGGCAGCCATTATGATTCAGTGTGGAAAAAGTCCCCGAGTCGGGTCACAGGGAAGCCGGGAGAGGAAATGTGCAAGCCCTGGAGAGCAGACTGTACAGCCTTGACCACAGTCACTGGACGGGACAAAAGGCAGGGGGCGGGGCTGGCTCAGCCGTAGATAAAGGGAAGCCTCATGCAACGATGGTGGGAATGAAGACTAGTCTAGCCTCCAGGGAAGTGGGTAGGAGACTTAAAAAAAAAAAAAAAAAAAAAAAAAAAAAAAAAAAAAAAAAAAAAAAAAACAAGACAAAAAAAAAGCCAGACATAGATCTATCATATAACCCAGAGAGACCACCTTTGGCTTCAGCACTATTCACAACAGCGAAGGTATGGAACCAGCAGAAGTGCCCAAGAACAGAGGGAAGAATACAGAAAGGATGACCATTTTAGCCATAAAACAATGAAGTTATAGCATTTGTGGGAGAACCTGTACAACCAGAGATAGCCATGTTAGATAAAATAAGCCTTTCTCAGAAAGATAACTATCGTGTGATTTCTCTCAACTGTGGCCCTAGATTTTATGTAATCACATGAAGTCATGTGTGTACACTAAGTGAAAGTACAAGTGAATTTGTCTAGGGGACAAAGGGGACGAATAAGGGGGGAGGGGAGTGAAGAGGGAGGGCAGGGAGATGGGGTGCAGGAGCAGGTGCTCTGTAGTTGGTTATTTTTCTTTAAACTCTTTGCTCTTTGGGGACCCATCACCCAGCTCTCAAATAAACACATGAAGACTTATTTTTGCTTACAAATGCCTGACCTTAGCTTGGCTTGTTTCGATCCAGCTTTCCTAACTTAAATTACCCCATCTACCTTTTGCCTCTGGGCTTTTACCTTTCTCTCTTCTATATTCATTTCTTTCCTTCTTACTCCATGGCTGGTTGTGTGGCTGGGGGGCTGGCTCCTGGCATCCTGCTCTTTTTTTTCCCCCTCACTCTTTCCTCTCCTCTTTTCTCACTCTTCTGTTTATTCTCTCTGCCTGCCAGGCCCACCTACTCTCTTTCCTGCCTAGCTATTGACCCTTCAGCTCTTTACTGGACCAATCAAGGTATTTTAGGTAGACACAGTAACACAGCTTCACAGAGTTAAACAAATGCAACATAAAAGAATGCAACACATCTTTGCAGCACTAAACAAATGTTCCACAGTATAAATGAATGTAACACATCTTAAATATTCCACAACAATGCTCAGTATACGATATATACCGGTATGGATTTGTTTTTAAAAATGATGAAGTAAAGGCACTGGGGAAGGGAGTCTGGGGAACCCTAGAGCTTGTACTCCATCTAGAAGGAATGGCTGGAATGCACCCACACCCTCCATTAGCCAGGCCGCTATAACTTGAGTGTGTCACTTTTGCCTGCCAGGGCATTCCTCTTGGTTCACTCAACCTATGCGCCACCTGCCCTCTGCCCAGGTGTCCTGGTCTCCTAAGCAGCGTGTGAGCAACCAGAGCATGGAGGGGCTGCCTAACCTTCCTGCACCACAGACAAGGATACAAGACCAGACAAGCTCTGAGGCTCTACCAGCAGTTCACGAAGTCTTGATGGAAAACTGTGCCTCCCCTATCCAAAAGGTCACTTTCCATTTTGGTCCCCTCTCCACATGCCCCACAGGTTAAGAGGTGACGTGGATAGAGTAGTATGAGAAAGAGGAGACAGCTTCACAGTCCATTCACCCCGGAAATTTATGGGGTCGCAGACACCACAGTGGGAATGTCCCCACAGCCAGAGAAAGGCTTCAGTGTGCTAAGTTCTCTGACTGTTGAAGGAATTTGGGGAGTGGGAGAATCTGTGGGGATGATGGGAAAGATAAACTAGCCATGGAATTATTACTTTGGGGGTGCTGGCTGTGAGTGCCGCAGAGCAGAACATCAGAGTCCAACCCTAGAGAGCAACTCCAGTCCTATCAACAGGACAGTAACCCAAAGCACTGGTGGTCCAGCCTTCACCACAGAACCACAGTCGAACCCAGCAGACTCGGAGGTATCATGGCCACTCATGAGCTGCTTTCAAATCCCCTGCTGCAGTCAGTCTTCAGAGGAGAAGATGGCAGCTCAAAGGGGTCCGAGGGACCCTGCTCCTGGACGAGTCAAAGCCTGTGAGACTTGGAGATGCCTTCCACCCGTGGAGAGCACAGAATCCTATCCATGCAGCAAAAAAAAAAAAAGATCACACAGAATGCCCGGTCCCATCACAGGGATTCCAAAGCTTTGGATGGTTTGTATTTCTGGGCACCACTGAGTTCTTTCCTTCTGAAGCCTTTTATAAACACTGGGAGCCCATGCTCCCCACTTTTCCCCCCATCATGACCCTCAGTCACCTCACTAAACCCTCTTCATTTGGGCCTCATTTAAATAGGCTGGCAAGATGGCTGTGGGTAAAGGACCCACCCTGCTGCTGCACCTTATGACCTGAGTTCCAGCTTGAGACCCACATGGCAGAGGGAGAGAACTGACTCCCACAAGTTGTTTGCAGCCACACCCTAGGGTGCAGGCACAGGCACCCCTATACACACACAAAATAAATATCAAATCAATCATTCTTAAAAGTAAGTAAGCATCAAGCCAGACAGTGGTGGCCCACACCTTTAATCCCAGCACTCGGGAGGCAGAGGCTGGTGGATCTCTGTGAGTTCGAGGCCAGCCTGGGCTACCAAGTGAGTTCCAGGACAGGCACCAAAGCTACATGAGAAACCCTGTCCTTAAAAAAAAAAAAAAAAAAAAAAAAAAAAAAAAAAAAAAAAAAAAAAAAAACCCGATAAATAAATAATCTACATAAAGGTTTCTCAGATACTTAAGAGTTTGCACCCCATCTGTGTGCCCCATGACCCCCAATACCTCACCAATCACATATTTTATAATTGCTTGTATTCTCGGTCCCATCTATGTTCCTTAAGGGAACAGGCTATGTTTATTCACTATTATAGCCCACGGCCCCAATAGCACCAATACATTGTTGATTATCTTAACCATGGCAGGACCAGATCCCAGTGTCTATGAGCTCACATGATAGGCAACTAGGCAACTCACTTTCTAGGATATTTGTTCTTCAACAGACTCTGCCCCTGAAAGCTCCAAGTTTCTTACTATTGAGTTTTTTTTTTCTCTCTCTCTCTCTCTCTTTCCCTCCCTCCCTCCCTCCCTCCCTCCCTCCCCTTCCTCTACCCTCCCCCACTATCAAAGGCTTCATATGACTCCAGAGGTCTGGATAATGCCAGCCCATTCCAGGGCCAGCCAGCTCCTCTCTACAGACTGGGCACCAGTCCATTTCATTTTTCCCTCCATTGGTACGAGAAGCCCAAAGGCAGCCAGGAAAACAATCCTGGGACTATCTGTCCTTTCTAGGCCCTTGGGACTAAGAGCCTAAAATTCTGACGGAGGGAGACAAGCTAGCAGTCCTTGGTTGGATAGGTCCCTTGCACTCCCTCCCTCCCTGGGCCCATCTGATTTTGCTCTCATTCACCCGGTTCCCCACCTCCACTCAAAACTTGATTTCTACTTTTGAAAGTGATTTTTTTAATAGACCACGGTTAATATATTTGTAAATATATGCCAAGTTTACTACAACCCCTTGGGTGTAGCACCTGCCTGCAAGGTGAGATCTATATTGTTATCTTATAGCCTATCCCCTCAAGCAGGATTATTTGGACCAGCATGAAACACTAAACCCACTTGAAACTCGAAGCTGGGACCAAGAGAGTCTTTTCTCTGTCGAGCCGGTCCTCTAAGGGAGGTGTGTAACTAAGGGGTTGGGTGATGGCTTCTGTCACCTCCTAAGTGCACTGGAAAGTATGGAAGGCTGGCTAACAGAGAGAGGAAAAGGAACTGGAGACACAGACGCACAGTGTGGGTGTGTTTTTCCATTCCTCCTTCTGTGGCCCGGTCACATTCCTTCTCACGGGCATCTCTTCAACCCTTAGCACTTATCTGCTAAGACAGGTTCTGTTGCAGGCATGCGTATTTGCACATGTGTAGAGGCTGGTGGTGAACATCAGGTGTTTTCCTCTCTCGCCTCCTAATTTGTGGAGCTCTCCCTGAACCTAGAGGTCACTCCATTTGGCAAGACTAGCTTGCCAGCAAGCTCTAGGGATGCTCCCATCCCTGCCTCCCCGGGGCTAGAAATACAGGTGCACAATGCTGCTGTGCCTGGATTTTTACAGGGACCTGGGATCTGAATTCAGGTCCTCATGAGTGCACAAGCAACTTACTGACTGAGCCATCTCCCCAGACCCTGGAGTCCCTTTAAAAAGGAAGCTTTGAAGTTTTGCCTGTGCCATGCCGAGCACTGTCCTCTGGGTTTCCGTAGGTCTACGTTTCTCACTCTGCTTTCCTGCACTTTTGGAATTTACTTGGGTTTAAAGAGGATCCAGGAAAGCTCTGAACACAGACTCCAGAGTAGTGGTTCTCAGCCTCCGGATCGTGACCCCCTTGGGGATTGAATGACCCTTTCACGGGGACCGCATATCAGATATCCTGCATATCCGATATTTACATTGTGATTCATAAACCTAGCAAAATTACGGCTATTGAAGTAGCAATGAAATAATTTTAGGGTGGAGGGGAGAGGCGGTCACCATAACATGAGGAACAGTGTTAAAATGTCGATGCATGCAGAAGGTTGAGAGCCACTGCTCTAGAGGATCGTAGAGTAAAGAAGAGGTTGCATCAAGCACATGGATTCAAATCAGAATCCAGTCAGGCTGGTTGCAGAGGCCAAACTTGATCAATGATATATTTTTTGACCTCCCTGCGCACTGTATGGAATCCGGAACACAGTGCATCTTTTCAGATAAGGAGCATAAATTTCCCACTCTCCCACCTCTGTGGTTAGAATGTTTGATCTAAAATCTAGATATTCCCCGGGAGAGACGGGTACCTCACAGCCAGGTGTCTGTCAGAGGCCTGGGTGTTTTCTTCCTGGGACTCTGACTCACACACCATGCATTGTGTGCCAGCTGTGTGCCATTTTACTCAACAATTAGTATGCACCCTTTGAGGGGGATGCTGGGGAGGAAGACAAGCTCTCCTGTTCCCCTAAATCAAGATGATGGAACCAGAGCAAAATGCAAGTGCAAGGAATGTCCCCTGGTCTCTGGGCCAGGAAGACCAAACAAGCAAATAAAGAAGAGCTGTTCGGATGGAGAGGATGAGACACTCCGTGGGCTGCGAAAGGTGGCTCACAGCCCGGTGGGAGTGGTGCATCGCCTTCAATCCAAGCATTTGGGAGGCAGAGGCAGGTGGATCTCTGTGAGTTCGAAGCCAGCCTAGTCTACAGAGTGAGTTCTAAGACAGCTAAGGCTACTCAAAGAACCAAAACCAGGCTGTCTCAAAAAAAACAAAAACAAAAACCAAAACAGAACAAAAAGGTGGTTCAGCCTATGGAATAAATAGCACTCCAGAGAGGAAATACCCGAGCATCCATACAGTGACCTGAAACAGAATAGACGTGGGAGTAAATAAAGAACAGAAAAATCTGGAGCAAGCCTCCGTATTGTCTTATGGATAACATCATAGGATTATTATTAAAACAAATCTGACCGATCAATAGGACTGTTTTCATTTTGACAAAATTAATGGTACTTTGAAGTTTAAATTAAAGTAGCCTATACTTCGGGGCTGGGGAGATGGCTCAGTGGGTAGGAATCCCTAGCACCCACAGGAAAGAGCCAGGCATGGCCTATATGTCTGTGACCCCACCCCTGGGGAGGCTTAAGACAGGTGGATCCTGGAGCTTGCTGGTCAGCGAGTCTAGCCAAATCAGTGAGCCTGAGCCCAGTGAGAGCCGCTGCTTCAAAGCAGTGCCACAGAGAGCAATAGAGGAAGATATAAAAGTCCTCCCTCCGCAGGGGCGCCGGGGAGCGTCTACACATGCACATGCATTCAGACGTCACACACGTGCACTCACAGTCTAACTATACTTCCAGTCACGCTAATGAATAGCCATGAGCCTGCTAACCGGGCTGAAAAATAAAAGGCCGTGCAGCTGCTCTGTGCAGGCCTACGACTCAATCCCTCTTCTCTGTGAGGCCCTCCGCCCCTTGTTTCCATTTCCCTGCCTCAATTTTTCCATAGCCCCACCCCCGACTCAGGCTCAGTTCTTGGGGACCCTTCCATATGCCCTCACACAGTGTTCCATCCCAGGACATCCTTTCAAGATATGTCCTAATGGAGTACTTCCCTCCCCCACGCGGCCCCATCTGTGGCCTGACCCTCCACTCTGAGATAAAGGATGCTGGAACGCAGAGGTTAATAATGGTTAATTACAATTCACTGGGCACACACAAGCATCATGCCAAGAGTTCAGGTGGGAGAATTTCAAGCCAATCAGAGAGACCGAGTGAGGGTCTTTGGCTTCCCACAGATGAAACCCAGAAGGAGATCTTCACCCTACCGGCAGGGCTGGCATTGAGTGGAGAAAATCTTGGGAAACCACAGGCCAAGTCGTTCGAAGCAAAGGGCAGAGCATGCCTTGCACATCCGCTGTGCCCTCCTGTACCCTGTCCTTGTTTTTCCTCTCTCCCCTGAAAAATAACTGCAGATATGGAATGTGATTCTAGATAACTCAGGCTGTCAGGCTTCATTTGGTCTGGCACATCATCCAGGCTGGATGAGCCAGCATACAGGGAGACTAATGGGGTTTGGGCAGGCGGAGGAAGGTGAAGACACCAGGAACTTAAGAAGGCGAAGACCTGGAAATCTAGACCCAGCAGCTTCCATTTCTGGGCTCAGAGTCCATCTGACAGCCAAAGACACTGCTGACTGCCCTGTGGGAATCCCCAGCTTCTCCTAGTGGCCTTGGCAAGAGTCCACCATGACGGTCATCTCTAGGAATTCCATTGTTTACAGGACTCTTCCCAGCCAGATTGCCTCACAACTGCCCCTGGATAAAGATTGCTGCTGCTGATATTCCCATTACACAGATGAGTAAGCTGAGGCCCAGAAGTCTGGTGATTTGCCCAAGGTTGCACAATGGATGAGAAGAGAACAGAGGCTTCACCCTAAGTCAACTCATTCAAGCCCCGCCGTCCTTTCCTTCCTCTCCACCCCATGGTCAAAAGACTGCCCAGAGTGCTCTAATTCCACTTAGTTGATATCCACTCACATTGACTGCAAGCAAGCACCTGGTGTTGGGTAATGTCAAGGGAACTATAGATAGAGGAAAATACCTCGACTGGAAGTTACAAGCCGAAGAGATTGCAGAAGCGAGGGGTATAACCTCTGGTCTCTGTGCTTTCCATCACAGCCATGACCTTCAATTCCCCCTCCTCTATCCAACAAGCATGTACCCAGCACCTGCCCTGCACCAAGCCCAGTCCCGTGTGCTGAGGTTTCGATGGCAACAACCCAGTTAAGGTCCTTCCCTTCGTGATGATGGTGTTTTAAAGGAAGATGAGTGAGCGAGAGGGAAATAAATGGGTGTGTGTTGAAGCTGAGGCAGATGCAGACAGAGCCAATCTCAGGTAGTACCAGATTCTGGTCACATAAATGTCAGGTCGGCCTCCGCAAGTCAGCCCACAACATTCAAATCAATACCAGGAGCTGTTTCTCTCCTTATCAGATCGTATGAAAACAAGTCCCTTATTACAAAGCCATGGGAGACACCCCGTGAGAACCCAGGCAAAGGGAGGGCTGATTGCAAGGCCTAAGGACAGTTACCGCTAATAAGCCAGAGCCCCATCTCCAGGGGTAAGAGCGATAGCGAGCCTGAGAAAGGGCAGGTGCCCTTCGTGCTGGAATGATGTGGGAAGATGACATTATCGTCATGTCTTCAGGGTCGAACTAGAGACTCTTGTAAATCAAAATTAAATTACACTCAGTATCATAAGCAGGCATTTCAGCTTCCAGGACATCAATATGTTTGTCCACATGTGGCTTTTATAAGTCAAAAGATGATACAGTCTGCAGCCAGCCCAGCCCAGCCCAGCCCGGACAGTGTTCTCTCTTTGAACCTGATGCTTCTGACATCTCCATCAGAGCTTGTTTGGCTGTTAACCATGCACTGCCTGTGAACCTGAGTTGTTTTCTTGCATTGTTTCTTATCTCTCCCAGCACTGAACTTCTCATGTAAGGGTGACTCATCCGGCAGCTGGTTTACAAGGCTCTCATCTTACCTTTGTACTGTTTTAACCTCGAATGATAATGTAGCATCCAGCTAGTCCACAGGATTGGTTGAGCATCTATTGTACTCTGGGCACTTCATAGACAGTGGAGAGGTGGCCGTCTTAGAGGCTGTATTCTTTTTTTTTTTTTTTTTTTGTTTTGTTTTGTTTTGTTTTTTTGTTTTCCGAGACAGGGTTTCTCTGTGTAGCTTTGCGCCTTTCCTGGAACTCACTTGGTAGTCCAGGCTGGCCTCGAACTCACAGAGATCCCCCTGGCTCTGCCTCCCGAGTGCTGGGATTAAAGGCGTGCGCCACCACCGCCCGGCGAGGCTGTATTCTTAAGGGATGGAGAGATATTTGCCATCACCGAGATGAGTCCATCGTGACAGATTAAGATGAGATTAAAATAAGGGAAGAATGCAATTTTGTAAGAACATGTCACTAGAAAACCCAGATTGGATTGGAAAGGACCAAAGACTTTGTTAAAAAAAAAAAAAAAAAAAAAAAAAAGTGAGGGGTTGGGGATTTAGCTCAGTGGTAGAGTGCTTGCCTAACAAGTGCAAGGACCTGGGTTCGGTCCTCAGCTCCGACAAAAAAAAAAAAAAAAGTGCTATCGGCCGGGTGGTGGTGGCGCACACCTTTAATCCCAGCACTCGGGAGGCAGAGCCAGGGGGATTTTTGTGAGTTCGAGGCCAGCCTGGGCTACAGAGTGATTTCCAGGAAAGGCGCAAAGCTACACAGGGAAACCCTGTCTCGAAAAACCAAAAACCAAAAACCAAAAAAAAAAAAAAGTGGTATCATACCCAGATGGGGAAGAATGTGCAAAGGCTATAGGCAGGCACAAACATGGACCACTAGGTGTGCTGTGCACACCACTGTGCACACTCTACGTGGGCACGAGACAGTTGCCGCCAGAGAGGAGAAAGCAAGGTGGACAGTGGGTCCTTGCAGAACTCTCCTTAAAGGCAACGGAAGCCGATGAGGGTGCGCAACACAGGGCTACCGGGTCCACTCTGCACACGGGATGTGCTTCCCAGCTGCAGGGCGGGCGTCCTTCCCTGAACACGTCATCACAAACCGTACGGCTGGAAGGGTTTTGACCACCGCACGGGTGTGTGGTGCCTTTACAGACGCGGGATTAACGTGTTGTGTCGCTCTTCATTGCTATGACCAAAATGCCTGTCAGGAACAACTCAAGGGGAGAAAGGTTCATTTCGCTCAGTTTTGGAGCAGTGAGCCACGGTGGCAGGGACGGCATGTGGCGCAGAGCAGTTTAAGTTATGATGGTCAGGAAGCAGAGGGGGTGGGGTGGGGTGGGGCTGCCAGCCCTGAGGCCCGCTTTCTCATTCCTTATTTTTTATTCCATGAAGTCAACCCCCAGCCCAGGGGATGGTGTCACTGACGTTCAGGGTGGATCTGCCCCAAATCCACAAGTGTAATTAGATAAATCTTTTAAAAAAACACAAAAACAACAAACAAACAAAAAACGGGCAGGCAACACCAATGGTTCCTCCATCCCCTAGGTGGTTCTAAATCCAGCCAACAGTGAGGAGGAGCCATCACGCTCAAGGGCACTATTAAAAAGTGCACAAGTATAGAGAAAATCTTAAAGAGTTAAAGCAACAATCAAAATGAAAGTTTTCCAAGTCTCACCTCGACGGAATGCTGACAGAGGTTGAAGCTTAAGTGCATGTACTTGAAAATATCTCCCATAGGAAGGTCTTCTCTGATGCTTAAAAGTTGTTAGAACCAAACCGTCATTAGCTCAGAACTCAAAGGATAAAACACCTAGAATCACATTCAACCCTGGAGTCTACGCCGGCAATAGAGGAACGACGTAGGCGCCTCTGAGTTTCCCTCTGGTTCCTTCTACAAAGGAAGAGGTGTCGCCCAATGTGGGGCCAAGTGTCACAGTGACCGAAGGCAGGAGCTTCAGCCTAACTGTGTTTAGGGTGATACTCTCTCTGCTTTGGTTTTCAATCATTCGACTGCAGAGACACCGAAGCAGCTTTTGTTCACAGCTAAGCAAGGCGGGATCCTTTCCTTCCTCTTCAGCTAAAACTTCATGATGTAAGGTGGGCATGCTCAGAGGCATTGCAGTCAGCACTGTTAACCTTTGAAGCATTGCTCCATGAAAAAGAGAGAGAGAGAGAGAGAAGAAAAAAGTCTCCTTTCTTTCCTTCTTCAGTTACCACCTTAAATGAGCAGACCAAAAATATACTTCTTAGCTGAGCATGCTCAGGAATGTGCCCACCCCTAAAGTGCATTCCTATATGAATATGTAGGGGCCCGCTACACAAAATCCTCAAGCTTCCTTTGTTGGGAGAGGGCATTGTTTTGGATATAAGGCTGGGTTTCCTTTACATCTTGCAGGTGTTAAATCTTTCTCCACACCCTCGTCGTAGCCATGCTTACTTTGGCTCTGCACTCATCCAGATACAAACCCATTGTGTTAGGGTTACAGTTTTCACTTAGCTGATCTCACCCGTGGGAAGCTTCCAGTTTGGAGCCCTAAGCCCAAGCAGAATCTAGAAGACAATAGTGTTCAACCAGCCTGTCTAGCACCCACGATGCTGCCCACATCCCAGGTGCTTTGGCCCCTGCCCCTTTCCTCCACCAGTACCCCACTCACTCGCAGGGGCAGGAGGTCCTCTATGTGAGGGTGGACCACATGCCGGGGTAGGGAGGGGCTGCCAAGGGGAATCCTGGCTAGGGGCCAAACACGCAGCCATCTCTCGGAGTTGACTGGAAGTCTCCCAATAATCCAGACCAAGATCCAAGCTCCCTCGTACCCACCAGCCATTGTTAGCTGAGATTGCCCACCTTCTGCTGGAAAGAACGACATTGTGATGACCTCACTTTAGCATTTTGAGAGTTTTAACTATCGCTGTTACCTTGGCCTGAAGAGACTGAGTGGATTACTTTTCTCAGTCAGGAAAAACCTAGGGTCCCCCAGAACACTCTATTGAGCAAACATTGAAGGTAAGCATGCATGGAAACTCCCAGCACAAACATCCCACACAGGACGCTTTCTCCTTCCTCTAAGCCCAACTAGGGAGAATATGCTCACAGAATGTAAAGTGATCCTGACCAATTGTTAGGATTTTTTTTTTTTTAACCTATAGGGCTGGGGCATAACTTACTGGTCAAAGATGTGCCTAACATGCACAAGGCCCCGGGCTCAACCCCCAAGACCAAAAAACACAAATTAAAACTCTAATTTTACTGAACAGTTAATTATGTGGGCCTGGCATTTAGAAAAGCACTTTCTGGGCAAAAATCTCATTTGTTTCTTAATATAACTCCGTGAGGTCAGCAGCTGAGATCGTTTGTACTTCAGATGAGCCCAAAACAGAGAGATTAAATGCCAGATTAAAAGCCACACAGTGCATGATAGAGCCAAGATCATATGTGAGGTCACAATGTTGTAAATGAAAGAAAAGGGAACCAGAAATCAAGAGACTTGGGTTTGAAGCCTGATTAGCAGTCAATAGCTCCATGATCTCTGGTGACCTTAGAGTTCATATTTCCTCTTTTATAAAGGACCAGATTATTTCAAGGATCCTTCTAGCTCCAGCATCTACAGAGACATGATCTCCTCTCTAACCAGACACACCATTGTGAACAAAGAACTATCAACAACCTTCCACGCTGGCTCAAAGGGACAGACACTGTTTAGGAGATCAGCAGGTTTGCAACACTGGTCCCTTTTTAATTAAAAAAAAAAAATAGAAACATCTTGCAGTCCTAGTAACCATGCCCAGCATTGCAAGGGCTGATGGGAAAAGGAAGTACCAACATGGTGGGTGGATGGGACACTCTGAAGGCAGATTTCGTGTTATGGCTCTATGCTGTCATAGCCAAGGTCAAGGATACTAAGCAACTCAGCTGCCTATTCATGGAGAGCTGCTCAAGGCTCTCTTTCCCAGAGGTATGTGCCTTAGGCAGAATTATTTTCCAAAGAGACAAGATCAATATGGTGGCTTGTATCTGTGATCCCAGCACTTAGACGGCCTCAACACCCAAGATACTGCCCACATCCCAGGTGCTTTGGCCCCTGGGCCAAGAGAACTGCTGCAAGTGTGTGGCCAGCCTGGCTTAGGTAGTGAGACCCTGTGAGGAAGGAAAAAAATTTTACACCCTCCTGTTGTGGTTTGAAGGTGAAATGCCCCCCACGGTCTCATGTGTTTGCACACTTGGTCCCCAGCTGGTGGCGCTATATTGGAGGATTGTGTAATCTTTTTAGCTGGAGCCTTCCTGGAGGGAGGGAGTCACTGAGGGCAAGCTTTGAAGTCCTGTAGCCCGGCTCCACTTCCTAGACACTTTCTGCTTCCTGGATGTATATAAAGCGCCGCCAGCCATCTCACACTTCTGTCGCGTGCCTTCCTCACAAGGGCGGACTGTGTCCCTTCAGACCGTGAGCAGAATAAACCCTTCCTTCCGCAAGCTGCGTCTTGTCAGATATTTTGGTCACTGGAATCCTTTTTGTTTGTTTGATCGCTTGTTTGTCTGTCTCTCTAGTGATAACTGGGAATCACCGGTGGCTATCTTCGTCACCCAGAAGTGTGGTTGATGTATTGTACACCCCAATAAACTTATCTGGGGGTCCGAGAACAAAACAGCCACTAGATTAGACATAGAGGCCAGACAGTGGTGGCACATATGCCTTTAACCTTATCATTCGAGAGGCAGAGATCTGTCTGGATCTCTGTGAGTTCATGGCCACATTGTAAACAGAGCCAGGCAGTGGTGACACACATCTTTGATCCCAGGACTTGAGATCTCATGTCTTTGCTTGGGAAAGCCACGCACTTTTAATCCCAGGAAGTAATACGGCAGGACACAGAAAGGTATATAAGGCGTGAGGAGACAGGAACTTGCTCTCTTGAGGCTGAGGATCAGGAACTAGAGGCTTTTAGCAGCAGTTCAGCTAAGACCCTTTTGGGTGAGGACTCAGAGGCTTTCTATCTGAGGAAACAGGATCAGCTGAGGAGTTGGTGAGGTGAGGTTGGCTGTGGCTTGTTCTGTCTCTCTGATCTCTCAGCTTTCACCCCAATATCTGGCCCGGGTTATTTCTATTTCTAAGACCTTTTAAAATTTGTGTTACATGAAAGTCCCCAGCAATTAAAGCCAGGCTGTGTGAGCAAGGATATGAGATGGAAAGAGGATGATAGAGGAGCCAGCTATGCCTGCAATCCAGGTCCACCACGGTCTTCTCAAGGACTTGAGCCAATAAATTCCCTCTGCTCCTTCGTTTCTCCTTTAACTGACATTGATGAACAGCCATGTGCCTCCACTAGCGCCTTGAAGATGTGCCTGTGGGGGAAAGCCACAGCTTCTCAGAGCCATGATGGGACAGCTGTGAAACCCCACATCTAAAACATTGTGATACTAAATCAGTGGTCAGGACCCTTGAGTCCTGCGAGGTTTGTATTCCCTGACGGATACTCACATGCTTTGCCTTCATTGACCAAGGTTAGCCTAAAGGCATCTACAGTGTTTCCGGATCTATTACTTTGTATGGGAAATGCCTCAGTATCCAAAGAACACTCCTAGCCACTGTCCTTCTCTTGTCCCTTTGCATCTGCTTGGGACAGTAACCAATGTCCTCAAGTAACCACAGGCCTCCAAATCTCGTGTAGGGCACTGATAAGGTAACTCATGAGAGAGAATAGCTTGCTTGCTTTGAGCCCAGCTAGAAGAAATAGAAGCTATTTTCCTTTTCCCTGGCTCCATCCTAACACAGTGCTTCCTGGCCCAACTCCCTCTTGTGGTCCAGCAGAACCTTAGTTCTCAATCAGCCATTGAGAAAACAGTCTAGGAAAAATGACTATTTTCTAGCCACCTGACCAGGGTAATGTGAGGCTCAATGTCCCATTTTGGAATTCCCTTTGGCAATGTACCTGGCCTAGGAAAAAGCTGTGCATCTCTCTCCACAGATTTATCCATGTAATGGGACCTTCTCTTCATGGAGGACTGGAGGGCCTGTAAGAGTGACCTGGATCCTGGTGTCTCCAAAGAAACCAATGTCTGCTTAGATCTCTAATGAAGTGAGAAAGTGGTTCCCATAATCTTGGCATAGTTACTGGAAGCAGATATGAAAGCATGAATCACTGCCATTCCCACAGCACCTCCCATGTGCTTGCTACCATTCCTCCTTGAACCCTAAAAAAAACCTCCCAAGGAGGCCCCCTCCCCATACCTCTCAAAACCAGAGAGCAGCAGTTAATTGTCCGAGGTTTTGTTTACAACAAGAAGGCACATGCACAAAAACAAGCCAATCCCAATAAACCCATTAAGAAATAAAATTCACCTAGCAGTTCCTGGCAGTGGATGATTCATGGCAGGCATGTGATGGGTGCCCAGCCAGGAGCTCCACCTCTGTCTATCTTTTCTGTGACTTTATCCTGAGAAAAGTCCCTGAGCACACAGAGTTCTCAGAGTGTGAGATGGAGTCCAGTTCTTGCAGAGGAAGAGGGTTAAATGCTGCCTCTGAGGCTGAGGAGATGGCCCAGTCAGTAAAGTCCTTGTCTTGCAAACAGGAGGACCTAAGTTAAATTCCCAGAACATACATTAATGATTGAATGAAATAGGAAAAGGAAAGAAAAGGGTCGGGGAAGGGAGGGGAGGGGAGGGGAGGGGAGAAATGGGGAGGGAAGGGATGAGGAGAGGGCAGGCAAAATGTGGCCAAAATTGTAATCCCAGCACCAGGAAGGCAGACAAGGCAGATCCTGGGGACTTGCTGACCAGCCAGCCTAGCCTATGTGGCAAGTTCTAGGCCAGTGAGAAAGACCTTCTCTAAAAAAGGAAGGACATCAAGGTTGTCATCTGGATTCCACACATGCAACCCCCCCCCCACACACACACACTACACACACACAAACCTTCCCACCCATACACACACACACATACACACACACATTATACATACATACACTACACACATACACCCATACACACACACATATACAAACCCTCTTACCCATATACACATACCACACACACATACACACACAAACCTTCCCACCCATACACACACATACTACACACACACATATACCCATACACACACACATACACACTACACACACCCATACATACACACATGCATATACAAACCCTCTCACTCATACACATACACATACACACACTATACACACACATACACACTACACAGACACACACATACATATACAAACCCTTCCACTCATACACACACACACACAAACACACACACACACACACACACACACACACACACTTACTTTCTGGCTCCCTATATAACTAGCATTGCAACTCTAAACAAGTCAAATGCTAGTTTTAAGTGTTTGTCCTTGTATGTATGTGTCCCTGTAAAATTCACATTGAAAAGCAATTTGCAAAGCCAAGGTATCGAGAGACGGGGCCTTTAGAAGATTACAGCAAAGGGGCTCCTCACGGATGGACTAAGTACCTTTACTAGAGCGCTTAAGGGAGCAATCGCTTAGTTTCTGCTTCCCCTTTCGTGGTGTGAGGCCACAAGCACAAGCCACCACCTTCGCAGCGGGAGGCATGCTCACCAGTCACGGAAACTGCCTGCCCTTGAGTTTGGATTTCCCAGACTCTAGAACTGTGAGAGATAAATTACCTTTATTTTCTTAATTACCTTTCCTTATTAACCACCCAGTCTAAAACATGTTGTTACGAACAGACTAAGAATGTCAAGTAACCAAACGGAAACTTCATCTTCTCTTATGAGAAAATAGGTAAGAATATTGCCCGGAGCATGGTGGCTCACCTCTTTAATCCCAGCACTCAAGGTGACAGAGGCAGGTGGATCTCTATGAGTTTGAAGCTAGCTTGATCCACATAGTGAGGTCCAGACCAGCCAAGGCTACACAGTGAGGCCTTGTCTAAAAAAATATATATATAATAATTAAGAGTATCTGTCTCTGGGTTTGTAAAACACCTACCAATAAACCTATAGAAGTACTCATCACATGATATCATTAATACTAAGGTAATGTCATTAGCTGGCAGATGAATGGACTCAATGAATTGGAAGATGGCTAAGGGAGAAAATCCAGTGAAAACCTGGGAGAGTACGCTGTTATAGGACTAGATGGTCAGCAGTGATGAAGACCACCAGATGGCAAGGTTTGAGTTTGGGAGGACCAGAGGCGATATATATGGAGACCCAAGAGGATGGAAGGCAAAGAGTTCCATTACCAATGTCCCAAGGCCTCTATGGTCTAGAACCCCAGCCTGGAATTGAATCCCTCCAAGGCCCCCTTTTCAGAAAAATCACTGCCCACAAACATCAAGACCCTTGAGTTAAAACCCTAGGAGAAGGGACTGGCACTCTCACTCAAGTTCATTTGTCCACTTACTCTGCAGGTACCAGATAAGCTGTGCTCTGACTCCTGCCACCCCTTTACCCCATTCCTCTCTAGGAGACCAAGTAAAACATTAGAGCTGCTTTCCTGCTGCCGAGCCTCGAGAAGCTTGCTTTTAAAAGCACTCACTCAGCCTTGTAAACATGTCATAACCCATGGCCAAGTTCTCCACACTCTTTGTGTCTTTATATGATCTCTCTAATGGCACTCCACCTGTGACTTTGAACCCTCGCTTGCCAGGTTTGGGTTACCAAGAAGTGTATGTTCACAGAAGATTTTATTACTACTCACTTTGGCTGGATGATGTGGTTGCTTCTTTTTTCATTCATCTCCAAGAAAAGCACATTCCCTGATGCGACCAGATAAAGTGGGATGTCAGGCATGCTTTTCTTTTTCTGAGGAAGTTGCTTCTGCTTTTGGTGGGTCTTGTCTGTCCTGGACCTCCCAGAACTCAGCTTGCATTATGGTCAGAGAATGATGACTAGCTCCTGGGAAGCCACGCTGATTCCTTCCCTCAGAGCACAGATGCTAGAGACAAGTGTCACCTGGTGTCCTGAAGGCTCCTTACAAATTCTGTCCTTGGAATTACATGGATGACAGAGTGGGAGGAAAGATCATTCTTCATTTATCAATGTTCAGCCCAACAGAATTTACAGTTACTCAGAACTTTGCACATGACTTCAAAAGAAAGACAGAGAACCTGAAAGGAAGAAGGGGATATGGGGTGGGTCACTTTGGATGCAAGAACTTTCTGGTGTTTTTTTACAATAGCCAGTCCCTACCAGGAGCTCAAGGAATGCTAAAACTTTTCAATGGTTGTTAGGGTAGGCAGTCCCTACCAAGAACTCAAGAGGTGACAAACAGTGCTAAGTAGTTTATATTCATTATCGGACTGAATCCTTACATCAACCAACTCTATACATGAAAACACTAAAGCTTAGATTAATCAAACAACTCACCCGAGATCACATTAATTTGCCCTTGAACTCAGGATTCTGACCTGAGAGTCTGCAGGCTTAAATTCTGCTCCTCAACTTACAATGGGGTTACATCCTGATAAGCATGTCATAAGGTGGAAAATATTCCAATGCAAGGTGCATTTCATTACCTTAGCCTAGTCTTCCTTAAATGAGTTCAGAAGCCTCCTTTGTAACAGAGTAGTGAAATTTCAGGTCATGTGTTCAATACTGTCCATTGAAAGTGAAAAGCAGAATAGATATGCATCTCACACCATCAGAAAGTCAAAAGGGACAAGTGAAGGCATCCTAATTTGGGGACCACCTAATACTGTTCTAGGAGCTCAATAAGGAGAGGTTGTTGGGTGACTTCAACGTCCACAGAGACATCTAGATCACACCTAAGGTATCCACTACATCACTTTTTACAAAGACAGGCAGAGGCGTACCTGGGGACGTTTCACCAGCAACCACCAGACCTAGAACCTCAAACAAGTCCTCACCATGTGATGGTATCTCAGACCACCTGTTCACACGGATGGCATAGCCAGGCTCCCATTTCCCGCAATGACCGAAACCACTATTCCCAGAGAAAAAGAACAGGAAGTTGGGGGGCGAGGAGATCTGGGAAGAGTTGGGAGAAGGAAAGGAATATAATCAAAATATACCATATGAAATTCTCAAGGAATAAATAAAAATAAATAAAAGCCTTTAAAACAGGCCAGGACAGTAGGGTCTGGAGAGCAGTCTCAACTGTTAAGAGCACTGGTGGCTTTTTTAGAGGAGATGGGTTCAGTTCCCAACACCTACAGGTAGTTCACAGCCATCTTAACTCCAGTCCCAAGGGTTCTGATGCCTTCTGGCCTACAGGCATCAGGCACACACTTAGTACACACGCATATACGCAGGCAAACACTCATACACATACAACTAAAATCAATATCTTTTAAAAAATAAGACAGTGAGGTCTTACTTTTGGAAGACTTTCCAATAAGACAATTTGAAGCAGAGTTAGTTAATCACTTAATTAGCTTTTATCAGTCAAATAGCAGGATCTCACTGAAGGCTCCTTTGGGTGTGAGATTCAACAATAACAGTTGGCATGCATGCTGCACACAGTGCTGGGAGTTCTAGCCCAGGCTATTGACAAATTTTAGCTTAGTCCTCACTCAACCTGGTGAAAAGAATGAGTATTATTTATGCCTATTGCACAGTTGAAGAAATTGGGAAATAGAAAAACAAAGTATTTGCTCAATTTCTGTTAAGCATGCCTAATATTTTACTAGCTCTTCCGTATATATTTTCTTATTTGATGTCATAACAAGCTGGTGAGGGATTTTTTTTTTTATTTTTACCATCTCTTTAGAAATGAAGAACCAAAGTTTTGCCTTAAGGCTGCAGCTATTGTGCTGTAAGACTCCACGCAAAGTAGCTTAGAAGATGGCTCCCTGGTTAAAGTACTTGCTGGGCGAGTGTGAGGACTGAGTAGTGTGTATGTGTGTGTGTGTGTGTGTGTGTGTGTGTTAGCATCCCTGTAATTCCAGCCTCATAAGACAAATAGGAGATACCTAGAAGAAGCTGGCTAGTAAGACTAGCCATTGGTGAGCTCTAGGTTTGATTGAGAGACCCTGACTCAATGAAGAAGGTGGAAGAGTGATTGAGGATGCCTGACATCAACCTTGGGCCTCCCCATGTATGTGCATACACATGCACATACTCCCACACACGTGCCCACACATTTGCAAAACATGTATAAATGCACATGCATAACACACACACACACACACACACACACACACACACACACCAAAACACTCCAAGCAAGTTCCTTGCTCCTCCAGATCCCAGTTTCTTCCTCTGTAAAGTGGGAGTTTAGACAGGAATGCTCTTCAAGCACTTCCAACTCAAACATCCAGGATAGTAATGAGAGATGGTCTTGTTCTCTGGAATTCCTTTCTAGTAAACATGATGCATCTTGGTTTAAATTCAGGTAGCCTGGCATCTTGTTAAGGGTTTAGATAATTATACTGCTTAATTATCCATGTGCTCAGGGGCCCAAGAGAGTGTGGGTGCATTTTTACACTGATCTAATTAAAGAATGCTTGATTCAGGCTGATATCTCTCAGGTGGCACACCTCCTTTGCTGTGAGCACCAGGTGCATGGCAAGAGCAGGATTCCCTTGATGCCAAGATGAGGAAGCGATGGAAGAGTTCATGCCTAGGGAGTCCTGGGCACTGACCAAGGCAAAATTGGGGGCTTCTCAGCATGTTCCCTTTTGAGACGGAGGGTGGAACGTGGAAAGGCTGTTCTTCCTTTCTTCTCCTGGTGCTGTAATAAAATACTCTGGCAAAAGCAATTTAGGGGAGAAAAAGAGTTCATTGTAGCTCACGGTTCCAGTCATGACAGGGAAGTCTAGGCAGAGGGGCTTGAAGCAGATGTTCACGTGCCATCCATCACCAATGACCACATGCTGCTCTGTCTCTTCCGCCCACTTACACAGTCCAGGATTCCCTGAGCAGGAAACAGCCCTGCCTTCCCATATCCATTAATATGATAAAGACAACCCACCACAGGCATGTTCAGAGACCCAGCTCCCAGATGATTCTAGATTTTGTCAAATTGAGAACTGACACTAGCCTTCATAAACTGTAAAGCACCAACCCTTGACATCTGAAGTATCAGAGAGACACTCTCCCTGCTAACCCTCCTCTCCACTCTTTCCCCCCAAAAGGGTACTTGTCTGGCAGACTTTTGTTGTTGTTGTTGTTGGTTGGTTTGAGACAAGGTTTCTCTGTGTAGCTTTGTTTGTCCTGGTACTCACTCTGTAGCCCAGGCTGGCCTCAAACTCACAGAGATCCACCTGCCTCTGCCTCAAGAGTGCTGGGATTAAAGGCATGCACCACCACTGCCCCGCCAGACTTTTTTTTAAATAAAAAATTAATATGCCTCTTGAGTGCATAATGACATATCATAGCTTTGACACCCAACTTTTGGAGAATGGGAAGTAACCACATTTTCATTTGATTACGATGTTCAGAGGACTGGACATTTGCTTAAACATTATCAATTGTGATGTGTTCAATATGGAGAGACGCTGTGTTCTATCACTGTAGTTAACTTTTTCTACCCAGTCTCACTGCTCTAGAGAATTCCCTACTGTGAATCTGGGGTTCAATACACCCATTTCAAACATAGAAAACCACAAGGCCAAAAAGATATCCACTCTTTCTGCTTCCCTTGCAGCTAAGTCACAGCCAGTCATAGAGGCTTGTTCCTGCTTCCCTTGCAGCTAAGTCACAGCCAGTCATAGAGGCTTGCAGTTTTTTCATCAGAAGCTAAGGATTCAAAGGCTCAGAGCCCATGGGACAGGCAGGCATCCTGCTGAGGACAAAAATAGCAGAAGCAGTAACAACAGCTTACATCCAACGACAGTGATAACAGCGGTGTATGCTGTTCAGGCGACGGCAGCGGTGTCATCAGCAGGCTGCTTTTCATCACGATTTTGGCCTTGTCTGATCTGCCAGCCTCCCTTCTGTTCTAGTTTATTTCCCGTTGCTGTGATGAACACCAGGAGGACCAAAACCAACTCAGCAGGGAAAGCTTACACTTTACAGTTCATCATTTAGGAAACCCAAAGCAGGAAGTCAAGGTGGGAACCTGGAGGTGGGAACTGAGGCAGAGACCATGAAGGAACACTGCTTACTTTTCCCCTGTTCTTGCTCAGCTAGCTTCCTTGTACAACCCAGAACAACCTTCCAGGGGGTGGCACCGCCCATAGTCTGCTGGGCCCTCCTTTATCAATTAACAATGGGGAAAATGCCCCCCAAAGACATACTCACAGACCAATGCTATGAAGTCAATTCCTCAACAGATGTTTCTTCTTTCTGGGTGTGTCAAGTTGACAACCAAGGATGGTCATCACACGTCCCTTGTTCCAGTTTATTTTCAAACCTGCATCTTTCTGACATTTCAAGACATCCAGAGTTGGTTTCCACTGTTCATATTTAGGAGTATGAATAAGATACATGACTTGAACAAGTTAGTTTACTCCAACTCTATTTGTCTGTAGTGTGGAGTCACACCATCTTCCATTCATTCACTCAGAAAATAAGTAATTATTGAACATCTACTAAATGCCAGACACTGCCTAGTCTCAGAGGTTTATAGTGGGATTGGAAAGTTCAACAAACAAATCATTCTAGAAATAATTTATGATGGTAGTTTTTCCTATGAAAATTATCAGAGTTATTCATAAGAGACACAAAAAGGCAAATATTCGCTAACTGATGTATGACCTACCCTTATAAGGAAATACTCAGTTACAGAAAGGAATGCAATGAGAGTGTGTGACAATATGGATGAACCTTGAAAACATCGCACTGAGGGAAAGAAGGCAGGCACAAATACCACAAAGCCCATGATTCCATTTGTATGAAATGCTCAGAACAGGCAAATCCAAAGAGACAGGAAGATTATTAGTTCTCAGGGGATAAGAAATGACAGAATGGGGAGTGACAGATAAAGTTTTGGTGTGGTGAAAATATCCAAAAAATAATAGTAGCACTGTTTGTACAAACTTATGAGTATACTAAAGCCATATATATATTATATATATTAACGAGAATAATTTTATCATATGAGGGTATATTTGAAAGGACAACTTATTCTTATTCCACACCTCATCACTGCTTCCCCTTATAAAAGGCTCTTTCTCTCCTGAGGCTGACAGTTTCCCTCTGGTAACTAGGTGCCCGCCCACTCTTCAGTTTAGAAACCTCATCAATAGACCATCTCTCTATCTTTGTCTCACTAGATCAATTCCCAAAGACTGATTGACCCTGCTTAGGTCACATGTCTGTCTACGGACCCCTCACTAGATTGGGAAAGCCTGGTTTGCCTGATTTCCTGGCAACCCCTGTGAGGTGTCGGGGGTACTATGGTGAGCCACACGGAAAGGGAGAGAGTTCCCCCAAAGAGCAACAGGACTTGTTGCCAAAAAGGGAAGATGAGGTGGGGTGCTTAACCAGTAGCCATCAGTCCATTGTAGTCTCTTTCAGAGGTCAGAGGTCAGACACCAGAAAGACATCCCTAAAGATGGTTCAGACTCAGGGCTAGAGAGGTGGCTCAACAGTTAAAGCATTTGCCTGAGAGGACTAGAACTCAGACACCCAGAACCCAGGGAAACGCCAAGTGGGCATGGTGCCCACCTGTAATTCCAACCTTAGAAGGCCGAGACAGGCTGTCCCCAGAGCAAGCTGGTTAGCAAGACTAGCCATATAGGCTGGATTGAGAGACACTACCTCAATAGATAGGATGGAAAGCAGTGGACAAAGTTTCCACTTTGTCCAACATCAACCTCAGGTCTAAGGCCCATGCATACATGTGTGTATGCACACACTTCCAGATACATGTAAACACATACACACATGCACACAACACACAGAGACACATGGTTTAGAAAGACATTTAAGATACAACATAAGGGATAAGTAGAAATAGAAAGTACTGGGAAAGACTGCCATGGGCAGTATAGGTCAAGGACAACCCCACAGATGACACACACCATTATAGATACCATCAACTCTGAACCCTTGAGCTATGCTGCTGTTACTGTAGGACCCAGAACTCCCAAGGTAGCTCCCTTTCTGCTCTGGAGACCTGGGATTCAGAAAACATCCTGCCCCAGGTTTTGCCCTGCAGAGGCTCGGCCCTGAGAGTAGTTCCTGTCCTGGGAGCAACCGATTCTTGAAGGGTCCCGGCTGTTGAACATTACAAGTACAATAAATACCACTTCATGCCTCATGTTCCAGCCCTGGTCTCATATAAAAAATTCCAAGCAGATATTTTAATGGCCCTTGCTTTCATCTAGGAAAAGCTAAGCTACAAGGCGATAAGATCGGCTCGAACTCATTGCTTGCATCTCGGAACACTCTGCACAGAAGATTTGCTCTTTTCTTCTTTGTTTTGGGGTGTTGTTGGTTTTTTTATGGCCAATGGGAAGAAGGGGAGGTTACAAGGCTAGTCTGATATGGATACATAGCTTTTATGAGACTGGAAGAGAATGTTAAAAATATTCAGCTACTCATCTCAAAGATCAAAAAAAAAAAAAAAAGAACTGGCTAGGAGGGCACACAGATGTTTCTGTCCCCAGAGCAGCTCGTTCCTGAGGACCCATTTGAAACCAGTGAAAGTTCACGGACAGGGCTGGATCTGGGAACTCCAATAATCTTGTCAGGACACACTCTCACTTTCTAGTCTAGGCGAGCAGCTGTCCTGGTCAGCCTAGGACTGAGGGATTCCTAAGCTGTGAGACTCAAGTTTCAGAATCAGTAGGATCCCAGGTAAAGTGGGCCGAGCTGATAACCCTGGTTTATATCTCCAATGGTGCTGGTCTCGAGGCTATCTACAGCAGTCCTGGGCAACCCTACTATCCAAAGCTATAGGCTTGTGACCCACCCTCCCTGCAGCTCAGGCAAATGGGCATTCCTAGTCTTACCAGCAGGGTTCCCACAATTGGCCTTCCTTATTGGCTAGATTTGGTCCACATGCCATGAATATGTCCCTATACTGATAAGCACCTTCACTACCATAGTCCTTCTGATAACCAACCTGGGATGTGCCTCACTGTTTCAGAATATTAATTTAAGATGTGTTACATTTGATTATGCTGTGGAACATTTGTTTAATGGTGCAAAGATGTGTTACATTCTTTTATGTTGCATTTGTTTAACTCTGTGAAGCTGTGTGACTTTGCCTGTCTAAAACATCTGACATTCTAATAAAGAGCTGAATGGCTAATAGTGAGGTAGGGAAAAAGATACATGGGGCTGGCAGGTGGAGAGAATAAATAGAAGGAGAAATCTGGGAGGAAGAAGAAGGAGCAAGAACAAGAAAAGGAGAACACTAGGGGACAGCCACTCAGCCACAGAGTGAAAATGAAAGTAAGATATACAGAAGTAAGAAAAGGGAAAGCCCAGAGGCAAAAGATAAACAGGTTAATTTAAGTTAAGAAAAGCTGTAAAGAAACAAGCCAAGCTAAGGCCAGGTATTCATAAGTAATAATAAGCCTCCGTGTGTGATTTATTTGGGAGCAGGGTAGTGGGCCCCAAAAAGAGTAAAGAGCCAAAGAGCATAAGAGTAAAAAAAAAAACAACCAACAACATCTCGAAGACTCATGTTTTGAGTACTTGGTCCCCAGGCTGTGGCACTATTTTAAGAAGCCATGGATCTTTGCACAGGTGGAGTTTGGCTAACAGAATCAGGTTGATGGGTGCAGACCTTTGATGTTTACAGCCTGGCCCCTGGTTTCCAGCCTTCTCACTCTGCTTCCTGGTCTGTGAACAGTCGCTGCCTCACACTCCCATCACCACTGACTGAGTGACTCCCCCCTGCCTCTGTGATAAGCTAAAATCCCCTGAAACTGGGAGCCAAAATAAATACTCTTCTCCCTCATGCTGTTTCTGTATTTCTGTCATGTTAACATAATAGTTCCACCAAAGCCCACACACGGCCACCATATCACTCTGTCACTGTCTTTTGGTCCATCTGGGACTCTGGGGTAATATTATAATAATTTTAACATATATCTAATGGCATATGTATAGTCATATATCAAAATGATACTACCAGCCCAGTAAGAAAATGTTCTAGAACATAGATATCAGATCCAAATGACACAGCTTGACCAAGGGACTGCAGGAAGTATCCAAAATGGGTGATGTAACCAAGGAAAACACTGCTGAAAGAAAGAGAAAATGGATGTCAGGGTAAGCCAGAAACGACGGGTCTCTGCTTTGTCACTCCATGCAGTCTGGTCCTGCTGACTGTGCATGCTCTCCTGCAGGAAACTGTGCAGGATGCATGGAAAATGGAAAGGGGCTGCTGCTGCTTTCAGCATGGCAGCCTAAGAAAGGCAGACAACATGAACCAGAGCCAAGGAGTCCAATTGCCCCTTCGCTCCTGTGTGGCTGGGCCAAATGCCTACAGCCTTTTCAAGCAATGCTGACTCTCTCTGTCTCCAATGGGCCCCAGGAGGCTGACCCTGAAAACCTGCATGATTGGGCTCGTTGGACCTTCAGCTCCTGGGTGGGTTTTACCGATGGAGGCACCAAGAAGTTGAAAAGAAGGAGAATGGGGGGTGAGGCTTTTTGACTCCTTTCTCCTAAGTCATTGGGATGTGGCTCCACAGCTCCTATCTAGAGACCCTCCCCATGAGGAGCCCTCTTTTGCAGGATTCCTGAACTGTTCCCTCCACTTAATCCTTTAGCTCAGCTCCGAATGTTTCATAATTCCCCCTTCTATCTCCTTTCCCCTACCCAAATTTTATCAGCATCCTGTGTCTAGGCTGTTCTCACCTGCCCATCTGAAGACTCCATTTGTTACAGGCACCCAGAATAATAAATACCCCATCTAGAGAACAGCAGACTAAAAACAACAAACAAAACTCGGCGTCTAAGAGCCTCAATGGGAAGAGGATAACCACACTTCTCAAGGCAGAGGCATGTCCTTTAGCGCAGGGTGAGCTCACTTCATCCATCAGTAGATCTGCATCAGCCACAGCTGCCAAAGAGTACTGTGCACTGTATGTGCTCAATAAACATGACTTCATGAGCTGTCAGCCTCTCATTGACCTTTCTTCTTTCTGATTCAATTAAATAAGAAAAGCAAAATAGAACATGATCTTCTGATATGTACCAACGCCAGAAGCTGACAGGTTTCCTTCCCTTAGGGATCCTAATACAACTCAACCTTTATCACAGTTTAAGCTCAAGATAGAGTGTCCCACACACAAGGATGGGTACACACTGGTTTGCAACGTGTCTCTGATGTTCTAAAGTCAAGTACCATGAAAGAGGTTTGCCTTGACCCCCAAAGGCACTCTACCTCTGTCCTTAGCAAAGATGTAACATAATTGTAGAGCGTCTTTGCAATGGGCCCTAACTTACCTTCTAGCTCAAGCCCAGTGTGCACATCAGTACAGCCTCCTCCTTGGGAAAACTGATTTCAATGTCTTTTCCAAGACACCAGATAATCAGGCTCTTCTTCCCATTGAGACCCTCCATGATTTCTGTGATGGCTATTCTTGGTTGTCAACTTGACTACATCTGGAATTAACTAAAACCCAAATGGCTAGGCACACCTGTGAGGGATCTTTTTTTAGTTAAATCATTTGAAGTTGGGGAAGATCTACCTCTAATCTGGATCTTTTGAGGTGAGAAGACCCTCCTTTAATCTAGGCCATACCTTCTGCTAGTATCCTATATAAAGGACATGAAAAAAAGAGAGCTTGCTCTCTCTTTGTCTACTTGCTCTTGCTAGCAAGCCCATTCCTTTACTGGCATTAGAGCCTCCTTCTTTGGGATTCTGGTGTATACTGAAGACTGGCTGAGACATCTAGCCTGTGGGCTGAATAATTAGTGGATTATTGGGACTTCTGTTGGTAGACAGCCATTGTTGGATTAGCTGGACCGTAGCCTTTAAGCTATTCCAATAAATCCCATAGATAAATAGATACATGGATAGATGATAGATAGATAGATAGATAGATAGATAGATAGATAGATAGATAGATGGATAGATAGAGTTCTATAAATTCTATTTCTCTAGAGAACCCTGGCTAGTAAATCCCACCTTCTCTGCCTTCCTCTGCTATCTTCACATATTATATTTTATGGCTACAGGTGTACCTCTGCAAGACATGATCACAGTATCCTGCATCTCTGAAGCATCTATCATGTGCCTTCTGCTTTGTCAACATCACAGTTCATTCTCACTACAACTCTGTGAATAGATCTCTAGATCCAAAATTGTCTAACTACAGGTGCAGTGTCCTAAGCAGGTTTGTTGGGGAGCAGTTTTGTTTCTGCTTTGATGTTGTTGTTGTTTAGGATTTTGTTTTGGTTTGACTTTTTAGCTTGCTTTGCTTTGTTTCCCACTTAGTCTTACAGCTCTGGTGCCCCAGCACTAACACACAGCAAGCAAGCAACAAGTATTTATGGGACAAATAAATGAAAGTTAATGTTACAGTTACTTTTACTCATGAGAATCCTCAAAGTCAGGAAGTTGGATGAGCTTGCACATAATCACACTGGAAATTAGTGACAGCTAGAATTCACATGTGGGTTTATAGACAAATTTCTAAACAGTCTTATTAAATAAAAACTCAGAGCCAGATATAGGAGTAAAAACCCAAGAGATCAGAGAAATAGGGAAAGCTACAAGCTAACCTCACCTCACTGACACCTCAGTCTCCAAAAAGAGTTACTTCCTGTATACCCATACCTATATGCCTTTTTGTTCTGTTCTCTCATTGGCTCTCTCACACCAGCTACATCACTTCCTCTTCCTGCCCAGCTCTGTCACTCCCTGTCTGTCTGAACAGACCTACAGACCTCAATTAGTTAGTGCTGGGATTAAAGGTATGTATCACCATGCCTGGCTCTGTTCCCAGTGTGGCCTGGAACTCACAGAGATCCAGATTCCTGCCTCCCAAGTGATAGGATTAAAGGCATGCACTACCATTGCCCAACTTCTATATTTACTATAGTGGCTGGCTTTTTCCTCTAATCTTCAGATAAATTTTATTGGGGAACACAATACATCACCACATAGGTTTGTTTACACAGGGCCCTGGATGTGCTTGGTGAGAACTCTATCTCACACATCTGCCACTTGGTGTCAGGGACTTTGTGTAGTCTCTTAGACCTTAGAGAAATGGATGAGTGCTTAATTTCTGGAGGTCGCCAAGGATTCCAATACAATGCCAGTCAACTGCGAACAGCGAAGAAAGCAGCTGTGCTGTGGGACGGTCTGTATGTCAAATTGCTCTGATTGGTCAATAAATAAAACACTGATTGGCCAGTGGCCAGGCAGGAAGTAGGTGGGAGAAGGAGAGAGGAGAATTGTGGGAGGCAGAAGGCTGAGGCGGAGAGACACTGCAGCCGCCGCCATGACCAGCAGCATGTGAAGACGCCAGTAAGCCACCAGCCACGTGGCAAGGTATAGACTTATGAAAATGTATTAATTTAAGCTATAAGAACAGTTAGCAAGAAGCCTGCCACAGCCATACAGTTTGTATGCAATATAAGTCTCTGTGTTTACTTGGTTGGGTCTGAACGGCTATGGGACTGGCGGGTGACAAAGATTTGTCCTGACTGTGGGCAAGGCAGGAAAACTCTAGCTACACAGCTGCCCTCCCACACTGGCAGAAACCAATCTGCTCATTCATGGCATAGAGTTTTGTTTTTGTTTTTTGTTTTTTGTTTTTTTCAAATAATTGACCTGGGAGTAAAGTACACCTGACTAAGTTTCTGAGCTAAATTAGACCCTTGAAACAGCTCTTTTCTTATTTTATATATTTTATATATTTGTGCTCTTAGCACAAATTCCTCTTGGAGATCTACACATAAATCAGACATGTATGGAGCAAAATCATTTAAATGCCATAAGGACTCTTTTTGGTTTTTGTTTGTTTGTTTTTTCAAGACAGGATTTCTCTGTGTAGCCTTGGCTGTCCAGGAACTCACTCTGTAGACCAGGCTGGCCTTGAACTCACAGAGGTCTGGCTGCCTCTGCCTCCCAAGAACTGGGATTAAAGGCATACGCCACCGCCACCCACCACCAGGTTATCATAAGGACTCTTGCCCTTTCAAGATAAACTACCCACACACCCTATGGCGAATGGAGACTGCTCTATTCGGTTAAAAACAGATGCCAATTTTAACATAACTTTACAATAATGTAAAAAGCAATACTGTCTTTGATTTCCCAAGCTAGCTCTATGAAGAACAGTCTTCCCTCACCAGCTGGGTGAGACAGTTCCCAGTCAGTTCTCTAATACAAGATGCACTGTACTCGATAAATACTATGAGGTGCTTAGCACTTCATCATACAACAGGATTTGTATTGGATGGCAGACTCAACTATAGGTTAATGCCATTGCATTAAGCTTGATTGGGTGGGGGTAAAACTGAGCTATGACATTAGGAAAACTAGGCATTTTACATGTAGTTTGACTTAATGAATTTTTCAATTTGTGATGGTTTCATCAGAACATAACGTCATTGGGACATCTGTAAAGTAAATCAGACAAGGTAAGACTCCTCAGAAGCTGGTCATGGGACCAAGATCAACAACTATAGCTTCTTTCTTCACCATCCACTCCACCTTCTCCTCATCCTCAGCACATCAGAAGGTTGGAGTTTTGACCTGGTAGAATGAGCCTTGTACTATGCCCAGTGATAGTCTACTTATTTACTAAGTTATCATGGTTTTCCACGGAGCATTATAACTGTGTACAGGAGTGGCAAAGAGTGCCCCCCCCATATCTGGGATAGGTTTTGTCATTGTTGAATAGCAGTAACCTAATTGTCCTTGACAATGAAGTTCAATCACTACAGTCAATACAGTGACCTCTTGGTACAGAGGGACAGCTTAAAATGACCAGGGGACAGTTTCGGCTTCAGGCTTAACAGAATTATTCCTGAGTTTCCTTGTAGAAACTAGGCCCCAAAGTTGTGATGATGGGAACCCAAGATGCTCAAAGGAGGGCATTGGGTAGAATGGTCTGACAGTGAGGGGTTACTACACCGATCTCCAAGTCTGCATCGTGTGTAGAGGAAACACCATATTTAAGTATATTCTATAGGATAGCAACCCAACATTTAGGGTCTTTCCCAGCTGCTCTTAGGAAGTTCATGATCTAGAAAGTTCTTTGATGGTGAGTTGCATGGCAAACTCAGCTTTCTTGGTTCTTTAGAGTTGAAAGAAGTGTGGGGAAAACCAAGATGATCAAAGGCCCCTCTAGACTGTTCAATTTAGCAGCTACATCACCAATCCCAATTCTCATTTACGTGGAGGACGTTTCTCCCTAAGGCTGAATCTCTCCGCCTTTTTCTGTCTTTTTCAAGTCAATCCTTGCTCTCTTTTATTTATCTATTTACTAATTTATTTATTTACTTACTGACTTCCTTGATGGGGGAGGGCATGAGCATGCCGCAGTGAATGTGTGGAGGTCAGAGAACAACTTTCAGGAGTGGTCCCTCAGTTTCCACCTTGTTGAGGCAGGCCTCTTTTGTTTCTGCGGCTGAGCTGTGTAGTCCAGGCCAGCTAGCCCATGAGCTTCTTGGTGAGTCTCCAGACTCCACCCACAGGAGTCCTGGGATTACAGGTGTGACCTACTGCATTCTGCTTTGGGGTCTGGGGATCAAACTCAGGTCATCAATTTTGCATGACTAGTCCACTGTGCCGTTATCCTAGCCTCTGGCTCTCTCACACACGGAGATCTGGACAGCAGACTATCAGAATTCATAGAACCAGCAACAAGTTTAGAAAACAGATAAGAACTGAGGGGTCCTCTAAGACCAGAAAGCAACGGCAAAAGCAGGTACTGCAGTAAGAACCATTTACACCCAACACCTCTCCAGTGATGCTATAGGAATACCCCCAACATGGAACTACCAGACTCCTTCCTTCCCTCCACAGGAGAATTCGTGTTTAGTTAAACCCAGTCACCTGCCTGCCTCAGGGCAACTACAACAGGGAACAGGAAGATCTCTTCCCTTTAGAGGATTTGCAAGTGAGGAGGACCCCTCACCAAGACCCAAGCACTGAAACACCTCCTCAATCAGGAGTCTAGAAGAACACAAGTCCTAATCAGACAGTAAAAATAGTAGTAGTGCCAGGTGGTGGTGGCACACATTTTAATCCTAGCATTTGAGAGGCAGAGCCAGGCAGATAGATCTCTGTGAGTTCGAGGTCAGCCTGGGCTACAGAGTGAGATCCAGGACAGGCACCAAAACTACACAGAGAAACCCTGTCTCGAAAAACAAAACAAACAAACAAAAAGTAGTAGTAGTAGTAATAATAATAATAACAACAATAATAATGTAGGGGTGGGTAGGTATCTTTGTCAATAAGCTATGAGAACAGGAAGACTCGAGTTCAGATCCCAGCACCCACTTGAGACTCATGGATGCTAGCACACATTTGTAATTCAGGGCTGGAGTAGCAAAGACAGGCAGAGATCTCTGGCTCTCTCAGGCCAGTCATTCTATCAGTGAACTCCAGGTTTGGTGTGACACCAACATCAACTTTTGTCATCCATGAACATACACACACAGAAGCATGCACACACATGAACACCCCTGGCGCGCGCACGCGCACACACACACACACACACACACACACACACAGAGTTTTACTAACATTCATTTGCATGCTAGTTTTATGTCATTTCATTCTATGATTATTGAAGAGAAAATTTGTTATGTTTTGTCTGCATGTATGTCTATTTGTCACTCATGTACCTGGTCCCTCTGGAGGTCAGAAAAGGGCATCAGACCCTGTGGGACAGGAGAGTTACATATGGCTGTTTGCACTCTGGGAATTAAACCCATGTCTTCTGCAAGAGCAGACAGAGCTCTTAACTGCTGAGCCATCTCTCTAGCCCCCTATTATGATTTTCTTAAATTATTTTTTTTTATTATAAAGGTACTATTTAAAAAGCAATATAGGCCGGGCAGTGGTGGTGCACACCTTTAATACTAGCAATCAAGGAGGCAGAGGTAGGCAAATCTCTGTGAGTTCAAGACTAGCCTGGTCTACAGAGTGAGTTCTAGGACAGCCAGAGCTACACAGAGAAACACTATCAAAAAAAAAAAAAAAAAAAAAAAAAAGCAATATAAACTAGGTGTGGTGGCACACGACTTTAATCCCAGAATTTAGGAGGTTGAGGCAGGTGAATCTCTGTGAATTCGAGGCCAGCCTGGGTCTACAGAGTGAGTTCCAGGATAACCAGAGCTACGTAGTAAAACTCTGTTTCAAAAACCAAAACTAACTTAAGTTAAAAATTTAAAAATCAGCCGGGTGGTGGTGGCACATGCCTTTAATCCCAGCACTTGGGAGGCAGAGCCTGGTGGATCTTTGTGAGTTCGAGGCCAGCCTGGGCTACAGAGCAAGATCCAGGAAAGGTGAAAAGCTACACAGAGAAACCTTGTCTCGAAAAACCAAAAAAAAAAAAAAAATTTAAAAATCAATATAAACATGTTAAGAGAAACTTAGAAAAAAAAAGGAATTAGAGAAAAAAATCACTCATAATCTCAAATTCCTTAGAGACACTTTTAGTCCATTTCCTTCCTTTTTCATGTGCAAAATATATATATATAATGACATTTTGGGGGCATTTGAAAATGGAACATGAACAAAAGTGAGGTCTGTTACTACTGGTAGACAAAGTCTGCCTTATTCAGATGGATGGTATAACTGCAACAAGAAAGATCCAAATACATAAAGGGGGACAGGTGGCAGCAAGATGGCTCAGCAGGTAACAGCAGTTGCCATACAAGCCCAAAGACCTAGGTTCAATCCCCCAGACTCCCATGAAGGTGAAAGGAGAGAACCTTGTCCTCCACGTTTACAGTGTGGCATGTGGGTATCAGCACTCACACACATTCCGTGTGTGTGTGTGTGTGTGTGTGTGTGTGTGTGTGTGTGTGTGTGTGTGTGAAAGAGAGAGAGAGAGAGAGAGAGAGAGAGAGAGAGAGAGAGAGAGAGAGAGAGAGCACATGCATACAATGATGATAAAGAAAAAGAAAAGAACACAGAAACCACAACTGGTCAAAATGCAGAGAACAGCTGAGTGTCGAGTGCCCACCCACAACTGATACACCTACAATACAGCACCGAGACTTACACGGAGACTCAGGGAACATCGTGGGAAAGGGGGTGGAAAAGACTCTAACAGCCAGGAAAGCAGGACGGCTGCTTTAAGATTGGGTGTTCTATATATGAAAGTAAAGCTGCAGCCATGAAATGTCAAAACCATGGTTGCCCAAGCAAGACACAAACAATGACAATAACAGTTATCCTGCCAACACGGATGGGGAAAATCTCACAAGGTCCCACCCCTAGATGAAGAACTACAGGCAATCAAGGATTGCTGTGAGATGAGAATTAGTCTTCCCCGGGGTTGATTATGCATATGAGCAACACAGACATATGAGAAACACTCTGATTCTAAATGGACTCAGGAGGTATATGGGTAACAATAATAACTTTTTTTAAAAAAAGAGGCCATGAATTTGAGCAAGAGGGGGATGCACGAGTTGGAAGGAGGGGTTGGTGATGTAAATACACTACACATGTAAGTTTTAAGTTTTTTTTGTTTTTGTCTTTTTGAGACAGGGTTTCTTTACATAGCACTGGCTGTCTTGGAACTCATTATGTAGACCAATCTGGCCTTAAACTCACCAAGATCCACCTGCCTCTGCCTCCTAAGTGCTGGGATTAAAAGTGTGCACCATTAAGCCCAGCTACATATACAAATTTAGAAGAAGAAATGGAGGGAGGGAAGGAGGGAGGGGGAGAGAGAGAGAGAGAGAGAGAGAGAGAGAGAGAGAGAGAGAGAGAGAGAGAGAGAGAGAGAGAACTCCTCTGAGTGATAGCCTATGTAAAGCTCCTAGGCAGGCCTGGGCAGTTCTGCTCAGAGGAAATCCTCCAACAACACGCACAAGCTTCCTAAGCTATAAGAAGACAGAGTTTAGCCGGGCAATGGTGGTGCACGCCTTTAATCCCAGCACTTGGGAGGCAGAGGCAGGTGGATCTCTGTGAGTTCCAGGCCAGCCTGGGCTACCAAGTGAGTTCCAGGAAAGGCACAAAGCTACACAGAGAAACCCTGTCTCGAAAAACCAAAAAAAAAAAAGACAGAGTTTGTTCTGCTCTTGGCCCTAAAGCCTATAAGAGTGAGTCTCACTCAGAACAATGAAATTCTAGTTTTTTCCTTCACCTAAATAAACCAGAATCTTGAAATCTGTTTCTATTAGTTATTTTTTTCAAAATGCATGACTATCTTAGCTACTTTCGGTTACTGTGATAAGATATCAGCTTGAGAAGGAAGGGGTTTATTTGACCTACATGTCCTAATCACAGTCCGCCACGAAGGGAAATGGGGACAGAAACCCAAGGCAGGAACCTGGAGCAGGAGCTGAGACAGAGATCACAGACGATCTGCTGGCTGGCTCACTTTCTAAGATACACCAGGACCACCTTCTTGAGGACAGCACTACCTACAGTGGTATCAATCGTCAATAAAGAAAATACCCCCATGAACACGCCCATAGAACAGTCTGATGGAGGCAATTCCTCAGTTCAGGTTCCGTCTTCCCAGGTGACTCCAGTTTGTGACATGTTGACAAAACGGACAGGCACATTTGCAAAAGCACCAGTCTGAGGGTATAACCCACCATGGTGGGACAGTGTGGCGGTGGGACTGGCTCTAGCTGTGGCATCAGGAGCCTGAGACGGTTGGTCAGAGCCAGGAAGCCAAAAGAGATGAGTGTCGGTGCTCAGCCCCCTTTCTCCTTCCTACTCAATCCAGGACCTCAGCCCAGGGACTCATGTCACCCACATTCAGGCTGAGTCTTCCTTTGGTTAAACTTCGCTGGACACACCTCAGCGATACACCCAGATATGTGTCTCCTAGGTGACTCTGAATCTCACAGGACGGCCATCACACCCTCCACGGTGCTTCCCTTTCCCTGTCCCTCCCCTCCCACCAACCCCTGAATCTTTCCATCTTGGTCTTCCAATCAGCGATGCCTCTGTAGCTGCCTGTGCTGCTCTGGTACCCACCACCTGTTGCCCTCCTCCTAACTTGTGTCTTGCCTCCTGCTTCTAGCCATCCCTCCAGCCCCCAAGAGTGGTCCCCCAATGGCCTACCCATTGGTGACTCCTACCCACCGTTGTTCGGGAGCTCCACGTAGAGCCCTGTCTTTCTGCCAAGGCCCACAGAGCCCTCTAACTCTACAGTTCACACCCCATTAACTGTGTCCCCATTGCCAGCTATAGTCATTCCCTGCCTCACTTTCTCTCCTTCACCAAGCCCCTGCTTTACTGTCCTCGACCCCTCTACCTAGACCGCCCACACCATTCCCAAGCTCACCTCTAGCTGCTTGGCAGTTCCAACCCTGTCTTGCACACCTAACTCAGGAGCAGACCCGGCAAGGTCCCTCCGACTATCCCAGGCTGGGTTAGTTGATTTGTCCCTGTGGTTACTTTCATGTCACGGTGACAGAAACCACCAAAGGAAGGGAGGTTTTGTCTTGGATCACAGCTTTGGAGGATTTCAGTCCATCATGGCGGCGGGGAGTTCATGACTGGGAGAGCGTATAGCAGAATCTCCTCGCATGTCAGGTGGCCAAGAAGCAGAGTACAGATCAAAAATCAGACATCCTCCAAGGCCCACCCCTGATGTCCTATGTCCACCAGCCATTCCCTATCTCCTAAAGCCCCCACTATCTTCAGAAAACACAAGGTGGGGACCAAGTGCTCGGAACATGAGTCTATGGGGGACATTAATGAGTCGAGCCATGGCAAGTCCTCCTGGGTGTCCAGTAACCCCTGTACCTATCACTCTCACTGTACATGCCATGATGCTTTAGCTATGCATGCTCACACAGTGCTCTCTCCTTGCAGCCTCAGAACTCCTCCAGTGTGTTTGTGTTCCCTGAGGAGCTTTAGGACATTGCCAGGAACGTGGCACAGCTTGATGGTGAATGAATGAGACTCTACCATAAATTTTCCTACCTGTAAAAAACAGTTGAAGCAAGAATTCCAAATAATCCCTCCCTCTGCCCGGGCTGTCAGAAGCCAAGGAGGAGCGGGCAGAGGATACAAACTATGCCCCAGCTCATCAGTAAATATACAGCCAGAAGACAAAAAGCAAAGGGCTTTTATAGACTGCCACTTTTAGAAAAGCAGATGTTTAAAAGACTGAATTATTTCTTCAGTTACCATGAGCAGTAAAGGCTGGTTAAAAATAATATGTCCCTTAAGGGACCTGATTTCTCAGGCTGTAGTCAGGGCAGAAGGAAAGATGAGTGTTCTGTTCTCCTTTGTAAATTAATTTCTTCTTTCTTAAGTGGATGTACTGTTATTTAAAAGAAACCCTGGGCTTGTCTTGTTCTTGTGTTCACTGAGGGAGCCAATGAAATGGTTTTGCAGTTTGCAACTGCTGAGCTCAACTTGGCGATGCAACTCTAAACACTCCAAGATCACATACATGTAGGCTTCCGGCATACAACAGGAAGCAAGATGTACCTACAGACTGAAAAACTACAGGTCCGACAGGCAGTACATCCAGGGAGATCGGAGATAATGATTTGTTTCTCAGTGAAAAGTTAACTGTTAACATCAGCCTTCCAATGGTGGTGTCAAAGATCTGTACTGTCTCTGTAACACATATGTATGTACAAACATAAACTCAGGACCACAAACAGGTTATATGACTTCTCTGAGAGTCCATAAACATGGAGCTGACTCACACTCAGACACACACTTCACCTGACTCACTAAAGGCTCAGGAAGGTCAACCAGTCACAACAGGTGGTGATGACAAGAATCTGTCAAAAATAACAAGCCAGGCTGGGGATGTAGAGTGCTCGCCTGGCATTCATGAGTCCTGGGTTCAATTACTGACACCCAGCTTCCAAGGGCTGCTATGAAATCCACGTGTGCCTCAGTGAGTCCCTGTTCTGTGGACCTTCTTGGGGCAAAGCTTGTCTCTAGAAGCTGTTCTGATTTTTAAGAAAATAGTAAGTCACTATCACACCTATGGCTCAGTCTCTTCATCTATAAAGTGGGGTAAAAACAGCTAACTAGCAAAGCTGCATAAACATTTCTGGTATTAAGTAAGCCACCAGACACTGTGTCTACATGAATTTCAGCCCAAGCTGTATTTGTAACTGTGAGATCTCAGAACTAAAATTTCTTGCCCAACAATTCCAAATATCATTTGGAGGATTATCAAGTCTAGATTTAATCAGTACCATGCACTAATTTTGTTTTAAAAGCCATGCCTCCCTAGCAAACTTAATATCCAAAACAAACTTTTTTTGAAAACTTAGTTTTAAGTGGGAAATGGTGGCACACACCTGAAACCCCAACATTTGGGAGAAAGAGGCTGGAGGATCAGGAGTTTTCAAAGCCAATCTTAGCTACACCGAGATTTTTAAGGCTAGTTGTGACTACATGAAACCCGGTCTCAAAAAATAAATAAATAATAAAACAGAGGTTTTAAAGATTTATTTGACTTTTAGGTTAAGCAAGGGGGTTATGTGCACATGAGTCCAGGTGCCCTCAGAAACCAGAGGTATTAAGATTCCTCTGCAGCTGGAGTTACAGGCAGTTGTGAGATACCCAGGATGGGTGCTGGGGACCAAAGTTATGTCCACTGCAAGAGCAATGTCTTAGTCAGTGTCTTGTTGCTGCGAAGAGACACCATGACCACTACAACTCTTATAAAGAAAAACATTTAATTGGGGCTGGCTTACAGGTTCAGAGGTGTAGTCCATTATCATCATGGTGGGAAGCATGAAGACATGCAGACAGACGTGGTGCTGGAGAGGTAGTTGAGAGTTCTACATCTTGATCTATAGGCAGCAGGGAGAGAGAGAGAGAGAGAGAGAGAGAGAGAGAGAGAGAAAGAGAGAGAGAGAGAGAGAGAGAGAGAGAGAGAGAGAGAGAGAGAGAGAGAGAGAGAGAAGCTAGCCACTGGGCCTGACCTGAGCTTCTGAAACCTCAAAGCCCACCCCCAGTGACACACTTCCTCCAACAAGGCCACACCCACTCCAACAAGGACACTGGTCCTAATCCTTTCAAATAAAGCCACTCCCTATGAGCCTATGAGGCCATTTTCATTCAAACCACCACAAGCAGAATGCATTCTTAACTACTGAGCCATCTCTTCAGCCCCGTAGAACTTTTTTTAAAGGAAGGAGAATAAGAAGTTACTGATAGAAGTTTGTCCTCCCATCAATGGGAATGTTTCAGTTTTATCTACTTCCTTGACTGTAGAAAAGTTAGCCTTGCCTCTAAATCTTTCTGACTACCTATGCGAGAACAAAAAGAGGGCCAGCAAATTGTCCTCTTGACCTCCACACTTGGGCCCCTGTCATGCAAAAATAAACAAACAAATAAACAAATGTAACTAAAAACGTTTACATAGTAAAAAAGAGTTTTCAACAACAACCAAAAAATGTGCAATTGTTTCGTGAAAGAAAGAGTTATAACAAAAACACTCTTGACTCTTTCTTCTAAACAGAGCCAGGCCCACGCTTGAGGAATGCCAAGTGATCCTCATTAAAGTAATGAGGATATTTTCAGTGACATATGTCTGACTGACTCGAGTTTAGTTGGCAGAGCTTACGGCAGCCAAAGCCTCCAAAATAACTCATGGCTGGCCAGCCCAGCCGAAACACACTCGGCAGAAGTATTTCACACGGCTTTAAGGATGATGCCCCACCCCAGGCCAAAGGTCTGCCAGGCCATAGGCAAATTGTTGGGACATTAAACATACATTCCTGTGACACCACCAGCAGGTCAAGCCTAATACCCTCAGCCCATCCAGCTCCTCTCTGCAAAAGTCACTAACCTGAATAGATCCGGTGGCTTCTTGTCCCTGCCCCACCCGACCAGCAAGTTATTTTTAACTTACAACATTGGCTAATAAGTCTGTTTTGCATTTTAAAAAAAATACCCTTTCAGAAACAGAGACTATGAAGAAAAAAAAAAAAACCATTGCAATTCAGTGAGAAGTCACTCCACTAAAGCATGAAAAAAAGTAGTCTGGACCTGTTCATCCTAGATCACAGGTTGGCAAGGAGGGCTAAGCAGGACCGGTTGGCAAAGCACTCCTCAGTGTCTTCAGCCTGGTCAGCATCGGCCATCAGCAGATTACCATTCACAGGGGTGTTTTCTAAGAAGCCACCCTTAACCACTTTCTCTCTTTTCCACACCAAATTGTAAGACATATCTGTTAGAAAAGGTAGCGATGAGGTCAAGTTCCGGACACTGTTCTAGTGTCCCTAATAAAATGACCATAGGCGGAGGTCATGGGAGCAGCAGCCTTCCAGGTCAGGCCAACATCTGTTGACTTATTAACTGGATGCCTGCCATGCATCATGCATCATGGCAGGTAGTGTGGTAATGGTACCACATCCTAGGAGGACTGTACCTAGTGAGAGCCTCCAAGCCTGCATCCACCTCTCTATCTTCGGCCTAAGGCTGTAGCATCCACAGCTCTCCTTTGGTGATTCTCAAATGTGCAGCCAGAAGAAGGCTTCCAGTCACAGTCTGCATACAGTCAGGCCAGCATCAAATGTGAAGGTCGCCGGGCTGCAACCAGACACAGCCCAACAAGTTCTCCACCTTGAAGGACCCAGCATTACAAGTCTAGTTGTAAACCTAGTTTGAAACCAGTCTTCCATGAAGTGGCCAGTTAGATTTTGATGATAGAGTAAATCTAAAGCAGCCAATTATATTTTCAAAGTAGTCTGAGTTCAAGTATGATAGCCACGTTTTCATTTTTTTAAGAAGGGGTAAGCTTGAGGCTGGAGAGACAATTCCAAGTTCAAGAGTACAGCCTGCTCTTCTAGAAGACCTGAGCTAAGTTCCCAATACCCACATCACAACCACCTGTAACTCTAGCTCCAAGGAATCTAACACTCTCTTCTGGAACATAACACATACATAGCATACAATCACACACACACACACACACACACACACACACACAAGCTCATGAGTTTAAAAATCTGTTTTTAAGGAGAAAGCTGAAGAACTCAAGGCAAATGCTGTGGCTTCTGGAGATTAGTTCATAGCCAGAAAGGGAGGGAGGGAGGGGTGGAGGGAGGGAGGAAGGAAAGGAGGAAAATGTGATTGTTTTACTTTTGTTTAAATTTTAGAGATTAAAGAAAAAAAGTCCATCAGTTTCAGCCACTTGGTTCTTCCTAACAGTCTGCTGCAGGGACTTGAGCCTGGCCCGTTCATGGTGAACTTGGCTCTGGCAGGCCTTGCCCTTCTCCCCCACTCCCTCCGCCTTACTAAACTGTTAGATTGCATTCCTAAAGCTACTCACCAAGGTCCATTCCCTTGTTTGGCCACTTCCTCCTCCTGAGGCTGACCACCAAGATCCAGCTATCAAAGTATTGAAGCCCAACAATCAAAAGCCCCCATTGGCTGCCCTAATTAACATGCCCAGTTAAAATTAAACACTTCATCCTAACACGTGGTTTCCCCTTTTACCTTTATAAACTTTCATTTTTCCTTTGGGTCACCTCTGTCTCCTCTCTATCCAGAGACAGTCCTTTGACAACCCCCACCTCCAGGATAAATACCCCGGCCCCCCTCTCTCTCTTCCTTTCCTCTTCTTCCTCATCCTCTAGCTCTTGTCTGTGTCTCTTGTTCCCTGCCCTCTGTCCCTCTGGGGCAAACTGATCTCCTTTGTGCTGAGAACTTGCTCTTGGGGGTCCTTTCCCCAGCTATAGAGATGATGATATTGTGGAACAAACAAATCTCAGCATCTTTCTACAGGAAAACTTTATTTCTTGCTAACATATGTAGGATACCAGGGAGACCTGTTTCATGTGTCACATCCCAGGATACATGGTGCCACTCTAGCAGTTCAAAGAGTAGTGACTAGCCAGGGTACAGAAGGGTAGAAACAAGAGATCTCAAGTCTGTAGGTAAATAACCTCTGCCCGCATCACATGTTCCTAGCATTTATTCCATTGGCCCAAGCAAGTCACATGGCCAGTAACTCAAAGGTACAGATTGCCCATCCAGATGCTGCTGTGTCCTGCATGGCTTTAGTTCTGGAAAACTGACTGGGGGGCAGCAAGAGAATGGAAAAAAAGATACACAGGCACAGAAAGGTAGAGAAAACCTGGGCTTGGGTGGGCCAGGCCATGTACTCTGGTGGAGATGCAGCAACCACAGAATCAGCCCAGAAACTCAGCCTTTATTTTACACATCTGAATGGAGGAGGCGGGTTGATGGTATACACCTTAGGGGCAGGCTTACCTAGTCTCAATAGAAGGTCTCTGTAGGGAAGCAGTCTCAGGCTGCGGTGATCCCAGAAGAGAATGCTGTGGTTGATAGTTTTTATACACACCGGTCAGTCGTTCATAAACACTTATACTTGGGTCATTGTGTTATGTGACAAAACATTTGTTGGGGAGACACTACACACACGTCTAGTCACCATAGAGTGGGAGCCCAGGACAGATCAAAGTATGGATACCACCAAAATCGAGCTTGGTAAACCAGCAAGTGTTATTGGGGTTACTTGCAGGAATATGGGTGAGAGGTTAGTTACAGGAGCAGAAATGACTCAGAGACAGTTGCATCACCAAGACCCACCACAGCATGGGTGACAAGGCACAACAATGGGAACTTGGAACACACTGCACAGCCTTCAGGCAGCTCAGCAGGTTGGAGAGTGTCCTTTCCAAGCGACTCTGCTCTAAACCTCTTCCAGGCTGCTAGGTGGTCTCTGCTGCTTCCAGGCATCCTGTCTGGTCTCATTTTTACTGCTTGGCTTGGCTGACAGTCTCCTATTCACCTTGGCTTCTCTGAGAGTGACCCTCGGCAGTCTTTATTGCTTACTCTGGACCGAGGGGGCCTAGTGAATCTTGTCGGTTTCAAGGACTTCCTGAAGCTATTTTGAGTAGTTTACCTCCCTGCTTAAAGAGCTTCCCCATAGTATGGAATGTTTCCATCTTGGAGGAAATTGTTGCACAACACACAGGAAGACTTTTGCCAATTTCCTGAACCTAACTTGGAGAAGGTTTGGCCCCTCTCATTGGTCTAATGCACTGGAGCCCTTGACATAACGGTAAGCATGTTAACAATACACACTCAGGGTTTCAACTGTTCTTTACATGTTCACCCAAGGCTTCCTCCACTCCCCTGCAAGCGGCCAGGTCAAGAGCGTGGATCCATACCACTATTACAGAGAGGGAAGAAATGGCACTTAAAAACCCAGCTTCTCTACTCTCTCAACAGTCTGAAAGGCAGGCATCCCCTGCACCATTGTCTTGAGTCTGTGGAGCCTTCTGTTATTCACCCAACGAAGTGTAAGCTGCTTTAGCAAAATTAGAATTCACAGCCTCTGCCTTCCAGACCTCTGTGGTTTCTTCCTGGAAGTAGCCCCCGGCATCGTTAATAATCACATCCCTTGCGTTTCGGGGCCCAAATTAGTTCTTCTCCAACAAAGCCCCGGCCCAGCGTTGCCTCTTCTCTTAGCCTGATGGGAGTTTAACATTGTTTGGGATCTTCTGCTCTGCTTTTACAAGCCATTTTTACTACTGCTGCACTAATAAATTATTTATGGTGGGAAACCAAAATCAGAAAATCCTGGCTACTTGAAGACAGACTTTATTAAAAACATCTCCTTCCCCCTTGCAACAGAGACCCCCCCTAGGTACACTCAGTTCCTCTGCTTACCCAGCCTCAATGCACAGTGCAAGAGACACTGCCCATGGCTACAGAGGCCAGGGTGTGGAAGAAGAGAGCAGGAAGCTAATTCTCTAATTAATTTAATTAATTAATGGGATTTTTTTTTCTTTGCTGCTACTGCCTGGTGCCACGTAGGCACAGATGAATGTGACTTTACGGGTCTGACTGGTAGTGGTGGGAGGCCAGTGAATGAAATGGGAAGCCACCTCACCCTGATGCAGTAATCCCTTGTTCACAGAAGAACTGGCTATGGAAAGGCTGCTGAGATGATTTGGTAGTGGGATGTTTCAGTGAATAAGGTCGTGATGAGCAGGCATGAGGACCTGGGTTCAGATCGCCAGCACCCATGTTTAAAAAAAAAAAAAATGCACTATGCCTTTATCCCAGTACTGGGAGAAAAACCAGGAGAACCCAGAGGTCCATTGGCCTGCCAGTCTAGACAATAAATGAGCTCCAGGTTCAGCGAGTCTTGTCTCAAAAATAAATTAAATAAGACCAAAATTGACAGAAGAAGACACCTGACATACATGGGAGAGGGGGATGGAAGGGAGTGGGGGGGTGGGGCAAGATAGAGAGGATGTTTATGAGTGGCCAGTTCTGGGCCTGATAGCAAGGCATTGGGCTGAGATGTCTCTAGAATAAAAGGGAGTTTATATTCTGCAGAAAGGGACGATTAGTTGAGAAGAAAGTAGCCATAAGACCCTGGGTAGTCTTAACCCCCTCTGAGGACCCATTGGCCTTTCACCTGAAAACCATGACACCAGGCAGGTCCCCACTGGAAACCCAGGAGAGGACTTTATAGCTAAAGGCCAGAGGACAACCTGAACTGCATGAACTGAACTGCAGAAAGGGCAAGAGAGGAGGGCTCCCATGATTCCACAGGATAAGAGTGCAGCCCTGGGGCACTAGACCAGGTACAGTGAGCGTAGCCAGAGACTCTTTCTGCCTCTCCGCACTGGCAGCGTTGTTCGGACGGACCAGGTGCCTCAGTCGCCAGCGCGCTGTTCGCTCAGAGTCCCGGGGTGGGGCCCAGGACTGTCTCAGCTCTTCACTTCCACGCCTTGGAGCCCAGACGCCGCAGGGTCTCCCCTTCTTTCCCCATCTTTTGCCACCGGAGTGGGGGGTGGGGGAGTCGAGATTGACAGTACACACATCAATGACAGCTTTAAGGCGGAAGGGGTGGGGGCTGTCCCTCCCCACTCCTGACGCACCCGGTCCCCTCCTCCCCTTAGCACACCCTGGCGCCTGGAGTTGGTACTGGCAGTCAGAGAGGTCCAGAGACTGTGCCCCGTACCCTGCCTGCCCCTGACACTCTGGCCTCCCCTAGGCTGATCTGCTTGCAAAGATCCGTCCCCACGTTCCCAGACACCTAGGGTCTGATGGTTCCCAGCCCTCGGAGCCGGCTTCCTCGCTGCACCTAGCTAGTCCAGGAGCCTCGGGGAGAACATAGTGCCGAGTACAGGGCCAGGATCTCGGTGGCGGCAGCTACTCCCGGTGTGTGGGGGGAGGGGGCGCGGGCCGTTGGGGGGTGCGCAGAGGTGCCAGGGGACCGAGGGACAGCGGGACATCTGGCCTGGCCACGCGGCTTCAAGTTTCCACGGGCGCAAGGTTGTGCAACCGCGCGATCCGAGCGAGAGCCGCGAGCGCCTCGGAAAACAAGGCGAGCCCATAAACAAAGCCACGTGGCCTCGGGGCCCGGGGGGGCCGGGCTAAGAGCAGGCGGCTCTTCCGGCAACAAAGAGCCGGGGCAGAGGCCCGGGATAAATACTGCGCCCCGGCAGCCTGGCGCAGCATACCCGGAGTCCGACGCGACCGGAGACCCTCCCCAGCGCCTGCGCCCTCTGCGAGTGCAAGGACCCCCCCGCGCCCACCCCAGACCCGCAACCCTCCACACCAGTACCCCACACTTGTCCCGGTCGCCGCCTGTGTTCCCCTAGCATCTTTCCTGCGCCGCGCATCCCCGGGGCCAGCCAGGCCGGTCGGTCCCCGGCTATCAATCCGTCCTGTCCGTCGGTCGCGTCCGCGCTCGGTGCCATGCCGTTCCTTGGGCAGGACTGGCGGTCCCCAGGCCAGAGCTGGGTGAAGACAGCCGATGGCTGGAAGCGCTTCCTGGATGAGAAAAGCGGCAGCTTCGTGAGCGACCTCAGCAGGTGAGGACATACCCCAACTTCCAACCTCACAAAACCCGACCTAAGCTGGTCGCAGGGGTGGGGTGCGGGGTGGGAAGCGCCGCAGGGGCAGATGAAGGAAGGCAAGCAGGGCTGGGCCAGGATAAAGAGGGAGCCTCTGGCTGAGGGGGCAGGAGTGAGGTGCCCGGATTTCTGCAAAGGTCTCCAGAACACAAGAGATGGGTAATTTGGTGTCTCTTACTGACCAAGGTCAGTGTCTCCCTACAGAACCCGGGATCCCTCAGTCTGGCAACCGGGATCAGGTCCCTTAATACTTGCACTCAGGCGCACAACTCAGGGACTCTTGCCTTTAGACCCCGGGATTGCAGAGTTACTGCTTTAAGTGGGCGCCAGCGAGTTGGCTGTGTGCCTTTCCCTGTCCTGTGACAGGACCCAAGGAGAACAAGTACGGCAGTCACGAGCCGGATGGTGGGTCTGGTCGTGGGCACTGACTGCCCTGAGTTGCACGAAGGCTCTTCCCACACACAGTCGACGGCTGAGTGGGCCGAGAAAAAAAGAGTGACTGGGAGGGGCTGCCGATGGGCCCTGGGACAGCAGCCTTCCTGGGCAGACTTGCGAGTGGGTGGTAGTGGTAACGCTCAGGGGCCGCAGGGAGGCGGGTACGAAACACGCAGCACGCACAGAGCTCTGCTTCGGGAAGGACCAGGCTCTTGCACCTGTTTCCTCCGTGGCCCTTTCCAGTCAGTCTTCACACGGTGCGCACACTCCCATTCCCAGTGGTGCCTGCCAGCTGCAGAAAGACCACCCAGACTTGAAGTCGCACCTGAGCTCTGTCGTCTGGTGGAAAATCTGAGGTCGGAACAAGTGCCCACTCGTAAATTATAAGGTCGAGGATCAACCCCCAACCTGGGCAGCTGACTGCCTGAGACACCCAAGGAACGTGATAAAAAATGGGTTCAGAGGGGGCTGGTGCAGTTGAGGTCACCCCGGGGTGCCGTTCCCTCCCACTATCCTTTGATTGACACCCCCACACAGCCCTGCATCCTTAAACTGACTTCAATAGCGTTCTGTGAGTGGGCCAGGTCCCACTGAGTGAGATTTGCCAATGGTTGTTTGAATAAAGGTTTGGCAATTAATTATCAAGAAACTATGGTTATATGGGCAGCTTGACCTCCAAGGCCTCCCATTTGATTGTGATTTGTAATGCTTGAATTCCCTCTGTCTCTTAATGAAGTGAAACAAAACATTGAACTCGGGGCCTTTCAGGAGAACCGAATATATTAATTAACCTCTGTGTTAGGTCCTCTGAGGCAGTTTGGAACACTCTAAAGAAATCTTATTCACAGAAAAATCAGATAAATGACCAACTGTTGTACCTGATCATTTTCCAGAGAATAGAATTAACAGTTATACCTAGTACTTCTTCCTCAGCTAAGTGAGAAGGAAGTAGACCAGAAGAAGCTTTCTCCTCCTTGGAATCATCCACTTTAGAAGCCAGAATCTAATATCCCCAGCCCTCAGTTTCTGTATAAAAAGTTCAGCTTCGGGCCGGGCGGCGGTGGCACACACCTTTAACCCCAGCACTCCGGAGGCAGAGCCAGCCGGATCTCTGTGAGTTCGAAGCCAGCCTGGTCTACAGAGAGACCAAAACTACACAGAGAAACCCTGTCTCAAAAAAAAAGCTCGGCTTCATCCCAGGGTGATGCTGCAGGGGCTCAGCCAGCTGCATCACAGTGACTTGCCCCAGTAAAATAGGGTAACAGCCCACTGTGTTCAGCAGGCCCAGATCTAAAGGGGCGAAACCGCAGTTCACCTAGATACTCACTCCATTCTTGCTCTGGGCTACAGAAATCATGACACCCCACTCTCCCTGTTACAAAAGACCTGAGGATGAGTTCATCTTGCCCTGGAAGTTTTAAGGAGGCTGGAGTCTGGGACTGCATCCCTTCCTGCCCCCTTTCTGTTCTTGCACATCGCACCTGTGAACTGAAGCTGTCCCTCCCAGTCATTATCTCAGCAGCGATCAACACCGTGACCACCTGCAGCCCTCTGCTGAGTCACAGTTGAGGACTGATTTGGTCATCTGCCTCTCTGCAGAGCAGCTGGCTGTTTGCAGGGTATTTTTTTTCCCCAGCAACTGTAAACAATCCCCTCCTTCCTTAGCTCGAGAGTCTGCCAACTTCTTAAAAGCAGTGGCCTCCTGAGGTCTGGGTTTGTGATCTCAAATATCCCACTGTTTCCCGTCTTGGTTTTCCTGTGATGTAAGCTTTGGGCCCAGTGCCTGACTGCACAGGTGAGCTTGAATGCCCTCTCTTGTTCTCAGAAAACAAAAGGCAGGTCCTTTATAAGAGAAGGTGAGTGACTGTAAACTGAACTACTGAGGCACAGGCTGCTTCTCTAGTTCCATGGACCATCCTGAGAGTTGCCTAGCAAGGGCAAAGAATAAAGGTGTGCTTTGAGGGGTTTTAGTGTGAACCCTGACTTGCCTGCATGGTACACCTGTTCTGGACTCTGCTGGCCATTGTTCCTGTGGTCCAGGGCCCTGTCCTCCAACAGCCAAATGTTAAAGTCTCAACGCAGCCAAATGCCTCCTAAGACCATAGACTTTAGATAAGCTTAAAGCTGGCCCCTTAAAAAGTTGGAACTTATAAGATAAAGGAGGAACGGCAAATAAGGCAGATTAGAATTTCAAGGAAGGAACAGTGAGCTGGAGTGATCCAAGAATGCTTCAAGGAAGTGGTGGTTGAGATGGCCCACACTGCCTCCTCCCAACCACCCTTGCCCCACCCCAACCCCAGGATGAGTAATCTCAGCTCTCTTCTCCAAGCCTGGACTTCTGCAGTTAAAAGCCCATTTCAGTGATATAGACTGTGTGTTGCTAAGGCTGGTCCAGGAAGGAGGAAGTCGGTCTTTATGCCTTGAATAAAAATAATAGTGGAGATATTTTTATGAGCACTTACTCTGTGCAAGGCAGTATTGTAAGAAGCTTCGTGCACTAGCCTGTTTCCCCAAAGCAATCCAGGAAGTAGTCCTTTGAAGTTTGACAATCTGGATATGACTTTGAGCAAATAAACATCAAAATCTCATTGGCCATAATCAGGACTATAGAACCACTTTGGGTCGGGACGTGATTTTATTAAATGTTTTTCTTAGTAACGAATGAAATAAATAAAGATCATGTTTCCTAGCCCCTCCTTTATCTGCTGCCACAATCGTATTATTTTGAAATCTTCCCACCTTTTCTGCAGTTGTCTTATAGTGTTTTCCATATGTTTGATGGTAATGTGGATGCTAGGTGAAGGAGGGCTTTTTCCTTATTCTTGGCCTGTGCCTATAAACATCAAGATTAGTAAGAAGTAGCTACAAAGTAACAACTCACTGACTATTGTTAACATTTGGTGAGGAAGGCAGCCTCCTTAAGATGGTTTTGGTTACTTTAAATATATTTATATATAATGTATGCTATAATTTGTAAATGGTGGAAGTTTTTCTTGTTAAACATTGAGTTGTAATTTTCCATTGATTTTTGCATTTCCTGGAAATAGACATAACCGGGGTCTCAAAATAGCCACGGAATAGATTATTGCTTGAAAGAAAACATAAGCAGACTACACAAATAAACTTCACAGCCTTGCTTCCAAGCCCAGCCTCCAGAATTCAAACCCTAATCCAAAATGAGACGTATAGGGTTTCCCTGTGGTTAAAACTTTTCTATACTCTGCATCAAGAGAGCATCATCGGTGGTGTGAAATTCTTCCTGAATTGGCTTTGGGAATGAGTCACTCCAGCTTAAAGCAGCTCATTGTAGCATCTGTGATGAAAACAAGTGTTCAACTTCCCTGGAACACTTTCCATTAGAAAAGTATAAGATGAGGTGTGGACGGTTAAAACTTGTGGAGAATGGTCACTATCTGGGCCTGATAAGGAATCCTGCTGCAGACCCTTGTATGTATGACTTAAAATAACTTTGTTTTGTTGCTCTCTAGGTGTGGAATTTTTACTGTAGTTTGTAGGGCTGTGGGTCTCTTGTGTATTTCTTTAAACATAAGTCTTCCTGTGGTATTTTTGCCCACAGAATGTTCTAGCTTTGTTTTCCTGACACTCTGGGACATCACGGACCACTCAAGTGCCTTCCCATCTTTTCCTCTTCCTTGGCTTTGATTGAAATTCTTTAAGTTGGCCTCTGAAACTGGAGTTCTGTTGTTTGTTCTGCCCCTTTCTTCATGCTGACTAGAAGCAGAACATGACCTTGTCAGTGGCTCTTTGCCCCTCACAGCCATGCAGGCAGACAGACAGACACACACTCAGCCTTACAAAACCTGACCCAAAATGTTCACCCTTGACTCACTTAAGCAAGTGCCTCTGAGAGAGGCCATTTCTGCACCACACAATCTAAGCCTAAAAATATCCCGTTTCCCTGGATGGAAAAGAGCAGGCTAAAGGCGTTCGGGAACTCAATAAATCGTTGACTGGTGGCCTGTCGGTTTGTCCCTGCCGGATCTGAAAGCAGGACCAGGGTATCTAGCTGGTGATCTCAGCATTTTAATAAGATACTAAGGCAAGTCCTACTTACTGAGACACCAATCGCAATAAAAGAATACTGGACAGTTTCTGGCCTTCCTGTCCCTGCTATTATTTACACAAAGCAGGAAATACAGAGGAGCATATATGCTTATATTCATCCACCCTAAAAACATATAAATCAAATCACATTTTAAATTCTACAAAGAAAGTCAGAAAATTAAAGGACTCTTAATATATTAGTGGACCCACACACCTGATTTGTACAGGTGGTTGTTATAAATCCTTCCTGCCTCTTGACGGTTGAAAAGCAGGGAGCCAGGCAGTGCTGGCGCACGCCTTTCATCTCAGCACTCAGGAGGCAGAGGCAGCTGGATTTCTGAGTTTGAGGTCAGCCTGGTCTACAGAGTGAGTTCTAGGACAGCCAGGGCTACACAGAGAAACCCTGTCTCAGAAAATCAGAACGAAAACCAAAAAGAAAAAAGAGTCAAGGAACCCATCTTCCTGTTAAATTTTAGTATTTCTTTCCCATCATTTTTGTAGAAGGTATTCAGGGATTTTCTTTACATTGTGAGACAATCACCCTTATTCCCATGATACCTCAGCCTGCTGAAGGAAGTAGACACCTGGACCAGCCCACCCTTCAGTGACCTATGAATTGAATAAGTGTATTGGGTGTCTTTTCAGCCCCTCTGAGTTTATGAATTATGCATTTTCCTGGTTTCTGTTAGGACCCACTTTAGCCTTTCAGCCTGAAGCCTAGTGTTGTTAATCAGAAACCTAAACAACAAGCATCGTATGCCAAAGACCTGCGGGAAGGGGAGTTCGCAACTCAGATTTTTGTAATTGTGATCATGTTTTAAAGGCATGACAGGAAGACGCTGGATAAAGCAGCTTGTTATACTTTAAAATGGATGACTTGTATAATAATGCAATTTATAGCTCAATAAAACTGTTTATAAAGAGAAGGGCAGGATGGGATAGCACGTGCTTGCAATCCCAGCATTGTGTACACCCAGTACTTAGGAGGCTGAGGCAAAGGAACAGTACATTCAAAACCAGCCTGTGCTACACAGTCATTGAAGGCCAGCCTGAGCTACATAGTAAAATCTTGTCTTAAAAAGAAGAGAAAAAGGTATTGGGCAGCGGTGGCACACACCTTTAATCCCAGCACTGGGGAGGCAGAGGCAGGCGGATCTACATGGTGAGCCAGCCTGGGCTACATGGTGAGACCCTGTCTGAAAAAGAGAGAAGGGGTTGAGGGCTGGAGAAGATGGGGAGGATGGTGGAAATCGAAGGAAGAAGCCACAGCAGCTTGGAATCGATGCTCTGCAGCTTGCAAAATGCGGGCATTGTGTGGCACAGTGATGCCAGCCATCTCCCTCCCGGGTCAGCACTTTTGTTGAAAGTGATACTGTCACGGGCTGCGTCGCTCTTAAAGAGTATAGTGTTCTGTATCCAGTTATAATGGAAGGCCCTGTTAGGGGATTCAGAAGAAGCGCATGCCCCCATCCCTGCCTTCCACATGGAGGTGATGATGTTTTTACTCAAAGAGTTTCTGTGCTTGTGGTTCTCAACCTGTGGGTTGCATCCCCTTTGGGATCAAATGACCCTTTCCCAGGGGTTGCATATCAGATATTTACAATTCATAACAGCAAAATTACAGTTACGAAGTAGCAAGAAAATAATTTTATGGGTTGGGGGTCACCACAACATGAGGAACCGTATTAAAGGGTCACAGCACTAGGAAGGTTGAGAACCACTGTTGTATGAACTTTTTTTTTTTTTTTTTGGATGATTTTATTGTTTTGTTTTGTCTGGGATGCATCTGTGTTGGTGTGTTTTATAAACCAGTGAGTTATTTGTGGAAGGATAGCTGCTACATCCCTTTTCTCTTCCTTTACAGTTACTGCAGCAAGGAGGTATACAATAAGGAGAATCTTTTCAACAGCCTCAACTATGATGTTGCAGCCAAGAAGAGAAAGAAAGACATACTGAACAGCAAAACCAAAACTCAGTGTAAGTCATTTGTTTTGAACATAAAAAGAAAGGTGTCTGAGGACATAGCTCAGTTGGTAGAGTGCCTGCCTAGGAGGCACAGAGTCCTGGGTTCAATCCCTTAGTACTGCATAATTAGGCATAGTGACCCTGGATGAAGGCCATCCCAGTAGGATGATGATGATGGCCTTGAACTTTTTTTTTTTTTTTTTTTTTTTCTCGAGACAGGGTTTCTCTGTTTAGCTTTGCACCTTTCCTGGAACTCACTCTGTAGCCCAGGCTGGCCTGAAACTCACAGAGATCCGCTGGGATTAAAGGCGTGTGCCACCACCGCCTGGCTTGGGAGATTCTTGTGAATGGTTCTTTTTTTTTTTTTTTTTAAAGATTTATTTATTTATTATGTATACAGTGTTCTGTCTGCACACACCCCTGCAGGCCAGAAGAGGGCACCAGATCTCACTACAGATGGTTGTGAGCCACCATGTGGTTGCTGGGAATTGAACTCAGGACCTTTGGAAGAACAAGCAGTGCTCTTAACCTCTGAGCCATCTCTCCAGCCCCGTGAATGGTTCTTGAAAAACAAATTAGCGCCTCTCCTATTAGACGGCTGCCTTCTGTGTCACTAACTGAGGTTTCTGGGGCCTTTGCGTCCACAATCGCTGCTTTGCGTTCCACAGGCGCAATTATGGCATTCTTTACTGTTCAAAAGCCCTTGCTGGCTGCGTGCATCCCTGCTTGGCCCTTGTGTGTGACCTGGGTGAGATAGTTACAGTGCGGGGATACAGCTGAATCCATTCCCATGGGGCTCTGCTTCTCACCTGTGGTTTGAGGCTTTGGAAACAGAGGATGTAGGATGTAGCTCAGTGCTTGCCTCACAGGTGGGAAGTCCTGGATTCGTCCTCAGGACCAAATGGACTGGGAATCATGGTTCTTGGAAGGTAGAAGAGTTTGAGGTCAGTGTAGGATGCATAGACTTTGTCTCAAAATGAAAAAGAAAGGGGGGGATGGAAGAAGAAAATAGGTCCATCTCTCTTGCACAAATCTTATTCACATGGTCTAGATACTTAGATGTTGGCAGAAGATACAAGGTTGTACTAAAACTGAGTATTTTCATCCTCTCAGACTGTCGGTCAAGTCTTTTTTGTCAAAACATTTTAAACTCTGGAATAAATAAAAAAAATGAGTCATGTTTAAAATCTGAACATACTGTTCAGATATGTTTCTTTTTCGTTTTTGGCCTCTGTAGATTTCCATCAAGAAAAATGGATCTATGTTCACAAAGGAAGTACTAAAGAGGTAAGCACACATCTACTCACTGAAGCACTGTGCTTAGTAATGCTCTACCTTCCTGGGAGAGCATTGAGCAAAAACAGTCCTTTACATCTAACAGGAGCCAGGAGGGTAACAACTTTCTGTCAGAGAGAGAGGGGCGGGGGGAGAGGGGGGAGGAGCGATCGAGCAAGCTAAGCTCTCTTCAGGTATTGGCTTGGTTAGGGGTTAGGTTTGAGAGGACTAATAATTAAATCTGGCAAGTGTTTTCAGTGTCTGCTCTTTGTACTCTAGATAGGTTCAGGTCCTTATGCTAGCCATCTTCTGTGGCGCTTGATAAAAGGAGCAATTTGCTGACTGGAACATGAGGTAATAGGATAGAGTGACAGCATCCGGTTTCTTTCAGGGACCTTGGAAAACACCTCATTTCTCTATGGCATCAGACCCAGAGAGGGTGGAGCAGGGACAGACCCAAGTCACCCAGGAACTTAGGACAGAATGAGATGATAGGCCAGAACTCTGTATTCCCAATTCTCTGTGTGTCCATACTAAAAGTTCAAAACTTGTTTTCTTCCTTACAAAGCAGAGCATCAGCAGTGGGTGCAGGGTGGTGCCACCGTGGAGGCAGGGAGAACTGATCTCTTCCCATGAGTGTGTGGCAGACACTATCACAGCCCCAAATAGCATATATTCAGTTCCCAGTAATGCACTGTACATTAGTACTCCCAGATAGTGCATGCAGAAAACTAGGGTGGTACTAGTCATGAAAAGGGATAGTCCACAGATTAGCCTCCAATTGTAGAGGTGGGCTGCACCACCCATCTGTGTCCCCTGGGATTCCGATACAGAGAGGAAGACAAAAGCCAGTCCTCTTAGACGGGCAGCCAGGGGGTCCAGCGGAGTCCAGTGGGGTGTACTGGAAAACAGCCTGTACATGGCAGGAGTAATGTGTGCCTCTGTCACACTCCATGCAGCGCCATGGATACTGCACTTTGGGGGAAGCTTTCAACAGACTGGACTTCTCGACCGCCATCCTGGATTCCAGAAGATTCAACTACGTAGTAAGGGTGAGTCTCAAACGCCCATGCTAATCCAGACTCTTGAATTAGATTATTAACATTCAAGTTATCTGGCCGGGCAATGGTGGCGCACTCCCAGCATGCGGGAGGCAGAGGCAGGCAGATCTCTTGAGTTCCAGGCCACCCTGGTCTACAGAGCGAGTTCCAGGACAGCCAGGGCCACACACAGAAATCCTATCTTGGAAAAAAAAATTTTTCATGTTGTCCTAATTTCAAATGAAATACAGAGAGACAGACACAGACAGAGAGAATGAGAATGAGATTTTCATGGCCCTGAGGATTCAGGGTGAACAGAAGATAACTCTCCTCAGTATCTCTTCCCCAGTCCCCAGTACTTGAGGGTCTAGATGGTAACTGTGTTGTTGTCTCTGAGATGGACCCCCCCCCTCAGACATGGAGTGCCATAATTCCTCAGTGACTCTGTTAGTCAGTCACCCCAAGTGAAAATTCACTCCTGGTCCTGTCCACCAACCCCCAATCCCGATGGGAGCATGAAGCAGGCAGCAACAGCCGTGAAGGGGGAAAAGCCCCAAATTAAGCTTGTGTGGAAGCCTTCTGATTGTTCTCGCTCTTCTGCTTCAGCTGGCCCTGGGTCACATCAAGGCCTGCTTCACTCAGGCCACAAAGACCTCAGTGTGGCCTTCCCACGCCTCCCACCCCACACTGAGTCTCCATTTACCTAAGTCTGACACCGCCATTGGGGTCTGAAGCTTGCTATATATTAAACCCTATTTTGAAAAAAAAAATTAATGAATACTAGCCAAGTATTAATAATGCAGGAGGTAGCACAGTGAGTCTAACATGACTTTGAAGCTATTTGAGTTTGTTTGGTTGACGGTTCTACGAACACGCACGTCGTGGTACATTCTGTGTTGATGGCTCACCCTGGGGAAGAAGCAGCTGTTTAGGTTTGGGGCTCTGAAGTTGGAGGGAATTTCCACCTGTGGGTGTTACTTGGTGAAGCGTTTGTTTTCTTTTTCTGGGTCGTCCGGCTTCTCGGTGCCCATCACACAGTCAGATGACCGCAGAAGCTCGGCCAGGGTGGTGACATTCAAGCCCCCTTGAGGCCTGGTTCATTCACCTGTCATCTGGGGAGATACAGGCTGGCTGTGCAGAATGACCTGGCAAAAGCCCAGGCCTTCAAGCCGCAGGTTGGAAGGCCTGGGCTGAGCCCATGACGCATGAGCAGTTCCGTCCACTCTCTGGCCGAGCCCTTCTCCAGTCCAAGAGGGATAAAAATAAGAGCCCTTCTTGGGTAAAATGTTCCTGTCACTCAGCGTGAGTCTGCTGTTTAGGAGAGGTCACCTAGTCCTCACAATGCCTGCAAACTAGTCTGGCTGGTTGGAATTAGTCCCGGGGAGATCTGGAAACTTCTGTGGCTAAGAATATGAATAGTTTCCATCAACTGTGTCAGAGGACACACTCAGATCTGATTACATGTTACAAATCGATCATCAAAATCATCTGGTTTTAGATGGCGTTCCTTCCAGCCAGTTGTCTTTTCAGAAGAAATAAAGTAGAGGGCCCAGATTATAACACAGCCGCATACGTTTTCACCTTGAATCTTTGCAGTGGTCCTATGAAATGTAGGTGCTTGGATTATTTCCGTGTAAACAAACGGTGAGGCCTGGTGACTGACTTGTCTGAGGTCACAGGACTATGGGAGGAACAAAATGCAGACTTGAAAACTGGATATCCTTCAGAGCTCATGCTGTGTCTGCTTCCCTGGGTTCTTTGTAAGCAGGGGCTTAACATAATGTCCTGAAGTCGGGGCCCACCGGATTTCCTCTTCCGTAAGAGGGGTGTCCCTGGTTACAAAGGGAAGGTGTGGAAACATGGTGACGTTTTTTACACATGGGTGAACTCTGCAGATGAGAGCCAGTGATGCAGACTTAGCCACTAATACTTAATACTAATTAATATTAATTACTAATATTATCAGTGGATTGATTCTATTCAATATTAAATTGAATAATTATGTTGATTAATATAATTGATGTGTTAAGTTGGTTATTAATATTGATTAATTAAGGGTTGCCTGCTCACCAGAACTACTGTTGAGTCCCCATAAAAGAGGGTTGGAGGTCGGTGGCTAGGAATAGCAGCTGACTGCCGGACACCAAGGCCAGAGAATGCAGCCTATCTCAGCACCGGTTGCAATTAAGCACTTGAGAAGCCAGCAGGTATAGGCTACCTGCCCCAAGAGCTTCTGAATTAACTCATTGCAAGCTGTGTGCAGTTATTGGCATTTTTAAAATATCTGCTAGGGAAATCCCAGTGAGCTTTAGAGTCTGCAGACTAATTCCGGAATTTATTTAGGGCCCAAATGTTGTGTTTTGCATAATGAACTTTTAAACAAGATAAAACTCTGATTATGACTTCTGGAGTGTGTACTGTGGGCCATCTGCAATGCATGATGGGAAGAGAGGAGCCCCTCCCATTTTCCAGCTGGAAGTCTAAACCGTAATTGATCTGATACCTTCCATAGATCAATTGCTTTGATCCTCTAAACTGTGGAGCTGTGGGAATTGTACCTGAATCAAGGTATCTCTGTGAGAATGGAAAAATGCAGTGTGAAAATAAAGATACAGGATGTGGGAAATGTTACGTAAGTTTCAGTGATTTACATACGTACAGCCATCTTTTTTGAGTGATTGAGATGGGGAGTCTGGGTTTGCAGATGAGATCCAAGTAAGGATTTGCCTGTTGCAGTGGGGACTTCTGAGGTGCTGAGCATGGCTGACCATTTTTTTAAAAATGCCTCTGCAGTGAGGCTTGATGATCGCAAACACCAACATTTACCCAAACGACCCCGCTCTTCAGTGAGTCCCTCAAGGAGGCTGCATTATCAGGGGCCAGCGAGAGGACTCACCAGGTAAAGACATTCGCCACACAAACCTGGCAACTGGAATTCAGTTCCCTGGGCCCACATGATGGAAGGACAGACTGACTCTATGATTGTCCTTTGATCTCTGTATGTACAGTGTAGTAAGCATGTACCATGTGAGTATACACACACATACACACACACACACACACACCACAACACACCATACACACACACACAACAATAACACATCCACACACACACACACACACACACATCCACACCATACCATACACACATACACACACCATAATACATACACACACAGACACCATACCATACATACACACCACACACACACACACACACACACACACACCACACCACACCAACCATACACACACACACACACACACACACACACACACACACACCGCACAATAAATAAATGTTTTTAAAAAACTTTCTTTAAAGAAATGAGAGAGACCCTCCTCAAAGCTAGATGGAAGGAGAGAAAAGTCCTGTGCCCTCCATATACTTGCTGTGACGTGCACACACACACATTACATACACACAAAAGAAAAATATTTTTAAAACAAGATTTTTTTTTTATATATGATAAACTGGAACTATCTCCAAGACAGTCCATTATTCAAGCAGAGAAAAAAACTGCATTATTGGGATAAAATAGAATTAAGTTAAAACTCTATAGTACCAATAAAAAATGGCCAAGGTATGGCCCATGGTAGAGCACTTGCTTAGTATGTGTTATACCCTGGGTATTCTAGCCCCAGCACTGAAAAAAAATTTTTCTGGGGTTGGGGATTTAGCTCAGTGGTACAGCGCTTGCCTAGCAAGCGCAAGGCCCTGGGTTTGATCCTCAGCTCAAAAAAAAAAAATTCTGTATACACATATGTATGTGTATATATTCTTATTTATGTGAGGTGAATAAGTGAGAATGATAGAAAATAAATAGACATGAAACTGCCTTAAGGTCTACATGAGGCAACCTCCTCAGGCCAGTCTGGTCTCCCACTGTGTTCGTATGTACCACAAGCCAAGAACGATTTGTATATTTTTCAAATATTAAAGTTTTTCAAAAAGTTTAATTTTTCAAAAATTAAAGAAGTATAATAATTAATAAGCCATTAAAATCATGCACAACCCAAACATCAGTGTCCGTGCAGTTTTCCTGGGGCCCAGATATGCACGCCTATTACATAGCATCTGTGGCTCTTTCTGTGCTAAGTGGAAATCGGATTCAGGGTTGAGTGACAGTTCTTGGAGCCTGCAAGCCTGAAACATTTACTATCCTCTAAAATTTTTCTAACCTCTGCTGTACCACCTACTTCGTGATTTGTGAAATATGTTGGTGATTGGGAAAATACATACTGCAGTTATCTGAGCTGTATCACCATAATACAGAGTTTCAAAGTGCCTGATAGGTCCCAGCGTGTAGAGAAGGTAACCATTGAAGAGTAGGTAGATAGCATAGAGGAGGTAGCCTGTTAAGTCTCAGGAGGTGGGAGCGTTGTGAGCAACTTATCTGATAAAGACTACCAGGAAAGGGTAAGTGGAGCTGGAATAGGTCTTTTTTTTTTAATATATTTATTTATTGTGTGAGGTGTGTGTGTGCACGTGTATTCATACAGAATACATGTGCGGATGAGAGGACAACTTCTGGGAACTGGTTCTCTCCTAATACCATGTGTGTTCTAGGGATTGAATTTCGACCTTGCTCAGGCTTGGCAGAGAGCTCCTCTACCCACTGAACCATCTCAGTTGATCTTTTTCTTTTTTCTTTTCTTTTCTTTTCTTTTTTTTTGAGTTGAGGACCGAACCCAGGGCCTTGCGCTTGCTAGGCAAGCACTCTACCCCTGAGCTAAATCCCCAACCCCATCTCGGTTGTTTTTGTTCTGTTTCGTTTTGTAGACAGAATCTCATGCAACTGTGGCAACCTCGACTCACTTTATAGAGCTGACAATGACCTTTAACCTTTGATCCTCCTGGGTCCATCTCCTGGAACAGGTCTTAAGGAGCAATAAAACTCAGGGAGACTAGAGAAGGCAGGCAGGGCTCATGTCTATTCAGAGATCATTACAGAATATTCAGTCTGGGTGAAAGTAGCTGAGTGTACTTCAGCCTTCAGGATCAGGGGAGAATGTTGCCATGCACAGTTTTCACGTGATCCTGGGCAAACTTCTGTCATGGTAGTGATGGTCATGGACATCCCCAGCTCTCTCAAAGATGTAGTGAACGGCAAATGAGATCATGTGAGGATCATTCGTGAACGGGTGAATGTTGGTGATGATGGCTCCGTTAGCTATGGCTACACAGGAAGTAGACTTAAGAAGAGTCTTCCAGTTCAAGGCTTCTTTATGTGACGTCGTCTGGTAGACAGGAGGGATCCAAGGGGAAGAAAAAAGTAGAGAACGAAAGAAAAGCGTTATTTTTAATAAGTCATATTTGTGACAGCTTTGGACATTAAATCGGTTACCGGCTATCTCTTTGCAATTCACTGGTCCTAACCCTGTGCATTTACTTCTATGAAAGAGGTCAGGCTGTTCAGTGGGCAGATGTGATAAACCGTTTTGAAGATGAGAAAGCAAATGTCCGGGAATTGAGTGATTTGTACAAGGTTGCATAGCCAAGAAGAGACACAGGGGATCTAAACCTGTCCTGTCCTTGGTGTTCTGCACCATATGCTCAGATGGAGAAATGCAGAATGGAGTCTCAGTGTGTGTGTGATAGAGATATGTGTGCTGTGTGCATGAGAGTGCAGGCCTGCACCTGCTGCAATGCATGCATGAAGGTCACAGGACAGCTTCTGGGCATCAATTCTCTCCTTCCAATGTGGGTTCCAGAGACTGAAGCCAGGTCATCGGGCTTGTGTGCGGCGAGCATCTTTACCTGTTACACCATTGTGCTGCCCGCTGCCCGCTGCCGCCACCACCGCTGCCGCCGCCGCCTTTTCTATCACATAACTGTTTGCATGCACGTGGACACACACTCACAGGAAAGGCCACGATGCCCAGAAAGCTCTGACCATCATTCTCAGTTCTTCCATGGGATGTGAAAGGAGACCAGCCACCTGGCAACTAGGGCTGCAATTACCAACCCAGGAAGTCCATGCAGAACTACTTCCTGATTGGGGTAAACTGGCCCCTGTGTGCTGGTGGGGCAGGAAAGGACAGAGAAAGCCTATAGCCCTACTCTGTGTCCCTCTGCAGCAAAGAACATCACAACCTCGAGGCACATTCTTTTTTTACCACACTACCACCCCAAGTCTATTTGAATATTTCTACAAGTTGCTGCATTCCTACAACCCCTAAAGAGCATTTTCCAAAAACATGTTTTAGTTTAAGCTGATAGGTGGTTTGGCAAACCAAAGACCAAATAAGTCCCAATGAGTCAAATTTAAACCCAGTACTGAAATTAGGGCATACTGATGCCAAGCCCCAGTGGGTTGTGATATGTATGCATAATAGCCTGGCTCTTCATGCAGGTTCCGCAGCCACAGTAACCTTGGATTAATTTGGCGCTTCACATACTTGGTGGCCTTCCTGGGATGGAGGGTGGCCTCAGCCACCAGGGGCTTAAAACTAGTGGTGTCTGAAATAGAAGAAAGGAAGCCAGCAACAATTCACAGCGGCAGTGGCATGGCCCTATCTTGAAATGACTCTCAGAAATTATTTGAATTGCCATGTTTCCATATTTTTCTAACTGACTTTTCTTGTCCCACTTTGGAAATGACTGAGTCAAAAACATGCTTTTTTGTATGAGGCCTCAGAATCTAAATACATACTAACATAGATCTTAGAAATACGTTTTTTTGTTTGTTTGTTTGTTTGTTTGTTTTTTATTGAAATCCACCTTGGATTCTAGGCTGAGTCAGAACTAATTACAGAGTGGACAGGTGAACTGAGTTTTAAGTATGAGTTTAGTGCTCATCCAAGAAGGGTGCTTATGAAGGTACTGATACTATACTGTGATGTAAAACTCAAAGGCCTCCTGATTCTGTGAAAGTTCTCCAGTGTCAAGGAGGAAAGAGTTGACATCATCCTGCTGCTATATCCTGACCATAGCAAATTGCTTCATGTAAATACTCTTGGAGCCCTAAATTGTACTCAGCCCATGTACCGGTGTGCCTGAGACACTTGAGAGTTGCATGGGCCCTACCCTCTGCTGCTGGGTATTTTGGCCCTAACATCAAAGCTCAACTACTTCAGCAATCGGTTGGGTTTGGAGCATTGAATATGGCTTCTTGAACAAAAAGCAGAACCTGAGATGCTTTCTTCCTGGTTGGCCAGGATTTGGCCAGATGGAGAGGTGGATAGAAGGCTTGTGGTAATAAATTGTATGTGTGTATAAACCTGGAAATGGAAAGGGACAGAACTGAAGAGGAGTGACAATGGGTTAAAAGTGAGGACAATCGAGAATCACAGGGAAGGACTGGGGCATGCTGGGGCAGATGAGGCCACGCTGGAAGAGCTGGGGAGCTCAGTTTAAACAATGTCACTGAGGAAGACATGGTTGCTCGGATCTCTACAACAGGAGTCAGGGACCCTTTGTAAGTTCCAGAGTAACTGGGATAGATGAAAGATGGAGAGACAAGTTTCTCTTGGCTGAGAATACAATTAATTCATATAAACTTGGCCCTCCTCGTTATTTTAACTCTCTTAGCTCAAGAGCTGTTTCGCTTGCAAATAATATTTACCCGATCTTGACACGCCTGGAGATTATTAATGTGGCTGAAATTTTTCCTCTTACAACCTGCCAGTGTTCAAGCTCAAAGTCAGGACAGAACTTTCCAGGTTTGTGATATGTATTATCCATTGAATAAATAAGGATCTTGGAAGTACATATACTCAGTACAGGCCAAGCTGCTGCCTAATGTAACTGAAGGCTTATTGTAAATGACACCACCTTCCAGTGGACACCCAGCATGGGTACTGAGCACGTGAGGCATAGGTTAAGCTTCTCGAGGCTGGAGCTCTTCTTTGCCTTTGATCATGCCAGCAGATTTTCCAAGCAAGTTATGGAAAGCCTCTTCCTAGGAGATGGAAGAACTTGGACACAAATCTGATATTGTTTGTTTGAGACAGGTTCTCTGTGTTAACCAGGCTGACCTTGAACTCACAGAGATCCAAATGTTTCTGCTTCCCAAGTGCTGGGATTAAAGTCATGTACCACCACACCCAGCCAAGACACAGATATATTCTTATAGAGTATTAACAATATCCCTCGTGAGCTAGAATATACATGGTCAACCTCCATTCTGGTTTGACCTTTGAAATTGACAGGAAGGGAAGCTGCTATTTTTACCAATACTTCTGAAGGTTTGATTATCAGCGTCCCTGTGGAGGTCAGGCTGCCTGCCCTTCAGGGAGTGTTTGAGATGATTTTTTCCTGATAGGTAACTTCCTCCTAAGCACCCTGTGCCACTCCTGGATCCCCACTCTGATACCATAGGAAGTCCAGCCTCAAAGTTCAGGCAATCTAGAGTCATGTCATGGGACTGCCGTGAAGTGTCTTCTCCCAAGCAGCAGGGCATTCGGGTCACCTGTTTCCCGGTCCCTTGCAGAAATAATGTGCAGATTCCCAAAGACAGATGTATATAAACCAAGTCTGTGTGGAGCCACCAGCCTGTCCTACCAAGGGGTGAGCTAGTAAACCAGCTTCTGTCTAGGGTTTGGAGGCAGAGCGTCTTCTGATCGGACAGGCAGCAGGTGTGTGAAGGCCGGTGAAGCTGTGCAGAAAGGAAAAGTGAGGGATCAGGAGTCGGGTGACAAGGGAGATTGGCTCTCTGAGCTCGATCCAGGCGACGTTTGGACGACGACGATGACGACCTGAGGGATGAGTTGGAGCCAAGCATGTAGCGATGTGGCAGAGACAGAGACCCACAGATGGGGCTGAACTTAACCTGTCCGACGAAAGCAGTTGGACTGTAGAGGAGGGACAGAAGGAATTTGGGGCCACCATGCAAAGGAGGTTGGAGGACAGGAAGTTGATCCAGGAGGACCTTGTCAGGTGTGAAGAGGTGTTTGGGGATTTTCCAAAATGCAGAGGGAAGCCATTTTGAGTGGGGAAAAGACATGATCTTTTTTTTATTTTTTATTTTAAAATATTAGTACTGGTCTGGCAAGACAGTCCAGCTGGTAAAGGCACTTGCCAACAAGCCTGATGACCTGAATTCAGTTTCAGGGCCCATAGAAAGGTGAAAGTGCAGGACCAAACCAACTCCCACAGGTGGCTTTTTTGACACCCATTTGTAGTATTCTTTAATGTCCAGTCACATGCAGTGGTGTACACACACACACACACACACACACACACACACACACACACACACACATATTGATGCTAATACATTTAAATATAAGTCCTATGCTAGGATGAATTGCAGAAGAAACCTATTTTTGAGTAAAGGATCATGGGAGGGAAATTACTTTTGCCCAGTGGCTCTCCAAACATCGCGTCAAACTGTGGTTGATACACACTCTGAGATTTGCTATGCTACACAGCTTTGCTTGCAACTAGATTTTTCTCTAACTCATCGTCTCTCAAACTAGCATGAGTTGAGGCTGAATGGCAGGATGTGGTTTGGGCATGTGGTGGCCACCCCCTCCCTCCAGTAGCAAAGCTTCATATTCTCTCTCTCTCTCTCTCTCTCTCTCTCTCTCTCTCTCTCTCTCTCTCTCTCTCTCTCTCTCTCTCTCTCTCTCCACAGTGAGTCCTTACACACAGTGGCAGATCCCCCACACTGCCCACTCACAATGACACCATGGCATTCCGGGGCAGCCTACAGCTTGATTCCCTGTTCCTCTTCACCTTCTACCTCACTTTCAACACAGCCACAAATTACTGGCACCTGAGCTAAAATTTGCCCGGCAGAAAACAGCTACTTCCAAATGAGACATTTTCCTCTACTCCCCACTTCTCTTGTGGCTAAGGGCAAAAGATCCAATTGGCTCGACCGTCTTGGTAAACAAATTACTGGATACAAACCTACTCTCTTGGGCAAATGGCTCTTAACAACAAAAATGATAGATTCATCACCATCATTGTTAACATCACATGACACTACCTGCTGGTTCTTGGCAGTGGAATTGTATGGATATAAGAGGTTAACCCAAAGCCTTTGCCTCTTTCTAAATGTGTTAGAATATTTTCTGGGCATTCTTTCACCTCGGCATGGAAGCTGATCACCAATCAGAGCACACTGTTGATATAAAATTTCCAGATTCTTTCCCCACACAATAACAAGTCATGATATTGCTACAATTGTTAGAATACAATTTGGTCAAATTGTTGATTATCCTTCACAGTGGGAGTCCTGAATGCTACAGAAAGACATGCTTTCTGTTAGACATATCTGGACTCAAGTATTGGCTCCCCAATTTACTGTTGCTACTTGACAGCTCTGAGCCTTAGTGTCCTCGTTTGTCAAATTGGGAACTTAACCTCTTTGTCATTGAAAACTGAGACCATAGAGGTGAACTGTGTCGTGCCATCTCTGCACGTAACTATCCATTGTTGTTAGCAAAATATGACTTCATGGCCGGAGCATCTCTGCAAGTCATGAACTGTATCATTAGAGAGCTGTTAAATGCATCACAAACAATAAAGATGCAGTGGAATATTGAAATCTGAAAGCATTTAGTTGACGGTGCGTGCAGTTGAAACACAAAATCTTTAAATGAGCTGTACTTTGCCCTAGTAGTTCCCTCCTTTCTGCCTGGCAATAATTTTTAGCTAGCTGTCTTTTCTGTATTATGATGAAAAGCTGGTGATAATAAGCTACTAAGTATATTCTCCTGGCACATGGTGAGTGCTTGGTGAACTAGTTTGATCTTCACAACAATTCTAAAGTAGCTGCTGTCATTATACAAAACAGTTTGACTCTGAGACCTTCACTTATAATCTCTATGATGGTACCAGAAGTAACCCCAGAACTACATCTGGCTGTCCACTGATTTTTGTAAATAAAGTTTTATTGATACACACATGGTGCACATTGATTTACATATTGTCTGTGGTTGCTTTTGTGTTACAGTTGCAGGGCATTTTTAGTGTAAAGACGGAATGACCCCCCAACCTTAAAACTTACTGTTTGGGGGCTGGCTGGATGTGAGGGTGCATGACTTTAATCCCAGCATTCAGGAGGCAGAAGCACGTAGATTGTTGTGAGTTCAAGGCCAGCCAGGGCTGTTACACAGAGAAACTCTGTCTAAAAATCCAAAAGCAAGCAAGCAAGCAAGAAAGAAAGAAAGAAAGAAAGAAAGAAAAAAAGAGAGAGATAGAGAGAGAGAGAGAGAGAGATCGAAGTTACTACTTGGCCCTTTACAAAAGTTTGCTCCTCCAGCTGCCAACCTTAAACTTCCTTAAGAGACTGGAATTGGGGAGAAGAATAATTTTGTTAGTGGCAATAGCACTTTGTGTTTGGTACTCAGAGTAAGTTTTTGTTTTTATCTCACTTGATTCTCCTAACCATCTTGTAGGGAGTCTTTTGTTGTTGTTTTGTTTTGTGTTTCCCATAGGTAGTCTTTTTTATTGGCCTTAAGAATACAGAAACGGGCTGGATGACTAAACGATAAGCTCCATGCGTCTGGGGAAGCGTGGGTTTTGTCGTCATCCTCCGTCGTCTGCCTCAGCGCTAGGACAGAGTGGACACACACAGGGGTTCTTGCTACATGAAGGACAGTTGGAAAGGTCACCCCGACAGAGACTCTGCTTCTCCTGTTCCAGGGCTCCACAGCTGCCTAGTAATGACAGCAGGGACTTTCTCTGCAGTTAGGGTGAGAGAAGAGTCGACATGTCACCCTGCTGTCCGTTGACAGGATTTGCTCCTCGACCCCTCTCCCTCCTCAGTTAAGGAAGATGATATCATCCAGCCCAAAGAGCTTTCTGCTTCCCCTAAATGTACAGTCTGCAGAGGTGTCTTAGATACACAGTCAGGGCCTGCTGCAGAGGGCTTTTTATTTATTTATTTGTTTATTTTTCCTTGTGATGGGTGCCTTTTTAGATAAGGTTAATACTGACGCTCTTGGGAGCTGGTGGTCACATGGCACCCACGTTTTGGATGCATTTCTGGCTGATCGCAGGCTGCCCCCTGCCTCACCTCCTACCCAAAGCTGAGTCACAGTGCTCAGCCGCCTGCCCTGCAGGAGCAGGCTCCAGGCTCCAAGCTTGTGTTTTCTTTCATCTTTGCTGTATGCTGGTCATGTGAGGCTCTGGGTATTAATAAACCCCAGCCTGGCTTTCTACAGCCTGCTGCTCAGGGAGAAAATGAAAGGTTTGTGTTCCTCTTTCCACCGTCACGTGCCGATTGGTGGCTGAACTAAACCAGACGGGCACAGAGGGCTGTGGTCACTGTGGATGGACAGAGCGTCCCCCGTCCCCCCGTCCCGTCCCGTCCCCCCCCCCCCGGTGTGTCTTGATGCCTTGACTGTGAGTGTCACTCTTGTCAGCCCCTGACTTCCAAGTTTAGGTCTCTAGCACTAAGCACAACACAGCAGCGTCATCTCCTCCTCCTCCTCCTCCTCCTCCTCCTCCTCCTCCTCGTCATCATCAAGAGCCCCTGCACACGCCAAAGACACCAAACCCAGCAGGAAGACATTTGAGATTTAAAACTTTTTTCCCCCAATTTAAAGTAAAATTATGTTCAAGGAACTAGTTCTATGTGTGGTTTGACAGGGTCCCCAGGTGACAAAATGTTTAACTAAGAACCTGGGTCACGGAGGTGCCCTGAACCACCCAGGATGTGGGTCCAAAGTTCATCCTCCTCTGCATTCCAGCTTTTATTTTCATTTCTTGTGTTCTCGTGTTGTCTTTGTTTTTGCAGTGCAGATTTTTGGGTTTTACTTTGTTTCTTCCCTCTGCCTTGATTCCCGCATCCAAGTACATTGATGAAATCGGATGGGGGCCTGGGCCGATGAAATGCTCTCAGAAAGCTTCCTAGGGCTGGGATGGAGCTCGGTTGGTAGCTGCTTGCCTGGCATGCACAAAGGCCAGAGTTTTAATTCCCAACATCTCATAAATCAAGCATGGCGGGATGAGCCAGTTACCCCAGGTAGAATACGGAGGATCAGAAGTTCAAGGTAATCCTTAGCTAGGTAGTAAGTTTGAAGTTAGCCTGGACTATGTGAGACCCTGCCAAAAGCCAAAAAAGGAAAAAAAAGCAGACTGAAAATTTTGTTTCAGCTCAAAGGAGAGCCTGTTTAATTTTGTGATGGGAGACAGTCAAGGTTCCATTGAGAAAGTTTTTCTAGGGGTAAAGCAGTCCACAAAGTGAGGGGGTCTTAGTTTTCTTTTTTTCTTTCTTTTGCTTCTTAGAATTAGCATATATTAATTACACATAAGAATTAATTATGATATTCTCATATATGTAAATGATGTGTTTTGATCATACTCACTTCTATTACCTCTCTTGTGTCTCTCTCTTATTGGGGGTCTTAGTTTTCTAAGGCCACATTACTAAGCCTGAGTCTGTGTTGTGTTTCTCGGGGACTTTATTTGTCCTGTTTCTGATGAAATGGGTTGTTTTGACTTTATAGCAACCTTTGGTGTGATGGTTCTTTGAAACATACAGTGTGTCCTCTCACTTTCCTAAGTGGGGAAAATACAGCTGAGTCCTCTCAAGGGTTGTGAGATAGCTCATAAAGTCTTTGTTAAATTTTTTATTCCATTTATTTATTGCGTGTGTGCACACACATGTGCACGCCTGTGTATGGGTCAGAGAACAACGTACAGTTCTCTCCTTCTGTTGTGTGCCTTGGAGATCAAGTTCAGGCCATCAGGCTTGACAGCAAGTGTCTTTACCTGTTAAGCCTTCTCCCTGGCCCTGGTGATACTCTTGAGCCTTACCTGATTCATCTGAGAAGTGGGTTGAACTAGGTGACCTCCAAGACCCCTTGCCATTTTAATTTTCAACAACAGAATCTTTGGGGGTTTTGTTTGGTTGGTTAGTTCGGTTTGGTTTTTCTTTTTTCTTTCTTTCTTTTTTTTTTTTTTTTTGGTTTGTTTGTTTGTTTGTTTGTTTGTTTTTCGAGACAGAGTTTCTCTGTAGCTTTGTGCCTTTCCTGGACTCACTCTGTAGCCCAGGTTGGCCTCGAACTCACAAAGATCCGCCTGCCTCTGCCTCCCGAGTTCTGAGATTAAAGGTGTGTGCCACCACCACTCGGCTCGGTTTAGTTTTTCAAGACAGGATTTTTCTGTGTAGCCCTGGCTGTTCGGGAACTCACTATAACTCTAGTATCAGGGGTTCTGATGTCCTCTTGCGGCCTCCAGAGGCACCAGGCACACACATAATACACTTACACACATTTAGGCAAAACACTCAGATATATAAAATAAAATTTTAAATCAGACTCCATCAAAGCTAACAGATACAAGGGTTCTCCTTTGAGTCTCCGGGAAGAAATAGATAGACACACTCTACACCCATCTTTCTATTAAAAAAAAAAAAAAAAGGTAAATGCAGCAAAGGAGTCTAATCAGGCAGGTTTATTGAACAAGAAAAAGCAGACAATGTCTAGAAGAGAATCATCCCTTCCTTGGGACAAGCACATGGTCACCAAACACGAGCTTCGCGGTGCCCTGAGAACAGTGGGTGCCAGTGGGCGAAAGTTCATGTCGGGGCAGAACAGTTCCCCCTGGGGGGGACTGTGCAAAGTTCCTGTGCTCACAGGTCATGAGAGGTTCTGTTCCCTCCGGAATACTGTCAGCTCTCCTTTCCAAAGAGAACCAAATAAAATGGATTAGCCCTGGCGGAAGCCCAAACCCTTTATATATAAAAGAAAAAAAAGCAGCTAAATATTCAGCCCGACTCCTAGTTTTGAATTACCAGCATTTGTCTTTCACTTGGAGCATCTGCTTTTTATTGCCGGGTGGCCTTGCCTGCCATTTATCTCTCTCTCCCTCTCCCGTCAGTCTGTATCTGCACGTCATGTGACTCAAAAGTGAAGATTAGAGGAGAAAAATATCCCTGTATTCTAAGCCTGGCAACTTCTATTTTTATCCACAGCTGTTGGAACTGATAGCAAAGTCACAGCTCACGTCCCTGAGTGGCATCGCCCAAAAGAACTTCATGAACATCTTGGAAAAAGTAGTGCTGAAAGGTGAGCTTCCCCGACCCTCTCCCAACCCTTTTCAGAGGCATGGGAATAGGCAGGTGGATTTTCTCATCAAGTAGCATGTCACTAGATTGAAAGTAATGTGAGTGGATGGGAATGAATAATGTCAGCTGAATTCCAGGGGTACCAGCTTCCAGCTCAGCCCTTGGCAAAGAACAAGACCACTGCCCTCTGGCCCTCTCTTTAGGGTCATCTGTTTGCCTTTCTTTAAGTTTGACTGGCTCCTCCACGAGGACATGTACCCTAGCCTTCACCATGGAGCTTCTGTATTCCTAGGAGACGGAGCTATGTACAAGGCAGAATTGAGGCATAGACTGTTTGAACCAGCAAGGACCTTAGACCTCTGGCTCAACCGAGTCATTTCACACATGGGGGAACTGATGCATATGAGAAATGATCATCTGCCTATGATCGTCAAGAGATTAGCCCAGTCGGGGTTAGAACCCAACCTTCCGAACCCCAAAACTGCAGTCTTCCACTGACCACCTAAACATATGTCAGTGCCTGAACAAAAAAGCCGCTTTCTGATCAGGAGGACCCTTGGCACTGGTGTGGCAAAGGAAACAGAGCTCCCCAGAAACCCAAGGGAAGAGAACAAAGAGGGACCTAGATAACGGAAACTCGACCCATAAGCTGAGACTAGAAAAAACACTAGTGAGAGGCAGTGCCCAGTAATAGGGGCAGGCAGTGAAGAAGAAAACACCACTTGTAACGTGCATGGTTTCCATAACATTGACTTCATTTTCCTTCTTTCCACTCAAGTCCTTGAAGACCAGCAAAACATAAGACTCATCAGGGAACTTCTGCAGACCCTCTACACATCCTTGTGCACACTGGTCCAGAGAGTTGGCAAGTCCGTGCTGGTGGGCAACATTAACATGTGGGTGTATCGGATGGAGACCATTCTGCACTGGCAGCAGCAGCTGAGCAGCATCCAGATCACCAGGGTAGGTGCAAGCCGCACTCATCCCGCCACGGTGTCCTCCACTCAGGACACTGAGCAGAACTCCAGGGCATAAAGTCCACTCTGGTGATGCAGGAGCTGGTCGCTTCCGATTGGACATCTCATCCTCTGTGCTGGAGGGTGGAAGGTGGTAGGAGGGGCATCCTGATAAAGGGGGTGGGGTGGGGAGAAGAACTTGGCAAAACAGGTGGAAGGAATGTGAAAGGTGACAGCCTGCTGAAGCTTCATGCAAAAAACAAACAAACAAACAAACAAACAAACAAACAAACACGGGAACATAGCTATGGGGGAGGGATGCTGGCTGTCCGCTGACGTCTTCAGTGACGCCTGGGGGTGCTCTCCGCTCATTTCCTCAAAAAGAATGAGCTGCTTGGGGATTGGGAACGCCGCCTTCAGCACAATAGAACCCAGAAGACAGTGGCTTGGAGAACTGGTACCACCAGCCTTTTAGAATTTCAGTCCCATTTAATGGTAGTGATGACAAAGGACACCTTTGAACCACGCCTGAGCATGCATGTCACGAAAATGATAACTAAGCAAGACTCATCCAAAGCCTGTGGATTACCAACCAGCATATGGCTTCATGGATCAGACATTTCTTTGGGCTTTCAGAATACACACTCCCTGTTGGCTCCCATCCTCTTAACGGTGAGGGGGGAGACGAAGGCACACACGGAACCGTGTGAATGTTGCTGGAGTAATCTCTCAGGGCTCACTAACAGACAGGCACACTCAGGAAACTCACACAACACTTGGCTACTTATCTAATCACACACTGGGCTGGTTAAGTGGCTTCCGGGACCCACACCGTTTGGAACTGCACCATGTATCAGGTGAAGGTGACAAGCAGAAAGCCCCGTGACAAAGCCGCCAGACAATTACCTTGCTCTGCGACGTTTCCAAAAAGCACATTCTTTCTTTACAGTGAATTTTTTTTGTTTTGTTTTGTTTTGTTTCCGGCACCTTGGTTTCTTAAATTCTGCAGCAGAAGGAGTAATTAGAATCCTCTAGTTCCATGGCATCCTTGAAGTTACTTAGGCTATAACCCCACCCCTCCACCCCCATTCCCCGTACACACCCACATGCTCATGTACTTGCACACACATGCACGTGCCTGCAAACACACGCATGCAGAGAGCTGAGCAGAGCCCAAATGTAGGTCATCTTTCAGAAATTATCCCCATTGTTGGATGGTTTTAAGAAAATTAAGCATTTATTATGAACAGTATAGTTTTAATAATTTTATCCAGTCTCATCTCTGAATTAGAGACATAGCTTAACAATGTACATTTAGAACCAGAATTCCGTTCTTCTCTCACAGAAAGCTCACGTAGACCTGCTACCTGATTTCCAGCATTCTCTATGGCCTGGACTGAATACTTCCTGTCTTATTCCTCAGAGAAAATTCCCAGCCAGTGATAGAAACAAACAAGGCTCATTTGTTCCAAGGACATCTTTCTTCTAGCAACTTTGGAGCATTCATTTAACTGGTCATGCTTGCCCTGAGCTGTGTTCCCTCTGACCACCTCAAATGAGTGTGTCTCCTACCCCGATCTCCCAATCCTTGCACTTCTGTGACCTTACTTCCTTAAAACCCCCCTTAGTTGGCCCCCAGACACTCTTGAAAGGCAGCCACTGTAATTATTATTAGCCTACACAGCAATCAGGCTAAAGTCAGAAGCTGGGACGAATGAGCCCTAAAATGGCAAAGCATGCTTAATATTGGTGGTTTCCAAACTTTTTCCCATCTGGTTTTTTTCCAATTATTTATATACTCATCAATCAAACTTTTTTTTTTAAGATTTATTTATTTATTATGTATACAGTGTTGTCTGTATATATGCTTGCAGGCTAGAAGGGGGCAACAGATCTCATTATAGATGGTTGTGAGCCACCATGTGGTTGCTGGGAATTGAACCTGGGTCCTCTGGAAGAGCAGCCAGTACTCTTAACCGCTGAGCCATCTCTCCAGCCATCAATCAAACTTTTTAATCCAATGAAATCCTCTGCAGAAGAGAGCCAACCCTGAAGCTCATCTCCCTCTCACATCTGCTTGAGGTACTCCAGTAGAACCCCACACTTCTCTACGCACTACCTCAGGGCCTTGTGACTCACAGTCTTCCTGCTTCATCCCATCTCTCTTAAAAAAAAAAAGATTTACTTATTTTTATGTGTATTGGTATTTTTGCCTGCATGTATGTCTGTGTGAGGGTGTCAGATCCCCTGGAACTGAAGTTACAGACCGTTGTGAGCTGCTATGTGGGTGCTAGGAATTGAACCAGGTCCTCTGAGAGCAGCCAGTGCTCTTGACCACCTGCTGAGCCATATCTCCAGCCCCTCATCCCATCTCTCACAACCCCTAACGCACAGTCTTCTTCAGATCCGTTCTGACTGGCTGAAAGGATCTTGGGCACAAACACATCTGTCTCCATCCACTGCTCTATAATCTCCAGAGGAAAAGACATTGTCATCTTCTCCTCTATATCTGGCACAAGCAGTCAGTAGATTTTGCTTGAAGAGATGAATGTTCATTTGAAGAGACAGCTCCCCACCAACCTGCCTGCGGAAGGACATGTTCAGGGTTCCGGAGAGCATGATTGGAGAATAGTGTCCTAGGTTATGGATGACAGTGATAAGTTACCAACTGCAAGATTCAGACAGTTACTCAGTCTCCCCATGCTTTGCTTTCCTCATTTGGAAAACAGAGGCAGACATGCCCATCTCATATCCCTGTGTGAGATTTAACGTAGGCATGAGGTTGCATAAACTGGTCTCCAGACAGCAGCTGGAACAGGGCCTGGTATGTAGTCAGCGTTATTATAGGTGCATTAGGTGTTATGATCAAGGGCTTGTCTACACACACACTGTAAGTCCCTCCCATGGGATAATTAACTTATCTAGTAATTCATTGTAATTAGGGCAAATGACTGAAATTTACTGGGCACTGTGCTAAGTACTTCCATGCATTGTCTCATCTCTTCTACCCAGGCACACTGCAAGATACTCATTTCCTTGTTTTGTAAATAAGAAAAATCATCTTCAGTATCCACAGAGGGTAGATTCAAAGATGCCCCAAGGATCCCCCAGATGCTATAGATGCTCAAGTGTCTTCTATACAGTGGCCTAGTGACTATGCTTAGCCTACATGCATCCTCCTCTGCACTGCAAATCATCTCTAGCCCAATTTTAATACCTCACAGGATGCTCTGTGCATGGGACATGAGGTCAAGAGAAAGTCTCTATGCAGTCAGTACAGATGCATTTCTTTCTCAGTATTTTCCCATCTGTGGTTCACTGAACTCAAGGATGTAGAAACCGAGAACATGGAGGGCAGAGTGTAATTGTGTTGGGGCCTCTATACCAGGAGGTCCGACGTCAGACTCCAGAACAGGCTGCTGACAGAGGGCTGTACAGATCCTTTCTCCACTCTGTCCCCTCCTGGACCCACTAGGGGGCTCTGAATTATATAGCTCTGAGAGCTGTACAGAGGAGCTTCCCACATAGAGCCTCAGCTCTTATGGTGCTTGGTGACTCAGGCCTGTAATCGCAGCACACTAGGGACGTGGAGGCAGGAGAATGGGGAGTTCAAGGTCATGCTCAACTACAGAAAAAAAATCTGAAATCAGCCTGGGCTTTAAGATCCTGGGGGTCGGGAGGGGGGCGGGGAGAGAGCAAGAATACTCTAATTACTTCAGTCTGGATATTTTTATATTTGTCAGGAAGAAAAGTATGTTGATCCATGAAAATATTAAAGTGACTTTCATTGTAAGCGCTTCCCTGTCAGCCCACAAATTGCCGCTGTTGTCCTAGCTAGCATATAACCTTGTTTGCCTTAGAAATCCTCATATCTAATTCTTCCAAGCCCATTTTTATTGGCAAATGTAATTCCTATAATAATAAAGGATGAAGGACAGAGTTAAAGAGAACTGGTTTGTAGGGGAGAAAAATAAAATATAATTGTAGTGCTGTGGGCAAAGCAGTGGTTTGGAAAATGGGGGCTGGGGTAGACACACGTGGAGTTTACTCAAATGGTTGGCGGAGGCTGCTGCAGGGGTGACATATTTCTCCCTTTACGTGTTTATGTTCGAAAGGAAGAAGGCATGCAAGCAGTTAACCGTTTATCAGGAGTCAGGGCTTGGCATGAGGTCTGGGCAAGGGTTTTGGAAAAGTTCAGGTTTGAAAATTTGACAAGGCAAACTCGGCCAAGCCGACTTGCCTTTAATAGGAGTTAATGTAATAATTGGCCTGGGAGTTTTAACCAAAAAGAGCAGAGGCTTTGAAGTGCTGGAAACAAGAAGAAAATCCCATGGCAGTTTTATTAGCTCATATGATCAACAGCAGATGATAAATGACAAATAGGTAGAGGGCTTTCTGGGGTCACACCGAGTCCTGAATGTTGTAAACAAATGGAGTTCAGCCCAACAGCCCCAGGGTAGAAGTGAGCAGTAAAAATTGTCAACTCGCTGACACTTCTGATGAAACAGAAGGCCTGAGCCGCTGCAGGGCCGAGATCATTAACACCAGAGGGATCTTCAGTATTCTAAACACAGTCTTTGGGAGCTGGGGAAACTGAGACCCAGGCTTCCCAGGATGCCATTTGGATCTGCCGTTTGCCCATGTTGAGTTCCTCCCATGCCACGCCCATTCTTCTCAACAGTCCCCATTAAATCCTCCTCCTGGGCCCCATTTTCCCACCAATGCCTGTCTTGCCTACCAGGGACTCAGGTGATTGCCGAGGCTGAGTGATGCTTGGAATCCCAATGAGACTGGTACCATGTAGCCCCTGGATTCCCTCATGTGTTTGGGCTTTGCTGTGCTTCCCACAGGTTCTCCCCCAGAAATCTGAGAGAAAAATAATCTCTATTCCAAGAGTCTTATTTTCCCCCTGCGCAGTTCTGCACCTGTCCGCGGTAAGGGCCGCAAGGGCTGTGTTGTGCTGGACTGGTCTCCAAGGCCTCCCAGCTAGGTCCTGCCTTCAAGGATGTAGGTCTAGGTGAGATAATCTTGAGATCATCACCTTTTAAAATAAGAAAAGGCTTGGGGGTATAGTGGAAGTTCCTTCAGAAGCCCGAAGTTGATTGCAGGTGTATATTACATGCAAATGAGCACCTTTTAAAACATTCCCTGGAGGGACAAGAGAGATCACTCAGCAGTGAAGAGCACTGTTGCCCTGCAGAAGAGCGGGGTTCCATTCCCACCACCCACATGGTGGCTCACAACCATCTGTGACTCTAGTTGCAGAGGATCCGATGCCCTCTTCTGATCTCCATGGGCACCAAGCACACATGTGGTACTACTATTTACTGAGTGCTTACGATGTGCCAAACACTCTGGACACCAGGGCACAGCCGTGAAACAAAGCAAACTCCTTGTTGTCAGGACTTTAGGTTCGGAAAGGAATGTTCCATTCAGTGCTTCTTAAGGGAAGGGGGTTGTGCAGTGTCTTAGGGTTACTATTACTGTGAAGAGACACCGTGACCACGGCAACTCTTATAAAGAAAACATTTACTTGAGGGTGGCTGGCTTACAGTTTCAGAGGTTCAGTCCATTATCATCATGGCGGGGAACATGGCAGCGTGCAGGCAGACGTGGTGCTGGGAGCTGAGAGTCCTACATCTTGCAGGCAACAGGAAGTTGACTGACACACTGAGGGAAGCTTGAGAAAAAGAGACCTCAAAGCCCACCCCCACAGTGACACACTTCCTCCAACAAGGCCACACCTAATAGTGCCACTCCCTTTGGGGACCATTTTCTTTCAAACCACCGCATGCAGAGAAGCAGGTGGAGGGGGTGCGCATTGCAGAGTCACTGAAGGAGCTGGTAGGAGTTCGGAGAAGGTGCAGTGACCTAAGGGAAATACATAAGCCGAAAAGGTGGTCAGAGGACATGGTTGAGTTTTGTTTTGTTGTCTTTGTTCGGTATTTGGTTTTTGTTTTTTCCAGACAGGTTCTCTCTGTGTAGCCCTGACTGTCCTAGAACTTGCTCTGTAGACCAGGCTGGCCATGAACACACAGATATCCTCCTCTTTACCTCCCAAGTGCTGGAATTAAAGGTGTGTGCCACCATGCCCAACAGAAATGGGTTTGAAGTGGGTCTGAGAGACGAGAGAAGGCCAGGTGGGTGAGGGCTTTGTGCAGAGATAGGCAAGAAAATGGTTTGGGTACCAGAGAGTACACTGAAATGGAACAATCTGGAATCACAGAGGACCGTGAGATGGGAGGTCAGGTGTCTGCCTGAGCTATCCATCAGGGCAGTGGCACTTTGGGAAAGTCGTGAGTCTTGCAGTTGAACAGTGAAGTTAACAAACACAAAAATCCAGTATGTTCCCGTGCTCCAGGGTATGGCCCCACCCACACACATATGGGCCGCATTAATTGGACTGAGAGGGTTGTCAAAACAAACAAACAAAAAACCATGAGGGGCTAGAGAGATGGCTCAGTGGTTAAGAGCATTTGCTGCCCTTGCAGAGGACCTGGGTTTAGTTCCTAACACCCATATGGCAGCTCATAACCATCCATAACTCCAGTTCCAGGGGATTTAACGCCCTCTTGTGACCTCTACAGGCACAAGGCATGGACATGGTGTGTTTACATATATGTAGACAAACAATCATACACCTACAATAAAAATAAATCTTTTATTAAAAAGGACATGAAGTTGGAAGGGACCTGTTGGGTACAGGGAGATTAGAGGAGGGAAATGGGATAAATAGTATCATATTTCTTTGTATACTTACATGAAATTCTCAAGAATAAAGAAAAATATAGCAGGATGATGGTGGTGAACACCTTTAATCCCAGCCCTTGGGGAGGAGAGGCAGATGGATCTCTAGAGTTCCAGGATAGCTTAGTCTAAAGAGTGAGTGAGATCCAGGACAGCCAGGTTATACAGAGAAATCCTGTGTGTGTGTGTGTGTGTGTGTGTGTGTGTGTGTGTGTGAGAGAGAGAGAGAGAGAGAGAGAGAGAGAGAGAGAGAGAGAGAGAGAGAGAGAGAGAGAAATAATAGAAGAATCCAGCACAGCATGTGCTGTTTAGAGAGTTTTTTAGATCAGAAGCTTGCATACACAGGGAAAGCCTGCAGGTTACAGTCAGTCAAGACACAACACTCCAGGCTGTCCTCTAGAGGCTCTGCCATGGGTCCTGCTTCTGCTTGTAAGACAGGGAGCATCACTGCTTCGAGACTCTAGCTGGTGATAAGCCAGCTTGAGCTTAGAGGACCAGGGAGGGGCCAGTGGCATCCTGGAAAATGGCTCTTCTCTCTAGCACCCGGCTTATCATCCGGCCTTCTCTCTGCAGCCTGCCTTCAAAGGCCTCACGTTCACCGACCTGCCTGTGTGCCTGCAACTGAACATCATGCAGAGGCTGAGCGACGGGCGGGACCTGGTCAGCCTGGGCCAGGCGGCCCCAGACCTGCACGTGCTCAGTGAGGACCGGCTGCTGTGGAAGAGGCTCTGCCAGTACCACTTTTCCGAGCGGCAGGTCAGTGAAGCCTAGTGGTCTGCTCCCTCGTGCTCCCTGGTCTGCCCTTACTCTGAGGAGACCCATCCTTCTCCAGCATGCAGTGGGGCTGCCCGCCTCCAGGACTTCCTGGTTTTCTAGAAAGCAACGGTCTAAAGCAGGGCTTCTCAGCCTTCCTAACGCTGAGACCCTTCAGTACGGTTCCTCGTATGGCAGTGACCCCACACACACACACAACCATAGAATTTTTTTCGTTGCTACTTCCCAGCTGTCGTTTTGCTGCTGTTATGAATCACAATATAAATGTCTGTGTTTTCTGATGATCTGAGGCTACCCCTGTGAAAGGGTAGTTGGACCCCCAACAGGGTCTCCACCCACAGGTTGAGAACCAGTGGTGTAAGGCGTTCCTAAGCCATTGTGTGTGTTTTGCTTTTTGGTTCCTCGTTACTGCCGACATTGTCTTGATAAGGGGAAAAAAAATAAATCCTTGACCCAAATTACATTTATGGCTCACCCCAACATTTCACAAATTGGTATTGCCTCTTTTCTTAAATAAATATAAAAAGTCATTTTTCTGGTGCTTTGTAGTCAAGCACTATTATGAACATTATTTGCTTTTAGCCTCCCAACCCAGGAAGGGTAGATGTTGTCATGTCCACATCAAACAGGTGAAGAGGTTAAGGCCACACCAGTGACCAACTGTTGTATTCAAACTAGTGAAATGAGTCTTGGGGTGAGATAGCTGAATTGGCCCTGCAGATGCCCTATAAACCTGTTCCTCATCACACCACTTGAGGGTGGTTTTTCCAATTTCTTCCGACGACGTGCATTGATGTGTGGGTGGATGTTTGAACCATGCCCTGAAGCACCACCCCTAGTGAGATAGCACGTAGCTGTTACACCTGCCTAGGACCTGGAGGTACATGCCCCTGGGGCGTGGCCACGAGGACCTTTAAGACCTAGGATGCAAGTATGCAAGGTCTCTCTTCACATTCAACAGGTTCTTTTCATGGAGCCACTGACACTGAAACGTAAAATAAAACCGAGCCCTGGTGCTCATCACTGCGTCTTCCTAGAAATAATCATTCAGGGCTACAGCAAAGAAAAGATTGAAGTGGCTTATGGGCGTGGCCTAAGCTTTGAAGGACCAGTCAAAGGCACCATAGAAGCAGTCACTAGGAAAATACAGCTACCTGTTTCTTCCGAAAGCCGGTTAAACGGTGCTGACTAAGGGTGGAGAGCTAAGAAAGTGCTGTGCTCCAGCCTGACAGTTTTCTCCCCTGGGTGTTATAGGGTCCATATTAAAATATGGGGGAAAGAGTGGGAGCAGATCTTCAGAACCAGAAAACCCCAAAACATCCTCCTGGTGAACTCTCCTGAAATGACTTTTCTCCGTTTGATCTTCAGATCCGCAAGCGATTGATCTTGTCTGACAAGGGACAGCTGGATTGGAAGAAGATGTATTTTAAGCTGATCCGGTGTTACCCCAGGCGAGAGCAGTATGGAGACACCCTGCAGCTCTGCAAACACTGCCACATTCTCTCCTGGAAGGTACGTGTCCCTGTGGGCTGGTGTCCACGTGACACAAGCTGGCGAGCATCCTTTTGAGAAAGGGAACCTCAGTGTAGAAAACGTCCCCACCAAATTGGCCTATGGGCAAGTCTGTGTGGCATTTCCTTGATTGATAATTGACAGAGAAGGACCCAGCTGACCGGGAGCATGGCCACTCCTGGGCTGCAAAAACAGAGCAGGCTGTGAGGAGCAGGTCTTTAAACAGTGCTCTTCCGAGGCCTCTGCTTCAGCCCCAATTCCCCTGAGGAGCCCAGGTCCTTAAGAGCCTACGGTGCCAGCAACAAGAGGCCAGATCTTCCCTGTTCCTTCCTTTCTCAGCCCTCAACCCAAGGGAGAATAAAACTCATCCAGCCCTTGGACAGGGAAGAGAACTCAAAGACCTCGTGTCCCTTCATTTCCTCTGCCCTTATGCCGATCTGTCTCTGAAACCCATTCTCCACATAGTCTTTGTGTGCACACAGGTGAATATATAGGCAAATATATAGACTAATTCATTAGCTTCTCCGTGCTGTGGAATTCCTTTTTTTTGGGGGGGGGGTTAGGGAGGAGTAGTATGTGTGGATGCGTTTGCGTATGCACATGTATGTGTAGGTGCACATATGAGCACATGAGTGTAGAGGCCTGAGGTCACAGTCTCCTTCTTCCTCAATAGATCACTACCTTTTTTTTTTTTTTTTTTTTTTTTTAAAAAAGACTGAACCTGGAGCTCACCAGATTGGCTAGACTAGCCAGCCAATGAACTTCAGGGACCTCTCTGTCTCTCTCTCACCCCCCCCCCCCCAGTGTTAGGGTTATAAAATGCATGCTTCCATACCCAACTTTTAGATGGGTACTGGGAATCCCAACACAGGTCCTCATAGTCACATACCAGTCACTCTTCTCATCCACTTCTTTCCTCACCCCCCCCCCCCGAATTCGGTGACATTCTTTTTTTTTTTTTTTTTTTTTTTTGTAGTCTGATTGTTCTTTATTTTATATCTAGAATCCACTTATGAGTGAGTACATACCATGACTGTCTTTCTGGGTTTGGGTTACCTCACTCAGGATGATTTTTTCTAGTTCCACCCATTTGCCTGCAAATTTCATGCTTTCATTGTTTTTCTCTGTTGAGTAGTACTCCATTGTGTATATGTACCACATTTTTTTCATCCATTCTTCCATTGATGGGCATCTAGGTTGTTTCCAGATTCTGGCTATTACAAATAATGCTGCTATGAACATAGCTGAGCATGTATCTTTATGGTATGAATCAGCATTCCTTGGGTATATGCCCAAGAGTGGGATGGCTGGGTCTTGAGGTAGTTCGATTCCTAATTTTCTGAGAAACCACCATACTGATTTCCACAGTGGTTGTACAAGCTTACATTCCCACCAACAGTGGAGGAGTGTTCCCTTTGCTCCACATCCTCTCCAACATTGACTGTCATTGGTGTTTTTGATTGTAGCCATTCTGACCGGTGTAAGGTGGTATCTCAGAGTCGTTTTGATTTGCATTTCTCTGATGATTAAGGATGTTGAGCATTTCTTTAAATGTCGGTGACATTCTTTTGTTCCTAAGATTTATTGGTTTTTTTTTTTATCTATTGTAAACATGCGTTACATGTTTATGTTATGCACCTATGAGAGCAGTGCCTGCAGAGGCTGGAAGAGGGTCTCAGATACCTTGGAGCTGAAGTCAGGGGTGGTTGTGAGCCGCTTGACCCAGAGACAAGACCGGTCCTCTGCAAGAGCCGTGCATGCTCCTAACGCCGAGGCACCTCTCCAGCCCCTGCCGCGGCATTCTTCACAGAGGGCAGCTAAGAGACTGAGCAATGCCTTGCAGAGCCAGGGAGCTAGCTGCCACTGAGAACTCAGCTCTAACCCCAGTGCTCTCCATTCCAGGGCACTGACCATCCGTGCACAGCCAACAACCCAGAGAGCTGCTCTGTCTCGCTTTCCCCCCAAGACTTCATCAACCTGTTCAAGTTCTGAATCCCAGCCCGAGACGGCACCTCACAAGGCCCTGCTGATCAGAGAGATGGCTGCGAGTTCAGATGACTTGGTCTGTAAATAGTGTACATTTTAAGCCTTGGCTGGACACTTCTGAGCGAAGTCACTGAGAAGAAACGCAGTTGCCAATGGGAACTTACAAATGTGAACTTCACATTAGAACTGGTACGGAAAAGCAGAGATACTGTAAATAAGACTTTTTTCCCCCCTAACAATTCGCCAGCAAGACTATAAAGGCAAGAACTCTTAAGTCTGCCATGAAAATGGAGTCCTCTTGATGTTCATGGATACTTCCTAGTTCCCTAGGAAGAAAAATGCAAAACTCAAACACAAGATAGAACACCCTGTTTACAATGTGATCATGTTGTTAAGACGTAAGGAAGGAGGAAAAGAATGCTACAGTTGAGAAGTCCTTGGGCTTTGGGTTTGGATCTGGGGTTTTGAACAGGCAAAGAAGTCCACCCATCTGAATCCTGCACGGGGCATACATAAGGCCTTATCCTACGAAGATGCCACACAATGGTCTACCTCTAAAAGCATAGAGTGCTCTCTGGCAGCATACGTTATCTAGCAGGCAATGTCTGTGTTTCATGTAAGTTCTTTCATCTATAAAGTGATCTAAGATGGGAACGAATTAGGAAAAAAAAAAAAAAACCTTCTTCTTGGTTCTGACTTCCTTTGCCCTCTCCTCTCCAGTATCTACACATTGTTTTCCTTCCATGTTGTAGCTCATGCAGGGAACTGAAAGGCTAGCTTAAGAACAGCTCCAGCAGAAGTCATGGAGAGCTAGAATTAGGCACCTGTAGATGTGAAGGCTTGGCACTTCTGATTGAACTCTACCCTCTTCTAATTAACTTCTGGGCTTGTCTGGACTTCCTCGGGTATCTTCATGGATTAGTGAATGTCTGTGAACATAGTGGCACCCAAGACCTGAGGCTTGAGAGACACACACTTTCCACACCAGCCAATTAAACATTCTGATAGCTGCTGCTTCCCCTTGGCAGGGTAATGAGCCGAGGCTCTTTCTGTTCTTTAGGTCCACCATCAAACTTGAGTCATCCTGAACTGGGACTTTTCACAAGCATGATTTAAAAGGAAGCCTGGAGTTCCAGCCAGATAGAGAGATGAGTTCATCTTAAACTTGTTTCAGGACTGAGTTAAAAGAAAGAGTTAAAAGACAAAGGATCCCTGGGGGTCTTGCAAAGCAGAGATATGAACACTGTGGAAGAAAGCAAATCTCAGGACTTCAGGAGTTAATTCCTGGGGTGGGGAAAATGTTATTTTTTACTTTTTATAGATTGTTGCTTTTCTACAATGTACATACATTTGCAGTTGTATTTGCTTTTTTTTTTTTTTAATCTCCAAATAAAACTGCCACTATGCATGTCCTTGGCAAAGAAGCAGAAATAGGAATTTGTTCCATATAAATGTTAAGTAAGGTATTGTGTAACCTGAAGCATTGATGCTTGGGGTGGTCCTTGGAGGAGAGGAAAGATGGCCGAGCATACACAGGAACAAGGGACAGTCAATGCCTCTTCCTTTGGTGATAGTCAGTACTGTGAGACAGATGGAGTCTGCAGGGCTTCCTGATTGGCAGTCTCTGCCCTTAACACCGGAAGTTCTCCATACTTCCTTCATCCTTGAGGGGCAAATTAAGTTGAATTTAGAGGCCCGTAATGCAAAAAGGGAAATGTAAAAGAACAAGAGTTGATGTATAAAGTTGAACTTTAGAGAGTTCAAACCTGTAAGGGTTTTCTATTTGTTCTATTTTTTTTTTTTAAACTCTTCTCCCCAGAATGATTTTTACATTAAGAATGTAGGGCTGGGACTATGAAGGAAAAGAAAGAAAAAAAGAAAGGTAGGAAGGAAGGAAGGGACAGACAGACAGACAGACACTTTTTCCATAATTGTCAGACTGTCTACACCGGCTCGCCTTCTGTAAAGATGTGGGGTGGAGCTGGGTCTGCCGGTGCTGTGAAAAGCACTGGACACAGCGATTCTGAGTGATACTGCTAGGGTCGGGGGCTGTGGTCTTTCACGCGTTCTCATCAGCCTGTCGCCACTGCTCTGCCGTGTGGTTTAGAGATGGAAGGTTGTTGGGAACTTGTGAGTTCACAGTCCCAGCAACTTTGCCTGCTCTGGACTGCCAGCAGAAAACCGATGAGCGGTCTCGTGGAGAGTGTCAGCAATGTGCAAAGGCCTATATCATGCATGCCCCAGGCACCAACCTGCCCCTGTGTAAAATGGCCCTGGCCCCTAGCAGTGAGGTCAGAGCCTTTCGGAATGTTGACTAGGTGCCTGCAGATTCTCCAGGAACCTTGGTGTCATTGGTATGTGACACAACCGAAGGATTGATTTTTTAAGAATGAAAAAGAAAAAAGGAACATGGATGGGTCCCTTTCATTGGTTAGTAGAAACTAGGAAGGATGTGGCAGGTGGAGAGGGAGTGGGCGGGGAGTAGAAATGATGTATCTTGATGGTCTGTGCGGGGAGGAGAGTCGGGGAGAGAAGAGCAGGCAAGATGTCCATATTAGGCCACGGCCAGAGCCTCACATACAAGTAACCAGAGTTCAAAACTTTTTGCTCCTAGGACATGTATAGTCTATAGAATTCCTCTTGGCAAACCCACCCAGGACTCCCAGACCTCCAACACAAAAACTAAGAATCCCTGACCCAGAACTGCTGCTACAAAAGCAAGAGGGGTGTGGCTCTAGAAATTGCTAGAAGAATTTTTCCAACACAAAGGAAAAAAAATATGTGCTTTCTCTCTACTGTACCTTCCTGTCCCTCCTTTGCGTGTTGTAAAGCAGGACTAGAGATGCCCACTCCGAAGTCATTCAGACAGCAAGAGAAGGAAAAGGTTCTGTCCGAGCCATTTGAGCAAACCCAGGGTAATAGTGACTCAAAACATTTGAGAGCAGTCAGCTGAGTCTCTGAACAGGGAGAACCATTCCATATAAAGTTTAGGAATGCTCCTCTTATCGCAAGAGCCAGCAAAAGAAAAAAAATAAACCCAGTGACACTAGACCATGTCATGACTCCCCACTGTTGAGGGAACAGGTGCATCCGTTGAATGGAAGGGAAGGGTAGCAGAAAGGATCAGCAGTTCCAAGGTGGGGTCCACAGCCCATCAGCTGGGAGAGGCTTTCTGGCTAGTGATGATCGATTTCAGATGAAAGTGGTTTGGACAAGATACTTCCTCTGCAAAAGCTTTCAGCCAAAGAGCCGATCTACTTTTGACTGGGAAAGCCAGCTAGTGGGTGGCTCATCCTTGTGGTCTCACAAACCCTTCCCCATGAGGTGCTTGCTGTGGACATAGACTCCTTGTTTTTATTGTTTTACATGGAAGAGCAAAGGCTGGGGATTTGATTTGTCTAAGCGATTGGTATGATTCACAGAGAGATAAATCATCACAAGAGGCGTTTAGCAGTATATGGTTCTCGGCATTCAAAACAATGTTTATTATAAAACATGCACCTGGGTTTATGTTTTTCTGCCTGGCTGCAGGGCAATAACATCTTGCTATGCAAACACTCTAAGTTTTATGTGTGAATTTTTGACTGTAATTTTATGTGTGCATTTTTTAACTAAACTATCATTTTCTATGCTGACATCTGTTGTTGTTTTTAATCTGTTTCCAACTATCTGAGTCTGTGAACCATCTCTTCTGACTGGATGCTGGCTTGAAACCCATCAGTGCTTAAACAGACTCAAACACCCTGAACCTCTGGGCAGACACAGGGATCTTACTTTGATATATCATGGGCCATCTATGGCTTCAACAAACAAGGTAGTAATTCCTTTAAATTCTGTGTTTTCCTTCTCTGCTTTGCTGAAACAGAAAACAACAAAACAAACAACAAAACCACCTTTGGTTTTCTAGATGAAGAAAATTTCCATCCCAGACTTTAGACCAAGAAGGGTTTTAGAGAGGATACATTCTGACATTTCTGCCTTTCAAGATGCAGAAGCCTTTCCAGAACTGGCGGGGTGGGGAGCCTTCCTCTACACTCCCTGGGAAGTCAGCAACAGAGCTGAACAGAAACCTGGAGCTTCCTGATGCCGGAGCTCCGAGTCTACCTCCCACCCAAGCACCTTGTGGACATCTGTAGATTCACGACACTCAGTGTGACTTTTCCAATGATCCTCACTGTGGGAAGCAGGGGAGATCATCCCATCATGGGCATGTGCCACAAAGTTTTCCAAAACTTTTAAGTCTGATTCTTTACTGGGGAAGTTAAGGGGTCCCTTTTCATTTTCTTTTTTTGTTTGTTTGTTTTTGTTTTTGTTTTTGTTTTTTTGTTTCTCTGTGTAACTTTGTGCCTTTCCTGGATCTTGCTCTATAGACGAGGCTGGCCTCGAACTCACAGAGATCCGCCTGCCTCTGCCTCCCGAGTGCTGGGATTAAAGGCGTGCACCGCCAACGCCAACGCCGCCGCCGCCACCACCACCACCACCGCCCAGCTCCCTTTTCATTTTCACACCCTTTTACTCTGCTGTGACGAGAGCATTCTACTGAGCACAGCCTGCTTACTAGAAAGTAGCCAGCCTGCCAGGTACATGGTGCACACCTGTAATCTTCGCAGAGGCAGGAGAACTGGACTCCTAGCCTGGGCTACATAGCAAGGCCTTGTTTCAAAAACAGCAGGAAGCAAACACCGTGTTTTGACAAATTCAGATGCCCTTTTAAGAACAGACACAGGGTCCCGGGGAGATGGCTAGTTAATAAAGTACCTGCTATGCAAGCATGAAGACCTGAATTCAGATTCCAGCACCATGTAAAAGCCATCGTTGGTGCATGGGGAGTTCACGGGCCAGCCAGTCTTAAGAACCAAGTGATATCTAGGCTCAGTGAGAAGAGACCCTGCCTCAAAAATAAAAGTGGACAGAGATCCAGGAAGATGCCCCAATGTCTGCCCTGGCCTCAAATGCATATGCATGTACACATCCCCAGGCATACTAGCATGCACACACATACACACACACACACACACACACACACACACACGCGCACACACACACACACACACACATGCACATATGCACAAAAGAATAGATAAATGTTGACCTAGCTCCTGCTGATACCCAAGCATGTCTTCTCCCCTGAAATGGAAAGGTACGCTTAAGGCATCTATCCTCCTTCCTGCTCCTCTTACTGGTGAGCCCCACTACAAGATCCAGTGAGGTCCTGTCTGGTGGGAGTTCGCTCTGTTCAACCTTGTTTGCAGTTAACAGAATTTATCTCATGAGGCAAGGGATGGTGATTGTCATGATTTTTGTCTGGGGTGCCTTTTTCAAAGTGTCCTTGACTTCAGCAAGCAAAGCTTCTTGAGGAAGCTCTCTGAACTTAGTCCCTCTCCCATTTGGCTGGAAATGGATGGCTACATCCAAACTCCAAGTTTCTGGATGCTCCATATGCTTCAACATTACTGAACATGACTCTGTCTTTGAGTATAGATACATTTGTTAACTATGCACAAGGCTGTTTTAACAGATGGCTCCAAGCCTTGCTCCATACTTGGGAGCCTTTGGTGCCATCTTTATACTACCAAATGCCAGTCACCCTGGCTAAAGAGAGTGTATATTATAGTCCATGTCTAAGCTTAGAAGCTTTAAGTGTACTTTTTAAAGAAAACTATTAGAGTGGGTGGAATGTTTTAACTAAATGTATAAGGTTAGACAGATTACATCAAAGATGATTGTTTAATATTGAATAATCTGAGTCCTATATAACTTATTTGCACACCTTTTCTTGCATGATGAACTGACTTTTTTATAGTTGTTTGTACCAGACAGTGGCATATTTTTGTAAACATTTTTTGACACTGAATTGCAATAAATGTTTTTCCAACAATACACTCTGGTGTATTTTTGGTGTGTGTCAATTCAACTTGACTTATTATTTTCTGGATATATTTATCTTTCATCTTTGAGATTTATATTCCTACTCCCAGAAATTTGTTACAATGATGATAAAATTTCCTGGGAATGCATAGAAAAATAAGCTTGTGGTTGAATACCAGCCAGAGTCCAAACTACATTGTTATGTTTAAGTGGACTATTTCCATGTATTAATTGTATTGTAAAATGATTGGGAGAAAATGAATTCTGAAGGCATTATCATTTATTCACCAACAAACACAGAACAGTTATTGTTTGCTAGATCTGTGTGAAACACTGAGAACAGGATGATGAACAGAAATGGTCTGTGCCTTGATGGACTTCGGATTCTAACCAAAAGATACCACCCCCAAGAAAATACAGCAAGTGAATAGAAGTAGCTTGCGATGAGTGTTCTGAATGGAACAGTATAGCATTGTTTGAGGCAGGCTGAGCAGAGGCTTCTCTGGGGATGTGATGCTGAGCTGTTGTTACCCACCCTCAGAAGAATAGGAGTTAAAGTGTTCCAAAAAGCAAGAGGTTAGAAACACAGACCCAGCTCTTCCCTGCAGTGTGGCTTGTCACACCTTCACACAACTCCCTCTGTTGTAGTCTCTAAGGTGTCAATAGTTAAGATGTCAATGCAAGAAACACAGCTCTCACCTCAAAGGGGAGGCGAGAGTTTATTCTGGACCAAACATGGTGACCACGGCCCAGGAACACAGATTTAGTTTACTCCAAATTCCATGTTCCAACATGGCTGCAGTTTCATGAAGTTTTCGTGTTGATGGAACAAAGTCATGTGTTAACTCATTTTCCAAATACGTTGTAATCAGGTAGGTGGGTCGTGGCAAAGTGGTGAAATCCCTATTCCTGGCTTCAGACGCTGTCTGTGGGCATTCTTAGTTTTTGGATTGGTAGACGCTGGAAGAGTCTCTTCCTACATTCCAAAGGATTTATCTAACGCTCACAAGGATGTTAGATCACATACTGCCGAGGTGGCAGTAAGTGATTATTAAAGAAGCCAAAGATAGCTTTTAAAATGGCTGGGAACTTAGCAACATTCTAACCTCTCCACATCAGTGAAGTTCTGGTTGCCTTGGTAGTCAGTGCTTTTTCCCAGGAACATTCACAGTTCCTATTTCTCGCAGTTGAGAAATAGACCCCGATCCTTTTCCTTGTTTTTGTGAGCAAAGGTCTGAGCAGAGCCACTTAAGGCAAGAGGGGTTTATTTCAGCTCACACTTTAAGAAGGAATACAGTCCATCACACCAGGAGAGGCATGCAGATGTAAGCATGAGCAGCTGGGAGACAGCAGGTAGGAAGCAGGGCCAGGCTTTAAGGCCATCCCTAGTGAACCACTTCCTCTAGCAAGGGTCCACCACCTGCTAAAGGTTTCATAGCCATACAAAACACCACCAACCAGCTTCAAACCCAAGAGTTCCAACACATGAGCCTCCAGAGGACAGTTCACATTCAAGACACAGTAAAGTTTCCTGAAGTAAGAATAAATGTTCCTGGAGCCTGACCATAATAGGAATGCAAGAGATGTTAGCCATCATTATTGTTCATTGAGCAAAAAGAGTGTAAGAACTGGCCGGGCGGTGGTGGTGGCGGCGGCACACGACTTTAATCCCAGCACTCAAGAGGCAGAGCCAGGCTGATCTCTGTGAGTTCAAGGCCAGCCTGGTCTACAGAGCAAGATCCAGGACAGGCACCAAAACTACATGAAGAAGCCCTGTCTCGGGGAAAAAAAAAAAGTTTAAGAACTGAGTTGAGACATGGGGAGGTGCTTAGTCTCCCTGCAACTTGATATGCCATGTTTTGTTGATACTCATGGGAGACCTGCCCTTTCCTAAACAGAAAGGGAGGAGTGGATTGGGGGTGGGAACAGAGGAGGGGAGGGAGGGACTAGGGGGAGAGGAGGGAAAGGAAACTGTGGCCTGGATGTAAAATAAGTAAATACACTTTTTTAAAGGAAAAAAAAATGAGTGGGGGACTCTCATTGACTTGCCTGTGACTTGTCTGGGCTCCCTACCAGTGGGTCTTTTATTTGATACCTTTAATTCTGAAATGTACCCCAGTCCTGCCACAATTCTCCATCAAAAAAAAAAAAAAAATGTCATCAAGAGTACAATTAGAAGAGCGGTTAGGGGCTGTGTAGTAGCTCTGCAGTTAAAGCATTTGCTGATTGAGAAGACTGGGGTTCAAAGCCCCAGTACCCATGTGACTGCCAAGTAGGCACGAAGACTCACCTGTAATTCTAGCCTCAGAAGGTGGAGACAGAGCATACCAATGCGGTCTGGGCATGATTAAGATATACTGATTTAATGAACACTTGATCTAAGTGCAGGTAGAAGAAGAGGGAGAAGGAGCGGGAGAGGTATTTAAGGAATAAAATATTTTTAATAATATATGTATCAGGCTGGGCAGTGGTGGCGCACACCCTTTAATCCCAGCACTTGGGAGGCAGAGTCAGGCAGATCTCTGTGAGTTTGAGGCCAGCCTGATCTACAGAGTGAGATTCAGGACAGGCTCTAAGACTACACAGAGAAACCCTGCCTCAAAAAAACTAATAATAATAATAATAATAGTTTAAAATAGAGATATAGATAAAAATATATAAAGAGAGCAGCCAGTAAGGTGGTTCAGTACCTGCCACCAAGCCCGACAACCTGAGTTTGATCCTGGGATTCAAGTGGTGGAAAGGGGAAGTGGAAAGGGGAAAACCAACTCCTGCAAATTATCCATGCACATGTGCACATAACATGCACTAAAGAAGTCATCTTTACCTTAAAGATCATTTACGTATGTATCTATTTCCACATGTGCAGATAGAGGCAGTCCACGGCTGGCCTCTCTCAGTGCCTGATTCAGACAGCCTCCTAGAAAGAGAAGGAGGGTGAGGAAAGTCTGAAGGAGGCTTCTCAGGGGACAGGAGGAGAAAGGCAGAGGGGGAGCGGAACCTAGTGGCTACAAGAGGCACTCAGCCAACTACCACATCCTGAGAAATCATACTTGGCCGCTGCCCTCGAGTGTGACAGCAGAGTCATTCTCCGCCCACATGGAAGTGTGTGTGGCTCACCCTTCCTGCACTTCCCAAACTGAGCTTTGATTGTTTTCATTAGAGTTTACTAGCCAGCCTTTTCTCCACTTCAGGGTTATTCTACACAGCCCCTGCTTCCTTCTAAGAAGCAACAGAGCGTCAAAAACACAGACTACAGAGCCAGGCCATCCCTCTGGTTGCAGTGAACAGTGCACAGGACCTCAATGTGCCTCAGGTCTCATCTGCAGAATGGGTATGAATGACAACAGGTTCTGCGACCTGAGTTGGTGTGATGAGATGCATTCGTGTGGTTATCTAACTTGGAGTCTGTCTCATAGACTCACCTGTTACTATTCACAAGGTCCCGTTTGTGTTCTCTACTTAGTCTTGTGTGCCTGAGAAAAGACAGCCAGCCCATGACACCCCACGGTGCTAGTCTCCGAGTATTGTTTAAACTAATGGTATCACCCATTTCATCAGAAAGCATCGCTTTTTAAGCTTAAACCAAATTTATGTCTCAGGAGCTAAAAAGTTGCCAGATCTTTCCTGAGAGTCATCTGGGGAAACAAGAAGACTTGGAAAGGGCCATAGGATCTAGATGGGAGCCAATACTTAAAAAAATAAATAAATATAAATAAATCAGCCTTGCAGTAATGGTGCATGCCTTTAATCCCAGCACTCGGGCTGCAGAGACAGGAGAATCTCTATGAGTTTGAGGCCAGTCCACAGACTGAGTTCCAGGACAGCCAGGACTACACAGAGAAACTCTGTCTCAAAAAAGAAAGAAAGAAAGAAAGAAAGAAAGAAAGAAAGAAAGAAAGAAAGAAAGAAAGAAAGAAAGAAAGAAAGAAAGAAAGAAAAAGGAAAAGAAAGAAAAGAAAGCATCTTTTTCATGTTTATAGTCCAAACTGACTTCCCATCAAGCTACTCCCAATTTACTCAATATCTTGTGTCTGCCCAATGCATGGGTCTATCAAGTCAAACAAACAAAAAAAGGGCAGCAAGAAAGCCATGGTGCACAGCACTGAGAAGGGGCAGGGGAGGAGCATTATGGCAGGAGAATTGTGAGTCTGAAGCCACCCCAGCAAGATCCCGTCTCAGAGAAAATGACTCTGGTCATTGTGGTCCACAATCCCAGCATTCAGGTGGCTGAAGCAGGAGGGTTACAACAAATTCAAACCTAGCCTCAGCTACATATGAGACCTGATATGGAAAAATTAAAGCAAAAAGACAGCAAGTCATATTTGAGAGTCCCACGTACTCACGGGGTGAAGAGGGGTGTCTAGGAAGCAACATACAGTGGTCTACAGTCTAATGGGAGAAATAAAATATCGCATTTTCTCTCAGATTCAGAAGCTAGATTGAACAGTGTGTGTGTGTGTGTGTGTGTGTGTGTGTGTGTGTGTGTGTGTGTGTGTTGAAAGCAGAAGGGGAACTATGGAGGAAAGGGAGTGTAATAAAGACTGCAAAGGACAAGGACAGATAACTGGGGGTAAATAAGATTATATCTCTATATGTATATGTATGTATATATATATAGTTTGTGTATATATAAAATGTCATAATGAGACCTACTATTTGTATGCTAACTACAAAGTTAAAACACAACATTCTCCAATCAGGTATACACATGGTTTAGTGTAGGCACAATGACATTTAATGTGTTTATTGAATTAGCTCTTCTGCACCTGTCCTCACACACAACATGGGGTGAAAGTAGCATGTACCATTAGAATCGTTGAGAAAACTGAGTGGAGAAAAGCACCCAGCCAGGCAGGGTGCACACGCCTTTAATCCCAGCACTGAGAAGGCAGAGGCCAGCATATTTCTGTAAATTCAAGGACAGCCTGGTCTATGTAGTGAGCTCCAGGACAGCCAGAGTTATATAGTATACAGAGAGACTCTGTCTCAGACACCACCATCAACACACACACACACACACACACACACACACACACACACGAAGAGGGACGGAGGGAGGCACCTAACACAGTAAATTGAAGAGTTATACTGCAGTCACTCCCTTTTGTATTGGGGTGGTGAGGCACTGGCTTAAGCATGATGCTGGATCTTCTAGATTCAGCTAACTAGGGTCTGTTTCCGGGTCACATTTTTGAAAGGAGGAAGCTGAGGCACAGGGAACATATACAGCTCACACAGAAGTACACAGTAGAAGTGGGATTCATTCAAACTGAGGCTGTGTGAGCCCAGGACCCACACCCCTGCAGACTGGAGAGGTGAAGCATGATCAGTCTTGCTGGGTCCTCCTGGGAATGCAAAAGGCGCAACCACTTTTTCCAAAACAGAGACTGATAAAGCATTACCCTAAAAGAACTCAAACTCAGCAATCCAGCTCTGGACTTTTAAAACATTCACATGAATTTTTCAATCCAAATTCAAATTAGAAAAGGCCTAACGTCATTCTAGGGTCCTGAGCACGTACTGTGACAGGAGGCCCATCCTGGCACATTGATTCTCCAAACTTGCACCCTGCTCTTCTCGGATCATGCCCTGTCCTTCATCGAGGTTGCTGCTCGGAACTGGATGCCACATCATTTGGAGGTGAATTTCCGGTCCTTAAAGCGGGACCTGGGCCATCATGCTTGCCCATGGTGTTTACATAACAGCTGCTCCCTGTGGCTGGAGAGGAAAATGTGGACAACAGCCCCATCTGTCTGCGAAATGGAAGCGCTCTCTGCTCTCTGAGAAGCAGCCAACACCTCTAGCGATGCCATGCAAAACATCTATTCATATTAAATCATCAGAATCACGCTGCCCTGACCAGAACACGGCTATAGTCTCATAAATAGCACTGTCCCATCTAATTAAGTTTTATATCTAATTGTACCATTTCCCTATTTATAATACCCAATAGCTTGACACCAAATCTAGTCGTGAGTGAAATCCTTCTCTTCCTGGTCTATTCTTCCTATTCTTTTCTTTCTCCCCCACCTCTTTTTTTTTCAGTGCTGAAGATCAAACCCAGGGCCTTGCACATATTAGGCCAATTTCTCTATCAATCATTGACATACTTCCCAAGATTATTTTCCTATTTTCTCTATACTCTGTATCATAAGATTTGCAATTCCCCGGCGAGGATACCTGCCAACCATCACCATGCATATTTCACGGAACCCACTGTATAACCCAGATCATCTCAAATCTTGCTGCAGTCACATCTGCGGAGTCACTCTTGCTGGGTCCATTAACATGTTCCCGTGAAGGCGTGAGGAGGACAAGGAGGTCTTGGAGAACTACTGACACTACCCGCCATAGACCCCGGTGTGAGTGACCTTGGCCTCTGACGTCCTTTGTTGCTCCTCCTGGTGTTGTCCATACCTTTAATCATTCCGTTGGTTAAACTCTCCAAATTATCCAAATGGAGCCCCGGTTTCCTTCCAGGCCTCTGACCCAGAGACCAGACTACAGAGACCTGACCTGTATTTCCAGCTTCAGCAGTTCCCAGATCCCACACAAACACTCTGGACTTGCCAATGTCTCCAGACAACAAACCTTTCTTTCTTTCTTTTTTTTTAACCAATCACTTTAAAGGAAATTTCTTTTTATTTACTTTACATACCAACCACAGATCCCCCTCTTATCCCTCCTCCCACTCCCCCACTCCTGCCTTCCACCCCACCCCCACCCACCCCACCCCCAACAGTGTAAGTTCTCCCTGGGGCAGCTAAGCCTGGTACATTCAGTTGAGGCAGGACCAAGCCCCTCCCTGCTGCATCAAGGGTGAGAAAAGTGTCCAACCACAGGTAACCGGATCCAGAAAGCCAGCTTATGCACCCACCCCAGATTGATCCTGATCACACTGCCCAGGTCCTCTCAAACAAACCAAGCCACACAACTGTCTCCTGTATGCAGAGGGCCTAGTCCGGTCCCATGCAGGCTCCACAGCTGTCAGTCTATAGTTCGTGAGTTCCCACGAGCTTGGTTCTGTTGTCTCTGTAGATTTCCCCATCATGATCCTGACACCCCTTGCTCATACAATCCCTCCTCCCTCTCCTCGACTGGACTCCCGGAGCTCAGCCTGGCGCCGGGCTGTGGATCTCTGCATCTGCTTCCATCAATTACTGGACAAAGGCTCTATGATGACAGGGTAGTCACCAATCTGATTACCAGGCACCCTCTCCACTATTGCTAGAAGTCTAATCAGGGGTCCTCCTTGTAGATTCCTGGGAATTTCCCTAGCACCAGGGACAAACCTTTCTTATGGACTTGGCATCCAAATTGGCATGGAAAAGGACCCAGTATGAGGAGAAAGACCCAGAATCCCCTCATCTTGCGATGCTCCAGCCACAGTCACCCTCTCTCAGGTCTTTGAATTCATCAAGTTCTTACCCATCTCCAGGCCTTTGTAGAGTTCCTTCTGCCTAGGCTTTCTCACTACTAAATGTCACCTACTCAAGGATGCCTTCCACTACTACATCATGCAAAGTGGGATCTGGACACACACCCTTGTTTCAAATTTATTATTTTATACTTTAATCAATCCTTTTATAGTGGCACAGTACACACTATTTAACTATTTGGGTAGGTTTTTTGTTGTTTTGTACGCGCACGTGTGTGTGTGTGTGTGTGTGTGTGTGTGTGTGTGTGTGTATTCTCTACTTGGCTGCTAGCTCCTTGAGCAAAAGGAATGTGTCTCAACAGTCTTTGGGTGACTCTGACAAAACTTTTGTTAGATATACTGTGTAGTTACATCTTAAATGGTTAGAAGCAGTAGTTAATATGGCCAACACAGACTTTATTTCAGTGTGAGTCAATTCGCATTGCTTATGAACGCTCTATCCTGACCAGCTATGACCATCATTGTATCTCCACCATACTACATGCAAAACTTCTGAGTATAACTCCATTCCAATAGATTTTAGGTGTAGATGTAACCGTCTTGTTAAATAAGAAACACAGAGACAATACAGAGATGAAAGCCCAAGAGGTCAGAGCGATAGCTAAGAGCTAAAATAAAAACCTTACCCTTCACTGCTGCTGCTGTCCTCCTCAGCAAGAGACCTACATCCTGGGTGTTTGTCCTTTTTATTGACTTTCTATTCTGCCTTCTCATTGGTTGTAAACACAACCACATGACCTCCTGGTCATTGCCCATCTATACAGACCTCCAGGTCTTCTATGGTTGGTATTGAGATTAAAGGCGTGTGTCTCCATCTGGCTGTATCCTTGAACACAGAGAGATCTGCCTAGCTCTGCCTCCCAAGTATTGGGATTAAAGGCGTGCACTACCACTGCCCAGCTTCTGCTATGGCTTGCTATTAGCTCTGACCCCCAGGCAACTTTATTTATTAACATACAAATAAAATCACATTTCAGTACAAATAAAATATCACCATATTTAGGAATGCCAAGTATTAGTTGTTTTTGCTCTTTTGAGGGGTCCCTCCACCCAGCTCCCAAATAAATCACACACACAAAGGCTTATTCTTAATTATGAATGCCCGTCCTTAACTCGGCTGCTTGCTAGCCAGCTATCGTTCCTTAATTTAACCCCTCTATCTTTTGCCTCTGGGCTTTTCCCATTCTCTTACTTCTGTAAATCTTACTCTTACTCCATGGCTTGTTGTGTAGCTGGGTGGCTGGCCCCTGAGTCCTCCTCCTCTGGCTACTTCTTTGATTTTCTTCTTCTCCCAGATTTCTCCTTCTATATATTCTTTCTGCCTGCCAGCCCCGCCTATCCTTTCTCCTGCCTAGATTGGCCGTTCAGTTCTTTATTAGACCATCAGGTGTTTTAGACAGGCACAATAACACAGCTTCACAGAGTTAAACAAATTTAACATAAACAAAAGTAACACACCTTAAAATAATATTCTACCACCGCCAAGTACATGTCTCTTTCATCAGGATGAAGATGAAAATCATCTCAACACCAAAGAACAGCATAATTTCATTTATATAGGTAAATATTAACTGGAATTGTGATGTTTATTATGGACTAAGCAAAAGATCAATTTATTACAAACATCATGTCATTTAATCCTCATAATAGCCATATAAAAACAGGGTACTGTTGTCCTACTTTGCTTCTCTGTTGTGATAAACACTGCGACCAAAAAATAAATCTGAGGAGAGGGTTTATTTCCGCTTACAACTCCCAGGTCACGGTCCAGGATTGAAGGAACTCAGGCAGGAGCCCAGAGGTAGAAACTGAAGCAGTGACCGTGGAAGAGTGCTGCTCAGTGGCCTGCTTTCCATGGCTCGCTCAGTTTGCTCTCTTATGTAACCCAGGACTGTTTGTCCAGAGGTGGCCCCACCCGCAGTGGGCTGGGCTCTCCCACATCAATTCTTAGACCAGGCCTCAGATTCTCCTGCTGCTGCCTTCCAAGTGCTGGGGTTAAAGGTATATTCCACTACGTGCAGTTTCCCCACATCAATTCTTAAGAAAACGCCCTACAGACATGCCCACAGGACAAATGGATGGAGGCAATTCCTCAAGTGAGGCTCTCTCTTCCCAGATGACCAGTTTATATAAAGGTGACAAACGCTACCTAGGACAACATACCATCTCTGATGGTTAATTTTAATTAGCAGCTTGACTGCGAGGCACCTAGATTAGTAAAGTGCATGTCCAGATCTGTCTGTAGGAGTCTCCAGAGACCACTGGATCTTGAGGACACTGACCTAACGAAAGGATCCGTCCCTTGATGGAGTCATATAAAAGTGGTGTCATTAGGATGTGATGGGAGGGAAGAGGTGGGGACTAGCTGGAGAAATCGATCACTGGGAGTCTGATCTTGGGGAACACAGAATGCCCTGTCCTCTTCCTGTCTTCCCCTTTCTCTGCTTCCTGTCTACTGCGACATGAACTGCTCTTGACCTCCCTGCCATGATGGACTGACACCCCCGAAACAGCCAAAAATTTCCTCTCTGAAACTGTTTCTGTCTAATATTTTGTCTGAAAATTAATACACCAATAAGAACACAGATTCTAGAATCATGATTCTAGACGCACATGCCAGGGCTACCACTCTTGCATAATCCTCAACCTTAATTTCCCTTTCCTTTCTTCAGCTAGAAAATGGGTATCATAGTGCTAACCATGTCTTATGATTGTTGCAAGTGTTATATGTGTCCTAATTAGCATTAACTGTCACTTGACACAGCTTTGAATTACCTGAAAAAAAAAAAGTCTCAATTGAGTCACTGGCTTTATCAGGTTGTTCTGGAGGCATCTCTGTGATGGACTGTCTTGATTGTAAATCGATGTAGGAGGGCATAGCCCACAGTAGGCGGCACCATTCCCTGGCCAGGAGGACCTGGGCTGTACAGCTAACTAAACATGAGCCTGTGAGTGAGCGAGCAAGAAGTATTCCTCCACGGTTTCTTCCTTCAAAGTGCTGCTTGAGTCCATGCCCTGACTTCCCTCAGTGACGACCTGGAAATACAAGATAAATAAACCCTCTCCTCCCCTCAGTTGCTTTTGGTCAGTGTTTTATCACAGCAACATAAGCAAACTACAATGATGTAATAATGCAATATTTTTGAGTAGTCAAAAATGCTTGCTTGACACATAGAAAGTATCCCGGTAATGTTAGTTACCTTGGAAATGTTAGTTACCTTGCTATAAATTGACCTTCGAGGGCCTTCTGATGGACTTACAGCATCATACTGTGCCAGCACAGAGAATGAGTAATCAGGCTGAGCTTGCCCTTTTAGGAGCTCAGATTCAGAGTCTGCTATGAACTCATCCTTGGAATCCAGAAGTCAGCAAATGTGCTCATCCAAGTGGCTGTGTTCAGTTTACGGTCCACGTACCATCAAACCATGTTCCCATTTCCTTTCTAAAATAGCTAGCTGTGCTCTCCGAGAGAGGTCCTGAATGACTAGAGTTCCTTAAATGCCCCAAAATTCTCTGGAGAGAAGGAATGCTTTTTTTAAAAGTAGGCCCAGCTTTGAGAGGAAAAACATGAGGTTAAATTCTCTGAAGCTATGACAATGTAACTCATTTCCTGTTTGCTCAACTGTCTAGACACATAAGCATTAGCTGTGAGTCCCACCATCAGGATAAAAAGAGCAGATTAAGTATGAATGTGGCCACAGGAAGATTGCAGGTTTCTACCTTTGTCCAGTGACTCCACGGAAGCAGGATGTTTTGCGTTTGTTACTACTTTTCCCAGTAAGCCCTTCAAAGCTGTATTTCAATGCAGAAATAAAGAACATCTTTTTCCCTAAGAATATATTCGCCCCTTGTTAATGTTAATGATGTTTCCCTCATAGTTTTTATCTGGTTTTGTTGGGGGGCAAGGGTTGTTTTTGATGCAGGGTCTCACTATGTAGTTCTATCTGTCCTGGAACTCACTAGGTAGGCCAGACTGGCCTAAAACTCACAAGAGATCCACCCACCCCCTCTGCCTCCTGAGTGCTGGAATTAAAGGCATGCATTACCACATCTGGCCTTTCCCTAGATTTTCAAAGTCACTTCAACATAGCTTATGGCAGCTTTTCTTAGGAAAGAATATAAAAATATCACAGTTTCGGGGCTGGAGAGATGGCTTATCAGTTAAGAACACTGGTGGCTCTTCCAGAGGACTCTCCTGAGTTGAATTCCCAGCTACCATATGGTGGCTCACAACCACCTCTGGTGGGATCTGATCCCCTCTTCTGGCATAAAGGCATAAATGCAGGGAGAGCACTCATACATAAATTAAATAAATCTTAAAAAAGAAATATATATATATTACACAGACTATAACCCCAAATAAATTCGTGTACTAGACTGGATATGTTGACTTTTTGTTTTGTTTTGTTTTGTTTTGTTTTTTGAGACAGGGTTTCTCTGTGTAGCTTTGCGCCTTTCCTGGAACTCACTTGGTAGCCCAGGCTGGCCTCAAACTCACAGAGATTCGCCTGGCTCTGCCTCCCAAGTGCTGGGATTAAAGGCATGTGCCACCACTGCCCGGCTATGTTGACTTTTTAAAAATATTCTATTTACCAATGAGAATTTCACACTTGCATACAATGTACTTTGATCATATTTTTTCCCAACTCCTCCCCAGCCCACCCCTCCCCCAGCCCACCACACGTTTACTTTTTGTTCTTCTTCTAGCTTCTTCTTCATAATACCTGATAATTATTGTTTTGAATATACAATATTTCTGGAAAACATATTTGTTGTTGTTGTTGTTTTGCTTGAGACAGGATCTCACTATGCCACCATGCAGAACTCTCTGTATAGACCAGGCTGGCCTCAAACTCAGATCCCCCTCCTTCTGCCTCCCAAATGCTCAGATTAAAGGTATGCATATACAAATAGGGACATACACATACACACAAATAAAAATCAATCTTTAGAAAGGAAGAGGCCAGGTGGTGGTGGCGGCGGCAGTGGCGGCGGCGGCGGCGGCGGCGGCGGCGGCGGCGGCGGCGGCGGCGGCGGCGGCGGCGGCGGCGGCGGCGGTGGCGGCGGCGGCGCACGCCTTTAATTCCAGCACTCGGGAGGCAGAGGCAGGTGGATCTCTATGAGTTTGAAGCCAACCTGGTCTACAGAGCAAGATCCAGGACAGCCAGGGGGTTACATAGAGAAACCCTGTCTAAGAAGAGGAGGGGAAGGCCGGGCGGTGGTGGCGCATGCCTTTAATCCCAGCATTTGGGAGGCAGAGCCTGGGCTACCGAATGAGTTCCAGGAAAGGCGCAAAGCTACATAGAGAAACCCTGTCTCGAAAAACCAAAAAAAAAAAAAAAAAGAGGGGGGGAAAAAAGGAGGAAGACAACGATGATGACCTTGGAGATACTGGGAGGCATCTGACCATGAACCATATTGCTGTATTAAAAACTTCATGGACATGATGTAACTGGGAAGGATGGTGTAAGTGGAGTTTCATGGTATCTGTAAGTTGCTTTCAGTTTGTTCAGGGGGAAACGAAAAGACTTCTACTAAGGGCAAGAGAGCTCTTCCCTGCCAAGAACAAGAAGATCCATCCCTCCAGGGTTCTCGTTCCTAGGCCGGATGCTCCCCCTTGTGTACCAAGAGAGCAAAATGCATTCATCAAAATGGATTTCAAATCCAGACTCCACCGTGAGAGAGCAAGGCTCAGAGACTTTCAGTGAAGATAACCAAAGTGGCACACCTATGCCAGACATGAGATTGTGGGAGGATCAAGAGTTAAAAGCCACTCTAGGCTGCAGAGGGAGGACATTTCCAAAGAGTCGCACTTTTTTAAAATGTACTCACAGTATTTTTCCCACTTAACATCCATGGATGTGAAAACCTCAGTTTCAGTTTGGGGGTGAAGGGAAGACATGGCTGCAGAAAGGCCAAGGTTGGAGGACCTATCTCAGCCTTGCCTGTGATGAGCATGATCTTTGGAGACTGACAGCTCTGGGATACATCCCTATGTTGCTCATAAACTCAGTAAACTCTTTTGGGGAGGGGGGAGAGTTGGTTTTTCGAGTCAGGGTTTCTCTGTGTAGCTCCGGATGTCCTGGAACTTGCTTTGTAGACCAGGCTGGCTCGAACTCACAGAGATCCACCTGCCTCTGCTTCCTAAGTGCTGGGACTTGGCTTTGGTTACCCCTTAAAGCACCAGCTTCTGTACCAGTGAAGTGGAAATGATAACTAGACCTAGATTAAAGGGGACCTGAAAGGGTACAGTGATTTATTCTGATATAACTAGATCGTTCTCTTAGGATGCAGCAATTCTCAAGTGAGAGCCAGGTTCAAATCATACTCTAACTACTCTGGGTAAGTAGAGTCTATTTCCTGAACTGAATAACAGGGATAACAATTCCTATTCCATAAAGTTAATGTAGATATTAACTGTTCATACACAAGTTTTGTGCAGTCCTGAAACCAAGTGAGTACTCACCAAGCATTAGCTACCATTATAGATTCTAAGATGCTCTTTTAAAATTATTTTAGAGAAATCACAATACATCTACCATGAAATTATAAGGACTGTAAATACTGGTGTCTATTCTTAGTTCCTAGCTCCCATGTTTCTAAGCAATAGAAATACTAGAATAAACACTTCTTCGAATCTTTGGTTGGGTCCCAGGTTACTGACACAGAGCTCCTGAAGTCCTTGTAGACAGAGGTGCTAGAACAATCTCTCATTCTCCTTTCTAGTCTCTGATGCTGACATCCACTTCGTGCATTTCTTGGGATCTCCTGGAGCATCCCTTGCTCTAAGGCAAACTCTGCTTTGGTTTTGGAGGCAGGCCTCACTCTGCAGCCCAGGCTGACACTGGGAGTAGAGGCAGGAGCCACCACCATGTTCTGCTTCTCTTCTGCATGGGAGTCCAGGCCATGAGAAGAAGTTTGGTGTTTTCAGCCTCACCCCACACCCTGCAGAGGAAGAAGCTTGAAAATGGAGAAAATCTCTATCTTCATAATGAAGTCCTTGTTGAAAAAAATTCCAGCCAGGGGCTGGGCAGCTGTGGCGCATGCCTTTAATCCCAGTACTTGGGAGGCAGAGGCAGGTGGATCTCTGTGAGTTCAAAGCCACCCTGGTCTACAAAGCCAGTTCCAGAACAGCCAGAACCATTATTGAGAAACCCTGTCTCAAAAAACCAAAACTAAAAGTCCCTGCACCACTGGGATCATGGTGCTCCTGGACTGACAGATGTATGTGTGTACTGGGAAGTCGGCACAGTCCAAGACTGTGAGCGTGACTGAAAACTGTGGCCATCTCCTAACACCATGGATATTGTCCATCAAATGGTGATCCTTTTGAAAATCAACCGATCCAGACCTCTCAGGTGAGCAGCACATGACCAAATACGAAGAGGCAAAACCTCCCATACTAGGGACCATTCCCAATCTCGCCCGCCCTATGTGGCTTTCCCTGTGCTGTTCATTTTCATTTTCCCACACCCATCTCTTCCTCTGCCACTCAGCTCCGTGCTTTATCAGACCCAGTCAATGTTAAATGCATTCTTAAATTCTGTGAAAAATCCTAGCAAATTTATTCAGACTCAAGAGGAAGACGTAGGAACTTCATCTTCTAGCAGGCCGATCAAAAAGGTGAAGGGTATAAAATAACCCACTACTTGTGACTGGCATTTGAAGTAGTATGTAGGTTATAGTGAGACCTTCACCCACAGGATCTGACTCAAACAACACTGTCAAATGAAGTCAATGGAGAACTGACTGATCCTGTACATCCAGCATCAAAACTGTAGTATTTACATTAATCTCAAGAATTTGATCATGTGCTGTTCAAATGAGAGATCTCTGGTAGCTGGGCTTGCCAAAGGATCACCATGCCTTTGGCTAGAGATCTGCAACATCCATTCTTGGAAGAGGAAAAGGAAAAGACTTAAGAAATGGTTAGTACCAAATCTTTATTTTACGGATGTAAAATGTCCATATTGTGCCAAGTGGTGGTGGCACACACCTTTAATCCCAGCACTCAGGAGGCAGAGCCAGGCGGATCTCTGTGAGTTCAAGGCCAGCCTGGTCTACAGAGTGAGTTCCAGGAAAGGCGCAAAGCTACACAGAGAAACCCTGTCTCGGAAAAAAAAAAAAAAAAAAAAAAAAAAAAAAAAAACACAGTCTATATTGTTAGAAGGAAAGGTCAGACTCACAGGTTGTTTGTTCATAAGAAACAAAACGAATACTGACAAGCTACGTGAGTTCCTGAATCTATGTTTTTTCACAGACAGCCTTAAGTTCAGTTACTTTACCAAGACAATGTGATGATGTTTGGTTTTGTAAGGTATGCAACAGTGACCTCCTATTATCAGTTTTTAATAAAGTTTTATTTATGAACAAAAACAGCAACAACCCTGAAATACGATGTGGAGGTAGTTAACAGTAGGGAAGAGACTGGCTGTCCTATCTGGCTTATCTGCTGAAAAGGTTCCCTCTCTTTGTATGCGCTCAGGGCCTTCTCAGCCTTTCTGCACTGAGTGGTAGCCCAAAGCTGTTCAGGGCATAGAAACACACACCTTAGTAGTACAGGGGCAGTGCCTTAGCAGTCCAAAGGTCTTAACCTTGCAGCCAAGTCAGAACCATCAGCCCTGATGAACAAGACAGTAAGGACCTGGGGAGGTAGCTGAATGGGTAGAGTGCTTGGTTAAGCATATGGAGTCCTGAGTTGATCCTAGCACTGAGTAATAGTAGGTACGGAAGTGCAAGCCTATAATCTCAGGATTACATGGTGAGTGACGTCAGCCTGGGCCACGTGAGCCTCTTAATAAACAAAAACAACAACAACAAAGTCATGCTAACAACAGGAAAATAGAACAACCAACAGTGTGTCGTGGCTTTTCCTGCTTTTGATCAATGAAATTTGAACTGCGGAAAGTAGCTGAAGCTACACTTGTTAAAATACTTGTGTTCAGGGGTTGGGTATTTAGCTCAGTGGTAGAGCGCTTGCCTAGCAAGCGCAAGGCCCTGGGTTCGGTCCTCAGCTTGAGGGGGAAAAATAAAAGACAAAATAACTTGTGTTCAGATTGGGCACGTGGCTTCTGTCTACAAAGCAAGTTCCAGAACATCCAGGAACACACAGTGAAACCCAATCTCAAAGGAGGGAGGGAAGGAGGGAGAGGAGGAGAGAGACAGATAGAGACAGAGACAGAATTTGTACTCATTTAAAAAAAAATTAAGGGATAGAGAGATGGCTCAGCAGTTAAGAGCACTGGCTGTTCTTCCAGAGGTCCTGAGTTCAATTCCCAGCAACCACATGGTGGCTCACAACCATCTGTAATGAGATCTGGTGCCCTCTTCTGGCCCGCAAGGACACATGCAAATAGAACACTGCGTACATAATAAATAAATAAATAAATAAATAAATAAATAAATAAATAAATAAATCGTTAAAAAAATTAAAGTGGGTAAATTATGCATACATAAGAGAAGGGGAGATTTCTTTAATTTTTATTTCCTTTACTTTGGAAGGGGTATCGCTTGTGTGTGTGTGTGTGTGTGTGTGTGTGTGTGTGTGTGTGTGTGTTCCTGCCTATGTCAGCACATGTAGAGGCCAGAGTTCAACATTATGTTTATGTGTTTTTTTTTGAGACATAATTTCTCTGTGTAGTTTTGGTGCCTGTCCTGGATTTCACTCTGTAGCCCAGGCTGGCCTCGAACTCACAGAGATCAGCCTGGCTCTGCCTCCCGACTGCTGGGATTAAAGGCGTGCGCCGCCCGCCCGCCCGCCCGCCCGCCCGCCCGCCCGCCCGCCCGCCCGCCCGCCGCCCGCCCCCCCCCCCAGTTTATGTTTTTTAGACAGAGTTTCTAACTGAACTTGCAGCTAGCAATTTCAGTCAGGCTAGGTGGCCCCTACGATCCGCCTGTCTCTACACACCCAATGTTGAGGCTAAAGACATGAACTATCACACCCACCTTTCACATGGATGCTGGAGAAAGACATCTTAGAAAGATGTTTTGGGGGGTTTGAAGAGTGTCATAGACTGTCATCTCGCTGTGCAGGCAGGAATGACTCTGAACTCTTGATGTCCCTGCCTCCATCTCCTAATTGCTGAGATTACAAGGCATGTGCCATCAAGTAGCTGACGCCATTGGTGGAGTTTGATGACAGAATGTAAAGAAGAACTGAGAGACTGAAGAGAGAGCTCAGCAGTTAAGAGCACTCATTGCTCTTGAGGGGACCAGGGTTTGATTCCCAGAACCCACTCGATGGATCACAGCCATCTGTAACTCCAGTTCCAGGGCATCCGATGCCCTCTTCTGGTCTCTGTGGGCACGGCATGCATATGGTACAGACATACTTGTAGGCAAAACACCCATACACATAATAAAATATGTATTTTTTTTAAAGATTTATTTATTTATTATGTATACAGTCTTCTGTCTTGCACATATCCATGCAAGCCAGAAGAGGGCACCAGATCTCATTACAGATGGTTGTGAGCCACCATGTGGTTGCTGGGAATTGAACTCAGGACCTTTGGAAGAACAAGCAGTGCTCTTAACCTCTGAGCCATATCTCCAGCCCCAAAATATGTATTTTTTAATCAAAGTAAAAAACTAGGGATTGGACAACCTAGAAATTGGATCAAATGGTAACCCACGTGCCCTGAAGCAGGAATACCTGGGTTTTTGTCAGTCACCACGTGTGTAGCTCTGGATAAGTTATCTTACCTTCCTGTGCCTTGGCTTTCCGCTCTCTAACAGGGAGAAAATGATAGAGTCTTATGCTATAGTTTAAAGATTAAAGATTAAATAAGTTGATGTTCATCACAGCTTAAAAGAGCTAACCAACAACTGGTTACTCAAAGTGTTTTATCTAGGCTGGAGAGATGACTCACCAGGCCCACACAAGCAATAAGGACTTACTGACTAGTTTTATGTCAGTTTGACACAAGCTACAGATATCTGTGGAGGGAACCACGACTGAAAAATTGCTTCCATAAGATCAGGCTGTAGGCCAGCCTGGAGGGCATTTTCTTAATTAGTGATTAAGGGACGGAGGGCCCAGCCCATCGTGGGTGGGGCACCCCTGGGCTGGTAGTCCTGGGTTCTGTAAGAAAGCAGGCTGAGGGCTGGAGGGATAGGTCAGTGGCTAAGAGCACTGGCTTCCAGAGGTCCTGAGTTCAATTCCCAGCAACCACATGGAGGTTCACAACCATCTGTAAGGGGATCTGATTGCCCTTTTCTGACAATAAAGTTGTACATGCAGAGCAAGCCAGTAAACAGCACCCCTCCATGGCCTATGCACCAGTTCCTGCCTGGACTGCCTTCCATGATAAACTATAATATGGAAACTGTAATAACCCTTTTCTCCCCAAGTTGCTTTTGGTTATGAGGCTTCATCACAGCCAATAGAGATCCTAAGATAAGGACCAACAAGAATTTGGATCCCAGAACCCACCTAAAAGCTGGGCAGGCGTAGAAGCTACCTGTAATGCCAGCAGTAGGGAGGCAGAGGTGAGGAAACCTCTAGCCAGGACTGGCGGGCACCGGATTCAACAAGAGATGGCGCTTCAGTAAGTCACGTGGAGAGAGATCAAGGAAGACATTCGGCATCAACATCAGGCCTCCGCCTGCACACCCACATTTGAACATGCACACACACATGCACACACACCAAAAATACAAATACACAGAGATGAAATACAAAATTGCCTTTCGGAATAGGAGCCATTCTCTCTCTCCTCTCTCTTTCTTCTTCCTCCCCCCTCCTACACAGTCTCATTTAAGTCTCAAAACAACTCTCCCGGGTGAGGCAGCCCAGGGAGGTCAGGAGGCTTCCTCAACTAGCAAATATCAAGCAGTCATGGAGAGGTACAACTGATAGAGAATTTTTTCTTGTAATCTGAGTACAGAGACAAGATCTCAGCATCTGGTCGCAAACAGCTTGAATGAAGCAGCTCTGTGGGTACTGAATGGAGCGACTCATCAATAATCCACGTCTGCAGGAAAGACGCATGCCAGCACAGTAGGACTGAATTAACATCCCGCCCTTCAATCTGCTCCCAGTGTTCTTCCCAGAAATTGTTCTAAACCTCAGGTCCCCATGGAAACCTCAGGAAGGGCTGTCTACCGACTCAAGTGTAATGTTGCCAATACTCCTTCCTTGATAAGAACGGGTACTATTAAAAGCCAGGCTCCCTGAGACACCTGTTCTACAGTCTACTGGCACGGCCACAGTCTCTGTGGACGGAGAGGGTAAAAGACAGTTCTCCCTCCAGCACTGGGCTGTCTGCTTAGCTTAAAGGAAAGGGAGAGTGCATTGTGTCCATGAGCGCCTAGCCTCAGTAGGAGACACAAGACAAGAGAATTTACACCCAGGTTTTTGACCAGGAGCTGGAACTAGATGCTTACCAAGAATGGAAGAATTAAAGTAATGAAGTCAATTCCTGGTGTTCTATGCTACCTGCAAAAGTTACTTATAACATGTTTCAGCCGGGCGGTGGTGGCGCACGCCTTTAATCCCAGCACTCGGGAGGCAGAGCCAGGTGGATCTCTGTGAGTTCGAGGCCAGCCTGGGCTACCAAGTGAGTTCCAGGAGAGGCGCAAAGCTACACAGAGAAACCCTGTCTCGAAAAACCAAAAAAAAAAAAAAAACAACAACAACAAAAAAAAACATGTTTCCACACCAATAGGTAGAATAAAACTTAGAGTTAAGGCCTTAAGAACCTGTCTGGAAAAGGATGGCGTAAGTTTGGAAAAAAGAAACAGAATTGAGATGTTACTGTCTGAACCTAAGATATCTCCCACAGGCTAGTGTCTGAGTGCTTGTTTCCCAGCTGGTGGTGCTAAACTGGAAAGCTATGGAACCTTTTGGAAGGCCTCACTGGCAGATGCAGGTTACTGGGTGGGGCAGGTCTCTGAAGGTTATACCCAGGCCCCCGGCTCCTGCCATGGCTTGGTGCATCCTGTTTCCTGATCCATCATCCTTTCTTTGCCAGGATGTACTGAAACCATGAGCCATGGCCCTTCATCCCTTAAATTGTGACGCTGGAGCTTAGTCACAGTGATGCAAAAGTAACTGGATACGCGATTCAAAAGCAAGAATCCAGCAGCCCTTCACCAGCACTGGCCAGAGAGCCAGAGGGGTGAGGACTGGACATTCCTGCTCCCAAGCTACACATGGTGACTCACGTCCATAATCCCAAGAGTTGGGAGGCTGAGACAGGAGAATCGCCATATGTTCCACGCCAGGCTGGGCCACATAGGGAGTTCCACGCCAGCCTTAGCTCCAGAGTTAGGCCTGGACTCAAAAGCAAAGCAAAACAAAACAATCTGACCTTACAAAAAACCTAATACAGAAACACACATGGAGCAGTCCTAGGGCTGATAACAACATTTTAAAGAATGATTACAAATAAGTAAGAAATAGACAGAGACGGAGACGGAGAGAGAAGGAAGAAAGGAGGAGGGAAGGATCTCCTAAGGAACCCTTGTTTCAGTTAGAACTGACAGAAACCAAGCTGGGCGCAGTAGTGGATTATGGATAATCGAAATACTTGAGAGGCAGAGTCAGGAAGGCAGGCACAAGTTCAGTACAGTAATGGCTACAGGAGCGTGGGGGTGGGGGGCCCACTGGTTCACAGAACTGGGAGGTTCAGAAACTGGTGCTGACTCCAAGCACAGACTGCTACAGTTGAGGAATCTCCTCGGGCTTCCTGCAGTCCTCTGCACGCCTGAATGCTGCAGCCAGACCTGTGGCAGTCAACCGACACCCCAAGCCTCCAGGCCCCTAGTTAGCAATTCCGAGGGAGGGAGACTTGCTCTCTGAACACCAATCAATCCACAGATCATCTGGTCATTCTTAAACATAACCTGGGTAGGGCTGATACCAAGGGCTCAAGTGATGTGCCCATACCCAGGGGCCAGCAGGACCTCTGAGAGTCCATGAGGTTATTTCAGGAGTACTAGATAGGAAAAACAACAAGAAAAAGAACAAATGTCTTCTGTCGCCTCTAAGGAATCAAGATTATGAACGGGGTAGTTTTACAGGCTTGAAGCCATACACATTTTCTCCTGAAAATGGCTACCATAGGGATTTTCAATTTCGAGGCAGCTGGAAAGTTCAAACATCCATACAGACATTACTGATGTGCATTAGACACACTTGTCTTTCTTTTTTTATTTTAGTGTGTGTTGGGAGGGTGGGGGAGGAGTCAGAGGACAGTCTCTAAACCTCAATTCTCCCCTCCTAGCATGTGATTTCTGGGAACTGAACTTAGGTCATCAGATTTGACTGCAAATGGCTGTACCCACTGAGCCATCTTGCTCTCCTTGTACTAGACATTCTTTTTTTTTTTTTTTTTTTTTTTTTTTTTAAAGATTTATTTATTTATTATGTAGACAGGAGAGGGTGCCAGATCTCATTACATATGTTGTGAGCCACCATGTGGGTGCTGGGAATTGAACTCAGGACCTCTGGAAGAGCAGTCAGTGCTCTTAACCTCTGAGCCATCTCTCCAGCCCCTGTACTAGACATTCTTTTCAGGCCCAAATTAAAATCATAACTGTCCTGTTCTGGGGCTGGGAAGGTTGTTTAGTCAGTAAACTATGTGCTGTGCAAACCTCAGAAACTGAGTTCTATTCCCAGCACCCACATAAAAAAATTAATTGAATTAAAAAATACTTTATGATTATGTATGTAAGTGCGCACATGGAGGGATGCAATGAGTTCAACACCAGCCCAGACTTCACAGGAAATACAAGGCCAGCCTATGTTCCAGCCTATGTCTTGAGACAGAGTGTCTTTAAAAAAAAAAAAATTGTCTTTAATTTTACTGCAGAACCACAAGTGAGAGACATTATAACTATACCTTCTATCTTTCATACAAAATCTTTATTTAAAATTATCAGACTAACGTCAAATTTCTAAGGCATCTCCAAGAAGGCAGGTGTGCTAAATGTATTTTAAGGTATTGGTTTTCATCTATGACGGAGACATTCTTAGGTATTTCTGATCAAGAGTGACACACAGGGGACAGGGAAAGATGGCCGTCAGTGAAGTACTTGCCACATAAGTATGTGGCCCTGAGTTCAATCCCCAACTCACACATAAAGCCAAGCAAGGCAACATGTGCCTATAACCCCATGCTGAGGAGACAGACACATGAGGAGTCTCCCAGAGCTTACTAGATAGCCAGTTTACCCAGTGAGACCCTGTGCCCCAAAATAAGGACAGTCATTAAGGAAGATACTTGATATCAACCTCTGGCCTATGCATGTACTTGTGAATGTACATACGTACGTACGTACGTACATACATACGTGCGCGCATGCACACGCACATGCACACACGCGCGCACGCGCGCGCACACGCGCACACACACACACACACACACACACACACGCACACACACACACATAAAGAGTGACCTGAGCACCTCAATGATACAGTACTTGTCACATATACAATTCAATCACCAACACTGCCCAACTCCACCTCAGAAAAAAGAAAGCCATAAAACTAATGTTAAGTCAGTTTTATTTAAAACTATGCATATAAATGGGCCAAATCACACTCAGTCAAAATATCTGCAACTTTTTTAAACACCATAGTCCAAAAAGACTAATACTTATAGCTGATTCAGCTCACAATATTGTCCTTTCCGAGCAGCAGAGCTGTCTCTGGAACATTTTACAGGTACCTCTAATGGGCGACAGAGATTCTCAGAGCCACAGGCCACAGCCCTGTGCTCAAGGAGTTTAGGGTCTAGCCGGACAGGAAGCAGGGAGAGCAGACCAAAGGAGCTGGCTCCCAGTCCATACTTGTAGTTTAACAAAAGCAATTGCTGGCCTAGGTCATCATATATCTAAACACATTAAGTCATGGGAATATCTTAGCAACTCTATACCACGTGTGGCATATCATTAATAAGAAAGTTTTTATTTTACTTGTCTGTCTATGTCTGAGACTGGGGACTGACTGATTTAGGGTTGGAGATAGAACTCCAGGATAGATTCCCAAGCTAAAAAAAGCAGGGAGGGGCATTCATTTATATTTGTGTTCATTAATGTTTCCACTCAAATTTAATTGAAAAAATATACCTCCAAACCACCTGTACCATGCTGTTCTCTTAAATGCAAGGATGGCTTATTCATATCCTAGAACTTTTCCAGTTCCACATGCTGGCCTCAGGCTCAGCAGCTTTTACTGCTGAACCGATGTACAAACTCAGATAACGTGTAGACAGCTCCCCATCCTATGTCGGGATCCATGCTGATGAAGTCATTCAGGTTCATTTTGGAGTCTAGAAAAGAACATGAAAGAAACGTCTGTTGAAACAAATTTCAGATCAGCGGCCACAGAAGAACTGAGAAACCTAAGGGCTGAGGAACCCATTAAAATGAGCAAGAGTTCAAGATCACTCCTGCAGTGTTCTTGCCTCAAACACACAGTGCTCTTCAAGATAAGCAGCACATCAGCCTAAGGGATGCTCCACTGAGCAGATGGACAGCAGTCTTTACAAATATAAGGTTGTACAAGAAAAAGCAAAGATAGGGAATTGTCACAGACTAAAGGAAACAAAAAATGACCACTAAATGTCATACCTGAGTTAGATTCTGTACCAGAAGTAAATGAATGAGAAGCCCTGAAAAACCGAGCGGTTTTATCGTGGTTATTTTCATGTACCACAGCAGTATTTCTGCACTGCTTTCTTCTTTCTCTGTGGTGACTATGCTATGGTTACATATTGTGGTTACTACCAAGGAAATGAAGACACAGCAGCTGAGAGCCTGGCTGTTCTTCCAGATCATCCCCATATCCCACATGGTAGTTTACAACCATCTGAGACTCCAGATCCAGGAGATCCGATGCCCTCTTCTGACTGGGCACTGGACACACATGGTATACTGACACACATGCAGGCAAAACTCCCATACACATTAAAAATTTGAAAATAAATACATCTTAAAGGGGGTGCAGTGGTGGCGCACGCCTTTAATCCTAGCACTCGGGAGGCAGAGACAGGTGGATCTCTGTGAGTTCGAGGCCAGTCTGGGCTACAGAGTGAGTTCCAGGAAAGGCAAAGCTACACAGAGAAACCCTATCTCGAAAAACCAAAAAAAAAAAAAAAAAAAAGAAGAAGAAGAAGAAGAAGACTTAGCCAGCTTAGCTAGGCAGTGGTGGCTCACGCCTTTAATCCCAGCACTCGGGAGGCTGAGGCAGGTGGATCTCGGAGGTTGAGGCCAGCCTGGTCTACAGAGCGAGTTCCAGAACAGCCAGGGATACACACAGAGGAACCTTATCTTGAAAAACCAAAAAGAGAGTTAGCACCAAGGGAATCTGAGGGAGGGTTATATAAGAACTCTGTCCTATTTAACAAATTTTCAAGAAGTCTAAAATAAAAGGTTATACAAAGGGTGCATGCATAATCAAACTGTCAATTTCCAAGCTTCAGTGGGCAACTTACAGGCAATTCAGAGGGACAAGCGGGACACAGTCAGCCAACTGCAAGCTGTCACAACTGTTCCCGGTGTCTTCGACAAATAAATGGCAAGGAAAGAGCTGGGCGAGCAATGTACATATTAAAAAAGACTCTTAAGGAGGTGGGAGAGATGGCTCAGTGGTTAAAAGCACTGGCCGCCATTGCAGGGGACCCAGGTTCAGTTCTCAGCACTCACATGCAGCTCACAACCATCTATAATCCCAGTTCCAGGGGACCTAACACCTTCTTCTGGCCCCTGAGTCATAAAACAAAAACAAAAAGAGTTAGGCATGATGGCAAACACCTTTAATCCAAGCACTGGGGAGGAAGAGGCATGCAGATCTCTAAGACTGGCCTGGTCCAAATAGATGGAACTAGAAAATATCATCCTGAGTGAGGTAACCCAGACTCAGAAGGACAAACATGGTATGTACTAACTCATAAGTGGATATAAAGCAAAGGACAATCAGACTGCAACCCACAGCTCCAGGGAGGCTACCTAGCAGGGGGGACCCTAGGATAACTGTGGCTTATAATAAGTTTTGGTTTTACCCAATCACTGAGCAAGCTTTAGTGAAACATTTCACTATTAGGATAAGAATTTATACTGTATCAAGCTGACAAAAGAAAAAGCTGGCCATACTTTCAGAAGGGGAGGCTAAAATCTTTATAGATTATGGATTAGCCTATAGAAAAATGTTTACCATAAATCAAACAGTGAAGGGGAAAATGAATAGGAAGATGAATCTCACTTACACAACTTAAGTAAAACATAGATCTCTGAACAGATGAAGATAGGTTTCTTCTGTATCCCAGAGTCTAATCAATACTTATATGGATAATTCAGCTATCATTTGGCTTAAAAGGGCTTATTGGGAAATGTTATCATTTATACTATTTTCTACAGAGAAAATATTTTACTGTTTAAAATAACCCTGGTTTTTTAAATTATAACCTGTTTTTTTTTTGGGGGGGGGGTTGTTTTTTTTTTTTAATCCCAATCAACTAGCAAAGACAAAAACAATTCAGGAAAAATACATCCATTAGCTCAATAAATACAAATATATTTTGACTTTTAAAAAGAAAAAAAAAAGACCGGCCTGGTCTACACAGTGAGTTCCAGACTAGCCAGGGATAAACACATAGTGAGATCCTATCTAAAATAAATAAAAAATCAAACAAATAAATAGGAGTAGCTGGAAAGACAGATCAGTGGTTAAGAGAACTTGTTCCTGCAGAGGAGCCAGGTGTGAGCCCCAGCACCCAGATCACAGTATAAATTACATTCATATGTGCAGAAGCTAACCAAAGCCTGGCACAAAGTGAGTAATGACATTGAATGAGCTGCCATCCAAGCCAAAGGACTGAGCCAAAAAGGACCAGATCCTGAGAAGGTCCCATGTGCTGATTACCTACCATGTACTGGGCTGTAAGAATCCACATCTATAAGAGAAATGGGTGCCTGCTGAAGGCACTGTGTGTCCAGGCTAGCCCCTGTGTAGTGGGGCACCTGAGACAATGAGGTAAACCCAGGAAGCCCTCTTCTAACACTGTTTTCATAGTTCCAATGTGCAAGCGGGGAAGCAGATGGGATACGGGAAAGCAATCACACAGTTTGGGGTTGTTTGGGTTTTTCTTTCATTATGAAGCCTCTCACTGAGAGACTCAGAACTCAGGCAAAACCCTCTTTAAATGTTCACCCCCTTCAAATACGCTAAATATTTTTTGCTTTCTTCCTCCAAGAGCTAGTGGTGCCCCTGCTCTGTTTCTGCAGAGGCCCACAGAGCCTGCAGGGCTCTTTCCTGTGGATTGCGTTAGCCACAGGATGGGATGATCTCACCCCTAAGTGGAATGCTGTGAATGACTTACAATCACAGGTAATGTTTCAAAAGCACGCGAATGCCGAGCAACAGTAAAAGGGTGAATAACCTGCTATGATCTGAGCTCTCAAGGCATTCTCAACTGGATGGCTGCCTAGAAGCACAGGAGGAAGCAAGTGGTGTGATAAAGCTCTCTTACTGCCGGTTTTATTACGAGGTTACTAAAATGGCATTTCCCACGCAGAAGGACGCACTGGGGATGTCTTTTACCAGTATGTGAAACCCCACCTTGGCAATGTGCTACTACTGATAGCGCTGTTGGGTGACACACAGATGTGATGCCAGAATCCCAGCAAATGTATCCAATAATCGAGCAGTTTGCTACGGTCACGGCTCTGTCCCCCAGCATTTATTCTCCCCAAGAGTACTTCTGCCCTCCAATCCTGTTTTCTGCACCTTGATTTCTGAATCTAGAAAACACAGAGAGCTCGTGCTTGTACTTATCCTCACCACTCAGGGAGTGCATCCAAAAACTGACTAAGGGGAGTGCTGATCTGAGCAGTAACCAGGCAGAAACCCCTGGAAGGACAGACACCCTTGTCTCACCACCAGTTTCAATGCAGGGGTACGCTGGAGGAGGCTCTCTCCAGTTCCCACTGGAATCTTTCATGTGAGACCGGTCAGAAGCAAAGTTCTTCAAGTAGGAATCAGCACGGACCACTCTAAATTTCCTGCAGATAAATCAACATACACTTATATCAGAGAGATATCACAGCTGGCATTCTAACTCATTCCTACAATGGACCCTTTCTATGATGTGCACAAAACTACTCAAGAATTTTTGCATTGTTACTAATGCATACACATCTACATGGCTGATTACCTATTAAGCAAGCTGAAGGAAATGACTGGAACCCAAAGCTATGAAAGTACAGGAGTAAATCGTGGTTTTTATTTACTCAATTAATTGCACATTGGGGCAAAGGATAGGATTTTTGTTGTTGCCTTTTAATTTTCTTGAGTTTGGCATTAGCTCTAGCCACGATCCAGCAATCAAGACAAAAATTCTCAACACAACTGAAAGAAAATGCTGGGAATATCTTCACACTCACTTTTTTTTAAAAAAACACATTTGAGTGTGTGTGTGAATGTGTATGTGTGTATGTGTGTGTGTGTGTGTGTGTGTGTGTGTGTGTGTGTGTGTGACCATGTGTGCATGGTCAGAGGTAATCTACAGACATCAATTCTCTCTTTCCTCCATGTGAATCCCAGGCGTGGAAGTCAGGTCCTCAGTCCTGGCTGGCCCTCATCACACTCATGTTTATAATACCGTCTTTCATATGATATGGAGTCTTTAGAGTTTTAAGATACGCTTAAGCTCTTGTACAGCAGGCACACCATTAATGCAGAAATAGGAAGACGGAGACAAAGAGGGGAGAGGAGAGAAGAAAAGAAAGGGAAAGACTGAGAAAAGGAGGAGGGAGGGACAGAGAGTGAGGGAGACGACTTCTGCGTAATCACCAAGTCTTACGTCAGAAAATCAGTAACTTAGTACTGAATTTCCTCACCTCCTAAACTGTGGATGAATGTCATCATCAGACTTAAGGGCATCTTCTACGTAAATGTCGAAAGGGCAGGGAAATGGCAAAATAGTATCAAGGTCATAAATGAAGCTCTGTCCTTCACTTGACACATGAAGCAGAACGACATGATAATCCTAGGAATAACAATCACTGAGGTTAACCCAGTTAGTGTAGGACAGTCAATTCCAACATTGCAGGATCAGCGCACAAGCATCAGCGGGAAAGCAGCTGCCAGGCTAATATCAGCCTCCTTGTAATGGCAAAACAAAATTATAATAAAACACAAACCCCCCAAACAGAAAAACGCCCAGTGATTGGAAAATGGCTAAACAACGACAGTGTTTGACCCGCTGTCATGTGATATCCCATGTTCTGTAACTGAACGGAAAAACTGACTGTGGGACATAGCTGTACTTTGTATTATATTTTAAAGCTTGATTGCGCAGAGACACACATGTGAATTCAAATATATATACGCATTCACACATATGAATTCAGAAGGAGTCTACAAAGGCATCTTCTTCGACACTTTGGATCTTCAATGTCCCACGACAGCCCATGTGTTAAAGCCTTTACTTATCAGTGGTGACACACACTTTAACCCCAGCACTCAAGGGGCAGAGACAGGTGGATCTCTGAATCCGAGACCAGCCTGATGTACATGGAGAGTTCCAGGCCAGCCAGAACTATTTATTGAGCCCTTAGAAAAACCAAAACCATGAAGGCCAGTGAGAAGTCTTCTGGACACTGGGGGCTCAGCCTTGAAGGTGGCATTGGGAGCCCAGCCCTTCCTCTTCTTTCTCTCCTTCCTTGGCCGTGAGACAAACAGCTCTGCCCACCATGTGTCCCTGCCTCGCCACAGACGCAAAACACACAGAGCCAAGCAATATGGACTGAAACCAGAAACTGAGCACAGAATAAACCTTTCCTCTATGGTGATTCACTTGGTGTATTAGTTACAATGACAGAGAGTGACTGACCCCCCCCCCCCAACTGCAAAAACAGTGGGGTCTTCCTGGGGGTAGTCTGGAGAGGACACTAATTTCCAATTTTTATTACTTTTTTAAATTTTTTTTTAATTTTCCAGAGCTGAGGACCGAACCCAGGGCCTTGTGCTTGCTAGGCAAGCGCTCTACCACTGAGTTAAATTCCCAACCCCTACTTTTCTAATTAAAAGAAAAAAGCCAAACATCACCAAGCTCTCATCTGCAGCCATTAAAGGAGACGATAAAGACCGCTCCCACAGCCCTGCTTGGTTACAGGATGGTAACTATGGATGCTACTTGTACCTCCTGCTCTCACTCCCAGACACAAGGCACTGCCAGCACCAGCCGATGGCTAGGAGGACCACGGCATTCTCAAGGGACACGTATGCAGCTGGTGCTTCACACCCAGGAACAAATGCTCTCGTGGAGAAAATGCACCGAAATGATTGTTCAGTCTGCTCTCATGCTAGCGGCAGCTGACATCCTTCCAGCACTTCACAGTTTACACAGCATGCTAGCGCTGTGACCTGTGACATGGGAAAGACAGTCGACACTAGAAACACCCTATACTGAATGCTCCCTTCAGCTCCGACTCCAAAGAAAGAAAGCAGAGACAGAATCTATGAGCGCACTCCCCCATCCAGATGAGCCAAGAGCCGCTCTCCCTGTAATAGCCTACTTCCTCCCCGGGCCTGATGACCTTTACATTCCCGCCACCACAGCAACCCTGTTCTTCAATTGCCAGTCACATTCTCCTAGGAATTAGCTAAGAATACTAAACCTTGAGCCGAGGAGGACTCAGCAGGAAAAGGAACTAGCCACGGAAGCCTGACAACTCAAGTTCCACTCCTATGGATGTGGTGTTGAACGGCTGTAATCCAGCGAGGGGGAAACAGGCCCAGGACCACACAGACCAGCTAGCCTAGAGTCTGCAGGACAGCAGCAGAAGCAAGAGACTGCACCTCAACAAAACAACAAAACAAGTGAGAGCCAACGCCACGAGCTGTGTTCTCACCTCTGCACATGCGCACACATGTGCACACATACATGCAATAAACACTAAATATTAAAAAAGAGGACACTAACTCTTGAACCCCTCTCCAGATAAACTAACACGGTACCTAGACTTTTAACCAGTCTCCAGAGTAAACCAAACATGCATCCAGGCTCTATGTAAAAAGCTCCTAGTGCAGAATGGGTACAAGACAGGGAAATCACGAAATTTTTCTCCTACACTGGACACTTATAAACATTACTGTAAGCCAGACATGATGGCCTACGCCTTTAATCCCAGCACTTGGGAGGTAGGACAGGAGAAACAGAAGGTTTAGGCCAGCCAAGACTGTGGCAGGCTTCCTCTGGGCCACCAACCAGTACTCAAGTCAAGATGCGGAGACAATGTTAGTGATGAACGCTCGGCCTTAGTTTAGGCTTGCTTCTTGCTAGCTCTTACAGCAACCTGTTTCTCTTCGGTGCGTCGGTGCTTTTACCTTTCTTTCATTCTGTCTGTCCTACTTTCACTGCTCCCTCCATGTCTGTCTGTCTGGCAGCTGCCTGGCTGGACAGCCCTGGGTATCTCCCTGGTTCTCTTCTCTCTCGCCTCTCTCTTGAGCCTAGATTCCTCCTCCTACTTTTCCCTCTGCCCACCAGCCCCGCCTATCCCTCTCCTGCCTAGCTACTGGCCAGTCAGCTCTTTCTTAGACCAATCAGGTGCCTTAGGCAGGCAAGGTGAAACAGCAACACATCTTCACATACTTAAACAAACGCAGCAATAACAAATGTGACACATCTTTGCCCAGTTAGAGTAATATTCCACAACACAAGATTGCACAGAGAGAGCCTGTCTCGGACGCCCTGTGTAATCTGTCCTCGTCAACATCCCCCAGTTCCATAACCACATACCTGACAGAAACGACTTACGTGAGGAAATGCTTATTTTGGCTCACAGTTTCAGAGACTGCAACGAGTCTTTTTTCTGTCCCACCAGCCAGCTCCCAAATAATGACACGAAGACTTCTTATTATGAATGCTCGGCCTATAGCTTTAGGCTTGTTCCTAACTAGCTCTCGTGACTTAACCCATTTACATTAATCTACGTTCTATCACATGACGTTATCTCTCTTCCACCTTGTACCCCACCCCCACCCCCATTTCCTCTCTGTGTCTTCTGACTTCTCCTCCTCTTCCTTTCTCTTCCCAGAAATCCCACCTATACCTCCTGCCTAGCTATTGGCTGTTTGGCTTTTTATTACACCAATCACAGCAATACACCTTCACACAGTGTACAAATATCCCACAACAAGAAACTAGTCTACCAAACCTATAGGGAAGGCATAAGGCGGCAGGAATATGAGACCATTGTTCCTCACATGCTGACAGGCTGGGGGGCAGAGAAAAAGAGAACAGAGGCCATAGCCAGAAGTAGGTACAACCTGCAAGGCCCACCATTCTCAGTGACAGACTTCTACTAGCTAGGCCTCAGGTCTCAGAGGTTCCACAACCTCACAGAACAGCATCACCAGCTAGGGACCAGGAAATCAAACACAGAAGCCTGCAGTGGATATTTCATACACAAACCATTACAGATCTCAAAACAAAAGTTGGAAAAATGTATGTCCATAGTGCTTTACCACAGACAGAATAACATCCATTCTCAAAAGATCATTTATCGATAATTGTCATAGGCTTTCTCTAGCATCCCTTCAATTCTGCTTTACCACAGCATACTGGTCACTCAGAGGCCACAAGGAACAATGCATCAGAGGCTCTTAGGTGGCTATCTTACCCAGATCACAGGTCCATTCCCAGGTCTTGCCTGCTGTTTCCAAATAGGTACCTACAAAATACAGGACATCCATGAGTTCCATTCAAATCCTTCTAGAGTATCTACACCAATACATCAGTGAGTAACAGACTGTCCCTAGGTGGGCTGTGGAGATGGTACAGCAGTTCATAGGGCTTGCTGCTCTTGCAGAAGACCTAGGATTTGTTCCTGGTATCCACATGGTAGCTGACAAACATCTGTAACTCCAGGCCACAGGGATCCAACCCCTTCTTCTGGCCTCTGTAGGCACAGTGCACACAAGGTACACACACAGGCATATATGTAGGCAAAACACCTGTACACATTGGAAAAAAAAAAAAAAAAACAGCCAGGCATTGTTGCACACACCTTTAATCCTAACACTCAAAAGCAGAGGTAGGGTGGTTCTCTCTGAGTTTGAAGCCAGCCAGGGCTACATAGTGAGACCCTATCTCAGGATAAAGAAATTAGTTAACCAAATTAAATTTTAAAATCAAAAATGTTTGTTTCTAAGCAATCCACATCAAGGTGAAGGAATGAAGTCCAAATCCTAAGTGCAAACATCCTCCACAGTGAGAGTTCACAAGAACCAAAGATAATGTACGGTGTTCTCCAGAGAGCAGGGGGGCCTGGGTTAGGAAGCAGGAGGAGGCCAGGCAGGGTCAAGTCCTGCCTTCTCTCTCAGTTATTCATGAGACCTCTCGGAATCTCCTTCTTCACAGATTAAGTGGAGAAAGTTAGCAGGTCATGGCGGTACATGCCTGAAATCCCAGCCTCAGCCGCATAATGATTGTGAGGCTAGTGGGCTTAGGAAAATGTCTCCAAGCAAAAGTCAAGTCAATAAAATAAAAGAGAGAATGTTGTCTAAACCTTGCCTACTTCACAGAACTTTTATTAACCCAAATGAGACAATGCCTGCAAATGTGCTTTATAAAACCCAAAGGGCCACTTCTAATGCTCCATGCAAGTTTATTCCGCTCTATTCAAACTTCAGAGACAAATCTTTACTTCGAATCAGTTCTATGGATCTAACTATACAATTAAAAAGGCTCTAAACCAGACACGGAGCATGCCTATAACCCCAGTACTCAGAAGGTCACCACAAGTTCGAGGCCAGTCTGGTCTACACAGGGAGTTCCAGGTCAGCCAAGGTCTACACTATGAGACACTGTCTCAAAAAGAAAGGAAAGAAGAGAATGCAGCCTGTATATAAACATGCCATCACATCCTTCATCACCGTCAAGGAAGGGGCTAAAATCTAATGGGGGAAAAAAAAGCTGCTTGAAAGGCTGCTATGACAAAGCACATTTTAGAACAGTATGGCTTCCATACTGCACTTAGCTCCTGAGGTCACCCTAACCCTCATTTTCACTGTCATCACTTACCAACTTACCATCTTCCTCTCATTTGATATGAAGACAGCGGAACACTCTTCCAAGGGATACTGGTCGTGGGTTTTGATGTATTCACAGAGTTTCCAAATGTTTTCCTCACTAAGAGAAAATAATTACAAGTGAACACGCTGTGCCTTTTGAACTTAAACGAAAGACTGAGGAGGATATCATTGGAAGGGACCTTAACCACCCCATCTGACTAACAGTGGCTGGCTAACAGTGACTCTCCTCAAAAGCAGTCAACAAGCTGCTAGCCAACCTGTACTGTGTGCACATCCAGACAGAGGGTCCTTACCCACCACTGAAACCTGTGGCCAGTAAAATGCCACGTCAGGATTCCAGAAGCTGAGAAACTGCTGGAATTCTCCTCTGTAAAATGCACATTCTCACACCACACCGTAACCCTCCATAAATCCCAGTTAACATTATTTCCCCATTTGTCCGAGAAATGTGACAGGATTTTTTTGTTTGTTTTGTTTTTTTGAGACAGGGTTTCTCTGTGTAACCGCCCTAGCTGTCCTGGAACTCTCTCTGTAGACCAGGCTGGCCTTGAACTCAGAGATTCACCTGTCTCTGCCTCCTGAGTGCTGGGATTAAAGGCGTGTATCACCACCACCAGGCTCGTGACAATATTTTTTCATTAGATTTGAGGTAGAATTTAGCCCCTTCCTTGACGGTGATGAAGGATGTGATGGCATGTTTATACAGGCTGCATCCCCTTCCTTCCTTTCTTTTTGAGACAGTGTCTCAGAGTGTAGACCCTGGCTGACCTGGAACTCCCTGTGTAGACCAGACTGGCCACAAACTTGTGGTGACCTTCTGAGTACTGGGGTTATAGGCATGCTCCGTGTCTGGTTTAGAGCCTTTTTAATTGTATAATTAGAGACATACATACATACGTATATGTTTCTAAGCAATCCACATCAAGGTGAAGGAATGAAGTTCAAATCCTGAGTGCAAACATCCTCCACAGTGAGAGTTCACAAGAACCAAAGATAATGTACGGTGTTCTCCAGAGAGCAGGGGGGCCTGGGTTAGGAAGCAGGAGGAGGCCAGGCAGCGTCAAGTCCTGCCTTCTCTCTCAGTTATTCATGAGACCTCTCTGCATCTTTCCTTCACTGAGTAAGTGGACAAAGTAAGCAGGTCCTGGCTGTACATGCCTGTAATTCCAGTTTGGGGTAGAATGCTCCAAAAACCTTCTTTAAGAAAGGTCTTTTAGAAAACTGTCTCACCAGGCACGGTGGTGACACACCTTTAGTCTCAGTACTTGGGAGGCAGATCTCTGCAAGTTCAAAGCCAGACGGGGCCATATTGTGAGGCCTTGTCTCAAAAATAACTAGGGCTGGAGAGATGGCTCAGTGGTGAAGAGCACCTACTGCTCTTCCAGAGGACCTCGTTTGGTCCTCAGCATCCACACTGCAGCTCACACCTGCCTGGAACTCCAGCTCCAGGGGGATCTGACACCCTCACAGGTACAAAATCATATCCACACTCCCGTAAATATGTGAGATTAAAGATAAATCTAAAACATCTCAATTCAGAAAGAAAGGCAGTTCTTTTAGCGACTGGAATTCATCTTCCGACACTGTCCCAGACAAGTCTCTTCCTATCTGACAGGCCATCAGCTGTCTGACAGGCAGTCAGAACCTGCCTAAGCACTGCCCAGACTCTCCAACTGAGCAGTACCTGAGCCTCCTTCCCGAGCACAGGCAAGAACAAGCGCCCCTGGCTGCCTTCCCAGCTCACTCAGCCTCTGGGTTCCTGTCTTGGTGTGATGAATCACACACACCTCTGCTCAAAATGAGTCTCTGCTGCTCCACTCAGAGCGCATCACTCAGCCTGTCAGGACCAATTTCTAGTCATCTACATCTCACTCACTCCCTGACAATGAAGCAAGACAGAAACAGCATGCAGCAAATTTATGAAATCAAACTAAAAGTATTACAGAAATACACATTTGTTTATTTTTTATTACATTTAGTGGGGGGGGAGGGTAGATACTTATGCATGCCACAGTACACGTGTGGGAGTCAGAGGACAACTTTTCAGGAATCAGTTCTCTCTTCTACCTTGTGGGTCCCAGGGATTGAACTCAGGTCCTCAGGCTTGTTGGCAAGTACCTTTAGCTCCCCCACCCTTTTAAGAAAGTGTGGGAATCTACCGGAGACCAGCTCAGACCTGCTCCCACCTTTTGAAGGGTTCTTGGATGGAGGAGAGAGGAATGAGGAAATATTAGGTAGAAAGATAGACCTAGATGACAATGAGGAGAAAGACAGAGACATAGGATAGCTTCGGGAGGGCACTGGGTCAATACCCTGCCACCCAGAGCTTCATTCTAAATGGCTTTTTATAATATGCCAAGGGGAGAGGCAAAAGACCTCCCTCTTGCAAGATCAAAGCACACTGTACAGCCAAGTGTAGACCCTTCCAAACACCTGGTAAACACACTCGTGGCCAAACCATCTCCTTAGGCAGCCCTGCTGGGTAAAGCAATCTCAGATGCACTGACCCCGAGGAAGGTCTCACTAGGAAGCCTCTGTGGGCCACCACAAGAAAGGTTCGGGGATGGCAAGATAGCTCAGGAGGTAAAGGCCAGGCCTGGGGACCTATGCAGTCAAAGGAAAGAACTCATGTTCAGTCTCTATTCCTGAGACCACCCATGGACAACTCACACATGAACCGACTCTGCTCTAGACCACCACCTCCCCAACTAAATACTGGGGTAGCATTTTTCCTACTAATGACTCCTGTCCCACTTGGTGTTGCCTGGAAGCCATGTGGATGAATAGGGGAGAAGCATGTGGGGGATCTGCTCATGGAGAGGACACAGTGCTGTGCCCTCATTACAGTGGCCCCAGATTCTTCTTGGGTGTGTTGTAAACAGAGAAGCCATTCTCTGGGCCCCCTGCTCTGAGCACGCCCATAAAATATTTATCCAGGTTCTGAGAAGACACGTGTTGGTCTGGTCCACAGGAATTTTGAACTTAACCACAAGCATCTTCAAGAGCATATGAGACCCAAATCCGGCTAAGTGCTTAGATAATGAATTAAAGTCTATAGATGGCAAGAGGCACTCAGATCTAAAGTACCAAGTATCCCAGAAGGCCATAAAAGATGCCCAGAGAAAGCACAGAGGAGAGTCATTAGCTGAGAGGTACGGGGAAACAGCAGAGGTACAGGTCAGCAGTTGCTCCTTTTTGCCCTGCCCCCATCTCCATCCCACAGAATAATGCAGATTTCATGAGTCCACAAGCATCATTAGTAGGCAGAATACATGATATGGCTTGAACACACACTGCACATTATTTTTCAAATATGTGTGAATGTTACATAGGGTAAAATAATAATAATAATAATAATAATAATAAAAGCCCACCCCCCTTTTTGAGACAGGGTCTTGCTCTGTAGCTCTGACTGGCTTGGAACTCACTATGCAGACCAGGGTGGCCTCAAACTCATGAATATCCTCCTGCCTCTGCCTCCTCCTGGGTGCTAGAATTAAAAGGATTTGCCACTAAACCCGGCCATCAATTACTTTTCAATAATATAACTAACACTAAGTTGAGGAATATCATGAAATTTCTGCTGTTTGATATTTGAAACAGGGTCTGCCCTGGAACTTGCTATGAAACCTAGGCCAGACTCAAACTTGAAGTTATTTACTCGCCCTCTGCCTGTGGGTGTTAGCATTATAGACATGAGCCACAACACCCAACTCATGAAACTTCTTTTGAAAACAAAGATTTGGGGCTGGAGAGATGGCTCAGAGGTTAAGAAAAGTGGCTGTTCTTCCAGAGGTCCTGAGTTCAATTCCCAGCACCCACATGGTGGCTCATAACCATCTGTAATGAGATCTGGCTCCCTCTTCTGGTGTGCAGGGACATATACAAACAGAACACTGTGTACGTAATAAATAAATAAATGAATCTTTAAAAAAAAAAAAGATGAAACTTAAAAAAAGAAAACAAAGATTTATTTTATGTGTAGGGGTGTTCTGCCTGCATGTATGTCCGTGTGCCACATGTGTGCAGCACCTGAGGAGGTCAGAAGAGGACATCAGATCTTCTGCTACTGGTGGTTATAGACAGTTGTGAGCCACCATGCAGCTGCTGGGAATCAAACTGTAGTCTTCTGGAGGAGCAGCCAGGGTTCTTAACTGCTTAAACCATCTCTCTGTCCTCCACCTTCTTCACAGAACTTTTGATGTTAAGGTGAGTGGGGGTGAGGTGCTTATATTTGGGAATTCTGGAAGCTGCAGCAGAAATAGAAAGCACTCTGTATTTGTTACAGATCCTGGCGCCTATTTAACTTTTAAGTGGGAAAATAAGCCAGGGTGGTGATAATGGCATCTCCAGGGGAACAGTTATCTTATCCACAGCCAAAAGGCTAACAAAGCAGCAAATGGGTTACCTGTGAGCTGCATTCAGCAGACACAGGGGAGCAGCCCTCAGCCACAGCAACACAAAGGGAATGTGACCTGCTGGGGGTTCAATACTTAGCACTGGGATGGGAAGGGGGAAGGGAAGGGGAGAAACCGTGCAAAACCACACAGTCCCGGCCAAATCTTAGCTACCATTATCATCATGAAGTGGCATCTGGAAAGAGAAGTAACATCTACCAGAACACAACAGTAGCGGCATTTATTTCAAGTCAAAAGAACCTGGAGGAACAAAGGCAGTCAGGTGTGCCTCCTAACATGCTAGTCACAGCAGGACAAGCAATGTCTAGAGATACATTTGGTTGTCCCGACTTGGGGGGTAAGGGGAGCTGGTAATGGCATCTGTCTGCTACAGGCCAGAATATGCAATTACACACCCTAAAATGCATGGAACCTGATACTCAAAATGCCAACAGAGCCAGGGCTGAGAACCTGGCAATAGGGCAGGGAAGGTAGGTTCAAAATGAGGTTGGAAAAACACAGGCCTTGGACAAATAAACCAGACAGCCAGTGATACTCAGATGGACTTTGTTATCTCTAAGCATATCCCACAAAATATGATCAGCAAGCCCGGCATGGTGGCACAGGCCTTTAACCCCGGCACTCAGGAAGTGGGGGTGGGCATATCTCTGCAAGTTGGAGGCCAGCCTGGTTTACATAGCAAGTTTTAGGACAGACAGTGAGAGACTGTCTTTAAGAAAAAAGGAGCTGAGTGGTGGTGGTGGTGGTGGTGGTGGTGGTGGTGGTGGTGGTGGTGGTGGTGGTGGTGGTGGTGCACGCCTTTAATCCCAGCATTTGGGGGACAGAGCCAGGTGGATGGATCTCTGTGAGTTCGAGGCCAGCCTGGCCTACAGAGTAAGATCCAGAACAGGCACCAAAACTACACAGAGAAACTCTGTCTCAAAAAACCAAAAAGAAAAAAAGAAAAGAAAGAAAGAAAAGAAAAAAAGGGAGGGGAAAGTAGAGGAGGGGTTTGGAGGTTTGGAGAGTTGACTCAGAGGTTAAAAGCACTGGCTGCTCTTCCCAAGGACTCAGCACTAAATCCCGTCTCCAGGGACCTTTTACTAGCCTCCTTGAGCACCAGTCACACATGTAGTACATGGATGGATATGCAAGCAAAACATTCATAGAAAGTAAAAAATAAAAATAAAATAAGCCAGGCGGCAGTGGCACACGCATTTAATCCCAGCACTCGGGAGGCAGAGGCAGGCGGATCTCTGTGAGTTCTAGGCCAGCTTGGTCTACAGAGTGAGTTCCAGACAGCCAGGATTGTTTCACAGAGAAACTCTGTCTTGAAAAACCAAAAATAAATAGATAGATATATAGATAGATAATAGATAGATAGATAGAAAGAAAGAAAGAAAGGAAGGAAGGAAGGAAGGAAGGAAGAAAGGAAGGAAGGAAGAAAGAATAAAGATCAGCAAAGCAACCTTATATTCCTCCACGGTACTACCTGTAAGTCCAAACTCTGGGGTTGAACCCTAAGATGGACAGGTCTTAACAAGCTCTCAGATGATTCCTCAACACATTCAAACTTAGAATAGTTTTGAGCAGTGTAAAACCAGCAAAGGGTAAAGCTCTGTGGATGGAAGAGTGTTGGTTACTTTTCCCATTGCTACAGCATCCTTTTTGTTTTTTTGTTTGTTTGTTTTTGTTTTTGAGGGGGGGGGTTCTCTCTGTAGCCCTGGCTGGCCTGGAACTAGCTCTATAGACCAAGCTGGCCTGGAACTCAGAGATCTGTCTGCCTCTGCCTCTGAGGGCTGGAATCAAAGGCGTGTGCCACCACTACCCAGCTAGCAACATCCTCTTAGGGAAGAAAGGGTCTATTCCAGTTCAGTTTGACAGTGGGGGAAACATGAAGCAACTGGTCACATTGCATCCCAAGTCTGGGAAGTGTAAATATGGGTGCTCAGCTCTGTTGCACATTTTTATTCAGGCTGGGACATCAGTCCACGGAATGTTGCTGCCCACATTTTGGGTGGATCTTCTGTCTCAACCCACTCGAGAAACTCCCTCACAGATATGCCCACAGGTTTGTCTCCCAGGGGATACTAGACCCTGTCAAATCAACAATATTAACCATAAGTAAGTAAATAGACCTATTAGGAAGGAACTGGAATAGTCCCATGATGGCAGAGGAAGGCTCTGCTGCAGCTGAATGAGCCCAAAGAAGGTCACCTATTGAAGAGATGTGACGTCTTTGTCACTCTTCATCCCACTGCTCCTGTCCTTCTCACCAACCCCCTTGTCGCTTCTAGAAATACTCACCACACACATCCCTCTCGGGGCTTCTGCGCTTGCTGTGCTCCCTGCCTGAAATGACCAGCTCTCTGTTCAGTGTCACCTTATCAACAATGTCTCCCTTAAACATCCCAACATGAAGCAGCATTAGTCACCATCTTGTCTCTCGTTCTATTTTTCTTATAGCCCTTACCATCAGCCAAACTTGGTTCACCTGTTGCTGTCTGCCCATTCTCCACTGAAATATAAGAATTATGAGATCTTGCCAGGAAATGAATCCATTTTGTTCACTGCTATATCCTCGGTGCAGAGACTCACCCAACGTATGTTTCGCACCCCGAAGAAATATTTACTGAATAAATGAAAGAAACAGAGTAGATGTTCCAAATAAAAACTAGCAGGGCTTGGGAACCAGGCGGGGCAGGTAAACAATGCACCAGCTAAGAAGCAAGGACCCCAACCCTCACACAGACTCCAGATTACATTCCACCACTTAGCTGTGTGGTTTGCAACAAACCACGGTCATTCTATGGCTCAGCCTTTGTACTGGTGATAATGATCCAAGGTTGGGGGGTCACCACAATATGAGGCACTGTATTAAAGGATGGCAGCTTTAGGAAGTTTGAGATTCACTGTAAGCACTTGGATTTGAGCTACCGTGGTCTCAGCTGAATACATGTTAAGTCCTTAGTGTCATCGGCTGAGGGGGAAGGAGTGGATTTAGATGACCCTGAGGTTCCTCTTGAGTTGGGGAAGAAGTCCCTACACAAGAAAAGGAAGGTGAGGTGTGGAGATGAAAAAGCCAAGGTAAACAGTGTTCGAGCTGTACAGGCAGCCTAGGGCACTAGCCTCACAATCTGAGGCCTTGAGTAAAAACCCTTCTGTGCCTCAGAGTTCTTAAAAACTGCGATCGCAACAGCACCTGCCTCTTGGGGTTACTGTGGAGCTCAACTGAGTTAATTTACATAAAGGACCCACGACAACGCTTGGCATATGGCAAGGGCAGTGCAAACGCAACCGTTATCACCACCCTGTAGTACAACGATCAGGAGGATAGCGGTATCTGTTGCCTGACCGGATTTCCCGCTACCTCAAACTGTGTCTCCATTGTCTTTAAAATTAAAAATGCTCTGAATTTCGATCTGAAACCACACGGACTTCTACCGTTACCTCAGGGTCTCCAGCCTAACTCCCCTTTCTTGTCCCCAGGCACTAAGACACGCAGACATCCGTCACCTCCTCAACGCCACCCTACTGCCCAGGCTCAGCTAAGGAGACCAGGGGTGCGCTCCTGACCCTTCTCATCTCCCCACCCTTCTCATCTCGGCGCCAAAACCCAGCAGTGTAGGCCTGCAGCGCCGGGAAGAAGAAGCATTCGGTAGCGGTGCGCGACCACGCGCAGATCCCGGGCCACCGCGCCCGCGTTCTCTCACCAATAGCAGCTGCTGTAGACACACGCGTCCCGCGTAGGGCAGGCCGGCTGGTACTGCGGGGCCGTGGCGGCGGCGGTGGCGGGGCCGTCCCCCTCCATGGCCCGACGCTGTGGCTCACAGAACAAGCAAACAACCCGCTTGCAGCAGTTGTAACCAGCTCCCCAGGCGGAGTGGACCCGACCGGGACCGAACAGGGCAGTTTCCGGGGACCCGGAAGAGCCTAGAGCCGAGAGGGCGGGACCCAGTGCAGCGTGAGGGCGGAGCCCGGGATGTAGAAGACTGCGTGGTTCCGGATGGGCGGGACCTCGGCGAGTGGGTGGAGCCCGGGCTGCGGGGGTGGGACCGGGGTTGGTGGAGCGGGTGCTAGGGGCCATGAAACCTAGGACACCAAGATAAGTGTGGTTCTTGCCAGGCCTTACATGATGGGTGGAGCCTGTGGCAGACTGGGGCTCCACTGAGAGGGTTCTCCCACCGCCGGACTTAGGCTGTGCTGCGTGGACCTAGTCGCCATCAGGTGGGGAATGCTTGGTGTTTTTTGAAGTGTTAGGTATGAGCTTCCTGACACCCCTTCAACCCCAGCTGAGGGTGCCAGCTGTGTTGTGTCGGGTGTTGGGTTCAAGCGGGTCCTTGGAAAGAAGAGACGGGCATTCTAGGATCTCCATCCCCTCTAGGATGAATTTTAGCCTTCTGCAGCCGCAGGGGAATCAACCTCTGGTGAACTGACTGACTGTGCCTTAGCCAAGGGCTCCTTGTTTGTTATACCTTTTAGCAAGCCAATTTCCGTACACCAAAAACTCTCTTTCTAAAGCTCCCAAAGTCCTCCCATAAACAAGTTTTGCACAGGCTTTGAACAAGGACGCTCTCAGATAAGATTGACACACTTCAAACAGAAGGTACGACACGAGAGGTGGTAGTCACAAACCGCAGATCAAAGCCAGGTCTAACACTCTGGAATCAGACCCACTGCGGGAATCTGCAGGAGCTCTCGCTGCACAGCTGTGTGGAACCAGAAGCGTCTCTAAAATAATAGACGCTTGGGCGTGAAAGCTGAAGCTTTAGAACTCTGAGCAGGAACCCAGAAAGAAGAAAAAAAAAAAAACTAATCTCACCATATTATTATTTAATTTCTTTAAATTTTAGATATTTATATATGTATTTGTATATATAGACAGACTGATCTAGTAAGTAAAAAAGTTTTAAGCAGGTGTGGTGCTGGGCACCTATAATCCCTGCATGCAGGAGACTGAAGCAAGAGGATTGCTTTGAGTGCAAAACCAGCCTGGACTACATAGTACCAGACCAGCCAGAGCTACACAAGAATTTTTCTTAGAAAAAAAAAAAAAAAGGATTAAAGAATCTGGATAGCATTCTGTATTAATTGTACTTATTTGCAGAAGGAAAGACACCAAATTGTCAAAACAGTGTTTATTCAAAGTGAATTAAGGACATAGAAAAAAAACTTTAGACTTCTTAGTTTCCTATGGTTGCGATGAACATATGTAACTGCTCGGGGAACTTCCCTACCAATAAAAAAAACTGTAATTCTTAAGACTGGTTTATAGGCCACCCACAGACTCTCAACCTCACAGTCCCCAAACCCATAAAGTGCTGTGCTGGTGGTATACTGGTGACTGTAGCTGCCTTCCAAAACCCATAAATCCTAAACAAAACAAAACAACCAAAAAAACCTAAACACGTGTTTGTGTCTGTTACCAATTTATTCCTTCAGCTTGAATATTCACTTCAAAAGAGGCTCTGTGAAAAAAAAAGTCACGAAACTGTTCTTGTTTAGTAAAAAGTGAGCATGGAGTTAGTTACGCTTTCTCAGAAAGAGGCTCCCTGCAGTCTCCAGGAAGGCACCATGGCTGGTTGTACGGTCATCTTAACTATGGAATGGAGTCAGCTCTGGACACAGGCCCAGAATTTGGTCCTGCTGTGACCGTGAAGGTTTAGCCCTTCTTCAACCCCCTGGATTGAGAAACCAGAGCTTGGGGAGGCCTGCATACAGTTGTGGGTGGCCGGGTGTGTGTGTGTGTGTGTGTGTGTGTGTGTGTGTGTGTGTGACATAGTGACCTTCTCGCCTCTTTCCTCCCTTCCTAGTGCTCCTGTCCTAGGTGCTGTGCGAATCACCCCTACTTCTCAGACTCCACCCTAGTGTACCTTCACAATGTGGTGACTGCCACACACACCAGCCATACACACACACACACACACACACACACACACACACACACACACACCATGTTCTGGGGTTTGCCTGTCTGCCCAGCGACTGCACACCATCCCACACTTGCCATGCCAGCAAACGGATCTGCCTTGTCATAGACAAGACAAGCCTTCCTCAAGGAGACAGATAAGGACCAGTTTCAAGTGTGTACTTCCTTGGGTCCTCTCCTCCAGCCTAGATGCATACAGAGTATGTATGTCTCTCTTTTGTAGTCACTACTGTCCATTCCACATCTGCCTAATCTGTGATTGTCCTCTGATTATTTGGGGCTGTGTGTACAAAGGGGGTGCTGCTGAGACAGGGCCTCACATAGCCCACACTGGCTACCACCCGAGCGTTAGAATTACAGGCGTACATCAACATACCTAGATTTTTGAACTGAACTAGCAGGCTCCACCAGTTAATAGGTGTGTGCCCTTGAGCAGAGTTACTTCTCCACCACCCTATTCCCTGTGCCTCAGTTTCACATCTGTAAAATCAAGTTAACAATGCTATTATCTAAATAGGTCTGCTACAAGGATTGAGTCTGGGTATATAAAGCACTTAGTAATTGTTGGTTACACTGAGTCCTCAGGGCTTAGGTGCCCCTAAAAACAATCCTGACACTCTGATGTTCATGCCAGATACAACGGCTTTACCAATTTTCCCCGCTATAAGTAGTTACTGGCACATAATCACATAAATCACAGTTATTTGAAGTATAGTCCTTCCATATAGACTTCAAGACTTAACCATATCCCTTCCTGATGGTTCCATTTCAAAGGAACGGTTCTAGGGTCCTTCAAAGAGAATTCTGAATTGCCAAAGATACATATTGACAATTATAAGATTTTTTTTTGGTTGGGGGGGGAGGGGGCGGGTTTCAAGACATGGTTTCTCTGTGTAGCTTTGCACACAACTCGCTCTGTAGACCAGGCTGGCCTCGAACTCACAGAGATCCATCTGCCTCTGCCTCCCGAGTGCTGGGATCAAAGGTGTGTGCCACCACCATCCAGCTTAAGATCTTTTTAGTAAATGTTCTGGGGAAGGTCAGGGCCTATCCTAAGTGTTGCCAAGAACAAACAGTGAAACTTCTTAGCAGTGTTTAGCTTTCCTAAGCCGTCACTTTAATGGGGGGCGGGGGTTGGTTTCAGGGGAGGAGGAAGAAGGGAGGTGTAAATCCATCTTCCTGACATAGCTGTGAGGAACTGTTAATGTTTCGTTAAGTCAATTACAGCTCGAGTTTCTGTGTTGGTACCATGTGACTGAGTACCCTATACAAAGCACTGCATCACTTTGAAATTATCATCATTCTCATATCTCTCTGAGCAAAGGCTAAGCATTAGAACTGGCATAAATCCTTTTTAATTAGGATGCAGGTGGCGGGAGATGTAGCACTCAAGGGATGGAAAGCAGCAGTGTTATAGATGGGTATCGGGGTCCAACAGATGCCCATTAGGATTTCCAGTTTCTTCTATCTCAGAACAAAGAATTGGGCCAGGGACATGGGGATAACAGTAAAAAGAGAAAACAAAGTGTTTATGAAGAAAGAGAGTATCACTGGGCCTCAGTGGTGCACGCCTTTAATCCCAGCACCAGGGCTACACAAAGAAACCAGGTCTTGGAAAGCAAAAAAGAAAAGAAAAAAGAAAAGAAAGAGAGTACCTCTAATCAAAATGGGCCAGAGCTGGAAAGGTCAGAAGCTCGATGATATCTGTTCCTATCAAAGTGGGATATTTATACATCACTTGTTTTGAAAGGCTTTTTTTTTTTTTAATGCCAAATGGCCTTTCTGTCAATCAAGAATGTCAAAGATTTACTTGCTACCTGGACAGCTATCCCGGGCTACTCCAATGTGATCTTTTTTTTTTTTTTTTTTGTTGGTTTTTTCAAGACAGGGTTTCTCTTGTGTAGCTTTGCGCCTTTCCTGGAACTCACTTGGTAGCCCAGGTTGGCCTTGAACTCACAGAGATCCGCCTGGCTCTGCCTCCCGAGTGCTGGGATTAAAGGCGTGCGCCACCACCGCCCGGCTTCCAATGTGATCTTGATGCCTTCGTTTGCGGCAGATCCTCAGTCTCCCACCACTCAGAGCGGCAGCGTTAAGCCTTTCAGAGGAATTTTGGGGACCAGAACTACTTTTCCCAGGCAGAGTAGAGCAGTCAACCAGTGTCCACAGTATGGACAGCGGTGCCGGGTGAAGCATGGGGCGGGTTTTGCCTGGTGGTCAGAGAAACTACACTTGAAGCAGGTTCGGGTGGAGTCTGTTGCTGCCCATCTTCTTCCGGGAGAGCCTCAGGGCTGCTACCAGAAGCTGGTATTTTTGTCAGTTGGAGGAAGCATTTTTCATTAAACACCTTAAATGCCATATTCAGCAGATCTCTTTGAGGGCCATTATCTAATCTCTTAAGGATTCCTGATTTTAAAATTAAAACAAAACTTGTTTTTAGTTACTTGCTTTAGGTTTAACCTTGACATATACAGAAGGCTAAAGTTTTGTCTCTTTAGATGAATTACAATGGTACTTAGGCTACAAACATTAAGGAATTCGGTCATTTATAAGGTGACTGACCATTAACTTACATGGCTTATCTTTAACAGTTTACAACAAGTTTTTATAAGCTTAGGATTTTACAGTTCTATCCCTGGTATGTATTGTATGACTCCGGCTTATCCCAATAGCTATTGTCAGCACTTTTAACTCTTTAAGGACCCCTAGGTTTTTCTTTCCTTCCGGCAGTTAATTTATTGTCCTTCGTTCATCAACAAAAACCTCTTCAGTCCCAAAGTCAAACCTGTCAAAGGCAAAGGGCTTGAAGCGGTTTAAGGACTTGTTTGTGTGTGCGTTTGAAGCCTGGATGGCGGGAAGCAGCCGGCAGGTGGCCAAAGGGGGCCCCCTCCGCATCACGCGCCAAAATTCCAAACAAGACGCTGCACCGCTCGCTTCCGTCTCCCTCCACTCCAAGGCGGTGAGCCGGAACTATAGAAGGAAGAAAGAAGTCGCAAGTTCCTGTTAGGTCCTCGCCACTCTCCGCTGGCGCCCCAGCTCCCGTCGGCATAGGCTCCCGCGCTCTTCAGAGGGGAGGGAAGAGTCTCCGGTTTGTCGGTCCGGGGTGGCGGCGGGGGCGGGCCGGCAGCGGCGGGGGCGGGGCCGGGGCGGGGCCGGCGGGGCGGGGGCGGGGCCGGCGGAGGGATCCCGCGCGCGCGCGCTGAGGCCGCTGGGCGCGCAGTTTGTGGCGCCAGAATTCAGAGCGCGGCAGCGCCTGCGAGGCGAACCTCCGGGGCTCCGGGCGGCCCTCGCCTCACAACGGGTTCCGGCTCCTGCAGCGCGACACGATGGTGGTTCTCCGCAGCAGCCTGGAGCTGCACAGTCGCTCCACCGACTCTTTGGACCTGTCCAGCGAGTTCCTCAGCCTGCAGGACAGCGGCCGGAGGCGGTCCGGCGCGACCCGAGGCGCGGAGAAATCTCTGGTCCCCACAGCGGCGGCGGCGGCGGCGGCGGCGGCGGGCGTGAGTACCGGCCTGGGCCCGGCACCCTTGGGGGCCCTTGGGGTAGGAGCCGCGCCGGCGGCCTGAGAGGGGGGGACCCGCGCGCCGCGCAGGGGTGGTGGGGCGTCGCGGACCGGCCGAGGTGCCGGAGAAAGCGGGCTGAGCAGTTGGTCGCCACCTCGGTCAACGCTAGAGGAAGCCGAGGCCCCGGGCGCCAGAGCTGAAGCGCCGCGTCCGGCCGAGCCGAGGTGGTTTGGGGGCCGCTCCCCTCCCCATTTCTCCGTCCCCGGGGTCGCGTCCCTGGTCAGGGGAGTGCGTCCCCTCGAGGGTGCTGACTGCTCCAGCGCAGGCACGGGGACGTTTTGTGGGGTGTGCGAGCACAGGACGGGAACTCAGCCTCCACTGACCTCCATTTACGGTCCAGGGAGGTTCCATAACAAGACCTCGGCGAAGTACAACATCAGGTTGCATAATGTGGAGGCCCGAACACCAACGTCTCGGGTAGACTTCCCTCCAGTCTCCTGACAAGCCTCCGAGGGTCGGTAGTGATGACATCCGTGTGACAGATAAAGACGTGGGGCTCCACAAAGAGAAACAGAAAAGGGGTAGAAAAAGTTCTCCTCCCGGGTCTTTTCCTGTTCGGGTACTTCAGGCTGTAGTTACAGTATCTCCAGGGGATGTTGCAAAGGATAGAGAGCTCGCAACAAATGCTCCTGGCCTATCTCAAGGACCAGTGCGACTTTTGAAGGACAGTGTCCAGAGGGAAAGACATCTCCCCACTTGGGCAGTGGTGGAAGGGAACAGCGTTCGCCAAGAAGGTTGAGCTTAAGGAAGCCACACTAAAGTTACCCCGCAGGTAGTGATGGCCTGGTTGCTGCGAGGATCGGTATGGGAGTAGGAAAAATTGGACGGGAGAAGCTGGTCAGGAGCCTGGAAGTCAGAAAGGCTGGGAGGAAGTGCTGGGGGTTTGAGAGCGACACAGAAGTTTCCATTTAGTTGAGACAATGTTAATCTTGTATTCCTGTCCTCGTAGATTTCTGTGATTTCCGTGGGGACTGGGATGAAGCTATAGTCTTTTTTTTTTTAAGCTCTGAAATCGTTCTAAATTGAAAAATCTTGACTTCAGGATTTGTTTCTCAGGTGCAGGAATGGGCGGAGATCTGGGTAGGGTAAACATTTCTTACTCAAAATTACAAAGCAGTCCTCCTTACGTGATCTTTTATTCTGTCCCCTGTTCTGGCGATTACAACCTTCTAGGATATCTATCATCTTGCAACTTTTCTTATTTATATTTCTCCCTAAATCAAATGTAACTCCATAGGGGCTTATATTTTTTTTGTTTTTGTTTTTCTGTTGGCACTGTACTCTAGGACAGAACATGGCACATAGTAGGTGCAGCATTTGGTTTGGGTTGTCATTATTCGTAAAGAAGTTAGGTAGGCATGATGTACATGCCATACATACCATATGGAGGTTGAGCCCTTGAAGTACATACAGCAACCTGTTGTAGGGGAGAGGATAGTCTCTGGGCCAGACTTTACTGTACACATCTTATCTTGTTTTTTTTGAGACAGGGTTGCTTTGTGTAGCTCTGGCTATCTTGGAACTCATGTAGACCAGGCTGTCCTTGAACTCAGAGATATGCCTGTGGAGTGCTGGGATTAAAGGTGTGCACCACCACCACCACCACCACCACCACCACCACCACCACCACCACCTGGCCACATTTTATCTTTTTGAAGTAAAGTATCCCTTCTGTAAATTACCAAGAATAAAGTAGCTTTATATTTGAAAAGTTTTCTAATATGGGGGCTTTATGTACAATCCCTCCTTTAAATCAAATGTGTTTCAAAGACTTAACTCCCTAGTACCCTGGTATTTGAAAATTTCCTAATTCCTGGTCTCATATTTAACAACAGATGGTAGAGATGGAACTTTTTCAGGTGGTTAAATTGATTCATTATAATTCATTAATTTGATTTTTTTCTGTTTTAATATTGGAGACTGACCTTTAAATTCTGAAGGTACTGAGAGTGACCCATAACTGCATCATACCTTTTTTTGTTTTTTAGGCAGTTCTGTAATTTTATTTGACTTTCAGCAGGTTAGTTCTCATCTGCATTGACTGTAGATTTTTTTTAGTGTGGTAGCAGACATTAAGTTATCAATGTGTAGAGTTTGAGTCCTTACCCTCATTACATTTTCTGGACAAATATGGATATGATATGGAGCTTCCCCCCCCCCCCACTTTTTGGTTTTTGTTTTCTTCGAGACAGGGTTTCTCTCTGTGTAGCTTTGGAGCCTGTTCAGGAACTCACTCTGTAGACCAGGCTGGCCTTGAACTCACAGAGATCCACCTGTCTCTGCCTCCCCAGTGCTGGGACTAAAGGCATGGGCCAACCCCCTACCCCACCCCACCCCACCCCCTGGCACTTCCTTATTTTTGAATCTGTTACCAGTGTGCGCATCTGGAGTCCCCATCTCCTTCATGCCAAATTTCCAGATTTCTTTGAGTGCCTGGGGGACACATTTCTTGAGATCCATTCTGCGCAGCCCAAGCTAGAAATAGGTTTGTTTTTGAGATAGCATTACTGCAGCCCTCCATGCCCAGCTACTTTGACATTTTGAATGTTATCTCTGTTAAGATTTGTGTCTTGTTTTTTCTTAACTTGTATGAGTTCACTGAATAGTATGGTACTGTTTAACTGGATTTTTTTTTTAACTTTTATTTTCATGAGTTGGATGCATTTTCTGTGGTTTCCTTTTCCTCTTAGAGTCAGACTAACCATTATCTATTTCTGAACTTTGACAAGTCTGTAACTCTTTGATTTCTGTAAACTTGGGGTCTTTTATTCTGAAGAGTCAGTTAAGGATAGGTAGTAGAACATGTGTGTATGGGGGTGGTTGTACATGAAGTTTGGGTTGTGTTCACCTACACTTTTGTAGGGTTTTGAGTAAGCTAGGCAAGCACTCCAGCACCAAACTCAATCTCACAGTCTGTATGTTTTGAGACAGGGTCTTACTATGTAGCCTTGTCTAGCTAAGAGTTCCCTATGCATACCAGGCTGGCCTGGAACTCATAGATGTTCACCTGCCCCTGCCTTCCTAGTGCTAGGATTAAAGGCATGTGCTACCCACACCCAGCTGTTTGTTTTTTGAGACAGGGTTTTATTGATACTGCAGTATGTAGAGGGGTGTGTGTGTGCGCGTGCGTACGCGCGCTGTTTTTTTTTTAAAATTTTGTTTATTTAAACATCTGGACTATGAACCAAAGGCTGAGGGGCCCCCAGCTGGATCAGGCCCTCTGAATAGGTGAGACAGTTGATTGGCTTGATCAGTTTGAGAGGCAACTAGGCAGTGGGACCGAGTCCTGTGCTCATTGCATGAGTTGACTGTTTGAAACCTGGAGCTTATGCAGGGACGCTTGGCTCAATCTGGGAGGAGGGGACTGGACCTGCCTGGACTGAGTCTACCAGGTTGATCGCAGTCCTTGGGTGAGGCTTTGCCCTGGAGGAGGTGGGAATGGGGGGTGGGCTGGGGGGAAGGGGAGGGTGTGGGAGGGGGGAGAATAGGGGAACCCGTGGCTGATATGTAGAACTGAATGGTATTGTAAAATAAAATAAAAGGAAAAAAAAAACATCTGGGAAAGCACTCCATACTCTACATACGGAAAATTTGTTTTTAATTATATTAAGAGCCTGGTATAGTGGTGTATACCTATGCCTAACAGGTAGAGGCCAGAAGACTAAAAGTTCAAATTCATCTTCTGCTTCATATCAAGGTCAGCTTGGGTTACTTGAAACTTTTTTAGTAAATAAGAGTAAAAACCATTTAGTTTTGATGAGGTGCTAAAAGTGTGAGTAGGGAGATTTTGACATGGAATGGTGAGTGGCACTTTGTGAAGTTGGGTAACATGATACAAGTCTTCATGGAGTTTGAGCCAGAAAGGGCTCTTAATTTTAGGTTTAGAAGTTACAATATTAGGAAGCCCTAAAGAGTTAGAATAGGGATTTCATGAGATTAGTTAGATTATAGTCAGCAAATCCAGAATTTGGATGACCAATTAAAGGTTATAGTACTAATAGCTTGCTTGTGTATCTGTGTACCACATGTATGCCTGCTGTCTGTTGAAAGAAGAGAGTATCAGATCTCCTGGAACTATTAACAGTTGTGAGCCACCATATGGATGTTGGGAATCAATCCGGGTCCTGAGGAAGAGTGAACAGTTGCTCTTATTTGTTGAGCCATCTCTCTAAACTTTCATTCTTTTTAAAGGCATGATAATATTCTATTGCATTTTTAACAACTTAAAATGTTACATTATTTTTTTGTTGGGGAGGCAAGTCAGTCACTTTTCATCTTTTACAGTGTGGGCCCTGAGGATTGAACTCAGGTAATCAGGTTTCATGGCAAGTGCCTTCCTAAGCCATCTTGACAGCCCCACACTGTGTTCATCTACTCTTCTGTGAATGGATGGTTGGCTGGACCCCACTTTTTGGCTGCTGTAATATTGTGTTGTGAACATGGATGTGTAGGATCTGCCTGGGCCCCTGCTTTCATTTCCTTGGATGTCTACCCAGAAGTGGTATCTTTTAAAATCTGGGTTATATAGTAATTCTCTGATTAGTAAGGAGCCACCATACCATTTAGTCTCACAAGCAATGTATATGTTCCTATTTTGATACCATTTTTCAAATTCTTTTTTGTTTGTTTTTCTTGACAGGGTTTTTTGTATACCCCTGGCTGTCCTGGACCAAGCTGACCTTGAACTTGGGGATATGCTTGTTTCTGTCTCCAGTGGGTTGGGATTAAAGATGTGCACCACCACCATACCTAGCTTTGGGGGAGGGGGGTTGTGGGAGGAATAAATATTCTTTTTTTTTTTTTTTTTTTTAAGATTTATTTATTATGTATACAGTGTTCTGTCTGCATGTACCCCTGCAGGCCAGAAGAGGGCACCAGATCTCATTACAGATGGTTGTGAGCCACCATGTGGTTGCTAGGAATTGAACTCAGGACCTTTGGAAGAGCAGTCAGTGCTCTTAACCTCTGAGCCATCTCTCCAGCCCCCAGGAATAAATATTCTAATAAGAGTAAGATGATATATCATCATGGCTTTAATTTAATTCATGTTAACCATATTTCCATATATTGGCTATCTTCTGTATTTCCTTTGGAGAAATATCTACTGCATTCCTTTGCTCATAAAAATTTTATTGTTAGCCGGGCGGTGGTGGTGGTGCACGCCTTTAATCCCAGCACTCAGGAGGCAGAGGCAGGCGGATCTCTGTGAGTTCGAGGCCAGCCTGGGATACAGAGTGAGTTCCAGGACAGGCTCCAAAGCTACACAGAGAAACCCTGTCTCGAAAAAAAAAATGTTATTGTTGAAATATTAGTAGTTTAGGTCAGCGATTTAGAGCAGTTGTTGCTCTTGTAGAGCACCTGGGTTAAATTCCCAGCACCCACATGATGGCTCACAACTCTCTGTAAATCTAGTTCCAGGAGAGCTAACCCCCTCTTCTGACCTCCACAGGTACCAGGCACATGCAAGCAAGAATAATAAATTTATTTTATTTATTTTTGGTTTTTCGAGACAGGGTTTCTCTATGTAACAGCCCTGACTGGCATATAGACCAGCCTGGCTTCTGCCTCTCAAGGGCTGGGATTAGAAATGTGTGCCATCACTGCCCAGCCTGCTCAATAAATCTTATAAAAAGAAATATTAGTTGTTTTTATATAGTAGATGTATTTTCTCCCATTCACTGGGTTGCCTTTTCACTCTATTGGTAGTACCTTTTGATATATACATATACATTTTAATTTAGGTGTGTAGGTGTGTGTGTGTGTGTGTGTGTGTGTGTGTACATGAGGAAATCAGGACAGCTTGCAAGAGTCTGTTCTCTCCTTCCACAATATGGGTCCTAGGATTTTTAATTCAGGTCTTCAGGCTTGGAAGCAAATTCCTTTAACACTGCACCATCTAGCTGACCTTATATATTCTTTTGTGTGGGTATCCCTGCTCAGCCTCACACTCTGTGTAACTGAGGATGGTTGAACTTCTGAGCCTACTGCCTCCCATCTCCCATCATCCCAAGTACTGGGATTGCAGGCATTCTCCACCCACCATGCCTGGCAGTAAATCCTACATTTGCAGTTTCATAACCTTTACTGTTCCTTGTAATGAAAACATTGTTTATTTTGATTTATTGTTTCTGGGGGAGGTGTAAAAAAATCACCCTGCACTAGAAGCAATCGTTATTAACTTGTAATCAGAGAAAATTCTTAGGACTTAAAGTTGGTCTTAACTAAAGTAAAATTTATAACGGCATTCTTACTTTTTCTTAAAGGATGGATCCTCAGTTAAAGGAGTTGAAATCTACCACCATACGCATTCTTTAAGATCTTTGAGGAAAAAAGCACAGATTTCTTCCGATTCTAGTTTTGATAAGAATATGGAAAGAACAGAGAAACATACTAATGGCAGACATTTCACAAGGTAATGCAAGATGTGTGACCACTAATTCAAAATGGCTTTAAAATAGTAATTTTTAAAAAAAAAAAAAGCTTGCTTTATTTTTCACTTTACTTTCTATATGTATTTAGTGCTTTACATGTGTTGTACTTGCATCTGAAAGATCAGATAATCAATGTTGTTGGAAAATGTAGAAAGTTTGAGTAGCCATCCAATGATGGTGGATCTATATATTTCTTTGATCATGATGCTCTTGATTAGGGTCCAGAGTTCACACCAGTGATCTGCAGGGAATACATGAGACTTGTGAAATAATGTTTTAACTTGTATGTGCAGTTTTCTAGGCAGAAAAGATTAATGGCTTTACTCAGATTCACAGGAGTTGAAGTCTAGCCACCTGGTTTTACAAATTTCATTGGCACACAACTCTAAACATTCATACTATCTATGGCTGCTTTCATGCTACAGTGTCTAGTAGATTTGATAGGCACAGAATGGCTGATAATAATATATTGGCTATCTAGCAACTTCACAAAAAAAGTTATTTCTGTAAAATTAAAAGCCCATCTGGTCCAGTACAATAACAACAAAAAAGAAAATTACTACTTTAATTACTTTATTTGAAGTATTTTACATAGTTTGATGGGTAGAGCTCCTTGAAAAGAAAAAATTATGAGCCTAAAAACTAACTCTTCAATGAATTGCTCAAACCTCTTTTTTTCTTTATGCTTATTTATTGAGTGAGGGTGTGTACATGCAGAGGTCAACTGTCAGGAATTTTTCCTTCTGCTATGTTGATTCCAGGGATAAAAATGAGGTCAACAGCCTCAGTGGCAGGTGCTTTTCCCCACTGAGACATCTTGTTGGCCCTGCTTTAAATTAAAAGCCTTTATTTTCCCTTTGGTTCTTACCTGTGTCCCAAGAAATGTAAGGAATTGATGCTACTTAACAATTTTCAAAGGACGTATCTATCGGTGAATCATTTTGGAAAATTTCCTTTTATTTTTTTAACTTTTATGTTTGTGTGGTATGAGTTCAGGTTTGGGTATATGCATATGTGTGTAGGAGTGTGCGTACATTTTTGTAGGCCTGAGGTACATATCAGGTGTCTTCTTCCGTAACTGTCTACCTTATTTTCAGGTAGGAATTCTCAGTGAGCCTGAAGCTCATCATTTCAGCTAGTCTCTGGAGATCTGCCTGTTTTAGCCCACCTCCACCCACATTTCTTACCCCCATATCCCATCCCCCGGAGCTGGTATTATTAGAGCTGTGCTGCTATTCCCACTTTTTAGATGGGTACTGGGAATCCAAACTCAGGGTGCTCGTGCAGCAGGCACTGTGTCAAATGGGAAAATTTTCTAAATTATTTATTTATTTATTTATATGCTGAAAATAGATCCCAAGATATTAGACACAACTAGGAAGTGCTTTACCACTGAACTGTATTCCTAGTCCTTGTTTCATTTTAAAGAATAATATCTGTTCTTATTGAGAACAGTGTCAATAAATTTAAGTTAATAATATATGTTTTGAAAGATGATGAAATCCTGTTTTTCAGGCTTGGATTTTTTTTTTTTTCTCCAATTCAGTAGATTCTCTGTATCATTTTTGGGTGTGGAGAGGATGTTTAGTTTCAGACAATTCTTTACCTAAGCCTAGTCTTGAATTTTTGTGCATTCAAAGCTGGCCTTGGACTCATGGTTAGCCCTTTGTATTTATTTTTTTGTTTGTTTACTTATTGAGACAGCCTCGTACATAGACCAGGCTGACCTTGAACCCAGGGATCTGTGTGTCTTTGCTTAGTTTTAGTTTTAGTGTCTTTGCTATCCTGTAGACCATGGTGATCCTCTTGACCCAGTTTCTCAAATGCTGGGATTAGTTTCAAGCAATCAACTGTTCATAGAAAACAATTAACATATCTTAAGGGCCATTAATTCTCTTTAGAATTACAAATTCCTCAAGGTTATGAGATTGCTATGTTTCTTTCAACTGTACTTAAAGACTTAGTCCCAGAATTTCACTTCTCGTTTCAAGTGAGATACTTTGACTTGATTTTTCTTCTTGGCTAAGAGGTAATAGCCGGTGTGATAGTTCACAGCTGTAATCCCAGCACTTAGAATGCTGAGTCAGGATGGGGCTGGAGAGTTTGCTTAGCAGCTAATAGTGCTTCCTGCTCTTTGGTGGACCCAAATTTAGTTCCCAGCAGCTCTGTAAGATGTCACACAGTAGTCTGTATCTTCACCTCCAGAGTATCCGACACCTTCTGGACTCCACATGCACAAACACATAATAAATAAAAATGAAGGCTAAGGCCGGAGTATTGCCATTATTTCACATCTAGCCTGGGCTACAATGTGAGACCCCATCTTAAAAAAACAAAAATAAATGAATTAGCCATTGAATTTAAAACAAACTTTTGTTTCATTTTCAAGCGTCTAAGTTTCTTACTTTCTTGACTTTCCACATTAGTTTGTTGTATAGAATGTAGGCTTTTAAACGTCTTGTCAATTTTATTTTCAGCTCATTTAATATATTTTTCATATAGGCAATTGGCTCGACAGCAGGCTGATAAAAAAGAAGAGTGCAAAGAAGGTAAGTTGTGCTAATAGTGTTTCAGCTTTTTTTTAATTTTTAATTTTTAAATTTTTATTTTATTTTATTTTTTGGTTTTTCAAGAGGGGGTTTCTCTGTATAGCCCTAGCTATCCTGTAGACCAGGCTGGCCTCGAACTCACAGAGATCCACCTGCCTCCCAAGTGCTGGGATTAAAAGTGTGCACCACCACACTTTTAATCAGCCCAAGCATCTCAGCTATTTAAAACATGTGATTCATAATGTTTATAGGTTTATTGAAGCACATATATTACCTGTGCATAAAATGTATACTTTGTTAGATTTGACATAGTATGTAAAAGAAGCCATCATGTACTAATAGAGTAAAAATAACCTTTACCTCTAAAAGTTTCTTAAATACTGTGGTGGTTTGAATAAGAGTGGCCCTATAGGCTCATATCATGCTAAATCAGCAGGGGGTAGAACTCTGATAGGATTAGGAGGTGTGGCCTTAATTGAAAGAGGTGTGACACGAGGCTTTGAGGTTTCAGAAGTCCAAGCCTGCCTAGTGTCTCCCTCTCTCTGCCTGCTGAATGGGATGATGCTCTTAGCTACTGCTTCAGCAACTGCCTGCATGCCATCATGCTGCAGGCCATGATGATAATGGTGTAAGAGTTGCCTTGGTTGTGGTGTCTCTTCTCAGCAATAGAACAGTGACTAGGACACTCACGTAATCTGTCTTAGCTCTCACAGTTCCTGCCTTGCCCTTAGATTCCCAAGTAATCACCAGTCTTCTTCCCACCCCACCCCTAACCCCCAAGACAGGGTTTCTCTGTGTAGTCCTGGCTGTCCTGGTACTCTCTCTGTAGACCAGACTGTCCTGGAATTCACAGAGATCCACCTTCCTCTGCCTCCTAAGTGCTAGCATTAAAGGTGTGCACCACCACCAGCAGGCTTGTTTTCTGTTGCTGTAGATTAGTTCGCATTACCCAGAGGTTTATGTAAGTGAAATCATACAGGATATTTTATATCATTTCTTTCACTCAGCAAAATTGATTTTAAGTATTTGTCCATGTTGCTACTTTTGTAGCTAGGTAGGATTCTGTTGTATGACTATACCATGATTTATTACCCAGGTTGATCTTTTAAAAACTCAGGACTTCCTGAGTTTCTTGATGGTGGGGATTGCAGGTATGCTCTGCTACACCTGGCTGTACCTCATCCTCTTAATAGATGTGAGTTGTTTTCAGTTTGAAGCTCTTACAAACTACTTTAAACTTTCTGATACAAGTCTTTATATGACATCTTCTCTGAAGTGGGGTAGATCATACTATAGGTATATGTTATAACTTAAAATTTTTTCTAAAAGAACAAGTTTAAGATGGTATAATTTTGCTACATGAAAGTAGCTGTCCTGTGCATTTTCAAGTTGTTTTGCTAATACTTATTTGAAATCTTTTTCTGTACATATCTGTGAAGACAAAGCTATTCCAATTACTCACTCATTGAGGAATAGAAACATTGCTCAAAGTACAGAACATTTGCATGAACAGAATGGAGATGTTGAAGTTCGAAGAAGTTGTAGGATTAGAAGTCGTTACAGTACTGTGAACCAGTCTGTGCTGTTTGACAAGCTTATAACAAAGTAAGTGAAAATGCTTAAGATCAAAACTATGTATCTGAAACAAACTCTACTAGAGAAAGATTGTGAATTTTTACTATTACCACCACCACCACCACCCCCAACTATGTAGCTGGCTGACCTTGGACTCAGAGATCTGCCTGCCTGTGCCTCCTACTAGGACCAAAGGTGTGTGCCACCACCATGGCCTCCTCCCCCCCTTTCTGTCTCTAGATTTTAAGGATTGAATATCTATTTTGTGTATGCCAGGGAAGTGCACTACCATTGAGCTACACCCCTGACACTATCCTGAACATTGTAATCTATTTGATTTATGTGAAACATACAGGAGAATGGCTATTGGTAACCTTTATTCTCTATGTGTGTGTTTAAATTAATGGAAAGAAGTGTTTGAATATTTTACCAAGTAAGTCAGTGCTTCTTACTGAAATTTTTTTTTAAAGATTTATTTTTATTTATTATGTATACAGTATTCTGCCTGCATGTGTCGCTGCAGGCCAGAAGAGGGCACCAGATCTCATTACAAGTGGTTGTGAGCCACCATGTGGTTGCTGGGAATTGAACTCAGGACCTCTAGAAGAGCAGTCGGTGCTCTTAACCACTGAGCCATCTCTCCAGCCCACTGAAATATTTTTGTTAATATTTTTAAAGCACTGCTGAAGCTGTACTTCAAAAGATGGACGACATGAAAAAGATGCGTAGACAGCGAATGAAAAAACTTGAAGGCTTGGGAGTGTTTAATGAACCAGAAGAGGTAAAAATATTTTTCATTAGGTGGTGGGTGACTCAATCTCCCATTTAATGCATTCATTTATGGGTAGTAATTAATCATTTTGTCCAGCATTTTTTAGATTATTTATAAGTTACTACTAGAATTATAAATCTATAGTTATGTCTTCATTTTAAGAATAATTAAAGGGTTTTAATTTGGGTGTGAACATACACTAAATGTTAATGGCTTTTGTTTAAACATTTGTAGAGCAATCTTAGTATGTACACAAGAGGAAAACGAAAGGCTATTCAACAAGCTGATGAAGAAACAACTGATAACCAAGATGGCAGTGTGGGTTAGTTTGTTTTCAATCTTCTGTTTTCTGGCTTCAAATTTAAGCATTTTTAACTTACTAAGAAATAGCTTTCTTATTCAGTTTCTGTGACATTTATTGTAATTTGCAGTGGTTATAATTTAAGAGAGGTATAGACCAGGGAAAGTTCAAAACAGGATAGTGTGTTTTGTTAGAGAAAGTAACTGAAATCAACAGTGTTAAGGTAAAAAAAATTGGTTTGCTTGTATAATAAAACTATAGATAGTTTATCATATATCACTATATTTTAATTAAAATAACTAAAGTTATTAATTTATTCTTTTTTGTTGTGGTTTGGTTTTGGTTTGGTTTGGTTTTGGTTTTGGCTTTTTGAGACAGGATTTTTCTCTGTAACCCTGACTGTCCTGGAACTCACTCTGTAGACCAGACTGGCCTTAGACTCAAAGATCTTCCTGCTTCTGCCTCCAGAGTGCTGAGATTAAACTCACGCACCACCACCATCCAGCAATTCAAGTTAATTTTACTACTACATTTGAGATTAATAACTTATTTTTTTTCTTGATTTAAAACAGTTTTCAGAAATATATTTAAAAAATTGGTGGAAGCTATCTCACCCTTATCATAAATGTATTTGTTAGACTTATGTAATTCCCATAGCTAGAGAATTAAGTTTTAAAAGGCAAATTTTTGTTTCTGAGGGTATTAAATAAAACCTATCAGTATTCGACATTAACTTGAAAGTTTTAGGTAAAATTGGCTTATATTGAGATTTCTGAGAGCATTGTAAACTTTAATGTGGTATTTACGAGCAATATTTTTCAAACTTCTTGGCTTCCTTTTTTTGTTTTGTTTTTTGAGACAATGTCTCACTTTGTGCCTTGGCTGGCTTGGTACTTGCTGTGTAGACAAGGGTGGAGTGCCTCAAACTCAGACAGAACTGCTGGCCTCTGCCTCCTGAATACTGGAATTAAAGGCATGTGCTTCCACACCGAGCTTCTAAGTTTTAATTCTATAATTTTTACTTCAATTTTGAAAAAGTCTTAATGTTGAAATTCTTTCTATGAATAATAAAAAAGTAGATAAAGTTTTAAAAGATCCCTTTCGCTACCAACTCCTTGTGTTTAAAAAAAAATGTCAGCCTTTTGGTGAGTGTATTGGATGTATCTCTTTTTTAAAAATTTTTTTATTACGTTTATTTTGGGTGGAGGTGGTGAGTGTATGTGGAGTGGAGGTCAGAGGACAATTTGCAGGACTCGGTTCTCTGACTTTGTGGGTCCTGGGCATGGAGCTCAGTTTGTTAGTTTGGTGGCAGTTACCCTGACCTGTATATTAATTGTAGAGTCATCTGAAGAGGGTGAAGAGCAAGAGGATGATGAGGATGAGGATGGTGAAGATGAAGAAGATGATGAAGATGAAGATGATGAAGATGGAGAAGAAGATAATCAAAAACGATACTATCTTAGGCAGAGAAAAGCAACTGTGCACTACCAAGCACCTTTGGAAAGTAAGTACTACAAATGGTCTTTCAGGAGAAAGATTTGTAGGGGTGTGTGTGTGTGTGTGTGTGTGTGTGTGTGTGTGTGTGTGTGTGTATGTGCGCGCGCGCGCGCGCGTGTGCGTGCACGCCACAAGGCACATGGGGGTGCAATCAGTTATCTCAGCTGTGTGGGTCTTGGGGATCATACGTCATCAGTCTTTGTAACAAGTGCCCTTACCTGCTGATTCATTTCACCAGCCCTGGTTTGTTTGTTGTTGTTACCGATTCTAAATTAGATGTCAAAGGGTAGTTTATCCCATTGTCATTTATAAAGAGTTAAATGTTGCCTTGAACAAAACAAATAACTGAGCTATTTTGAGATTTTTGTCTTATCTTTTTAAATCTTCTGTTTATAAAGATAGGATGATTTCTGTTAACACCATACCTCAAAAAGCTCAACTTGTGAGCTTTTATGCTCAGGAAGACAATATCTGTTATACATGTATAATCATAATGATTGCATGTAGCTAGTGTGTATTTTAGTTGGTTGTCCTGTACATACTTTATACTTGTTTGTGTGCAGCACCTGCATGCAAGTGTTCATGAAGGCCAAAAGGGGTGTTGGACCCCTGTAATTGAAGTTACAGGTGGTGGTTATAAGTCTCTCAGTGTGGTTACTGAGAATGGAACTCAGGTCTTCTCAAAGCAAGTGCTCTTTACTGCTGAGCTGTCCCCAGCCCCCATTACATATTTTTAATATCAACCCTATAGATAAATGACATTAGTAAAATACTCTTTAGATGCTTACTAGCACTTTCATGGAAGGCAGCACATTTGTAAGTATTTAAAGGACAAAATTTTTTTTATATATATTTTATATTATGTATGCTCATTTCTTTTTCTAGAACCTCGACACCAAAGAAAGCCCAACATATTTTATAGTGGCCCAGCTTCTCCTGCAAGACCAAGATACCGATTATCTTCTACAGGACCAAGAAGTCCATATTGTAAACGAATGAACAGGTTAGGTTCTGAAATAGTGATTGATCTGTGATAACATAATTGGATATGTTATGACAAGATTCTAGAGTCTTTGGATTGAGTGTATTAGGATGGAATTCTAGAATTCCATACATGGGAGAGCTCTGCTCTGCATTTAGTGCTCTAGTTCCCTTGCTAGTGACCGTTTTTGATTTTGCTTTCATTAATAGAAAGTATTAGTAACTACTTGGTAAGAGAGTTTATTCCATTGTACCATATTAAATAATAGATGTACTTTGACTTAGTATATATTGTAGTTTAGGCTCTGTTAAGTATTTTACAAAGATTATTTCATTTAAATTTCACATTTAGATTGTAGTCTTTCTTTATATACTGCCACAAGCATAATCTCCCACCACGTTAAATATTCTAAGTTATATAACTTCTAGACTTGATCATGATACTGGCCACCTTTTTCTAGATGTTTTATAGTTTGTTTCTCTTATGTTTTAGAGGGAAAAAAAAGTTTTTTTTACTAGAGGATTTCTTTCTTTCTATGTCCCAACAGTTGTTTTCTTTTAGATTGAAGTTTACAGAGGTAACTTACACTTCTTTTCCCATCCTAGTAGTAATAAGGTTTTCTGATAAATTGGATAACCAAAGTTGGGACACTATTATGTGACTGGTAAATAGGAAAGACAAGAATGATACGGGTATGTGAAATAACTTGAAAATATTTTTTGGAAATATGACTGAAATCAAAGTTTTTCAGCTATTTAAACAATTCTCAGAGAATCTGTAAAGGATCTGGTCATGTACTGGTCATGGAAAACAGAAACTTTTAAGTGTTGAAGAGTCATTTCTTTTAGGAAAAATAAGTATACCTGTGTCCTTAGGCCTTCTTATTTGTCAGAATCAGAAGTAGACATTCTGAGGTTCTTCTTATATCATCCTGATTTTCAGTATTCTCATGAACTCTTTAGAGTGTTGTTAAAAGCTGGACCTAGTGGTTTGGTCCTCTAATCTCAGCTCGATATTGAGGCATGAAGACTGACAATGTAAGACCTGTCTGGGCTACAGAGCAAGTTCAAGGCTAGCCTAGTCAACTTAGCAAGACCATGTTTCTTTCTCTCTCTCTTTTCTTGGTGGGAGGGAGCCTGTCCTGGAACTCTCTCTAGATCAGGTTGGCCTCGAACTCACAGAGATCCACCACCTCCCTCTGCCTCCCAAGTGCTGGGATTAAAGGCATGCTCTACCACCTCCTGGCAAAGACTCTGTTTCCAAAAAATAAAAAAAAAGATACATTCTTCAAAGACATCCCTATTTCCTCAATCTAGGCTCCACCCCCTCCAAAGATTTATTTATTTATTTTGTGTGCAGCATGTATGACTGCAGGCCAGAAGAGGGTATCAGATCTCATCACAGATGGTTGTGAGCCACCATGTGGTTGCTGGGAATTGAACATCATTGACTTATTCTGATATTTTGAGCCAATTGAACCTCACTGACCCTGACTGTAAAATGAGCCTATTAATAATGTATGTTGTCCAGAATTTTAGTTAAGAATAAATGAGGGGGCTGGAGAGATGGCTCAGAGGTTAAGAGCACTGCTTGTTCTTCCAAAGGTCCTGAGTTCAATTCCCAGCAACCACATGGGGGCTCACAACCATCTGTAGTGAGATCTGGTGCCCTCTTCTGGCCTGCAGGGGTGTGTGCAGACAGAACACTGTATACATAATAAATAAATAAATCTTTAAAAAAAAAAAGAATAAATGAGAGGGTGGTTGCTGTGGGATGGTCTGTATGTCAAATTGCTCTGATTGGTCAATAAATAAAACACTGGTTGGCCAGTGGCCAGGCAGGAAGTAGGTGGGACAAGGAGAGAGGAGAATTCTGGGAAGTGGAAGGCTGACATAGAGAGACACTGCAGCCGCCACCATGACCAGCAGCATGTGAAGACGCCAGTAAGCCACCAGCCATGTGGCAAGGTATAGATTTATGGAAATGGTCAATTTAAGCTATAAGAACAGTTAGCAAGAAGCCTGCCACGGCCATACAGTTTGTAAGCAATGTAAGTCTCTGTGTTTACTTGGTTGGGTCTGAGTGGCTGTGGGACTGGCGGGTGACAAAGATTTGTCCTGACTGTGGGCAAGGCAGGAAAACTCTAGCTACAGGTGGTGGTGGTGCACGCCTTTAATCCCAGCACTTGGGAGGCAGAGGCAGGCGTATCTCTGTGAGTTCGAGGCCTGCCTGGTCTACAGAGTGAGATCCGGGACAGGCACCAAAACTACAGAGAAACCCTGTCTCGAAAGAAAAAAGAATAAATGAGAAGGCTGGTTGGTATATCTCAGTGGTAGCGCATTTGCTTAACACATGTAAGGCTCTGGGTTCAACACTCACTAGTTGGGGCAGTAGGTGGTAGGAAATAAATGTCATGTTGGGTATATGGGAAACAGTCAGTAATATAGACATTTCTTCAAATTGTGAAATGTGTCTTGATTCTATTACTATATAGTAAGTTTACACATAGTGGGAATATTTTAGAGTGTTGATGGTAATACTAAGTATGCAGGCTTGTACTAGGTAATTTTGGCTGCACGATGATCATAGAAATGATCTTGGGTATATAGATCAGTAGAGGGTTGTTTTCTCATTTATTCTGGCTTTACCAACCCTTACTCAAAACCCTAGAAACCATTTGTGTTTGAAATTTCAGATTTTATTTGGAGCTGTTTGCAAGGGATTTTTCATCCAACCATCTCCAGCTACCTGAGCCAGCACTGCGTAGTCAAAGATGTTAGCATTCCTCTTAAAATCTATGAACAATCATAGTGAGTGGTGTAGAGAACATAAATTGCTCTGTGCTATTTCAGGTCGCGTTTCCTTTGCTGAGTTCATAGAGGTTTATTTATTTGGTGTGTATGGGTGTTTTGCCTGAACCGGATATCTGTTCACCTTTTGTGCAATGCCTGTGGAAAACAGAGGGTGTCAGATCCCCTGGGACTTAGTTACAGACAGTTTTGAGCCACTATGTGAGCACTGAGAATTGACCCCAGGTCCTCTGGAAGAGCAACAAGTGCTCTTAACCTCTTAAGGCACTCCAGCCCAAGTTTTTTGTTGTGGTTGGTTGGTTAGTTGGTTGGTTAGTTGGTTGGTTTTTCGAGACAGGGTTTCTCTGTGTAGCTTTGTGGCTTTCCTGGAACTCACTCTGTAGCCCAGGCTGGCCTCGAACTCACAGAGATCTGCCTGCCTCTGCCTTCCGAGCCAGCCCAAGTTTTTAAAGATAAAGTCTAGATCTGGATTGTATAGATACTTTTTTGGTTTTTCGAGACAGGGTTTCTCTGTGTAGTTTTGGTGCCTGTCCTGGATCTTGCTCTGTAGACCAGGCTGACCTCTAACTCAGAGATCCGCCTTGCTCTGCCTCCCAAGTTCTGGGACTAAAGGCATGAGCCCCTGCTGCCCATCTGTATAGATACTTTTATAAAAGATTGTGAACCTTTTGTGTCTTTGAAAATATGTGCTTAGTGATTATATTCTAACTCAAGAGAACATTGTAGTTCCTAAGCCAATAGAATCATTAAAGTTTTCTCAGCCATATTTTCTTTGTTATTGTTTTTCTTTCTGTGAGTTTTTGCAACTGTCCAAAGGCATTCTTCCTGTGTATTTGTAGTCTTGACCCATTGTTATTGACTCAGAACTTAATCACATTCTTAATGTTTTGTAAGTAACTGGAGTTTCATACTATGCTTAACAGTTGATAAAGTTGACAATGCACTATAAATAAAAGGTCACCTTAATTCTTTTTTTGTTTTTTATGTTTTGAAGACAGGGTCTCACTGTGTGGTTCTGATTGTCCTGGAACTCACTATGTAGACCAGGCTGGCCTTGAACTCACAAATATCAGCCTTCCTCTGTCTCCCAAGTACCTGGGTTAAAGGTGTGCTCCACTATGCCTGACACCATCTTATTCTTTTATTTCTCAGGGCTTCATGTGAGAAAAGTAAATATCCTACTACTAAGGTATACTCTTAGACCTCACAGCATTTAAAAACATTTAGTATGTTTATTTAGTATGTGCCAGTATATGTTTATGCACATATGAAGGTCAGAACAATTTGAGGAAGTCATTTCTCTCATTTTATGAGTCCCAGGAATTAAAACTCAGGGAGTCAGCCTTGGTGATGGGCACCCTTACACAGTGCGCAATCTTATTTACCCTTCTTTCTTGGTAGCTTTTTCTTTCATTACAGATTATCTTTCCTTAAAAAAAAAAATTACTTGTCATTTCAAAAACAGGTAATTTCTCATGTAAAACTTTATATAATATTGAATATGCATGTTCAGCCAGGCATGTTGCCACATGCCTTTACTCCCAGCACTTGGGAAACATAGGCAGGTTGATCTCTGCCTTTCTGGTCCACCTGGTCCACATAGTGAGCTTCATCTCAGGACTACACAGAGACCCTGTCTCAAGACTTAAAAAGTCACTGTCTACATTATGTTTAATCTTAATGAGCATTTGACAGTCAGCTCTAACAACTTCTTGTTTTTCTTCCCTTTCTCTTGGCTGTATCTTTTACCTCTTAAAGATTCAGCCAACAAAGCTTACTTCATTGTTTTAGAAGAATATGTTGTTTATATGTCTTTTTAGATCATTAGATATTTCTGATCCTTATGTCCTCTGCCCTTTTTCTGTTTCCCTCATCATGATTTCCATCTCTCTGTTTAGGCGAAGGCATGCAATCCACAGTAGTGACTCTACTTCCTCTTCCTCTTCTGAAGATGAGCACTTCGAGAGGAGAAGAAAAAGGAACCGAAATAGAGCTATTAACAGGTGAGCTCTGACCCTGGTGTGGTGGCTCACACCTTTAATTTCAGCACTTTGGGGCTTAAGAGTTCTAGGGCCAGCCTGGGCTATGTGGTAAGCAAACAAAAAATTGGGGGGAGAAGAGGTGTGATAGATGAGTTTTAAAACTACCAAATACATTTTGAAAATAATTTTTCCTTACAATTATGCTTTTATCATTGGCGGGACACCTGCCTGCCCTGGTGTGCCTGTGGAGGCCAAAGGAGTTGACTTAGTTGGTTTCTCCTTCCACTTGTGTGGGTTCCAGAAATTAAACACAAGTTGTCAGGCTTGACATAACTCATAAGCCATGTTGCCAGTCCTCAGACACCTTTTTATGGGTGATGAGAAAGAACAATAAGTTAGGAATAAGTACAGTTTAGCTGATTAAAGGGTTGCACCAGAGATTAACACAAAGCAAACTTTTGCCTTACTAGAAATCTCTGTAGTTAAAACAAATGGTAGGCTAGAACATGCGACTATAGTTTTTTCTGGACCAGTCTATTAAGCTTTTTTATTTTTTTGCCCCAAAAGCACAAATTCACATTTACTTACATTCTTTTTATAAGTTTAAATATTAGTTTAAATCTGTGAGGGTACAGCACCACACAGAAGCTGTGTCCACTGGCCTTTGCAAGAAGGTTGCTTCAGTTTTGGCAGGAATCATGCCACTGTGTTTACATAAGCCCAAGTTACCTTACCCAAGATTTGACTCCAGGACTCGCTGTGTTTTTTGCTTTATACACATTAGCACATCTCTTGCCTAAGTAGAAATTCAGTTTCATCTCAGGCATAAACACCTTCAATTTTAAAAAGAGCCATGTGTTCTTTTTGGTTCTGGAGCCCTTGCTTACAGCCAACCAAAATGGTCTTGTACCACAGCCCTTTAGAAGTCATGTTCCTAGCATGCCTCTACAGACACCAAGATGGTAAAGGGGATTGTAATAGACTTTATTTAATGTTGGCTTGGTGAACATTGGCTTGAGGGAATGACTTTTTTTTTTTTCATTTTAAATGTATTTTTTTTAACTTATTGGAAAATTCTACATTGAAATTGAAATATTTGATTATTTTCAATTGTAGTTTAAGTCCACATGCTAGCCAATTCAAGATTGTTCTCATAGCTAGGTGGGTAGGAATGAATACAATATTGGACTCTAATAATAAAGTATTTTCAGAGCAGAAAATAATGTTTGAAACAGGAAGGTTGGGTTAGTTGGTTGATTGTTGGTTGTTTATTGTTCTTGAGACAAGGCCTGACATAGCTCAGACTGGTGTAGAACTTGCTCTGTGTAGTTTAGGATCTTGAACCCCTGGTTTTCCAAGTGCTGGGATTGCAGGCACCTACCACCAAGCCCTGTAGCAACCCCGTGATGGCTCACAAGTGGTCTGTTACTCCAGTTCCATGTGTTCATTAGAATCTGAAGGTTGACACTGGGTGTGTTGCCTAGTCACTCTCCACTTTGAGGCAGCGTCTCTCACTGAACTGGGGCTCAGTCGTGGGACTAGTCTGGCTAACTATCTAGCCCCAGGATTCCTTATCTCTACTTCTAGGACCCCAAGATTACATTTGTCCTGCTATTTCTACCCAGATTTTATGTATTTGGGAGATTGCTAGCTCTTGTCCTCCACATTGGCAGCAAGCACTTTACCCCACTGAGCCATTTCCCCTAACCCCAAACCTGTTTGTTAGTTAGTTAGTTAGTTAGTTAGTTAGTTAGTTAGTTTTCGAGACAGGGTTTCTCTGTGTAGCTTTTGGTGCCTGTCCTGGAACTCGCTCTGTAGCCCAGGCTGGCCTCGAACTCACAGAGATCCGCCTGGCTCTGCCTCCCGAGTGCTGGGACTAAAGATGTGGGCCACCAACGCCCGGCCAAACATTTTTTAATAAGAAAAATAATATTGTAATATAGAATTTAGGGAGGAGGGTGATTTGATGTGTGTCTTTATATATTTGTGTGTATGCACGCACACATGAGTTTTTTTTAAATAGGTGCCTTCCACTAAATTTTCGGAAAGATGAAATAAGAGGGATTTATAAAGACCGAATGAAAATTGGAGCAAACCTTGCTGATGTTGATCCAATGCAGCTAGATTCTTCAGTGAGTATTTTAAAGATTGCGCTTTACCTCAAGTGTAATTTCGTTCACTTTACTTTTGTTCTAAGTTAAAAGAAAAAAACTGATTTTTTTTTTTTTATCGGAAACTTAAATCTTTGTATACATTTTAAAAACAAAAATCTTTGGGGAGTTGGAGAGATGGCTCAGCCTTTAGAGCATTGTTGCTCTTGCAGAGGACCTGAATTTGATTCCCAGAATCCACATGGTGACTCATAGAAAATAAACATTAAAAAAAAAAAATCTTGGGAATACTATAAGTCTTAATCAGTTGATTGTGGGATAATGTTATGAAGATATAGGGCGGTGTTTTAATTTTAACTCAGACCTGTGTCCTGTTTCATTCCAGGTACGATTTGATAGTGTTGGTGGCCTCTCCAGTCATATTGCAGCACTAAAAGAGATGGTAGTCTTTCCCTTACTTTATCCAGAAGTCTTTGAAAAGTTTAAAATTCAACCCCCAAGGTAACCTAAATCTGTCTTTACTGTAGCCGTAATGTGTGCTGTGCTGCTGTTGCCTCTCTGGCTTCTTAGAGCTTTACATTTTTACTTAAATTATGTATGTGTAAGAGATGTGTGTGAGCGAGTGGGTGTGTGGGTGCGGATGCACGTGCAAGCGTGTGGAGGCCGGAGGCAGGTGTCAGGTGTCTGCTGTCATACTTGCCACCTTATTCTCTTGAGACTACCTCTCACTGAATCTGAAGCTAGGAGCTAGGCTGCCAGCCAGAAGCTCCAGCAGTCCTTGTACCCATCCCCCACAGCGCTGGAATTGCAGGTGTACACAGAACCACAACCAGCTTTTGCATGTGTTCTGCGGATTTGAACTAAGATGCTCAAGCTTATGTAGCCAGTGCTTTTACTTGCTAAGCCATTCCCCCTGTCCTCTTAAACTTTTTGCTGACTAACTCCTTTTAAAGTGCTAGTTGCTGGTTCCTTTATTAACATTATTCTCTATTTATGTGCATGTGTGAGTGTGTGCCACCTGTGTGGGGTGTCTGTGGAGGCTAGAAGTCATTCAGTCACGAGCTGGAGTTACAGACTGGTTGTGATCCACCAGGCTTGGATGCTGGGAACCAAACTCTGGTATTCTGGAAGAGCATCAAGTGCTCTTAATCACAAGCCTGGCAACCTAAGTTTGATCCCTAAAACCATTGTAAAGGTGGAAGGAGAGAACCAGCTCCATAGTTATCCTCTTCTCACACATGTAATTACTAGTAATTTTGTAAGCCAATACACACCAGTTTTCTGTATATTCCTCCTTGAAATACTATCCCCTCCACATAAAAATCAAGAGAGAATTATATGATTGTATTGTATAATTACATATGCAAGGTAATGTAATATACATATGTGAATGATCTAGTAGTGAAGGACAATGTTTCAAATAAAGGGATTTATTTAGTTTCTGTATTAATTATATTGTATTGGTATTAACTTCCAGAGTTTAAACCTATACTTTGTATAATGAAACTATTTCAGTGGTTTAATATTTTTAATTAACTAATTAAAGTGGTTATGAAATTGGTTCTTAATTTTTGTTTCAGTATCTACCCTTTAATACTAAAAATGTTGAACATGTTTTACAGAGGTTGTTTGTTTTATGGTCCACCTGGAACTGGAAAAACCTTGGTTGCTAGAGCACTTGCCAATGAGTGCAGTCAAGGGGATAAAAGAGTGGCCTTTTTCATGAGGAAAGGTGCTGATTGTCTGAGTAAATGGGTTGGAGAATCTGAAAGGCAGCTACGATTGCTATTTGATCAGGTATGATATTAAAATTTACCTATACAGATTTTAATCTGCAGATTCAAATGTATAAGGATAATTTAATTTTATTTTTTTTAAATGGATGAAGGTTTATTTGGGCTTACGGTTCTCAAGGGATAAGAGTCCATCATGGTGGGGAGGCACAGCAGCAGGTGGCAGGCAAGGTGGCAGAGACAGGAAGCTGGGAGTTCACATCTTGAAAATTCTCTCTTGGACTGATCCCACTCCTTGTATGCAGTACACAGCTCTGATTATTTTTTTTTTAAGTTTGGCATTTTATTGAGTAATATTTTTCTATTTAACACTGTCCTCTATTATATGTTTCCATGGTCAATAATGAAATTTTTCTCTGTGTCCAGTAACTATACTACTGGAATATTTTGGCTGTTTTCAGTTGAAAATGCAAATAAAATTATGTTAATATAATGGATGTATGTATGTATAGTTCTAAAAACAGTTTTTGGAATTTATATTTGTCTTATAAGTAATTATAAATGGCAAATTGTGGTAAGCAAGGTTGAATGAAAATAGATTGAAAAGGTATATATTCCAATTTATAAACTATATTCATAACAAATTTGAATGAAAATAGATTGAAATGCTTTGTATTAAATCTGTTTGAAGCTCTTTGTGATAACTCAGGACTGCTGAACCCTCTTTCAGGCTTATCAAATGCGCCCAGCAATTATTTTCTTTGATGAAATCGATGGTCTGGCTCCAGTACGATCTAGCAGGCAAGATCAGATTCACAGGTAAAACTTGATTGAGTTGTGTTGATGTTATACAAAGATAAGTATTAAATGGTGAAAGAAACCCAAATACATATATGTATGTTTTAGAAAGTGGACTTGTTCTGAGAATCAGGTTACTATCAGTAGTTTTAAGATCTTGGTTACAGAAGATTTAACTTATGATCCAAACATATATTCACAGGCCATTGATCAGAACAAGGCTGTGGTATAGAATGTGGCTGACATAACCAGTTATCTGTAGTTCTAGCTTGTCTATAACTGAGACCTAAGAATTAGTTTTTTCTTTCTCAAGTTTTATGCTCGATATTTAAATATATCTTAAATGTTGCCAACTAATTCTTTTTTTTTTTTTTTTTTTTTTTTTTTTTTTGGTTTTTCGAGACAGGGTTTCTCTGTGTAGCTTTGCACCTTTCCTGGAACTCACTTGGTAGCCCAGGCTGGCCTTGAACTCACAGAGATCCGCCTGGCTCTGCCTCCCGAGTGCTGGGATTAAAGGCGTGCGCCACCACCGCCCGGCAACCAACTAATTCTTCTAGAGTGATTCTACTGGTTTAAGATAAGAATACCAAACCTCATTTTAAAGATAAGGAAAAAAACTGAGCTGCACATGGTAGTGTACACCTTTAATCCCAGCACTCAAGAGGCACAGACAGGTGGATCTCTGATTTCGAGGCCAGCCTGGTCTGCAGAGTGAGTTCCAGGACAGCCAGGGCTACTGGGGTCTCGGTATTGGTTTACAAGAGAATATGAAAAATAAAAGACTAGTTGAAATGACCCCATCAGCAAGCAGTCAGCCCAATCCAGAACATAGGAAGCAAATTTTAGGTCACAAATGACTTTATTTTTCAACAAATAAATGGTGTGGAGGAGGAGAATGTACAGTGGGAACTATTATGTATGGATTTGAGGTACAGATGAGGTGTGTGGATCTTACAGATCTTATGTTGAACAAGTCAAGCATGAAATATTCTTTTAGGGGTTTGGGGTATAGCTCATCGATGTGGAGCTTGCCTAACATTCACAAGGTAAGAGGCTTGATTCTCACTATAGCGAAAGATGTGGGGGAACTGAAAAATATTGGGTATTAGATAATACAGGAGTATTGTTACTCACTTTGGGGTAAAGTGGAAGTTACTTTCATGAAGTACTTAAATGGAATGATGTGTCAGAGGCTGTACTTATCCTTTTAGGAGATACTACCACTGAGCTACACCAACAGCTTCCTATGCTTTTCAATAATCAATTCCTTGTTAGAACCAAGTCATTATCTGTATTGATGCTTTAAACTGTCTTGAATATCAAATTATCTGGATTTTGTTTTTCTTTGGGGGAGGGTTTGAGACCTGGTTTCTCTGTTTAACAGTCTAGGCTGTCCTAGAACTCGCTCTGTAGACCAGGCTGGCCTCAAACTCACAGAGACTGGCCTGCCTCTGCCTCCTGAGTGTTAGAATTAAAGGCATGTGCTACCACCACCCAAATGATTGATGATTATTTTAAATAATTTTCAAGTGTTTCATGTATATTGTGTGTATGTGTCTATGTACATGTGTGTATGTATAGTCTACTTGGTTTGCCAATGTACATGTGAGTATGTTTTATAATTTTTAGGTAATTTGTCCTCTATAAAAGTACTAATTTTTTTTCATGTTATAGTGTTTGATTTGGAACTTTCAAGTTTCCCTGTGATATATGCTGTATAAATTACATCTGGGGTCCATTTGTGGCTCTGAAGATTATTTATATTGTCAGTTTATTTCAGTCCCACCCCGACCCCCACACCCCCCACCCCCAACCCCCGGTCCTGGGGATTGAACACAGCCTTGCACATATTTGGTAAACACTGCACACCTGAACAGCGCACACACCATCCCTTGATTTCAGTGTATTTGTTTTTATTTTTAAAATTGGTGTATATGAGCACATGGGTGCTTGTGTGCACTCATGTTGAGTTATTCCTCTTTCACTTTCCATTTCACAGTTTTTGTATTTTGTTTTGAGTGTTTGCACGTGTGTGCTCAAGTAAGTGCATGTGTGTAGACAAGCTGTTTGGGGATGCATATGGAAGTTTGAAGTTAATGTTGCAAATCATCTTGAATGCTCTTTCACCTTATTTATTGAAGCAAGGTCATTTTAACCTAGACCTCACCAGTTTGGCTAGTTACTAACCAATTTGTGGAGATCTCATGTCTTAACCTTATGAGACAGAAATTACAGGCAAGTTTGCCACACTCAGCTTGGCAATTAAGTGTGTTCTGGGGATCTAAACTCCAACTTTGTTCTTGCAAAGCAAGCACTTTAACTACTGAGCCATCTCCTCACCCCACATTAGTTTTGAGACAGGTCCTCTCACTGAACCTGAAGCTCACTGCTTGGTTAGGCTGACTGGTGAGCCAGTGAACTTTGGTGATTTACTTGTCTTTTGCTTCACCATGCTGAGGTAGTAAACATACTCAGTGGTACCTGGCTTTTATATGGGTGCTGGAGAATTGGAACTCAGATCCTCTTTCTCAGCAAGGGTTCTTAACCCCTTGAGCCATCTCTCCAGTTTCCCTGTTGTGGTACTTTCTCCCCAGGGTACTCCTGAGGAGTGAGGGATAAGAGATTTAGATAGAAGGATAGAGGGGAGAGAAACAGATAGAAACACAGAAGAGCCTCAGGAGGGCCTGGATCCTTATCCACTGGTCCCTTCTGTCTCTTCTAATGGCCTTTTTTTTTTTTTTTAAATTAAGGAACGCCAAGGGGCAGGGCAAAAGACCTCTCCTTGCTAGATCAAAGCATACCACACATCCAAGTGCAGACCCCTTCCGAATACCTGGTAACCCACACATGGTCAAGCAGTCCTCTAGTGCAGCTCTGCTGGGTAAAGCAAGCTCAGATCTCACTAGGAAACCTTTGTGGACCTCCACACCCTGTGTTTTGATTCTTTTTCCATTGAAAAATAGCTAGGTTCTATAAGAAAATTCATTTGCACGTTTATACATTAAACCTTTTCAAAAAAATATTACTGAGTGATGATAGACTCTTTGTTCATAGTACTACTAATTTATTTTCTTATTTTTATGTTTAGTTCTATTGTTTCAACACTGTTAGCTCTTATGGATGGTTTGGACAGCAGAGGAGAAATTGTGGTCATTGGTGCTACGAACAGACTAGATTCCATAGACCCTGCTTTACGAAGGCCTGGTCGATTTGACAGAGAATTCCTTTTCAGTCTACCTGATAAAGATGTAAGGAAATTTTAAATACTTTTTATTTTTAACAGTTTTGTACAATTACATCCCTTTATATGGCAGGGGTAGGGGGATAGGCAGGGAGTGTTTGTGCCACAGTGCAGGTGTAGAGGTCAGAAAACAACTTAGAGTCAGTTTTCTCCCTGTGCTTTGTGGGTCTGGTGGGTAGAACTCAGCTCATCAAGTTTGATTACAAGTGCCTTGATCCACTGAGCTGTTTTCCACTCCCAATAACAAGTTCTGATAGAATAAGAAGTTGAAGACTTTAGTTTTTGTATCACGATTGTTCAAAATAAGTCAATAGAGGTAATCTATTTAAGCATGTCTCCCTCCCCAACTGCTCTTAAAATTGTTATAAATAATTTTATAATATAATAAAATTGATATTGTATATCCTTGATGTTGTCAGTTAAACTTCAGTAGCTTAATGAGTCCCTAGCCAGCCTGTTAGCTTTGTCTTCTTCCTGAACACCATTGTACTGCAGTTAGGCTAAAGGCACTTAATGTAATGCTTTTGAGAAGTATGTAATAAAATATGAATAGAGCTGGCTGGAGGGATGGCTCAAGGTTAAGAGTGCTTACTTACATCTTTGTCAGAGGACCCAAGTTAGGTCCCCAGCACCCACATCAGGTAGCTCGGGACCACCTGTAACTCCAGCTGGGGAATCCAACACCCTCTTCTTGAATCCAAAAGCAGCTATACTCAGGTGCACATACCTACTCACAGATATAATTAAATTAAAAAATATGTATTAACAATGAAACTGAGTAGAGCTGTCAGTACTCTTAATTCTTAATGTACTCCAGGATGAACATACTTCTTAATTTTTAAATTTACTTAAAGTGATGAATATAACTTGGGCACATTAAATGGAAATCTGCTTAATTTTGTTAAATGCCTACAGGTGCATCTTTCTCCTCGTTTTCATGGCCTCATACTTCTATTTATATTAAGTTTTGGTTACTTTGAAATTTTAAATAATTAAAAGTAATTTAAATTGAAGCATTTCTTATTGGAGTAACTTGATTATAGATGTAAAAAATTAAAATTGAAGGTTTTATTCCACCACCACCACTCCCCCCACAGGCTCGAAAAGAGATTCTGAAGATTCATACAAGAGATTGGAATCCAAAACCACTGGACATATTCTTAGAAGAACTAGCAGAAAACTGTGTTGGTAAATATTGTTTTGAACACAGGTGAAAAATGCTGTGTTCATTTCAAAGATGAAGCAAGTTGGGTCTTGCCTTAAAGTTTAGATTTAAAAGGCTGGTGAGATGGCCTAGTGGATAAAGTTGCTTGCAGCTCAAGCCTGGTGACCTGGGTTCAGTCCCTGGAGCACACCTGAAGATGGGAGAGAATAACTTGGCTCCACAAAGTTATCCTCTGACCTCTACATATCCATATTCACACGCAACAAAGCAACAGGTTTAGCTAGATGCTGGTTCACACACATGCAGTGATAGCAGTGGGAGATGAAGGTATACTGCAAGTTTATGGTCATCCTTGACTGCAAGGAAGGAAGGAAGCTGATCTGTAGAGAGCATGGTTCATTTGTTTTTATCTCCTTTGTGGCATGTGTTAACCTCCAAGATCCTAGACATTAAAGTACAGATAGTTGTCCAAGTGTAGCAACATAGCCCTGTATCCCTAGCACTTGGGAGACTGAGGCAAGGTTGGCTTGAGTTTAAGGCCATCTTAAGTATAGTGAGTGTCAGGTCAGCTATGTGTATGTAATGGTACTTTGTCTCAAAAAATTAAAATATAAAGATGAGAAAATTGAGGGCTAGAGAAATAGCTCAGTTGGTACAAGTACATACTGCTCTTTCAGAGGTCTCTAGTTTTATTTCCAGAACCTTAGTCAGGTGGCTCACTCTATAGCTCCAGCTCCAAGGAATATAACACCCCTTTCTGGCCTCCATGGGCATCTGCACTCATATAAATGCACACACCTTCCACATAATTAAATAGATATATTAAAATAAATCTTTTTAAAAATGAACCAATTGATCATTGAAGGAATTTGAAAGCAAATTAGACATGAAAATAGTGACAGCCCTGTGAATTAGACAGTATTGTTATTTGACAGGTGAAGAATCCCCTGCAGAGCATAAGTGAGTCTTGAAAGATCACACAGTAAATGACAAACTAGAATCTGAGCTTCCTCTGATTTTGGCCAGATGTGGTGGCACACATCTTTAATCCCATCATTCCCGATGCAAAGGCAGGTAGATCTCTGTGAGTTTGAGGCCAGCTTGGTCCTACATGGAGAGTTCAGACCAACCAGAACTACAGTGAGATCCTGTCTCAAAACAAACAAAGAAAAACAACAGAATTCTTGCTTTTAACCTTTATCCCATACTTAGTGCTTGCATGTTTCATTCACAAGTTACTAATATGGTGAAGCCATTTAAGTTCACTTTATAGAAATTTTAGTTCCTTGTAAATATTTTACTAATATAAGACTTAATTTTTAAATTTTTCTTGAGAGTTTTGCTTTTTTTCCCCCTGCTTGGTTGATTGGGATAGGATACTGTGGTGCAGATATTAAGTCAATATGTGCCGAAGCTGCTTTATGTGCCCTGCGTCGACGGTACCCACAGATCTATACCACCAGTGAGAAGCTACAGTTGGACCTCTCTTCAATTAATATCTCAGCTAAGGATTTTGAGACTGCTATGCAGAAGATAATACCAGCTTCCCAGAGAGCTGTGACATCACCTGGACAGGCACTGTCTGCCATTGTGAAACCACTGCTGCAAAATACTGTTCATATGATCTTAGAAGCCTTACAGAAAGTATTTCCACATGTAGAAGTTGGAACCAGCAAACCTTTAAATTCAGGTATAAAACTTGATTGACCATTGAAAGAAAGAAAGTATGACAAAGAAATATTACTAATGGACATTATTATTATTATTATTATTATTATTATTATTATTATTTTGTAGATGTTTCTTGCCCTTTGCTAGAAAGTGATTTGGCATACAGTGATGATGATATACCATCGGTGTATGAAAATGGACTTTCTCAAAAACCCTTTAATCAGGCAAAAGAAAATTTAAATTTTCTTCATTTAAATAGGTATGTTCTCTCTGCAAATGAATGTTTTGGTATGTAAATTTCATAAAAATAAGTGAAATTTGTTTGACAAGGTAAAAAATGCTAGCCAATCAGCTTTTTATTTAAGTTAAAATCAGAGCTAGCAAGAGGGTTCAGTTGGTTAAGTGCTTGCATTTTGAACATGAAAACCTACTGTAGAGAATGGTGGTGTGTCCTTGTAATTCCAGTACTGGGGAGCCAGGATCCCTGGGACTCACTAGCCACCTAGGTTAACCTAATTGCTGAACTCCAAACCAGTAAGAGAGAGACTCAGTCTCACTGGAGGTAGTTAGTGTTCCTGAGGATGGCACCTGAGGGTGTCCTCTAGCCTGCACCACGCATGTGCACACATTAAAGAATATCAAAATTTGATAGATGATGAAGAGATGGCTAAGCAGTTAAGAGCACTGGCTGCCCTTCCAGAGGACCTAGGTTCAATTCCCAGCACTCACATAGCAGCTCATAACCATCTGTAATTCCAGTTCCAGGGGACACAACATCTTCTGGCCTCCACTGTATCCAAGTGGTGCAAACATGCATTCAGTACTCATGCACATAAATTTTTTTAAATAACAAATTTTGACTAGGTGTGTTGGCATACACCTTTAATCCCACGCTTGGGAGACAGGGTTAGATGGATTTCTTAATAGTTTGAGTCCAGCTTCATCTGTATTATCGAGTTCTAAGACAGCTAGAGCTATATAGTGAAACCCTGTCTTAAAAAAGAAGAAAATTCAAAATGTGTTGTAGCTGTCATGATGTAAAAGTATTCTTAAATTTGGCACAGTCATTGTGAGAAACCCAGCCATGTTATAATCAGCTAGCCAAATGAGCAAGACTTCTGAAGACTTGTAATTTAAGGGAAACATTTACATTTTTCCCCAAAATACAGCTTATTAATTTTTTTCAGAAATGCCTGTTACCAACCTATGTCTTTTCGACCAAGATTATTAATAGTGGGAGAACCAGGATTTGGACAGAGTTCTCACTTGGCACCAGCTGTCATCCATGCTTTGGAAAAATTTACTGTATATACATTAGACATTCCTGTTCTTTTTGGCATCAGTACTACATCTCCTGAAGAGACATGTTCCCAGGTAAGTTGTTTTCCAGCCAACAAGTTATAAAGCAGTCATTCAGAGATAAAGTTCAGAGTTGACTCTGGTTTTGAACTTCAACTTAAAAAAAAAAAAAAAAACTGACTTAAAGCTTACAAAATAGAGCTGTATAATTGGTTAGTTATTAAATAGTATATATTTTATTTCTCACATCCTTGGGTGAGTTATTAGATTTCTCTACTTCATTTTTTCCTGTTTGCAAGGTGTGATATAATTTGGCTGTTGTGAGAATTGAAGTTTTTTTTTTGTTTTGTTTTGTTTTGTTTTGTTTTTTTGGTTTTTCGAGACAGGGTTTCTCTGTGTAGCTTTGCGCCTTTCCTGGAGCTCACTTGGTAGTCCAGGCTGGCCTCGAACTCACAGAGATCCGCCTGGCTCTGCCTCCCGAGTGCTGGGATTAAAGGCGTGCGCCACCACCGCCCGATGAGAATTGAAGTTCTTACGACAATGACTGTTCCTTAGTCAGTCCACAAATATTCTATTTGTTTATCAAGTGTTTCTGTTGTTGATATGTTTGATTTAATTGGTGAATTTAAAACTATTTTATATTTGTATACTTGTTTAACCTTGGTTATACAGCAGAATAGTCTTGTAGTTTTCTTGGCCTGTTTCCTAGGTGCTTGAATAAATTGTTTTTCCCTAAATGACCTCTTATTAAACATTTTTAAAGAGTTGTGAGAGTTTTTTCGAAAGAAGCATTCGAAAAATTTGAAGGTTTTATGTGAAAATTCTGGGAAGTTGTTTGGGTACTAGTATTACTAATATGCTGACTTTAAAACCAAGTATTTTTTGTTTTATTAGACGATTCGTGAAGCTAAGAGAACAGCACCCAGCATAGTCTATGTCCCACATATCCACTTGTGGTGGGAAATAGTTGGACCAACACTCAAAGCCACATTTATGACATTATTACAGAATATACCTTCATTTGCTCCAGTTTTACTACTTGCCACTTCTGACAAACCATATTCTGCTTTGCCTGAAGAGGTAATTTATGGGGGGGATTTGCTATTCTTTAAGTTTTCTTATGCCAAAATAAAAACACTGTAAAATTTCTAGTGCTACTGAAGTAAATGAAACATAAGAAATAGTCTTATCAGACACACCATTGTTAGCTGTTTGTGTTGTGTGCTCACTGTTAAGAATGAACATGTCTGGTAAGGAGATACATATTTTTTCTGTTACAGAAATAGTGTTATATGACAAACTGTTTTGCTATATTTACATTCCAACGTGCTTTTTCTTTTCTTTTCTTTTTAAGATTTATTTATTTATTATGTATACAGTGTTCTGTTTGCAATTATTCCTGCAAACCAGAAGCGGGCAACAGATCTCATTACAGATGGTTGTGACCCACCATGTGGTTGCTGGGAATTGAACTTAGGACCTCTGGAAGAGCAGCCAGTGTTCTTAACCACTGAGCCATTTCTCCAGCACCCCCCTACCCCCGCCCCCCCGTGTCTTTTTTTTTTTTTTTAAGATTTATTTATTATGTATACAATATGCCTGTTTGCCAGAAGAGGGCACCAGATCTCATTATAGATGGTTGTGAGCCACCATGTGGTTGCTGAGAATTGAACTTAGGACCTCTGGAAGAGCAGCCAGTGCTCTTAACCTCTGAGTCATCTCTCCAGCCCCTCTGTGTCTTCTTTTTTTGTTATTGTTTTTCAAGATGGTTATTTTGTATAACCCTGGCTGGCTTGGAACTCACAGAGATCCACATGCCTCTGCCTTCCAAGTGTTGAGATTAAAGGCATGTGCCACCACCACTGGCCTTCAATGTGTCTTCTGAATTAATCAGTATTTAACTAATCTTCCTTTATGAGTTGCATGTTCTTGTTTGTTATCTTGTAATGAGTTATAAGTTCAATCCCTGGTGATAGGTTAACTATTTTGGTTGGTTTTTTTTTTTTTTTTTCTGTTTCTCTCTCTCTCTCTCTCTCTCTCTCTCTCTTTTTTTTTTTTTTTGGAGACAGTGTCTCCCTTTGTAGTTCTGGCTGTCTTAGAACTGTAGACCAGGCTGGTTTTGAACTCAGAAATCTGCCTGTTTCTGTCTCTTGGTGAGAAGCATTGAAGTTAATGAAATTACACTTTTGGCAACAAGTATGAATTTGGGGTTTGTTTTTGTTGTTGTTGTTTTGTTTTTTTTCCCTTGGGGGGAGGGAGTGCCAGTCATCAAAGAGTGCCTAGTACATGCTAACCACATACTCTACCACTGAGCTATAGTTCTAGCAAAAATTTTTTTGGGTTTTTTTTAACTATTTCTTATTCTTTGAAAGTTTCATGCATTTATGCAATGTATATTGATGATATCCACCTATTATTACCTGCCACCTACCTCATCTACTTCTCAATTTCATGACTTGACCCTCTAAGCCTAATTATTGATGTTCATGTATACGTGGATGTGTGACCATCCACTAAGGCATGAGCAGCCTTCCACTGGCCTTCTCAAAAGAAGATGACCCTCAACAGCCATCCAGTGCTAATAGTTTATCCAATAGGGAGAGCCTCAGAGGTACCTCCCTCATTCTTGCTCGATGAGCAGGTGACCACATCTATTTGAGTTGTTGTGTGCAACTGCTATATCATGCCCCAAAATAGCATTTCATAGTTCTCCCCATATGCAGGCTCTTTGCACTTCCTCTTCTTTCCGGTTCCCTGAGCATTGAATGATGACCCATCTGTAGCTGAATACTCAGTTGCTTACAGTCAGCACTTGGACTAGGTATGAATCTGTGCATTAAGATCTACCCACCGTATAAAGCTTCTCTGACTGAAGTTGAGAGCTGTATAAATCTATAGGTATAGACATGAATGTTTAGAATGCAGTTTGACAACATAGCTGTTTAGCAAAACAATAGTAAGTTCCCCACTAAGGCCTATGATCTTTTCAATTCTAGGCTTTTGATCAGGTTTACAATACCAGACACTAAATCTCTTCTGTAGAGCAGATCTTCTATCCACTCAGATATTACTGGGTTAACCCCATAACCATCATGTCACTATTGTGTCAGTGGGTACATCTTGCTATCAGGTCAGTGTTGTAGTTGGTCCAGTGCTGGATAAGAAGACTATTTATGGTTTTCTCCCTTAGCTGCCTGTATAGCACCTTCTGGCACTATGTAAGATAGCCAGTAAGTAGAGTTTCCTAAGAGTGTTCAGGTTGTTGTCTTTTGACATTGATGTCTTATGTTTACTTAATTGAGTGATGTCTTCAGCAGTAGAGTCTTATCATCTAGTTATGGTACACAAACCAAACCAAGAGCAATGGCCACGGTTTGTGGGGTTTTGTTTGTTTTTGTTCCTTTGAGGCCTCCCTGACCAATAAATAATTTGTAGGGAGATATTGTGTGTCTGGCACTGAGATTTTCATTTTACTGCTTTATCTTCTGGGAGCAGTATTATTGTTCATTCATAGAGGGTACTTCTGTTCAAACTCCCATTTTTGTGTCGTAAATTCAGTGAAATATATTTCAGTACATTTTGTAAGGGTGTGGCACAGAATGAGGAACTGTTTTTTGTTTTTTTCTGTTTTTTGTTTTTTTTTCAAGGCAAGGTTTCTCTGTGTAGCCCTGGCTGTTCTGGTACTTGCTCTGTAGATCAGGCTGACCTGGAACTTAAGAGACCACCTGTCTTCTGGGTGCTGGAATTGAAGGCATGTGATGCCACCACCTGGCAAAATTGTTTATTTGTAAATGAATAATTTGTATGGGTATAAATAAATCATTCAGCTTTGAACTTTCTTGTTCATTGATTCATATGATTAGACCATAATGTGTATAAGAATAGTGTTTCATTTTTTACCCTTGATGGTGTAAGTGCTGGGCTTATCTGTGATAGAGCACTTGAATACAACATACCCAAGTCCCTGGCTTCAATCCCTATGACCTAAAAAAGAAAAGTGCTCACAAGTAGGATAGCTATGTCATAGATGAACACTATTGGATTCTCATAACTCATCATGGACTGCAAATAATGTCATCAGTGAAATAGAAAATTTTATGAATCCCCACATGACACTGCAGTGGGATTAGGCTGATAAAGGTAATAATTAAATTTGTACGTGAATTTGAAAGATGGAAATGATGTGCTCTGAATTAGTGCCAAGAAGAACTGGAAGGAACTCTTGGACAATTCTAGAACCATTGGCTTTCTTACTAGGCAGCCCTAGCTGGGCTGGAATTCCTATGTAGACCAAGCTGTCCTATTCACAGAGTACTAGGATCAAAGACACATACCACCACACCTAGTGACATTTCTATTGTCTACAAATATTGGCTTTTGTGAATAATGCCATCAGTTATTGGTGTATAGATATCTTTACATTGTCCCTTTCATTTCTTTTGAATGTATACCTAGAAGTGGAATTGTTTGATCACATAGTAATTTTTTTGTAAAACCATGTTGTTTCCCACAATTGTTGAACCATTTTTCATTCCTCCACTTTTCAGCAATAGTTGTTTTTGAGTCAGTATTCTTTTAGAACATTGATTCCCTTTTCATGTCTTAACATCTTACTTTAGGTTGTGAGAGTTAATTGAGTAACCTCAGTAAGCCATTTATATAAATTATAACAACAGTTACTATATTCTAGTTGGATTCTTGAATTCTAAAGATGATCTGATGTTTAGTTACCAATCTAGCACACGTATATCCGTACTTAATTCTGTATGTATGGGTGTCCTGCCTGCTTGCATGTTTGTGTGCCACATGTGTGCAGTGCCTAAAGAGGCCAGGAGAGGGCATTGGGTCCCTTGGAACTGGAGGTACAGATGGTTGTGAGCTGCCATGGTGATGCTGGGAATCAGACCTGGGTCCTCAGAAAGAGCTGCAATTGCTCTTAACTACTGAGCCATCTCTCGGGCCTCTGTCTCCTTTAAAAGACTTATATTTCATTTTTTTATTAGAAATATGTGTTTAACATACTGTTGGATTAAGTGTAGTAATGTACATTGTGTGTTTGCATATATGTATATTATGTATGTGTTACTTTTTTTTAAGGTACAAGAGTTGTTTACCCATGATTATGGAGAAATTTTTAATGTCCAGTTGCCAGATAAAGAAGAACGGACCAAATTTTTTGAAGACTTAATTTTAAAACAAGCTGCAAAGCCTCCTGTGTCAAAAAAGAAAGCAGGTTAGTTATCTTAGCTAATAGACAATAATTTTTAAGAAAATGGAACTAAATAATAGCTAATATAATTGACATCTACCTGATAGCACAAACTCAAACCCTCAGTTATGAGGGTGACATGTTTACTATTTCTTCCTGGTAAAATGGACTAAAACTTAAGGCACATAAGATGTTTCATAGAATAGCCCCAACCTGCCCTTCCAGGCTCATTTTGGGAACTATGTTTTCTCTCTTAAAGATTTATTTTTAATTGTCTGGAGGTATACACACATGAGAGCTGGTGCCAGTGAAGGCCAAAATAGGGTGGTTGAATCCCTTGGAGCTGGAGTTTTAAGCAGTTTGAGCTGCCTGATTTGAGTTCTAGGAACTGAGTGCAGATCCCCTGTGAGATCAGGATGTGGTCTTAACCACTGAGCCACCTCTCCACCTCTAGTACTGTGTTCTTCCCTGTACTACCACCACCTCTCTGTTAAAACAAAACAAAAACTATCCTTAAAATACACACAGCATCACAGTTTCACTTCTGGTTCTTGTAAAGCTTCTATCTTTATCCCTCATTGCTGCTTAAAGAGCTACTTAACTTGGGACTAGAGTTACGGATATCAGTGCTGACAGTGAACCCAGGTCCTCTGCAGGATCGACAGATGCTCTTAACTGCTGAGCTCTTAAGAAAGGGCTCCCCTCATTTCTCCTCTTCCTCCTCCTCTTTTCTTTTTTGGTTTCTCAAGACAGCCTTTATCTGTGTGGCCTTGACTGTCCTAGAACTCATTCTGTAGACCAGGTTGGCCTCAAACTCATGGAGATCTGCCTGCCTCTGCTCCTGAATGTTAGGATTAAAGCATGGGCTACCACTGCCCGGCTTAATTTATTTTTTATTTGTTTATTGTGTGTGTGCATGCATAGGTCACTCCTGGAACTCAGGTCATGGGGCTACCTCCAGTCCCCTTTCTTATTTCTTTTAATCCTGTGTATTCATTGTCTTACTTCCTTAAAAGAAATTAAAATTTGATATATTTGGAGCATCACATATTTTTTCATTAGTCCATAAACTAAAGACTTTGTAGTTACAATATTCTTGTTTTAGGAATAATTTATTTTCAAGTTTGCAAATTTTTCTGGAGTGCGTGTAGGGATAGAGATTGTGGCAGTATTTTTCTAAATGTTTGGTTTCCTATCAGTTGTAAGGAAAATAACCCTCAGGCCTTGTTCTGTTTGCATTGAGTCACTTGTTTCCCCCCATTTTTGGGAGGCTGTTAACTAAACTCTTCCATCCTTGTGAAGTTCTGCAGGCCTTGGAGGTGCTCCCAGTGGCACCACCACCCGAACCAAGACCGCTGACAGCAGAAGAAGTTAAACAGCTGGAGGAACAAGAAGAAGACACGTTTAGAGAACTCAGGATTTTCTTAAGAAATGTCACACATAGGCTTGCTATTGATAAGCGATTCCGAGTCTTTACCAAGCCTGTTGACCCTGATGAGGTACTAGTTTCCTCTTTGGATGAAATATGTTTAAGCCGTAATGATAGAAAAGCAGAAAGTTTGAATAGTTCATGTAGGTGTCCTGCTGTCCTGAACTTGTTTTCTCTATATGGACATATGAACTAATGTCCTGAGTATATATAGACTTTAAGAACTGTCTAATATATTTCCTTTGTTGCAGAGAATTAACAGTTAGCTTTTATATGCAGCTAGACAAAAGGAATTTGAGAATGTTTTAATTCCACATGGTATTACCATTATTTATAGAATGAAAATTTAGCTTAGAGTCAGGCTTTTTGGTTTTTGAAACAGGGACTTACTTTGTAGTCCAAGCTGGCCTGGAATTTGCCGTGTAGTCTAGGCTACTGTGGAACTCAACATCCTCCTGTTTTAGTGTCCTGAGTGCTGGAATTACAGGCTTGTGTCACAATAGTTTGCAGAGTTCTTTCTAAGTCAACATTGAAGGATGGGTGACAGTTGCATAAGGAAAGAAATGGTGGATATTAGTGGAGAATATAACTGACCAAGAATAGGAGTAAATATAATGCAGAAATAGGTTAAAATAGAATGAAAGTATTCATATAAATATGGTACCCTTATTTATACTATTTCCTCTGTACTAAGTGATTTGGTCATTTGCTTGAATTTTAGGTGCCTGATTATGTCACTGTAATAAAGCAACCAATGGACCTTTCATCTGTAATCAGTAAAATTGATTTACATAAGTATCTGACTGTGAAAGACTATTTGAGGGATATTGATCTAATCTGTAGTAATGCTTTAGAATACAATCCAGATAGAGATCCTGGAGGTGAGCATTAGTGAATTCCTTTTCAGGGGGTGGTGTGGGGGCTACTAACATTTAATGAGAGTTGATGGTTGATTGGTTGGTTGGTTGGTTGGTTTTTAAAGTCAGGTGTTATATTAATATTTTACATTTTAAAAATACCATGTAATTCTCACAGTAGCCTTATCCCATTCTACAACTGAGAAAGGTATGGTTTAGGAAGATTAAAGCTTTGCTTGCAGGCTGGAGAGATGGCTCAGCCGTTAAAGGCTAGGCTCACAACCAAAAATATAAGAGTTCGGTTCCCAGCACCCACAGCTGTCTCTGCAGCCACCAAAAAAAAAAAACTTTGCTTGGGGTCACAGTGCCAGGAAAGGATAATGGTAGAATTTGAATGCCTGTTTTTTTTTTTTTTCCACTGAAGTCCCCAAATATTAACCACATAATATATCCTTTAATGTAATGGTTCTTAGCCTTTAATACAGTTCCTCATGTTGTGAACCCTAACCATAAAATTATTTCATGGCTGCTTCATAACTGTAATTTTGCTATTGTTATGAGTTGTAATGTAAATATTTGATATGCAGGATATCTGATATGCAACCCCCTGTGGGTTGGAGGGGGGGAGGTTGTGACCCACCAGATTGAGAACCACTACTCTAATGAGACAAAATAGCTTGTTTATGCTTTCTGAAAGTGGAAAGATAAACACTAATAGAATGGATTTCAAAGTATTCCTTTTTAAGATTTAAAAGCTTTTTTTTTTTTTTTTTTTTTTTTTAGTTTTCTTTTAATGATTTATTTACCCTTATTTTATGTGCATTGGTGTTTTGCCTACATGTATATCTGTATGAGGGTGTCTAATCCCCTGGAACTGGAGTTACAGACAGTTGTGAACTGCCATGTAGGTTCTGGGAATTGAACCTGGGTCCTTTAGAAGAGCAGTCAGTGCTCTTAACTGAGCCATCTCTCAAGCCTCTCAAAATGTTCTTTTAGTTAAAACATACCTTTTTTGCTGTTTTGGGATAGCCCTGACTGGCCTCAAAGTTAGGGTAATCCTGTCTCTGCCTCTCAAGTTCTGGGATAACAGGCATGTGCTATTATGCTTGGATACATTTATATTACATAAATAATAGAGTATAATGCTTGCCTAATAGTAATAGTAATATTAAAAGTGTGTGTCCAAAGATGTGTGTGTGTGTGTGTGTGTGTGTGTGTGTATACGTACATAAGTCCCTATATAGAGAGAGTTAATTGGACTATCATTAGACCTCTAAAAGGTGATACTTACAAATTAGAATGCTTTATGTAGGTAACTATAAAAAGTTTCTTTTGTTCTTTTTGGGGGTAGTTTGTTACAGGGTCTAACAGTGTAGCCCTTGTTGGCCTAAAACTCAGAGATCTGCCTACCTCTGCTTTCCCAGGGTTGGGATTAAAGAATGCTAGTCCCATGTTAATATTAATATGGTGTAGCTCAGGTTAACTTGACCTGGCTGCAGTTAAGAGTGACCTGCTTCACCTTTTCAGTCTCCTATGCTGGCATTAAAAGTATATTTGAAGAGTTCCTTAAAATAATTGAAAGCACACTGAACTATATATCCCTCTCCCTTTTTCTGATATATTATGGGGGAATCTTTTTTTTTTTTTTCCGGTTTGGTTTAGTTTGGTTTTGGTTTTTTGAGACAGGGTTTCTTCGTAGCTTTGGAGCCTTTCCTGGAACTCACTCTATAGCCCAGGCTGGCCTCGAACTCACAGAAATCCACCTGCCTCTGCCTCCTGAGTGCTGGGATTAGGGGTGTGGAATCTTAATAGAGCACAGCAATAAAATGTTTTGGGTGTTGTCTGCTATATTGAATCAGATATCCAAATCTTTAAGTTATCACCCAAACCAGAATATAAAAGTTCTAGTATTCGTTGTATGAAGTTAAGGAATTGTAATGATTACTATCTTTACCCAAAGTATTAAGTCTACTTTTGGAAAAATACTAAGAATTATATTTCCTAATTTCTCAGATCGTCTTATTAGGCATAGAGCCTGTGCTTTAAGAGACACTGCCTATGCAATAATTAAAGAAGAGCTTGATGAAGACTTTGAGCAGCTTTGTGAAGAAATTCAGGAATCTAGGAAGAAAAGAGGTAGGGAAATGCTTGAGCATCTGAAGATGATGCTTTGGATAAATCCTTTCATTCTTTGCATGATTTTGAGTTCTGGACATAATTTCCAAATCCTGTCTAAGGTTGTAGCTCCTCCAAATATGCACCATCTTATTACCACGTCATGCCAAAGCAAAACTCTACTCCTGCTGGTGAGAAAAGGTCGGATCAAGAGCAGAATGAAAAGCTAAAGGCACCTTGTACTCCTGTGGCTTGCAGCACTCCTGGTAAGGACTCTTGAGTAATCTTCATTTGTGAAGTTCTTCCATCCACTCCCCGTGTCCTTTGTCTTGCACTTTGCTTTATTAATGCAGTAAATTACATCTATTTCGCTGATATCAAGCAACTAAACTGTAAAATAACCAGATCCTTCTCTTTTCCATATACATTTTGGCAAATACAGAGAGTTGCTCAGCTACAAAGCCTTGGCGTTGTGCTGAAGTTCTGCTCTTACCACCCAAACACTCAGCTATCTTCCGAGGCCTATTAAGTCTGTTTCTGTAGTAGTCTTTCAGGTTTACCCTGTATTCTCCCATTGTAACTTCTGCTGAGTTTCTTCCCAAGACAAATGAAGCATGGTTTTACTGTGTCACCTTAGACAGAATAGTGAAATTCTTTGTACAGAAGTGAAATTCCAATGAATTAGTATGCATAACATGCTTACGAATGTGGACGGTATGTCTTAGCAGTGTGAGTGTAGGTTATTTTAAGTGTTGCCTCTCAGGTATTCAGTTTATATCACATATTGCTGCTCAGCTGTTATGTTGTTGGTTTGGTTTTGGTTTTAGGATTTCTCTGTGTGTCCCTGGCTGGTCTTGAACTCACACTGCCTCTCCTGGGATTAAAGGCATGTGCCCCTGCCACCAGGCCACTTCTCTATCTTGTCACGGTACTTTACTTTGTCTGTATTCCAACCATATGAAAGTACTGTGGTTCTTGATTTTTTTTTCTCTTTTTAAACTCTTCCTTAAAATTTAGAAAATTGTTAGATGTTCTTTATCTTTTTTTCTTTTGTTACATTCCTTAAAGCTCAGTTGAAGAGGAAAGTTCGTAATAAGTCAAAGTGGCATGTAGGTAACAGAATAAAGCGAAGGAAACTTTCACAAGCAAAAGACAATAGCCAAACTGCTATGAATAATCAAATCAGTGATACAGAGGAAAGTCAACATACAAGTGCAGAACCCACTGAGCTTGGAAATATAGGAGAGTCTTCCATGGAAGAAAAGGAGAAGCAACATGCCTCTGAAAGCAACGTGGACTTGAAACATAACTCAAGTACCTCTAATACTGAGAATGAACATGAAGAATCTAATCACACTACAGAGTGTACAGAATTGAGAAAAGAAAGAGTTGGTTGCAATGGAGATGATTCTAGCTTTCAGGTTGTAGACATTGCTGATGAAAATGAATCAAAAGGTAAGTCTCACTTAAAACTCAATTCCTAAACAAGCCATACATACCAATTCATTGTTTTTTGATGTCTTTCAAAAGGACAAATGTTACCTAAGTAGAAAAATAGCATTAACTTACTTACCCTTTCAGCTAGTAAACCAAAACACCCATGTATACATATAATACAAATAAAATCTCAAAAAATTTCATGAAATTGAGTGCAACCACAGTGTTAGAGCAAACTACTGCACAAGAGAAGAGAAGCCGTGCATAAAGGGAGGGGATGAGGAAAGAGGGAACCAAAGATGCATACACTGTTTCTTCCCAGCATTATGCTACAAAAGGAATACTAAATGAGTCAACTCGGTGCTCAAGGTCCTAAAAAAAAATTGCTCAAATAAGAGATTATACCACCAGTGCCCAGCTTAATATTAACTTCTTTAGTAATCAGTATCCTGTTAATTGTTGAGAGAGAGTGATGCCATCCAACGCGTTTCAAGGTACTTGTTGCAGAATGCCCTGAATATTCAATTTGAAGAATACTTCTTATATTGTTTTGGTTCTGGCGGGATTTATTTGTTTGCTTTAAGACAAAGTTTTACTAAGTAGCTTGCTTAGAACTTATTTTGTAGACCAGAATGGTTTCAAAGATCATCTGCTTCTGCCTCCTGAGTACTGGGATTAAAGGCAGGCACTACCACGCCCAGCTAAATATTTCTTATACCTATATGCTGTTTGGTTTTTTTTTTTTTTTTTTTTTAATGTAAATGGCATGTCATAATCTTTTCTTTTTCTTTTTAATTATTATTAAGAGATTTTTCTATTCATTTTATATACCAACCACAGATTCCCCTCACCTCCCTCCTCCCGCCCCCCCCCCCTCCCCAACCCTACCCATTCCCACCTCCTCCAAGGCAAGGTCTCCCATGGGGAGTCAACAGAGCCTGGTACATTCAGTTGAGGCAGGTCCAAGCCCCACACCAAGGCTGTGCAAGGTGCCCCACCATAAGCACGGGGCTCCTAAAAGCCAGCTCTGCACCAGGGACTGGTCCTGATACCACTGCCTGGGGTTCCCCTAAACAGGTCAAGCTAAACAACTATCTTGCCTATCCAGAGGGCCTAGTCCAGTACCATGGGGACTCCACAGCTATTGACCCACAGTTCGGCATGTCATAATCTTACAACAAAAAGATTAACCCAGAATCAGTGCTTGTGTCCTAAGTACATGTGGGAGGCAGGTGGGAGACTGACTCCCACATTTTACCCAAGGATACTCTTGAGGAGTGAGGGATAAGAGATTCAGATATCAGGATAGAGGGGGAGAAATAGATAGAAACACTAGATAACCGCAGGAGGGCCTGGATCCCTATCCACCCACCCCTCTGTCTCTTTTAAAGGACTATTTACAGGATGCCAAGGGTGGAGCAAAAGACCTCCCCCAGCTCAGCCTAGTGTAGACCCTTCAATCACCTGGAAACCATGCACTTGGTCAAGCAGTCTTCTAATGCAGCCCTGCTGGGTAAAGCAAGCTCAGATCTCACTAGGAAACTTTTGTGAGCCTCCACAATTCTGTTATTAATGTAGTTATTATTTGCCCTAGGCGTTATGGTTGTGAACCAAATAATAATTGTTTGATTTTTCACTTTAGAAATGTGTATTCTGCGAATGACTCGAGCTAGACGTTCCCAGGTGGAACAGCAGCAGCTCATCAGCGTGGAGAAGGCTCTGGCGATTCTCTCTCAGCCTACACCCTCACTTGTTGTGGACCATAAACGGTTAAAAGTATGTTAAGCTGAAATCATAATGCTTTCACTAGGCATTTTTCTCTTCCTCACACGCTGGATTGCAGGCTAGTAGTAGATTAGCTACTTACAGATTCCTTGTAGCTTCCTTGTCCTTCAGAAAAAGCTCTTCTGAACTGGAGAGCTGGCTCAGAGTTTTAAGAGCTCTGGCTGCTCTTCAGGACCTAGGTTTAATCCCTAGCACCCATATGGTGGCTTAACCAATGCCTTTAACTTCAGTCCCCTGGGATCCAGCGCCCTCTTCTGGCCTCTGGGCAGTAGGCATGCACATAGCATACCATAAATAAATAGTTTTTTTTATTATTATTATTTGTCTGGAGGAGTTTGTGCATATAGTTGAAATGAGCAGCTTATGCTGTAGTTTGGGGATAATACGAGTTCCCCAGGGCCAAGGCTGGTGTCACAGAATGAAGGAAATGTCTCAGCAGTGGCTTAGTCTGCCCACATGCTGCCTTTATAACAGTTCGCTAAGCATTCAGAATTAAAAATCTTGTTGCAAGGAATTAATCTGGCACATCTAAATCCTTGTTTTCTTTTAGAATCTTTTGAGGACTGTTGTTAAAAAAAGTCAGGAGTATAATATAGTCCAACTGGAAAACTTGTATGCAGTAATCAGCCAGTGTATCTATGAGCATCGCAGGGACTATGACAAAACGGCACTTGTCCAGGTAAAGTTTTGACTTAAAACTGTTTTTGTTGTTTATTTTGAGACAGGGTCTCTCCATGTAGCACTAATTGTCTGGTACTCAAACTCAAGATCCACCTACTTTTGACTCCCCAGTGCTGGGATTAAAGGTGTGCACCCCCATGCCTGGCTAACTAAACACCATATAGTGACTGAAGCCTTTAACTTATAGAAATTTAAAAACCAACCAAGGTGCAGTGACACACTAGTAATCCCAATATCTGGGGTGTAAACAGAAGGATCATCTTCTGCTCTATAGCATGTTCAAGGCCAGCTTGGCTACAAAAAAAACTGTCTCAAAGACCATTTTTTTAATGAAGATTATGGATTCACAAGCTTCGTGTATCATAAGTCTAGAACTTCACTAGGTTGGCTTTATAATAAGCAATAGCTCCATAGTATCAATAAAACTGAAAAATATTTTGTGTATTTTAATGTAGATATGTAACTTTTTTTTGAGAAAGGGTTTCTCCATGTAGTTTTGGTGCCTGTCCTGGATCTTGCTCTGTAGACCAGGCTGGCCTCGAACTCACAGATCCACCTAGCTCTGCCTCCCGAGTGCTGAGATCTGCCTCCTGAGTGCTAAAATTAAAGGCATGCACCACCACTGCCTGGCAGTAATTTCTTTTAAAATAGACTTTTACCCCTAAGATAAATTTTTAAGGTGGGTATGGTAATGCACATCTGGAATCACAATCTGGTGACATAGTAAGACCCTTTCTCAAAAATAGCCAACTTGTCTTTACTTGGTCCTTATAGAAGGTATAGGAATATTAATTTTTAAAAATAAATGTTGGAGGCTACTTATGTTACCAGTCATTTTACATTTCTATAAATTATAAAATGTTAACCTGCCATATACCCACCTAGTATATGGGGAGGGGGTGCGTGTATTTAGTATACTAGGATATGTACATGCTATGTATAGAGTACTATTGTTTACATTGTCTATATGTGTACCAATAACTTACTAGATATTTACATGAATAATTAATATTCTTAAGGTTATTTTTTAAAAAATGAAATTATGTTTTTAGCTTTTTTCAGTATTGAAACTTAACTACTTTTCTTTTCTGCCTTTTACATAGAAAATGGAGCAAGCAGTAGAAAACTTCAGTTGTTCCAAATCATGATGCCATTGCTTCAAGTATTTTTATATTCAATTCCTATTTAATTATCTTCAGATCTGTCTACATAACTAATGCAAGATGAAATCTTGCATCCTCAAGAAAAGATTAAAATAGTAAAAGTATTTTAAATTTCCTGATATTTATGTACATGTACCACTTTTACCCCTAAGATAAATTTTTAAGGTGGGTATGGTGATGCACATCTGGAATCACAATCTGGTGACATAGTAAGACCCTTTCTCAAAAATAAAGAGAGCCAACTTGTCTTTACTTGGTCCCTATAGATAACTGATAAGTCTTGGATGTTTGTTTGAGCAAAACACTGTAACAATAGTAATATTGTTTCAAGTTTGGCCAGATCTTAAGCTATTTTGGTAATTAATGTTTTGTGGCATTTAGTAATAATTTAGCAGCATTGGACTTGTTGTTGTTAGCTGAAGCACTTTTAACTGGACCGTTCCTAGTAGATTGCTGTGTCAGACCAGAATTATATCTGTTGTAGTTTTGCCATCTCTGTCTTTGTTTCCCTTTAATGCCTTTCTCTCATCTGCCAAAATTCAAATTGTGATCTGCAAGGGGGCCTCAAATACAGTTCTGTACTGAATATAAAAATTAATATTTTCAGATTTTTATAATTCTAATTTGGGTTAATAAAGATTTAAAACTTACTGTTTACTTTGTAATTACATGCAAAACAAATGGATTAGTGACTAGTTTTTGTATTTGACAACTCTTGATCTTTCTACCATTGTATTTAGGTTATATTCTATAAATACTTTTATATGCATATATGACTATAATGTAAATTTTGTATTACTGATACCAAAAATACATTTCTTTCTTAAAGTTGAAACCATTTGCTTCTGTTCACTCACATTTGGTAGGACATGAAAACCTTTGCTTGCAGAACAGCATCTGTTGGAAAGCTTGTTTGAGAGGAATAGAAAATGGTAACTAAAGAGAGAGAGGCTATGGTTGTTGGTGAGGTAATGGTAAGGATGGAACCCCGGGCCCAGTGTACACTAAGCACATGCCTAGCTCAAGAGTTTTTAGATTTTAGTATAGTTGTATTAATATGTATATTTAAAAGATTTTAAGATTCAGTAATTTGGATACTTTAATTAGTAGATGCTGCCTTATATACCTATTAAAAATGCCAAACACCAATAACATTTGAACATGTCCATATTGCTAAAGATAATATTGTCTAAGTTGAGCGTGATTGTGTACATCTGTGATCTCAGCCCTGGAGGCAGAGACAGGAAGATCAGGAGTTCAGGGTCATCCATTAGCTACATAGTAAGTTTGAGGCCAGGCTGGCTACTTGAGACTATCTGAAAACAAGTAAATAAATAAATAAACAAAAAGGGTTATGCTTAACAGTTTTTATTGAAGTTTATTATAATTTATTTCAGATGTATCCTTTCATTGTGCATCTTGTATAATAAATTTTAAAGTTGAAAACTTAATTTGTTTTTAGTTCTTACTTTAGAAAAACATTGTGTGAGTGTGTATTCATCATAACACACGTGTGGAGGTCAGAGGACAATTCTGTGGAGTCTTTCCTTCCACCTTTACATGAATTCTAGGGATCAAACTAGGTTATTTGACTTTATGGTAAGTGCCTCTATCTACTGGGCCATCTTACTGCCCCTTCTTCAGTTTTTAAAAACTGAATAAAGATAGGACAGCGAAGCATCATCGTTCTTCCTTATATAATCCCAGCTCTTAAGGCAGGAAGATTGCCTCATGTTCAAGGCCAACCTGGTCTTCAGTATTTTGGGACAACAAAGGCTGCATAGGCATCAAACAGATGGATGGATGGATGGATGGATGGATGGATGGATGGATGGATGGATGGATGGATGGATGGAAGAACTCAATGTAAAACAAATACAGGTGTTCTTTCATATACTAGTGTATACATTAAAATGCTGTTGGCCTGCTAGATGCAATGGCAAGTGCCTGTGGGCTTGGGCACTCAGGAGGTGGAGGCAAGAGGTTCACTTAAACTGTAGTTTAAGACCAGTCTGATTACCATTGCCATGGGGATGCTTATGTGGTTGCATTCATTCTTTAGAGACTAGAGTATACTTTCTGTGACATTAGATTTTGAAAGAGGTAAGTCTACATTCCTAAGTACATTTCAAAAATCTGTTAAAAATTCCAGGTAGATTAACTTTTTTCTTGCCTAAAAGGTACCAGCTATATTTAGAGCAATTAAGGAAAAGAAAGATAATTCATTCAAATTTGAAAGGAAGAAAAAAAACCCTACAACTTACATAATCTCACTTAGGAAATCATAAATTAAAAGAAACTGGTAGAGCCATTAAGTGAATTAATCACTCTAATAAAAGGTAAAAGTCAGCTGTTCCTACACATTGCTAATATGTAATCCAAAAAGGAAGTTAGAAAGTGATTCAGTTTGATCATTTTTCATGACAAAATACCTGAGAATAAAAAGGAAAGATTTACTTTGGCTCACCATTTTGAAGGTTATAAACAACGCTTAGTTGGCTGTATTGCTTTAAGGCCTCTAGGAAAGCTGCTCACCCTAGTTAGTCATGAAGTGAAGCAAAAGAACCTCAGATAGTGATGTAAGTCCAGATGTCAAAATACCCAGTAAAATGATTTTAACAAAGAATGGCCAAGTTTATGAGATTGGAAAAAGATGTCCAAATACAAAAGAATGAAACTGAATCCTTGCCTCATGCCATATAGAAACCAGCAGAAAAGAAATGGAGGCCAGAGTTAGAGAGCTCAAACTACAATTCTGTGATGACAGTTCTTACATCAAATCTGAGTTGATTGATCTTGATCACTAACTGATAGGGTGTTTCTTAAGACTTTTACTGAGAAATGATTTTTTTCTCCTCCTTGCTATTCTGTGGGAGGGTTATCTTGAGGATGCTTGCTTCTAGTTATTTCTGTCAAGATTCCCAGTAAACACACTGTAGGATTAATTGATCTCATTTCGTATTCCTGTTCAATACAGCACTCACTGACAGAACATTTTGCCGCTCAAGTGGATACAACTGGAAGATAGCAACATGCTGGATATGTTATGGAAGTGAAAGCTCACTTAGATTAGGCTAATCATTGGGAAGAGATTGCCAGTGCCCTGAAACCCTCCCTTCCCTTATCTTGATCTTGATAGCTGTGAGCACAACTATTTCTTGCAGCAAATGTTAAGTGACAAAATTGCAGCCAGTGAAATACAAAGGGAAGTGCCCAATTTCTAGGAAAGCTCTTATCTGGGTGTGAGTATTGTTATGCCCAGATCATGACCCCAAAGAGACCACTGAAGCCCGTTGTAGATGTAACCAACTGTCTTATTAAATAAGAAACACAGAACCAATGTAAAAGAGAAAGCCAAGAGCTCAGAGCTAAAGCCTTACCCTTCCTCCTGTGGTGGTCCTACCTCTCTGAAAGAGACCCACTTCCTGTGTGTTTGTCTTGATATAGTCTTTCTGTTCTGCCTTCTCATTGGTTGTAAACCCAAATACGTGACTGCCTTGTCACTGCCTGTAAGTACAGCCCTCCAGGTCTTAAAGGCGTGTGTCTCCAATGCTGACTGTATCCCTGAACACAGAGATTTACCTAGCTCTGTCTACCAAGTGCTGGGATTAAAGGCGTGTGCTGCCACCACCACCACCACCACCACCACCACCACCACCACCACCACCACCACCACCACCACCACCACCACCACCACGCTCTTGCTATGGCTCTAATAGCTCTGACCCCTGGGCAACTTTATTTAAACATACAATTAAAATCACATTTAAGTACAAATAAAATACCACCATAGACCGTGGATGTCCAGAATGCAACAGCATGATTTATTTTATAGATACAAGCCTAGACAGGGAACTCGTTCCTACACCCAATACAGTGAGGCAGGGAGGATTGCTCTTTCTTTGTGAGGCTAGCTATTTAAAGGCAAAAACCACAAGCCCTTCTGGGCAGTTGGGAGGATTGGGGGTTTGGCATGGGTGGTTTATTTTTATTTTTGAAAATCTCTGTTCTCTTTTAATTGGGTGAGGGTATGTAACCTTTGAATTTACTGGTTGGGGTTTACAATTATCATTTTGGGTGCTGTCCAGGATAAGTCCCACGCTTTGTCCTTGAGCTGCCATGGGGGCTGGTTGGCCTAGCATGTACTGACTGTGGGGGCTGGCTCAGTGGTCCACGCTCTGTCCTTGACTCATGCACATAGCTCTAAGTTGGTGAGGGGTCCCAGACAGTAAACTACTGAACTTTGAGTAGTCAGTACGTGCAGAAAGGGAGCTAGAGCAAGGACTATGTCTTTTGTTCATGGCCCTCCCAGAAACTGCTTGCTTAAGTCTTAGGAAACTGAAATTGAGATCTGATCTCTGAGAAAAGACTGAGCAGCCTGTTAATGGCATTTGCTTGGTCCTTTCCTACCCCCCTTGAGTTGTATATCATCTCCAATCTTTGGTAAAAGACTTTATCACCAGGGTAGTAGATCATATCAGAGACTAATTGGATCAGAACGTAAGAGTTTTCTCATTATCAATGGCAAAGTGAGCTTCCCCTTACTCAGTTTTTGCCATCTGCAAGTGTGTCATGGGTGCAGGGGTGGATACTGGGATTCTATCCTCAGTTTAGTGGTACCCAGACAGGAATCATTTAGTTAAGACATCAGTGATATAAGAGCCAAAAGTAACTAGCAGAAGCACAAGGGCCAAAAGCCCTGTGATGGCTGACAGAGTTCCTTATCCTGAAGGAACTCGGAAATGAGAATGGGGACCAGTTATTACTTTATCTCAGGTTCCCTATGACAAGAAATTCCCTTTTGATCTAACACTCCAGGGGGGAAAACAAGGGTGGTGTTTTCTCTTTTGTAATTATTTCCTGCTGACATTGGGACGTTGTTGTCAGGGCCCTGGAAAGTCAGAATGTTAGTCAAAGACAAGAGGGAACGTTTTATTGACCAACTGAAGAGACGGTATGTATATTGGCTGAATTGGTCCATATCAGGGTTTATGAAAGTCAAACTGGACCCTCACTCATAATGACTTGATCTCACTGTTCAAATTCTTAACTTCATCTAGACTTCTTCAAAGAGTGGACTTCCTTTATAATTCTCCAGTGGGTCTAGATCAGTAGGGAAGTTAATTCTCAATCAGTAAAGGCATATAAGGAACTAAGTTGAGAACTTTGTGTTCTATGATTTTTAAGTCAAGGCCTCACATTCTAAGTGAGCACTCTACCACCGAACTGAGCACACAGCCTGGAGACCATAATTTGGATGCTCAGTCTCTGAAAGCATGACTCATCATCTGCTGCTTTCAGGAAGTAAAAGTTGGAAAGGTTCAGAGTCACTGAGTCCTTGAGTGTGAAGGATGAAGCGTGGTCAGATGGACTGGACAAAAGCTGTCTTGGCAGAGTAACAGGCAGCACCACATGAGCTGCATGAAAGCAAGCAATCTCTTTTTCTAAAGGAAAGTTTGGTAAGACCCACCTTGGGAACCATGCACGGTGAAGGTTGTTCCAGAGTTGTAAAGGTAGGTGGTGCCTAAGGATTGGTAGGTGTGTTAACAGTGATGGAATGGCCGCTGGTTTCAGGTCTCACGTGAACACTGGGGACATCTGAACTTTCCATTAACAGGAGGCATCGGTGAATGGTCTCGTGGTTCCCAGTTCACGCTTATCTCCAGTCACCTCAAAACGCCCCCTCCCCACCATCTTTGTCCTAATCCCTAGGACCTTAAGTGCTGCATTCTTTGTCCAAAAGAAAACCCTTATGACCTGAGCACCAGGGGAAGTCCAGCAAGCGCTGGGTCACTAGGAAGTGTGTTTTGAAGAATACCCATGGGCTGAGAACAGTTCTTCCGCTGAGCTACCTTGGACCTTGGCAGAAGCTAGTTTAGATTCTGTTTCTGGACTCTGTTGTATTCTGTTGATCTACTTGGCTGCTGTATCACTGTATTGATTGCCTTGGCTCTCTATATGAGAGCTATAGCATTAGGTCTACTGGTGTGTGTGTGTGTGTGTGTGTGTGTGTGTGTGTTAGTTTGATCATTCTGTAGCCTTTGGATTTCTATAGGAATTTTAAGATCAGCATGCCAAATTTCTTTCCCCAACAAAGACCTGCTAAGAACATGGAGGACTAAGCTGATAACTCAGAACATATAGGTGCTTGGCAAGAAAGCATGACTGAGGACCTGGGTTTGACCTAACGTCAGTTGATTTTTATCAAGGTATTCTGTCAGAGCCACAGGAATGAAACTAGAGCACCTCCCTCTTCGTGCCCCATCCCCTGACCACTGCGGTCTTGCTTTCTGCCTGTGGGTTTTAACTACTCTACCCACTGTAATTGAAAGCATACAGTATTTGTCTTTTTGTGATGGCATATTTCACTTTAGAATAATGTCCTAAGGGCTGATTCTTCTTATAGCCTAAATCAGAATTTCCTCCGTTTAAAGGAAGAATATCCTACTAGGCAGCACATTTACTGATCCTTTCATTATGATTTAGATATCCTGTCCCCCAAGGGTTCACGTGCTAGAAGCCTGGCCCCCAATGAAAGGAATGGTATTGAGAGGCATTAGAACTTTGAGGAGTGCCTACTTGGGTTTCAAGAGTGGGTTAAATCTTGCTAGACTAAGGAGTTTCAGAAGAGCAGGTTGTCATTGAAGCCACACACATTATGTGTTTAGCCTGTTGGGCACAAGCTGCTCTTATTTCCTGTGCCCCCACTAAATGCTGTCATCTGCCATGCAGGCACAGCTGCCTGAACTTTGGATTTCTTAGCCTCCAAAACCATGAGCTAAAATAAACATTTCCTCTATGAAATACCAGTTTCAGATATTTTGTGTTTATTTATTACGTGTGTGTGAACACTTTGCCACCGCATGTGTGGAGTGGAGATCAGGGGACAACTTAAAAGGGCGGTGGTGGCGCACGCCTTTAATCCCAGCACTCGGGAGGCAGAGGCAGGTGGATCTCTGAGTTCATCACAGCCAGCCTGGTCTACAGAGCGAGTTCCAGGACAGCCAAGGCTACACGGAGAAACCTTGTTCTGGGGGGTGGTGGGGAGAGTTAGTGGTATTCTGTTAAGTTTGGGAGCAAGTGACTTTACCCTCTAAGTCATCATCTCATTGGCCCAAGTGTCAGGTATTTTATTAAAGCAACACAAAACCAAAATTGATCCATCGATAAATACCTGGGTTACCTCTACATTTTTGTGTAAATCATGTCACATGAATGGGGTGAATAAGTATCTAAGAACCTGCTTTCAGTTTTGCACATATACCTAGCAGAACTGCTGCATTACATCGTATTCCAATTGTTTTCTGAGGAACCGCCTTGCTGTTCTCTCAGTGGGCATATCATTTTACATTCTCAAGATGCACATGATTCCAAAATACAAATAACCCAATTTCAGTCTCGGTCTTAAGCTTTGTTTTGCTTTAACCTGGGGTCATATGTGATATTAATTACTGTATTAGTGTATTGGCATGGAACAGTACCAGTGGTGAGCACTTCAAAATGTATGTGCAAATTGCTAGCTACTACCCCTAAGCCCAGAAGAACAAGAACAGAGAGTCATTACTGAAAGAGCAAAAACAGCCACTGTGATTTGGCTACCGTCACAGAATCAGTAGCCCTCACATGAGGGGTTTGGCCTGTGCACGGAAAGCGTGGAGGGGATGAAAATAAACACCCTAACCTCACTCTCTGTGCCCTCTTGGTGATTCCCAGTAGCTCACCCAGAAAGAGAAAATTTCATCTGTAATAAATAATAGACCGTGTGCATGCACAGCCTCCACCATGAGGTCTTGTCATACTTTTAACAGTTCGTGGAATGGTGTGATGTATCTTCTCATTGTGGGCTGCATTTCCACTGGCCAGCAGTAATTTTGTATCTGTCTTATGAGGTGTAGTTCCTATTTATTTTCTGGCTGTACCTTGCCCCTATCACAGAGCATTGTAACAGTTCCCTCCAAAGTTATACACTCCCCAAAGAATTTGAACAAAAGTGCACAATAAATATTGGCTAACTGAATTAATACTGGCATCGTACTAGCAGAATACTGGAGGAATTTTGACTGGAAGTAACGATGGTAAAAGGACAAACATTTTAAGCCCATCTTAAAGTGGGTCTTTCTCAAGATGGGAAGAATGTCTTATTACTTTAAGATGAGAAACAAGATGAAATGGGTTTTTCCATTAGTTTTTCTGAAGGAGTATTGCCCGCTTTGGGATAGGAGTGCTACAAATTTCAAAGAAAAATGAAAAGACTTGAAAGTGTGTGTGTGTGTGTGTGTGTGTGTGTGTGTGTGTGTGTGTGTGTGTGTGTGTTTGAGTGGTCCTAGAGACCATGTGTGTGTGTGTGTGTGTGTGTGTGTGTGTGTGTGTGTGTGTGTGTGTTTGAGTGGTCCTAGAGACCATGTGTGTGTGTGTGTGTGTGTGTGTGTGTGTGTGTGTGTGTGTGTGTGTGTATGTTTGAGTGGTCCTAGAGACCAAACCCTTGGAGCTGGAGGTGTTGGTGAGCTACCCAATGTGAGTGCTGGGATTCAAACTCCAATCTTCATTACTGGGTGAGCAGTAGGTGCTCTGAGCTGCTATCTCCCCAGCCCCAAGAAGATGGTTTTGGATTTGATGTTAGCTGTTGGCTTTTAGAAAGAAAAGCATCAGGACTGGAGCGGGACAGGGCAGCTTTCAAAGTTCTTTCTTCAAGCTGGTATTACCGGGGGGTGGCGGGGGAGGGTGGGGAGTGGGGGGTAAGGTGATGCCCAGGGTGTCTCAGACTGTTGCTGCTGCTGCTCCTCCTCCTTCTCATCTCCTCCTCCTCTTCTCCGATTTGTTATTTTTTATGTGCATAGGTATTTTGCCTGCCTGTATATCTGTAAAGCAAGTGCACACCATGCCCTTGGAGGCAGGGAGAGGTGGTTGGATTCCCTGTAACAGGATAGACAGACAGTTGTAAACCTCCATATGGGTACTGGAAACCTGGGTCCTGGGTCCTCTACAAGAGCAGCAAGTGCTCTTAACCACTGAGCCATCTCTCCATTCTCCTCCACCCTCCTGCCTCTTGACTTTTTCTGCTCTGTCATTTAGCTTCCCTGCACACCACCCAGCCCACGGATTGCTTGAAAAGCATGTTCTCTCTCCCACTTGTTGATACTACAGTCATTGCAATTTCCTGCAATCCTCTGGTCTCAGCCTTCCAAGTGTTGAGACTGAAGGCATAGGGAGCCACGAGCTGGCTCAGGTCATGGGTCCTTTAAGGTCAGCAACCTTGTTTGTTTTGTTTGGGTTTTTGATTATAGATCCAGCATCCACCACAATGGGTCCTAGTTGACACTAAGAAGTATCAGATAAGGAGAGGGGATTACAAATGAGGGACAGGAAGGTAGGGGTTAGTAGAAAATGAAAGCACATGGGCATGGGGGCTCCGTGAGGGATCTCAGACATTGGAGGAGGAGGAGAGCCGGGTGGTCATGATCACTGCCAATCCCAACATACAGGAGTCAGGGACAAGAGAATTATGAGCCTGAGGCCAGCCTAGGTGACACAAGATTTTGATTCAAAACACATCAGAGTAGGGGGCCAGTAAGAGGGTAGGTAAGGGGACTTGCCATCAGGCTGAATGAGCTGAGCCTGAGGACCTGAGTTCAGGTCCCTGAACCCATATGGTAGAAGGCGAGAACTGAGTGTTGACTCCTGGAAGTTATCTTCTGACCTCCCCATGCACACCTTAGCATGCACGTGTGCATGTGTACACACACACACACACACACACACACACACACACACACCCCACATATATACACACCACACACATACATACCACACCACACACATACATAAACATACGCACACCCCCCACACACAAATGTGAAAAAAATTAAAAATCAGAGTAAGAGGCTGAAGGGATGGTTCAGTAGTTAAGAGCAATTTGTTGCTCTTCCAGAGGACCTGGGTTCCGTTTCCAGTACCCACATGGTGGCTCACAGCCAACCATAATTCCAGTTCCAGGGAATCCATCTGTCTCCCTCCCTGACTTCCAAGAGTACCAGGTGAACATGTGGTACACGTTCATACATGCAAGGCAAAACACTCATACACATAAAATAAAAAATTTTCAATTGTATTTGTTTAAGCCAAGTGGGACCTAGTTAACAGTCTTTCAAAAAGATACCAGATCATTTTTAAAATGTTTATTTATTTTAGGTGTACATTTGTCTGAGGGTGTCAGGTCCCCTGGAACTGGATCACAGACAGTTGTGAGCTGCCATGTGGGTGCTGGGAATTGAATCTTGGTCCTCTGCAAGAGCAGCCAGTGCTCTTAACCACTGAGCCGTTTCTCCAGCCCTGATACCAAATCATTTTTACTACACTTCCAGAAACTGCTTCTACGAAACCTGTTGGCACACACCTATAATTCCAGCATTTGGGAGGTAGAAACAGGAATAGGATTGCAAGGTCATCCTCTGAGTCCTGAGGTCAGCTGGGATTCATGAGATTCTGTCTCAATCAATCAATCAATAGCTCCCCCACCCTCCAACAACCCCAAAAATGCCCATGTTCACTTAACCTCTGGAGAGGCCAGTGTTGCATAATTCAGTCTGTTCTGTGTGAAGCTCAGATTATAAGAAAGTGTGAGCCCAGAAGCCAACCCAGGCTTTCTGCCACAGATAACAAAGCCACCATTAACCAACACAACCTCTAGTGTAAATTTGTGTCATTTCTGTGATACACACAGTGAAGTCTCATTTCTGTGGCCTACACCCCATCGCCTGATGCTCACAAAAGGCCTCACAAGGACCAGGGGGTAGGCTCTAATACCATTTTCACGTTACAAATAAGGAAACAGGCTTAGCTGAAGCCATTTAGGCGTTGTCACACAAAAGGGGAAGAGGAAGGACTCCCAGCTAGGCCTGTGTGACTTGGAACCCACTTTCTTCCTCTTCCTCTTCTCCTTCTCCTCCTCTTTTCTTTCTAAAATTATTTTGTGTATTTGGATGTTTCGCCTGCACACCACATGTGCACAGTGCTCCCCAGAGGCCAGAAGAGGGTGTCAGATTCCCTGGCACTGGAGTTACCGATGGCTGAGGGCCACCCTGTGGGTGCTGAGGATGGAACCCAGGTCCTCTGAAAGAGTAGCCAGTGCTGTTAACTGCTGAGTCATAGCTCCAGCCCTTTTTTTTTAAAAAAAAATGTTTTACTTTGCAGCCATGCTGGGGTTTGAACATTCCAAGTAAGTGCTCTACCACTGAGCCACATCATCCCCAGCAAAACCTACCTTTTTAATCGCATCCCTCAAATAGATACTGTAGATTGCTCCCCTCCACCCACACCATCGGCCTTTGGCATTCAACATCCCAGGATGGGTCAGTAGCAACCTCCTCACGCACTGGGACCCTGCCACCTGAGGTAGGCTGGGTGACAGGAGCTGGCATCACTGTAAATACATGCCACAGAGAAAGAGAAGCCTCTCCTTCAGCTTTGGCTAGGTCCAAGGTGTCTTCTTTCCCGGAGCTTCTCCATCCCAGTTCAGACCCTACTGGAAGCTGTTTCCTCATCTGATTCCCCACTTCCTTTTCCTGTGTCCCCTTAGAAGGACTGCATGGTGTCACCTACCTAAGAAACCGCTTGCTTTTACAATCCTTTGCTTAGGGGCTGTCTTAGGAAGAGTCTGACCTAGGCCACTCCATTCATAAAAGTTGAAAGCTACTAAGTACCTAATAAGAGCTACAGTTTTGTTTTCTGTTTATATACTTTAGGTTTTGGTGTATTAGCTACTTTTGTGTCTCTATGACCAAAATACCTCACAGAAACAATTTAGGAAAGATCTATCTTGACCCGGGGTTTCAAAGGGTTCAGTATATGGTGGCTGAGTCCCGTGCCTTGGAGCGGAGCATCAGAGTGGAAGAGGGTGGCTATTCATGTCACAGCAAAGGGCAAGCAGATAGAGGGATCCAGGAAGTGGCCAGGGATAACATGCCTCAAGAACCTACTTCTAGTGACTACCTCCAGCTAAACCCAATTTCCCAAAACCGCCAGAACCTCCAGATTCAAACCATAACACTTAGCGGTTGGGCTTCACCAACCAGCGTTGATCTCTTCCATATTTCATTGTGGTGACATGATTTTATTTTCAAATTTCTTCCCATTGTAAAATTTGTTTTACTTTATAATCGCACAGTGTTTGTAGCCTGAAATATATATAAAAAAGGAATGTATTTAAGATATGTAATTTTAGCGTGCAAAGGTTGGAAATGAAACTGCTTACATTTGAGTAACAGGCTTTGCCAACATCAGAGGTCTGGCTGGGAATCAGAGAACAACACTTAACATGCAGTGAGAGGGTCCTTGGAAGACTTCTGTCTTCAGAGCTCATGACGAATCAAAATGATTTAAAAGAGATGGGACGAAAATGCTTCAGGGATCAAAGTGAGTCGGATATGGATACCCTGGACGTGTGGACATTGTGAGCTACAAGACAGGCTTAAAAAGCCCATTGTGGGACGAGGGGAGAAAAAAGGGGACCGTAGCACTAGCTAATGTATTCATGAAATAATTTGGAAACTGATTACGTGTGATGAATCCTAATTATAGCTATTTACTGGGGTGAATATTTAGGAAAATCAGAGTCTTGAAAAAAGACAAGCTTTTGCTTTAATTATTTAGGAAGAAAAATAAGTTCCCCTCAATCTTGTGTTCTGTAATTATTTTTTTTTAATCAGTTTAATATGCTTTATATTTAGGACCACAGCATATGTGTCTTTTTGGTTTCTTCCTTCAAATTTTCCAGTCTCCCACCTCACTAGGAAAAATGTAAATTACTACTCTCACATGAATTCTCTGGTTTCATCTGAACTTTCACCTCCCAGCTGTGGTATGAAATATAATCACTAAGATGCTATTCTATCCAAAAAGACACTTTCCTTATCTTCTTAGTCCAGATAGCCTTGCAGGAGAAGAAACAGACAACCTAGCACTTTCTTTCATTGAAAAGGAGTCAATCTGGAAAGATAATGAAATGCTAGTAGTTTCAGAGAAAGGGAAAACAAACGAATCCTCTGCTGTGTGTTTCATTGTTTTTTTTTAAATTAATTTATTTTTATTTCATGTGAGCTCATTTACCTGCCTGTATATCTGTGAGGGTGTCAGATCACCTGAAACTGGAGTTACAGGCAGTTGTGAGCTGCCACATGGATGCTGGGGGTTGAACCCAGGACCTCTGGAAAAACAGCCAATGCTCTTAACCCCTGAGTCATCTCTCCAGGCCCTGCTCTGGGTTTTAAAGTTTCTATAATGATTATTTGCTTTGTTAATAAAGACATAGAAATTTTAAGTTACTTTTAGTGACTTTAGCAGGTAAAAAGTTTGAAATATCTAAAGGATGGTAAAAAAGAAATCAGAAAATAATCCTTGTATATCCAAACTGAAAAATTATGTATTTCTTATATTTTATCCTCTTCCTCAACTATCTCTGGGTAGGAATTTTCCAAGAAAGTTATGAAAGCCTGGTGTGGTAGTGCATGTTAGCAATCCCAGCATTCAGGAAGCTAAGGCTGGAGGATCATGATTTCAAGATCAATCTGAGATACATAGGAAGACCCTGTCTCAAAAAAACAAACAGGAGAAGTTTAACCAAATGCTTAACAGTGTGTGTGTGTGTGTGTGTGTGTGTGTGTGTGTGTGTGTGCGCAATTGAGTGCTTGAGCACGCTTGATCTGGAAGACAACTTGTGGGAGCTGGTTTTCTCCTTCCACAACGTGGGTCCCAGAGGTTGAGTTCAGGTCGACAGGCTTGGTAGCAAGTGCCTTTACCCATTGAGCCATCTTCTAGTCCCATAGCATAGTTTTACAATACCCTGCTTGTTAACAAACGTTTCACTTCTTATCCAGCTCTGTAATGTATAAGTAGATTACAAACTGAGAATTTTACTTAATGAGAGGTCCAAGCTTATGTTTTCAATCTGTAATATTCATATGAAAGATGAGATCATGGTAGCTACATCAATTTACAAATGACAAGACATTAACATAATTATTTTTTAGGTTTTTTGTTTGTTTGTTTGTTTGTTTTGTTTTGTTGTTGTTGTTGTTTTTCAAGACAGAGTTTCTCTGTATAGTTTTGGTGCCTGTCCTGGATCTCACTCTATAGACCAGGCTGGCCTCAAGCTCACAGAGATCCGCCTGCCTCTGCCTCCCAAGTGCTGGGATTAAAGGTGTGTGCCATCACAGCCTGACTTTTTTTAGGTGTTTTAAATAATTTTAAGGATTATAAAGGGAAAGGGGAAATGAGATGTGTCTCTACCTCCCTGATTAATCAGGGTTCTCTAGAGTAACAACTTATAGAATGAATAGATGGGATTTATTAGAAAGATTTACACACTGTGGTCCAGCTAATCCAACAATGGCTGGCTATGGACAGAAAATTCAGGAATCTACTAGTTGCCCAGTCCTTGAGGCTGGATGTCTCAGCTGGTCTTCAGTAGACACTGGAAACCCAAAGAAGTAGGCTCTAATATCAGTGAAGGAATGAATGTGCCAGCAAAGAGCCAAAGCTTCCTTCTTCCATGTCCTTATATAGGCTTCCAGCAGAAGGTATGGCTCCAATTAAAAGTGTGTCTTCCTGCCTCAAGATCTGGATTAAAGGCATCTGTCTTCCTACCTCAAAGATCTGATTAGAAATGGATCTACCTACTTCAAATTAAGCAAAAATTCCTCACAGGTGTGCTCTCCATTTTTGGATTTTAATTAATTCCAGACGTAGTCAAGTTGACAACCAAGAACAGCCATCACACCACCGTGGAGTTTGTAATACAGGAAAATAAATCAAATTGCATCCAAATCTAAGTTTAAACAAATGTCTACCTATCTGATTGTTTTGCACCTCACTAGAGTTTCGGTTGCCTTTGCTTTCTTTGTCTTTCGAGACTGTCTAATGAAGCCTGTTAGTTACTCCATGGTGAGTTGCATGGGGAGGCCTATGGTGTTAAACACAAGTTTCATTCTTCTTGGACACAGGTCTCCAAAAAAGACTCCCTTTGGCAAGGTAGCAGACAGACATTTAGTCCTCATCCAGATGCCCATCTGTCCCCTACCCGTATTATGACTTTTCTGTTGCCATGATAAAACACCATGTCCAAGGCAACTTACAGAAGCTAAGTGTTTATTTGGCTTACAGTTCCAGAGGGCTAAGAGTCCATCATGACGGGGAAGCTGGCAGCAAGCAGCATGCACGGCAGCTGGAGCAGAAGCTGAGAGCTTCACATCTTGAACCGAAAGCACCAAGCTGAGAGAGCCAACCGGCAGCAGGCCAGGCTTTGACATACTTCATCCGGCAAGGCCGCGCCTCCTCAACCTACCCAAACAGCGCCAACCACATGGGGACTAAGTATCCACTGTCGGACCACGAGGGCCATTTGTCATTCACGTCACCACACCATCTTGTCTGTGTATGGACAAAAAGGAGCAGCAGCCCGGATGCCTGGGTTATGCTTGGAAGGGAGCTGAACTGGAGTCCCTTGCTGCTCTACGAATCCTTGACAGCTAAGACGTAGCTGATCTGCTAAGGCTTGTGGATTCGGGGCTTGTTGCTGAAGAGTGGTCCGCACTGTTGTAACCAAGGAGGTAACACAGTCACATCATTTTCATTGACCCGAAGACAGAAATTCGCATCGAGACATGGTAGGCTTACGTAAGATTAACTTTTAAAAGTTGTCGAAAGCTGGTTGGGGTGGTGCACGCCAGTAGGATTTGCTGAAGGAGGCAGAAGCAGGAGGATCACAAGTTCGAGGCCAGCCTGGGCTACATATTTTGTAGCCGGGTATATGGTGCATGCCTTTAATCTCAGCACTGATGAGGCAGAGGCAGGTGGATCTCTGTGGGTCTGAGACAAGCTTGGTCTACAGAGTGAGTTCTAGGACAGCCAGAGCTACATAGTGAGACTCTATCTTGAAAAAACCAACCAACCAACCAAACAAACAAACAAAACACCTAAACAACAAAAAAGAAAAAAAAGTTGTCAGAAATTGATGTGTCAAGCTGGTCATGATGCCACACACTTTTGATCTCAGTACTTGGGAGGTAGAGGCAGGCAGACCTCTATTAGTTCAAGGTCTACATGGTGAGCTGATGCTAAATAGTGGGACCTTGTCTCCAAACAAACAAAAGAAATACTAATGTGTCTTTTTTGTGTGTGTGCGTTGGCTCCATCACAAACAACAGAAATGTCCTGACAGACCCCCTAGCCTCACAGAGGTGCTTACTCCCCAAGAAGTCTTCTTCTTCCTCCTCCTCCTCCTCCTCCTCCTTCTCCTCCTCTTCTCTTCTTCTTGTTTTTAGAGACAGGGTTTCTCTGTGTAGCTTTGGCACCTGTCCTGGAATTCACTCTGTAGACCAGGCTGGCCTTGAACTCACGGAGATCCACCTGCCTCTGCCTCCTGAGTGCTAGGATTAAAGGCGTGTGCTACCAGCGCCTGGCCAATTTGTCCTTCTTTATGATTCTCTGAAACATCGGAGCATGTAGTCTACAGGGCTATTTGGGGGGAAACTTCACCTCTCCATAGCTAAGCCTGGCCCTAGAGCCTTTGAGGTAGAGTTGGTCCTTAGGAGTGGGTTGCCAGAGCCAGCCGGCAAACACCTTTAATCCCAGCACTCGAGAGGCAGAGGCAGGCTCTGTGAGTTCGAGGCCAGCCTGGGTGTTAGGACAGCCAGGACTGTTACATAGAGAAATCTTGTCTTAATTACTGACTGTATTTTAAATCATTTTTGGAAGCTTCAAAATAAAACACAGCATCTGTATTCCTTTTTACACCAAATAAATCAGAATCATTGGCTGGAAGTGGGGATGGGGTACAGATTTTTTTTTTTGGTTTTTCGAGACAGGGTTTCTCTGTGTAGCTTTGCGCCTTTCCTGGAACTCACTTGGTAGCCCAGGCTGGCCTCGAACTCACAGAGATCTGCCTGGCTCTGCCTCCCGAGTGCTGGGATTAAAGGCGTGCGCCACCACCGCCCGGCCAGATTTTTGTTTTTTAAGCATCAGGTGTTTTTATTGTCTAAGTGGGGTTGAAAAACACTGTCAAAAGCAATCAAATGCAATTTAATTTTATGTAATTTAAGACAGAGGCATGATGTTGGTGCATGCATCTAACTTCAACATTTGGTAGGCAGAAGCTGAGGAAAGAGGATTGTGAGTTCAAGGTTAGCCTATACCATACAAGAAGACCTTGCCTCCAAATGAAGTGGGAGGTGGGGGCGGGGCCAGGGGGGACTTTATAATGTAAAAAGTCTTGAAAAGTATCCAGTGTCACCAGCTATTCATCCACTTGAATTGCTACAAAAGTCTCATTCACATATAGCAGACACAGAAACTCGATCAGTCCTTATGGAACACTTCTCAGGAACTGAGACAGACCCGTGTCCCTCCTGACACAGAGCTAGAGATAAACACCTTGATGCTGGAATGTCAAGAACAGACACACCGCCTCCTTCTCCCTTTGTGTGATGGTGACCGTTTTCTGATGTTACCCGCTGAATTCTGTCTCCTTCAGAACTCACAGGTTACCTCCTAACCCCCAGTGCCCCAGGATGCACTCATGTTTAGGGACAGGCTCTTTTGCAGAGATGAGTTAAAATGAGATTATTAAGACAGATCCTAATCCTATGTGAGTGACGTTCTTGGAAAAGGAGAAAATGCAAACAGATGTATTCAGAAGGAAGGCGATATGAAGGCACAGAGAAGAGGGAGAGGAGCCTGTTACAGATCTGCCTTCAGCCCCATAAATCAACCAATACTACCAGCACCTCCATCCTGGCCTTTAACCTCCCCAACTGGGAGAAACCTGATTGTTGTTGAAGCTCCTCAGCCTATGGTGCTTTTAAAATGATGGCCCTGACACCTGGGGAGAGCTCAGTGTGAGGTGGGCGTTTGGTGAAAGAAATAGACGCTCTGTCTCACTTTATCAAGAAATTCAGATGGAAAGTGGATATAAGACCCTTGAAGCTGCTGGGGGGAGGGACTAGGAGGGGAGGCTGTGGCTGGGATGGAAAATAAATAGATGGGGAGAAAAAAAAAAAAGATTGCTGAAGCTTTCTTTTTGTTTTGTTTTGTTTGTTTACTATTTGACAGTAAGGCGATTTCCAATATGAGAGGAGGCTGTGTATGTCCAGGAGAGGTGAGCTGCAGTGTTAGCTGGCTTTGTGACCATCTTCCAAAGGAACCTCCCTTGCTTGCGGGCAGCCTCTGATGCTCACACAAACCTACCTTTTCTCCCCAGGACTGCCCATTCCCCTTCTTGTGGTTGCTTGGGCCAACTTTTTTTTTTTTTTTTTTTTTTTTCTTCAGTGCTAGGGGCCACACTTAGGGTTTCATTCCTGCTAAGCAAGCATCCTATCACTGAACTACATTCCTAGACTATAAAGGCCAACCAACACAGACTACCCTCTTCATAAAAATCAACTCAAAACAGATTGCAGGTACAAAGGTAAAACATAAATCCATAAAATCCCTAGGTTTTATGAAAATGAAATAGGGGGAACTCTAGATATGTTTGTTTGTTTGTTTTCTAATGATCTTTGAAGAAAAGATGTACTGGAATGTACAGGTTCTCTCCTTAGGATTTGGAATTGGGGAACATACTATTTAGCATGGCCCTCTGTTTATTGTTGCTAAATAGTATGTGTCCCGATTCCAAAATCTATTTTATTTCCTAAGAATTTTATGGTTCAGTCCCCTAGACTGTGCGAGTCACTTTTTTTTTTCTTTTGCTGTTGTGACAAATACCGGAATCAATGTGAAAGAAGAAAGATTGACTTTGGTTTAGTCCATGCTCAGCTGGCTCCGTTGTCTTTGGGTCTGTGGTAAGGCCTCAAATCATGAGCGTATTATGGTGTAAGGAGTAGAGAGAATGTAGCAGAGGAGGCTGTTTACTTCATGACAGCTGGGAAGCCAGGGAGAGACAGCAGGGAGACATGTCCTTGGAAGACAGGTCCTAGTGACTGACTGGACTCCTTCTGCTAGCCCATTCAGCTTTGAATTCATCAATGGATTAATCCATCAATGAATTTAATGCTTTCCCGATCCAGTTGCCTCTCAATAGCACCACCAAGTGGGGAACCAAGCTTTTTAGGGGGAAAAGGAAATTTCATAACCAAGCCATAACACTGGGCTGTGCTCTAGAGGGTTTTTGTTTTGTTTATCGTGCACATGAAGGTCAGAAGTCAACAATTCGTGCATTCTATTGCACTGCACCTTGTTTTGTGAGACAGTCTCTCATTGAGTCCAGAGCTGTCTAATTTGGCTAGACGTGCTAGCCCGGGGGCTAGTCTGTATCTACTGTGCCCTCCCCAAGTGCTAGAGTTACAGATTTGAGGGTTATGAATCTGAACTCAGGTCCTCAGGCTGGCTCAGTAAGTACTTTACTGACAGAGCTATCATCCAAGCCATCTAGAAGAGCCTTTTATTTGTTTGTAGTGTTTGTTTTTTGAGACAGGGTTTCTCTGTGTATCCCTGGCGGTCCTGGAACTTGTTTTGTAGACCAGGCTGGTCACCAACTCAATGATCTACTTGTCTCTGCCTCCCGAGCACTGGCATTAAAGGTGTGTGCCACCGTGCCAGGCTTGTAGAGGAGTCTTAAAAGGGATGAAGAGAGGTGAGATTAGAGTGAGCATGCAGAGACCTCTGGACCATGAATTGAACTAGCTCATATGGATGTTCATCTCTCACATCTACAGGACTGTCAACCGAAGTAAACCAAGAGCAAGGGAACGAGGGTCAGCATCCTTCCCAAGGGGAGACATACATGCCTTCCTTTCTCTTGTCCTGGCAGATCCTCAAGACCGTCCAGCTTGAGAGGCCTTAGAGCACATGAGCATCAGCAGGGCTAATGTTTTCCGAGATGTTAGGATAAACCAGGCCTCTTGCACAAGCCATCAATCATTCAAGACAGAATAGATACATCAGTTGTATCATTATCGTAATTTTACACAAGAGTGAAAACAAAAAAAGAAAAGAAGTCTGACTTGATCCCAGAGTGTGGTAAATTTAATGACAAAAATGGATATAACTAGACCTTCATTCTTGCAATGAAACTATGCAGCTGTTCTCACTAAGAGGTAAAATCTGGGCTGGCCTATGACTAGGAATGATGGCCAGTAGAATATGGCATAAATGACATTCAAGAGACTCTGAACCCTGCTTCTTGCTTTTTGTTTGTTTGTCTGTTGTGGGTTTTTTGTTTTGTTTTGTTTTTTCAAGACAGGGTTTCTCTGTGTAGCCCTGGCTGTCCTAGAACTCATTCTATAGACCAGGCTGGCTTTGAATTCACAGAGCTCTGTCTGCTTCTTCCTCCCAAGAACTGGAATTAAAGGCATGCACCACCACTGCACAGCTTCTTCTTGCTTATTTGGGCTTCTATGGCTGCATGGGAATGAGTCTAAGCTATGCTATTAGAAGAGGAGATACATGGCTAGTTATACCTGTGACCACTGATAGTGTGACTGAGGCCATTCTAGATGTACCTCTAAGTCATATGAATGCAGTTTTCTTAAGCAGTCCCTCAGACAACCTACCTGCTAAATACAGAGACAGGAGCAAGTCCAATAGAGATCACCCTAACCCAGTCCAGGTAAGCAGAACCACTCAGCTCTCCCACAGTCTATTGAGTTAAAGAACTTCTTGCTATTCTCTGTGCATGCTAGAATCATACTCAGGGTCTTGCGTATTCTAGACAAGCCCTCCACACCTAAGCTGTCTCCCATACCCCATTCCTGGTCTTTTCAGCAGCTTGATTTGGTGAGTTTGTTATGCAACAACAGTTGGATATAGTTAGCAAGTAGCAGAGGATTTGGGGACTTGTACAGTAACCATTTTGACTTTAATGACCTGTGAGTACTGCACTTGAATAATGCAACTGCTACTTTCTTAGGACCTGTGTATACAATGTTAGGCTGTAGGACTGGTCAGGATGTATCCAAATCCTAGTTTATTTACCTTGGGCATGTTAACTTCTCCAAACATCAGCTCCTCATATACTGACTGCAAAAAGCACCATCTACTTCATAGACATCCGGATCTTACAGTGAGATAAAACTGCAAACCAAAAACATGCAGAATTTATTAAGCTGTGAGATTTCATGGGAAATTCAAGCCTTTAACTTTCTGAAAGTTCTTGGTAACAAGAAGAGTTGACCCCCAATGTTGACCTCCATGTCACTGAGAGTTTTAGGAATGGATTTTTCTACTTAGAAAGAGTGACTTTTTGTATCTTGTATTTTTCAGATGTTTCTACAAGAATACAGTAACTGTTCTGTTAATCATGAACATTTAGAGCAATATTTCTTTTATTATTATTCTTTTATGTATATGAGTGTTTTGCATGCATGTATTTGCACCATGTATATGCCTGGTGCCTGTGGAGGCCAGAAGAAGGTATCAAATTCCCCTGGATCTGGAATCACAGATAGTCTTGAGCTACCATATGGGTGTAGTCTCCAGTCCCAACCAGGCCCCACAGCCACTCAGACCCAAGTAAACACATAGAAACTTATATTACTTATAAACTGTATGGCCATGGCAAGCTTCTTGCTATCTAGTTCTTATATCTTTTTTAAAAAATATCTATTCATTATGCATACAGTGTCCTGCCTGCATCTCTGCATACCAGAAGAGGGCACCAGATTTCATTAGAGATGGTTGTAAACCATCATGTGGTTGCTGGGAACTGAACTCAGGACCTTTGGAAAAACAGCCAGTGCCCATAACCTCTGAGCCATCTCTCCAGCCCTACTTCTTATATCTTAAATTAACCCATTTCTATTAATCTATAAGTTGCCACATGGCTTGTGGCTTACCAGTACTTTACATCTTGCTTCCTCTGTATCTGGCTGGCGACTCCTGACCCAGCCTTCCATTTTCCAGAATTCTCTTCTCTGCTTGTCCTGCCTATACTATACTTCCTTTCTGGCTACTGGCCAATCAGCATTTTATTTTTCAACCAAATCAGAGCACCACATTCACAGCATACAAAGCCATATCCACAGCATATGGGTGCTGAGAATTGAGCTCAGGTCCTCTGGAAGAGCATAAGTGCTCTTAACCACCGAGTTATCTCTCTAGGCCCTCGGTCAATATTTATTAACATAAAGTCTTGGTTCAATTATACAAAGGTTACTACAGCTGCATGTCAAAAGCAAATTTACAGCCTCATCTGAGATCCACTAAATTTGCATTTCGTACCAGGAGTGGGGTGGGTCTGACCACCTATTTTTATATAAAGTGCTCTAGTCCTATTCATGCACACTAAAATTTAAGAACTTGGCATCCTCTGCTAAGACTTTGAAACAATCACTGTATTTCCTAGCTCATATAGTGCTTCCTAATTGTATTATTTTCCTAAGGTTATCTGTGCCTTAAGCTTTTAAAATGTTTCTTTTTAAGACAGGGTCCAGGTTGGCCTGGGAGCTTATGCTGTAGACCAGGCTGAAATCACAGGCATGAACTACCATACCCAACTCTTTAAATAAAAAAAAAAAAATGATACTCTGCAGGAAGACAGGAAGAGAAAGCTTACTTCTTGACCTTTAATTATCAGTGGGCCAAGGAAGGAGATTTAACACCATATTAAATGATGTGGAGTGTAGTTTTTTTCAGTAGTCATGCATATTTCCACAGATTTTCTTTTTTAAGTTGCTGTTTTTCAAGCCAGGTGTGGTGGCACATACCTTTAATCCCAGCACTCGAGGCAGAGGCAGGTGGATCTATATGAGTTCCAGGTCAGCCTGGTTTACATAGTGAGTTCCAGGACAGCTGAGCTATATAGTAAGACCCTGTCTCAAAACAAAACAAACAAAACCCCTGCTGTTTTGTTTACCAGGCCTGCTTAGGGTTGACACAGGCAATACACTTTTTTTTGAATTTTTTTTTTTTAAGATTTATTTATTATGTATACAGCATTCTGCCTGCATGTGTCCCTGCAGGCCAGAGGAGGGCACCAGATCTCATTACAGGTGGATGTGAACCGGTGGTTGCTGGGAACTGAACTCATGACCTTTGGAAGAGCAGTCAGTGCTCTTAACCACTGAGCCATCTCTCTAGCCCCACAATACACTTTTTTTTGGTAGAAATAAAATTACACCCTAAGAAGTAAATCCACCCATGTAGCTCCACGATTAAGTTATAGTCTAACACTGTGTTACTCTTTGACTCAATGTTGGGAAACCAGGTTTTCTGGTCCGGCTCCTGGCTGTGCATCTATGCTATGTGAAGGAAGAAAAGGATGAAGTGACGACGGCATCTTTATGACGGTCAGGAGCATAGTGCTCGTGTCTACTGCCGTTACCATAGGCCTATTGCTTACCTGGAACACGCAGTTAGCGGAACAGGAAAGGACTTGGCCTGAAATTGACTTTGAAAGTGTGTTGGGGTGGGGTCATTTCTGTTCACCTTCTGAACTAGCCATCCGAGAAGTGTAGGTCCGAGGGCAAAATTCTCAAGTTCCCCTAACTATAGTCAAATGTTTAAAGTGTCTTAGTTTGATGTCTTTTTGGTCTGTTTCGTGGTATCGTGTTTTAAAACCGGCTTTTTCACAAAGGGTGGAAAGAAGGAAGCCGAACAACAGAAGGGCGCGTCTACAAACAGAGCTGCTGGAAGCCTGTCCTCCACCCTCAGCCTGGTACTTACCACTTTTTATTCAAAGCGCTTTATTTCCTATGAACACTTTTTTTCACTCTTCCAAAGGTGGCATAGGCTCTGAACAGCAAAAGCGCTGTGCTTTTTAAAACCTACTGAATGACTTCTCATCTCTAACAGCACTGAAGTTTTGTCATGCCAGTCTGTGTATGACAACCCGCCAGGCTTATGCATAAAAACTCGAGACTTCTCACGATGCCAATCCACGGGTAAAACTTACTTCTGGAGCTGCGCAGCTGTTAAAATCAGTCATATTTACAATTTTTATAAATGAGTTTATTTTAATAAAAACAAGTTACTCTGTAAGCGTGGTCTCTAGACAGATTTATGTGGGCTGGCACAATCTGCTATGGAAACATATATGCATATTGCTTAAGTCTGCAACCTTCTCTCTCACTCTCTCTCTCTTTCTCTCTCTTTTTCAAATGCTGGTAACAGTCTTGCTTTGTGCAAGGATGCCAGATAATTGGCAGAACTTCAGCCAGGGATACTGTTCCCAGCACTGCGCTATTGAAATTGTTTTCCTGGACAGAAATGCCCTGTTGGAGTGACCTGAAATTTGGAGGCTTCTGGGCTGTTGGCTTTAGGGAGTGAAGCAGGCTGACGGCTTTAGAGAGAGAAGGGTGGAGACTATAAACTGGTGCTAAAAAGGAGGAATAAGAAAAGGCAGAACCAGAGGGAGGGTTGGGGAGGAGAGGTGAAGACCATATGCCTAGCCGCTTCTGTCTCTCTCTCTCTTCTCGCTTTCCAGTTTGATGTGTTCCATGAGCATGTTTTTTGCTTAGCATCTAGTCTGTAAGCTCCTGGAAACCAGAACACAGCCTTCCGGATCCATGGTTTCCATATCTACAATTCAACCAACTGTGGATCCAAAATATTCCGGGGTGGGAGGGAAGTGCTGCATCTCTGCTGAACGCGTCAGCCTTTTTCTCTGTCACAGTATGCTAACCTGTTACGGTACAGCAGCTCTTTGCCTGGCATCTTCATCATGCTAGTAGAGACGATGTAAACGACATGGGGGCATGTGCACAGATGATATGCAAACACCAGAGCAATTTACTGAAGGGACTTGAACAACCCTCGATTTTGGTATCCTGGAAGGTTCCAGAACAGTCCCTTTTAGATACCAGGGGACAACTGGATGGCCTAACTCAGCTTTACATCTCCTGCAGTGCCTGGCACGCGGGGTGCTCAAAAAGCCAATGGCTGAATGTATGAACAAAAGAATGAACTTCTGTATTTGAAATATTTCTTTGCTCAGAGTTAGATCCTAAGATGGGATTCTCAGTGGACCTGAGACTGTCTCTGGGTGATCATAAACTGTGTAGGGGTGTGTGCGTCACTTTTGTCCTGTATTTTTCTTACGACAGACAAGAGCATTTAAATACATTGTAGAGTGTATTGTTTTATTATTTTTACTGATGTTAGTGCAGCATTATAGACTACTTCCTATTTTTTGTTCTTATTAAAAAATTATATTGACTTCTTAAATCATTTGTGTAAGTAGTTTACATTCTGAATTTAGTTTCAAGAAACTAAAGTGCTGTTATATTTTTGTTTCAAGAACGGAGTGAGACTGGGACCGGGTTGAGTACCACTGCTGGTTAGATCACTACGCCTCAGCATACACAAGTTTTAGAGTTTTAGGATACAACTCAATATTGCGCACGTCGATTTCAGCAGCCAGGCCTTCCCTTCAAGCAACTGCAGATTGCAGATTTTAGGATTGGTGTGGCTTGGTGGAGCCCAGCTATAGTATCAAAGCACCAAGGGTCCACGATTGGGCTGGGGGTGGAGACTAAACATCCAGGCGCCAAAGAGTTCCCTTCTGTCCGGGACTGTGAAAACACTTTTGAGCGAGCCGTTTCTTTTTGCCTCCGTTCGTATATCCAGTTTAACCATGAAGAGAGGGCGGAAGAGACGAGGAGGCGGGGAAGATGATGAGGTCCTTCCTCAGCGGGCCGCGCTGTAGGGCCGGTGCCCACGGAGAGCTGGGTGGGCATCAGTGCGTGGCTCGCAGGGGGACGTGGGACGGCGGCGGGAGGCAGAGGCCGGAGGCTCCAAGTGGGGCCACCCTCAACTTTCCCTGTCCGAAGCCAAGCCGGAGCTGCGGCTCCCGCGGGACTCGGGCTAGAAGAGGCGGAGCCGCCGCTGACAGGAGCGCGGGACTGTTGACAGCCGGAGGGGGCGCGGCCGGAATCCAGAGGGCACGCCCAAGGCGGAGCGGAGACGGGCAGTGGGCGTGGCTCGCAGAGGGGCGGGGCCTTGGGCGTCCGGTTCCAGGGAAGACGGGCTTTCTGGAGACCAAAGCCGTTTCAATGGGAGAAAGGGACAAGAAGTCGCGGGAGGCGGGAGCCAGTCTCGGACGACGGCGGGCGGGCGGAGCAAGGGCCTGAGAGGGGCGGGGCCGGAGGGGAGGAGCTTCTCGCGAGCGGGCGTGTCCTCTAGGGCAGAGGCGTGGCCCCTCCTGACAGGGGGCGTGGCTCTCCCTGACAGAGGGCGGGGCGGCGCACACCTCCCGCAGCGCTGGGAACGGGGGAGCGGCCTGGGTCGCATCCCAGTGGAGCGGCGGAGACCTCGAGTGGGGCGCCGGCCCGCCCCGCCTTGGCTGGCTCCTCCTGGCGGCCCCCGGGAGGCTCCGGGACGAGAGTATCCCTCGCAGCCTGGCTCAGCGTCTTGCTCCTGCCGGGCGGGCGCGGAGCTCCGTGGGCCCCCCGCGCGAGGGCCCCCTCCGAGTGGTTCCGGGGTTAGGGTTCACGGGTCAGAGTTGACTCCCTGAAAAGTGCAGTCGCTCTGAAATGCAAGATGGCGGCGGCGAGGCGCTGAGGCGCGGCGGCCCCTGCAGGTGAGCGGCGCGAGCCGGCTGGGGGCCCGGGGGCTGCTGCGGGCCGCGGGGCTGCGGGTGGAAGCCGAGAAGGAGCTCGTGGCCGGTGGGGAAGCCGAGAGGCGCGCGGGGGGCGGGGGGGCCGACGCTGGCGCGGCACGGGACGGGCAGCCCCGGGGCAGAGATACACCGCCTCTCCCCCCACCACCCCCCCGCCCCGCAAGACCCAGCCCACAGCGTTGGGGCGCGCAGCATCGGACCCGGAGGGACCCGGCCTGGGAGGCGCCGGCGGCGGCGGCCGACAGCTTCGCAACTCCCGGGAGCGCTTGGGGGGCGCGAGGGTGGGGGGTGGGGGTGTCAGAGCGAGGACGGAGCTCGGGGCCGGGGGTTTGGGAGAGCAGTGAGTAACTTGGGGGTGCTGAGGGGGTGGGGAGCGGGCCTCCCCGGCGGAGGACGCCTCTGGGACAGCGGACCCCTAACTGCAGTTTTCGGGTCCTGGGGGGGGGGGAGATCGCGAGCGATGGCCTCCGGAGGCGTGGGGGCCACCTCGTGGGGACGCGGCGCAGCCCTTCTGAAGAGTCCAGCCAAGGGTCTCCTGCTGGCCGGGAGTGTGCTGGCGTCGGGGTCGGAGCCAGCGGGCAAACCTCAGCCGGCAGGACTCAGAGTTGCATCCCTGAGAAGTACGGTGCGATTTCGAAGACGACCAGGATTTTAGGGGAGAAGTTGATTAAAAAGGGTGGAAACCCACTGTCTTTTTTGCTGTAGAGGTACCGGGAGTGCATGAACTGGGGAGGGGAGGGGGGCGGTGATGGCCCGGAGGAATCTCCAAGCCTTGGGGCTTAAAGGGAACGATCTACTGATTCCTTGAGGGGGGATGAATGGCTAGGAAGATGAAATAAAAAGAATTGGGGTCTGATGGCAGGAAAGCTGAGTCCTGACAGAAGCTCTTCCCGGTGTATTTACACTGAAGTTCCAAGTGAAGGGACTTGAAATTCTTTGTTTCGGTACACCAAGGGTACCAGTAAGAAATGAGCAAAACCAAAGAAAAAGATGCTCTTTGCTATCCTTAGTTTAGGGATTAAGGCTCTGGGAAAAGCAGCTGAGAAGAAGCGTGGATAGAGTAGAATGCAACATCACTTTTCTGTCACCAGCCCTTCTTTTAAAGACAAAAACAAACAAACAAAAACCGAGAAGGGATACTAATTAGGAGAAAATTATAAGAAAGGCTGATTGAGCATTTGTGATGTGATTAGGGTGGGAGTCCATGTAACTTGAAGAAGCAATTCTGTCAGGTTAATGTGATAGCAAATGAAAGTCCATAAGAACCCCTCCTCCCCCCGGAGGGGGGAGAGAGAGAGAGAGAGAGAGAGAGAGAGAGAGAGAGAGAGAGAGAGAGAGAGAGAGAGAGAGAGAGAGAGATAAGTGCACCTTTTTGTTTGTGGTGCTCGTCATCGTATATCAGTCTTTGTCCTAAAGTTTTAATTTGTGTGCAGTGGCAATTATCTGTTTCTTTTAAAAATGCCCTGAAAAAGTCATTATTTTAAACTGGTAATGGGGATCAATAAAAGTTTGTTCCAACAGGGCTGTTGGCACATAGATTATTTCAGTTTCTAAAGAAGCGTTTCTGATTCCAGATGTCGTGAAGGGAAGGTTGAGAGCTGCCAGTAACAGTAGTTTGGTAACGGCATATAAGGAAAAGGACATCCGTGAATAGATTTTCTCCTGGCTTCTCTCCCTTTCCTCCAAGCATTGTAAGGGTATATAGACTAATTTTGGGCAAGGTAAAATGTACAATCTTAGATTTAGCACTACTTTTCAAAACATAGCCTAGGCTGGCCTAGAAGTCACGACAGACCTCTTGCCTCTGCCTCCTCAGTGCTGGGATTGCAAGTGTGTACCACCATTTCAGCTCATCTTAGATACTAATTTTTACATTTATTATTTATTGTCTGTGTTTATTGTGTACACATCCTACTGTATGCATGTGGAGGTCAAAGGACAACTTTCAGGAGTCGCTTCTCCACCCACTGTGTAGGTTCTGAGGACCAGACTCAGGCTGGATGGCAAATGCTTTTACCTACTGAGCCACCTCACTGGCCCTTAGAGTTTTTTTTTTTTTTTTTTTTTTTTTTAATATATAGAATTTACAGTATTTCATTCATCAATTTTTTTTTGTAGAATTACCTCTTGACATGTTTCATTTGACTGCTTAGATTAAAACAAGGAAAAAAAAAACCCAACCATAGTGACTTGGATAACTGATGACAGTTATGATTCATACAGATGTCCTGAGCCATTCTTGTATTCTCAAACGAGCTTAATGTTTTCGGTGGGAATGTTTTAAAGATACAGGTCAAGTATAACTAGCTTATGGCTCAGCATTTGGAACACTCCTCTAAATATGTGCTGTTCTCGGTTTCCCCACAATGCATACAGCTCTAGTGTTAAACTCAATTCTGAACAGATTAGTCTGGCAAACCGGAGAGGCATAGATGCCAGATGGTTTGAAAATATGCTAAGGCTGAAAACATAAATGTGTCTGCATAGAAGATGCTCATCAGTAGTTTCATCTCCCTCACAGCTGAGCTTGCTTTTCACTAGGTTTGAGGGTAGGACATGAAAGATGTCACAGTGGTTTCACCTTTCATCATTCTTGTTTTTGGTTAAAAGGAGCAGAGTTTTGCTTTTTACTAAAGTAGTTAATAGTATAGATGCAGAGGCTTGTTTTGAACTTTTTCTGTTTTGTTTAATTTACATTCAGATGGAAAGGTAATGTAATGAAGTATTTTCTTTTTTTTAATTGTATTATTTGTGTTTGGGTATTTGCCTCCATGTATGTCTGTGCACCATGGTGTGCAGTGCCCTCAGAGGCCAGAAGAGGGCGTTGGCTCTCCTGGAACTGAAGTTACAGACAGACATGAACCACCATGTGGGTCCTGGGGATCCTTTGGAAAAGTAGCCAGTGCTCCTAACTGCTGAGCCCTTGCTCCAGCCCAAATATTCTTTTTTACTTTGCTTCTTAGTAAAAAATGTGCTTAATCCTCACATCGTATTTTTTACATTGAACAGAAGATGTAATAGTTGAAACTTAGTTTACTGTAAGTTATGGTTTACTACTTAAATAAAAAATGCTATTAAAATAACTAAATTGATCACAAATATAGTTGAGGAAATAGCTTTTTTGTTTATGTTTTACCATTGTAGATTTGGGTTCAAAAGGGCCTACTTACTTGAATTTTAAATGTGTTGAAAGTTAGTACTAAGCTAGTTTTAATTAAGCATTGTAGTCAATGCAGTTATTCAGGAGGATGCTTGGATTGTTGTATTGTTTAGGATAATAGCCAATACTACCCATGTCTGTGTGTGTGCATGCATGCATGTGCAGGTGCTTGTAGAAGCCACAGGTCAACATTGGATGTCTTTCTCAGTCACTCTCTACCTTGTGTTTTGAGATAGAATATTGCATTGAACCTGGAGCTTGCTGAACTGGCTAGGCTGGCGGGCCAACCAATGACAGGGACAGACCCCTCGTTGCCCCTCCAGCTCTGAGACTGTTGTCTATGTACCTTGTAGTGCCTGGCTTTCTACGCAGTGCTGGGGATGGAAGGTGGCTGCTCTTGCTTGTGCAGGAAGCACTTTACCAGTTCGGCCATCCTGCCAGCCCTATTATACATTAAAAAAAAAAAAAATCACTATGACTGTTTGCATTATGGTAAGCATATTTACTTTTAATTCTTTTCAGAAATGAGGTTCTTTAAAATTATCTTATGTAATCTTAAAGTAGTTTAAATTATATTTACTTTTAGAGTTTTGATACTGGCTCTTGAATAACACCTAGTGTTGTTGCAGTATCATTGTAATATTTATTGTATCCTTGTTGCTCTGATATATCTGTAGTCATAAGGGCCAGATTTGCCTGAATAAAGTTGGTGACTTAGATACTAATCATAATGTACATTTGAGTTTACATTTTGGAAATCTGCATTTTATAAGACTTATATAATAAATACAAAAAATTTTATGTACTTACCAGGTTTTGTTGATTAAATTTTTTTAACTTTTTCATTTTTTTTTCTATTTTTTGTTTTTGGTTTCTTCGAGACAGGGTTTCTCTGTATAGCTTTGGAGCCTGTCCTGGAACTCGCTCTGTAGACCAGACTGACCTTGAACTCACAGAGATCTGCCTACCTCTGCCTCCTGAGTGCTGGGATTAAAGTCATGTGCCACCACTGCCCAGCAACTTTCTCACTTTTTGAGTGGTCTCATTGTGTCAATTCCAGAGGACTTTAAAATTACAGTGTAGGGCTGGAGAGATGGCTCAGCAGTTAAGAGCACTGACTGCTCTTCCAGAGGATCTGGGTTCAATTCCCCAGCACCCACATGGCAGCTCACAACTCTCTGTAACTCCAGTGCCAGGGAACCCAACAGCCATGGCAAAATACCAACACATATAATATGAAAAATAAGTAAATTAAAAAAATTACAATGTAACCAAAGCTTGTCTCCAACTCTCCTCAACAAGTGCTGGGATTCCAGATGTGCACTATTATGCCTCACTCAGATTTTGTTCTTAAAGGGTACTTAATCTTGGCATTTTATATAATCAATATTCTTTTTTAAAAATAATTTATTTAACTTTATTTCTTGTGCATTGGTGTGAAGGTGTCAGATCTCCTGGAACTGGAGTTACAGACAGCTGTGAGCTGCCATGTGGGTGCTGGGAACCAAACCTGGGCCCTCTGGAAGAGCAGCCAGTGCTCCCAACTGCCGAGCCATCTCTTCAGCATATTTAGAGCATATGCTGATTCCACTTTCTAAAAATTCTAGGGTTACAGGTGTGTACTATAAGGCTCAGTTTATGTTGTGCTGGGGATTGAATCCAAAGCTTTGTGCATGCTGTGTGAATGCTCTACTAACTGTATCCCTGAATAGATTATTTACTTGTAATGTTTTAATCTCAGGTTTAGATTTAGAATTTAAAAAATGTATATCAGAGCTTATTTTTAAAAATACAGCATCAAATGGTACCTATAGATATATATTTGTCATTTAGAATAAAAGCTGTAAGATGGCCGAGTGGGTAAAGACACTTGCTGTTAAGGCAAACCAGAACCTTTGTGGTAGAAGGGGATGGACTCCCAAAAGTTGTCCTCTGCACCATGGCACATCGCCATCGTCCCAAGGAAATAAGCAATAAATAAGATAGCATTAATTCTGGGTGATTTAATATTTATTATGTGATTTAACTCCCCTTCTTCCTCTTCCTAAATATGTATTTCTTTCTCCTTTTTGGTTGTTATGAAAGGAATTAGGAAGCTTTGCTATTTGTAGATATTCACTCATAATTATGCCTTCCAGCTATACTAAATCTGTTTCCTTTAACAGCTTGATTTTCGTGAAAAAGAAGGTTGTTAAAACTTAACTGGCCAGGTGGTGGCAGTGCATACCTTTAATTCCGGCACTGGGGAGGCAGAGGCAGGCAGATCTCTGTGAGTTCCAAGATAGCCTGGTCTACAGAATGAGTTCTAGGTCAGCCTGGTCTACAGAGTGAGTTCCAAGACAGCCAGGGCTACACAGAGAAACCCTGTCTTGAAAAATCAACAACAACAATACTCCCCCCCCACCCCCGCCAACAAACCCCAAACCACTTCAGTGGGCATGGACTGTATTTGGGAGTGTAAAGGTTAGTACAGACAATTTTCCCTCATTACTGTAAGATTATTTGTATGTACATGTATAGGGAGTTGAGTTATGACATATTGTTTGTCTACCAACTTGTATTAATATATCAGGATTATAAATGGGGGATACAACATACTGGTTGACTGTTACCCAGAGTTTAAAAATATTTTATAATTTGTTAGCACTTACCCAATTTTAAACAAGGACTTCATTTGTTATATAACTTGACAGAAATACCTAAATAAAATCCAAACAAAATTCATTGTGTTCTTATTAAGTACCAGAAAATAGTCTAAACTAAACATATTACTTCTCCCAATCCTCACAGCAGCCCGGTTATCAAAGCACTTTCATTTGCTCCACCTTATGGATGAGGAGGCCGAGGCACAGACATGCAGTAGTGAGCGGCCATGCTGGGATTTGAATCCAGCTGGTTCCAGAGCCCAGGCTTTCAGGTCTTTAGATCTACTGCCAGAACAGCTTGTTCTTTTTTATTATATAACATACATGGTTGAGCTCTTGATTTTCTGAAATACACTCACCCTAAATTTAAAAACATACTCAGAATTAGAGAGAAATGTCCTCAAGGAATCTCTGTTTGGGAACTGGAATAGCATCAGACAAGCTCAGTTTTCATTCACAAAAACCAAAGGGGCTCATCTATTGTGCCTGTGTTGCTTTGTGCCCTCACGTGTCTTGGCAGCTCATCTCACGACACTCTGGTTCAGGAAAACATCTACCCTTCCAGTGTGATTTAAGATGACCTGCAGTTGGTTCCAATTTCCTACTGTAGTAATAATTCACTTTTGAAGATGACCTCCCTCTTTGGCAGCGATTTTCTATTTTCTAGTCCCGTCCTGTAGGTGGATGCTAGGGAGTGACTGAATATGGTGATACTAGAAAACAAAATTGTAGAGTCCTAAACTATAGAGAGAATACAATGCTTCCCTGGGTCTGCCAGGAAAATGCTCTGTGACTTTTCATGAAAGTCATGAAATTATTTGGCCTAAGCTTTTACTCAACTTAGAAGTTTTACAAGTAGATGTTTTGGCAGGTGGTGGTGGTGGTGGTGGTGGTGGTGGTGGTGGTGGTGCATGCCTTTGATCCCAGCACTCAGGAGGCAGAGGCAAGCAGATCTCTATGATTTCAAGACATTGAAATTTCAAGACATTTCTGGTCTACAGAGTGAGATCCAGGACAGCTAGGGCTACACAGAGAAACCCTGCCCTGAAAAACAAAAACAAAACAACCAACCAAAACAAAACAAGTGGATGCTTTAATATATTTACATTATTTATTAAGTGGACTCTTTATAAGCTTGTACTTAACATTAGCAGGAATAAGAAGATAAGGTATTTGAGAAAATAAAAGATGATTTTCTGTTTTCTTTGTGTTTTAGAGTGTCTGCTTTAAGAACAGCAAAAAATATTTCCACCTTTAAAAGTAATGCTGTTATTCTAATAAAAGAAGCAGGTGTAGTTTTTGTTAAAATTTCCAAGTGGATTAGAGACTCTTGGAAATATTCCAAACATTTTTAGAGATTAGTTTGAATTTTCAGAGAATGAATAATTAAAATTTTTATTTGCATATGACAGGGTGTCTCACTATATAACTCTGGATAGCCTGGAAATTGTGGTGTAGACCAGGCTGCCCTTGGACTCGTAGAGATCCATCTGCTTCTGCTTCCCAAGTGCTGGGATTAAAGCCATGCACTGTCATGAGGAGCAATTCTAAGTTTTTGATTACACAATACTAATACTTGACTACACACTGAAATGTTATTTTGTAGCAACTTTCTAATGAAAAAGTCTTATGACTTAAATGTGAAATATCCCAGTAGGCTCCTGGATGTGAACGCTTGGGGTGGTGCTATTTTGAGAGGTTATGGAACCTTTAGTAGGTAGGGCCTAGCTGGAGGAAGTGGGTCTCTGGCTTCTATGTAGCCCAGCCAGCCTTCCTGACCCTTTCTGGGTTCATGGATGCGTAAGCAAGTCTCTTCATGAGCCTGTAACCATGAATGCTGAAATGCCTTCCCCACATAAAACTGAGCCAAAATAAGTCCTTTTTCCTTTAAGCTGCTTCTCACACTTATTCTGTCACAATAGAATTTTGGAAATTTAGCCAGCCATTGGCAGCACATGCCTTTAATCCCAGCACTCAGGTGGCAGAGGCAGGCAGATCTCTGTGAGTTCGAGGCCAGCCTTGTCTACAAAGTGAGTTCCAGGACAAGCTCCAAAAGCTACACGGAGAAACCCTGTCTTGGAAAAAAAAAAAAAAAACTAAACAAAAACAACAACAACAACAAAAAGCCTAGACCTAAACTGTATTAAGCCTAAGTAATATCTAGAACAATAAAATAATAGTATATTTTTCTTTGTAGGAGAAGACTGCTAGCTACTTTGGGACTATCTGTGATGATGGCCTGAGCCAAGTACCTCATTTGAAGGGATAACCTTCTGCTTTAATGAACAAAATGCTGGGGAAGCTATGGCAGGTATGTATTCATTATTCAGGGATGGTGAAGCCTCAATACAGATGTACTCACTTAGGAATCCATAATACTGTGTTTGCTAATGTTAGAAAGCTGCCTCTACTCCAGATTCCAGGGGATCTAATGCTTTCTTTTTGCCTCTGGTGTTACACACACACACACACACACACACACACACTTAAAAAAATAAAAAGGGAGTCATTCTCTTTATTAAAAAAAAAGCTTTCCTTGAAATAGCAGCTGAGGGCTGGAGAGGGAGTGGCTCAGTGGTGGCTGAGAGCACTGCCTGCAGCCAGGTGTGGTGGCACTTGTCTTTAATCCCAGTACTTGGGAGCTAGAGGCAGGCAGATCTTTGTGAGTGAGTTCTAGGACAGCCAGGACTCCATAGTGAGACTCTGTCTCAAACTCTTCCCCACCAAAAAAAGAGCATTTATTGCTCTTTTAGAGGACCTGAGTTCAGTTCCCAGCACCCATCCAGTGGCTTACAGTTACCTGTAACTCCTGCTCCAGGAAATCAGATGCCACCTTCTGGCTTCCATGTGGAACTTGCACATGTGGCATACATTCACACTGAGACACACATACACATGAATAAAAAATAAAAATTATAATAAGAAGCAACTGTAAGCTTAATACTTTTTAAAAACACCTTTCCTCTCAAACTCGAACAACTGTATGAATTTTGACTGCTTTAATTTCAAAGGCAAAAGCAAATTTCATCATAAGTTATTTTTTTAAAGATTAACTTTTTGTATGTGTGCGTGCCTGAATATATATGTGCACCATGTGGGTGCAAGTGCCTGTGCAGGCCAGGAGAGGGTGTCAGATCCCCCTGGAAGTGGAGTTATAGATGGTTGTGAGCTGCCTGCCATGAGTTCCAAGATCCAAACCTAAGGCTTCTGCAAGAACAGCAAGTGCTCTTAACTGCTGAACCATCTCTCTAATTCCTCAATACATCTTATTTAGGGTGTTTATAATTTATTTTTCAAATAATGTTTTCCAACATCTGCCATGTGTCAGGCACTACACCAGATGCTCTAATAATGTAGACAAAGGAATAGCATCAGTAAAGGACCTTTAATGTGGGGAAATCAATCTAAACATTTTATGACTCTTTTCACTATATTTAAAAATGTAACCAGGCATGGGAATCATAGCACATGCCTTTAATCCCAGAACTTGGGAGGCACAGACAAGGGGAATCTCTTGAGTTTGAGACCAGCCTGTTCGATACAGCAAATTCCAGGCCTTACAGTGAGACCTGTCTTAAAACTAAACAAACAAAAACATTCAAAGCCAGTGAAATGGCTTAATCATTTGTCAATCCTGATGACCTAAGTTTGATCTCTGAGACCCACACTGTAGAAGGAAGGACTAACTCCTACAAGTTGTCCTTTGACAGTCACACATTTTCTGTGGTACACATGCTCACAGACTGAAAATAAAGAAATGTAATTAAAGACTAGAGAGATGGCTAGGCAATTAAGAGCAATGGCTCTCTTCCAGAGGACCTGGGTTCAATTCCCAGCATCCACATGGCAGCTCTCAACTGTCTGTAACTCCAGTTCCAGAGAATCTAACACCCTCATACAGATATACACAAAGGCAAAACTCCAATGCATATAAAATAAATAAATCTTCAAAAAAAAGAAATGTAATTAAAAAAAACTTCATGACATAAATACTTGAAAATATATTGTAAATATACAGGCCACTGATAATAGTGAATTATAATTATGCAAATTAGGGTGTTATACTTTTATTTATATTAACCATACCAATTTTTAAATATTTGACTGTATTTAAATTCTCATATATGTTATCTAATTTTGGCTTTTATAGGAAACATTAGGTTATATATTATATGCTTGAAATAGTTTAGTACAGTTGTTTTAAATTTTTTTTTTTTCGAGACAGGGTTTCTCTGTGTAGTTTTGTGCCTTTCCTGGAACTCACTCTGTAGCCCAGGCTGGCCTGGAACTCACAGAGATCCGCCAGCCTCTGCCTCCGAGTGCTGGGATTAAAGGTGTGTGCCACCACCGCCTGGCCTATTTTTTTTAAGTCAAATAAACATATCCTCAGTGAAATAGGTAATAATTGCCTTATTTTATAAACAGAGACTAGAATGGACAGATGAATGATTTTCTAGCTTCTCAAGGATAGCTCTCCTCAGTCTAAGAACAACATTCTTGTGTGAAAGACACAGCACACCATGCAAACATCAGGGAAAACTGTCTGCGCAGACAAGAACTTCTGGGTCACATGCGCACACTATCAACAAGTCAGTTTTCATGGGAGAACCAGTATATGTCACTCGGTGTAGCACACCTCCCTCCTTCCCAGCGGGTAGATGCAAACTGGCCTGTTCATGTCCAAGAGACATTCTCCTCCTCACATCTGGGATCAGCTTTCTAGCAGGAACCTCTCCAACTTGGACTCTTCAATCTTCAGTGTCCGTAAGATCCATTCTCTGATGTGAACAAAAACAGGTAGCAGTGAGTTTCTTACCTTTCTGCTTTCAGTAGCATTAGCAAAGGGGTCCTCTGAAATTAGCCTTCCCTTTGTCATAGCCATCTCGTCTTTCTAGTTACTTTAATACTGGATTTCTTTTTGTTTGGACATTTTCTGGAGATTTACCTTTTAGGTAAGGATTCTAAGTAATATTTAAAAAAACATTTGGATTGTGTCTTAGGTAGGGTTTCTATTTCTGTGAAGAGACATCATGACCATGGCAACTTTTTTTTCTTGTTTTTTTTTTTTATTTAAGAATTTTTTTTATTTATTTTACATACCAACCACAGATTTCCCCCCAGCCTCCCCCTCCCAAACACACCCCTCATCCCCTCCTCCAAAAGGGTAAGGCCTCTCATGGGGAGTCAGCAAACCCTGGTACATTCAGGACCAAGCTCCTCCCCACTATGTTCAAGGCTGAATAAGGCGTTTCACCATAGGTAATGGGCTCCAAAAAGCCGGCTCATGCACCAGAGATATATCCTGATCCCACTGCCAGGGCCCCCACAAACAGACCAATTACACAACTGTCTCCTGTATGCAGAGGGCCTAGTCCGGTCCCATGCAGGCTCCACAGCTGTCAGTCTATAGTTCGTGAGTTCCCACGAGCTTGGTTCTGTTGTCTCTGTAGATTTCCCCATCATGATCTTGACCCCCCCATTGCTCATACAATCCCTCCTCCCTCTCCTCGACTGGACTCCCAGAGCTCAGCCTGGTGCCTGGCTGTGGATCTCTGAATCTGCTTCCATCAGTTACTAGATGAAGGCTCCGTGATGACAGTTAGGGTATGCACCAATCAGATTACCAGTATAGGCCAGTTCAGGAACCTTCTCCACTATTGCTAGTAGTCTAAGTTGGGGTAATCTTTGTGGATTCCTGGGAATTTCCCTAACACCAGGTTTCTCCATATCCCCATGATGTCTCCCTCTATCAAGATATGTCTCCATTGTTCTCCTACTTCATCCCTCCCCCAGCCCGACCATCCTGTTCCCTCATGTGCTCATCCCCCATCCCTTATCCTCTATTGCCCCCCTCCATCACTCCCACTTTACTCTGGATATCTCATCTATTTCCCTTTCCTAGAGCGATCCATACACCCCTCTTAGAGTCCTCCTTGTTAGCTAGCTTCTCTGGAGAAGTGGATTGTAGTCTGGTTATCTTTTGCTTTACATCTAGTATCTACTTATGAGTGAGTACACACCATGTTGTCTTTCTGAGTCTGTATTACCTCACTCAGGATATTTCTAGTTCCATCCATTTGCCTGCAATTTTCATGATGTCATTGTTTTTTCCAGCTGAGTAGTACTCCATTGTGTATATGTACCATATTTTCTTTATCCATTCTTTGGTTGAAGGGCATCTAGGTTGTTTCCAGGTTCTGGCTATTACAAACAATGCTGATATGAACAAAGTTGAACAATTGTCCTTGTGGTATGATTGAGCATGCCTTGTGTATATGCCCAAGAGTGGTATCACTGGATCTTGAGGTAGATCAATTCCCAGTTTTCTGAGAAGTTGCCATACTGATTTCCACAGTGGTTGTATAAGTTTGCACTTGCATCAACAGTGGAGGAGCATTCCCCTTGCTCCACATCCTCTCTAACATAAACTGTCATCAGTGTTTTTGATCTTAGCCATTGTGACAGGTATAAGATGGTATCTCAGAGTCATTTTTATTTGCTTTTCCCTGATGACTAAGGATGTTGAACAAACCCTTAAATGTTTTTTGGCCATTTGAGATTCTTCTATTGAGAATTCTCTGTTTAGAGCTGTAGCCCATTTTTTAAATTGGATTGTTTGATATTTTGTTTTTTTTTGTTTGTTTGTTAAATATTTATTTATTTATTATGTTTACAGTGTTCTGCTTGCACATATTCCTGCAAGCCAGACGAGGGCACCAGATCTCATTACAGATGATTGTAAACCATCATGTGGTTGCTGGGAATTGAATTCAGGACCTCTGGAAGAACAGTCAGTGCTCTTAACCTCTGAGCCATCTCTCCAGCCCTGTTTGGTATTTTGATGTCTAGTTTCTTGAGTTCTTTATATATTTTGGAGATCAACCCTTTTTCAGATGTGGGGTTGGTGAAGATCTTTTCCCATTCTGTAGGCTGTCGTTTTGTCTTATTTACTGTGTCCCTTGCCTTTCAGAAGCTTTTCAGTTTCAGGAGGTCCCATTTATTAAATGTTGCTCTCAGTGTCTGTGCTACTAGTGTCATATTTAGGAAATGGTCTCCTGTGCATGGCAACTCTTTTAAAGGAAAAACATTTAATTGAGGTGGTGGCTTACAGTTTCAGAGGTTCAGTCCATTAGCATCATGGCAGGAAGCATGGCAGTCTGCAGGCAGACATGGTGCTGGCTACATATTGATCAGAAGGAAACAAGGACTGTGACACTGAGCGAAGCTTAAGTGTAGAAAACCTTAAAGCTTGCCCCACAGTGACACACTTCCTCCAACAAGGCCACACCTACTCCAACAAAGCCACACCTCCTCATAGTGCCACTCCCTATGATCTTATGGGGCCCAGTTATATTTAAACCACCACAGATTGGTACACATTTGTGTTGTCAAATTATAATTTAATATTTTTAAGAACTGAACTATTTAAATGTTTACATTTTAAATGTGAAAATGCCTTAAATATATGAAGGCCACTGTACCTCCACATGTGTGTTTTTTCTGTCTTTCTTGTTTAAGTACAATGGGTACCTTTTGTTTTAATTGGATCCCATTATTCTTTATGTACTATTTTAAGCATTTTTTGCTCTTACTGAATTTGTAATTTTTACTTTGAATGTGAAAGTAAATATTTTCAGCTAGCCAAATAGAGGTCTGACTCAGAGAAAAAGTGAAACTAAATGGAACATAGAATCCCGAGAATTCTCAGGAAATCTATATGAATGAAGATTCCCAAGTTTTCCTCATGCACATAATTTTGCTTCTTAAGAACAGTTTTATTGGGCTGGAGAGATGGCTCAACAGTTAAGAGCATTGACTGCTCTTCTAGAGGGCCGAGGTTCAATTCCCAGCAACCACATGGCAGCTCACAACTGTCTGCAGCTCCAGTGCCAGTGAATCCGGCACCCTCACACTGACATACATGTGGGCAAAATACCAATGCACGTAAAAATAAATAAAATCTTGAAAAGAAAGTTTAAAAAAACTTATTTATTATTTAGTTGTAAATAATAAAATAATAAATAATAAATTTAAACATTTATTATATAAAAATAAATAAAATAATAAAACTTAATACAAATAAACTTATTATTTAGTTATTTGTTTATTTAATTGATGCTAGATAAAAATTGATATAAACCATAGCATCTTCTAAAACATTTTTATTTGACCCAAATTTGATATAAAAATATTATTTTTATTCATATACAATCTTGCCAAAATAACATCTTTTGTGGCTAACTAGGCCATAATACTTTTATCTGTTAATCATTTAATTTGAAATACAAGATAGCCAAAAAGAATTGGGAATTCAGTACAGCTATGACTCTGTCTAATTTATAAACATTTTAAGAACATTTAACATTTTTATTAGAAGCACAAAATCCAGTAACTTTAATTTTTTAGTATTTATTTTTATTTTTGAATATGGGTATTTTTCCTGCATGTATGTTTTTGCATCACATGTTCATCTGGTGCCCGTGGAGGCCAGAGGAGGGCATCGCATCCCCTGGAACTGAAGAATGGATGTTTGTGAGTTTCCATGTGGGTTCTGGGAACCAAACATGGGTTTTCTAGCAGAGCAACCAGAGCTTTTAAACACTGAGCCATCTCTCCATCCCTATTCACTTTCTATGTGAAAAAAATCCTTGCTTTTTAATATTTTGAAACTGGGTTGTGTCATTATAATTTTTAACAGAGCAGAAGTCATGATTCTAAGTACAAATCATATTTGCTGTCGTTGCAAGAACTATGCTCTTTTCACTTGAATTTCACTGCAGAAATAGTCCTTTGAATATTTTTTCCTCTCTTGTTTAACTCTTAATCTGTAAATTAGATATAGACTATTCACACATAAAACTTATTTATTACTAGTAAATTTAGATGTTAGCAAATGTTTATTGAATGTTAACGTTTGTTTTCATCAATGGCATGCTTTAGATTGGAGAGTATTTCCACAGTCTGATGACTAAGGTGACCTTTGTCAGTATGGACAAGTTATCTGTAAAGCAAACTGGGTTTTCAATAGTTCTCCCATAGATGAGCATTCGAAGAAGTGAACGGTTTTTAAAATTGTGTGTATGATTGTCTTGCCTGTATGCATGTATGTCTGTTCACAACTTGGATGCCTGGTGCCCACAGAAGCTAGAAGAGGGCACCAGATCCCCTAGAACTGGAGTTATAGATGTATGTGAGCCACCATGTGGGTGCAAGAATAGACCTAGGACCTTTGGAAGAGCACCAGTGCTCTTAACTGCTGAGCCATCTCTCCAGACACCTCTCCAAACATGAGACAGGGTCTTATGTATCCCAGGCTCCTTCTGTGGGCAGGGGTAACCTTGAATTTATAATCCTTACCTTCTACTTCCAGAGTGTTGGAGTTATAGGTGTGTGCCAGTGTGCCTGTCTGGGAAGCCAGTTCAGGATTTGACGCATGCTGGGCAAGCATTCTACCAACTGAGCTACTTCTCTAGCCCCTTAAAAACTTTTTTTAAAAGTAAGTTTTTAAACATTTCTGGGCCCTTAATATTCTCTTTGTTGGATTCTAGAGATATAGTGGAAAGCCAGACGCATTCTTTCTGACCAGAAAAAAAGGACTTGTATAAGAACTCCCAACGTTGTTATGCTGTGATGTAACACATTTTGCTTTCATTGAGTCTTTCTGTAGAGAAACTTTTTTTGTAATTGTTTCAGTGAGTTCAGAATCATGAGCTGGTTGAGAAGCATCTTATCCTCAGAAGAGCCAGGATATAGATAGAACTTGCTTGGCCAGATTTACACCCTAGAGAATATGGGTGATTTTGAGGGCTCTTAGAACTAGATCCAAAAAAAGGTCCTAAAATACACCTGAATACACATGCTGGGGGTTGATTCCTGATACCCATTGAAAGCATTTGTGTAACATTTTTTTTGCCTTAAAAATAAAAATAAAACTTGTTTCCAGCTTAAGCTGTGTATGTCCTACAATCCTAGTGCTCAGAGTGAAATAAGGTCACGTGGCTAAGGCAGGAGGATTTTACATTTGATACCAGTCTGGGATTTTGTAGCAATGCCCTGCTTCAACAAACAAAAAACTTGCTTATTTAGTTGATCCTAGGTTAGAAGTAACACAAACATAAAATTTAAGACCTTAAAACTATTATTTGTTAAATTTTATAGAAAAACAGTATCGGCCGGGCAGTGGTGGCATACGCCTTTAATCCCAGCACTCGAGAGGCAGAGGCAGGCAAATCTCCGTGAGTTTGAGGCCAGCCTGGGCTACAGAGTGAGTTCTAGGACAGGCTCCAAAGCTACACAGAGAAACCTTGTCTTGGAAAAAACAAACAAACAAAAACAAAAACAAAAAACCTCCCCAAACCAAGAAAAACAGTATCAAATAATATTAAAGAAAATATATAAATATCATAAACATTCCACCTATAACATATGAAACGTCCATTTTAATTTTTAAAATATTTTCATATAGTCTTTGTTCAAAAGTATGTGTATATACTTATATTTTCTTAATTATTAATATAACTCAAATTTTATTCACATTTAAAAAACTTACCATTTGGATAAAATTCTTTCCATGTTCCTTGCTGTTATCTTTTTTTTTTCCTTCGAGACAGTTTCTCTGTGCCACAGCTCTGGCTGTCCTGGAACTCACTCTGTAGATCAGGCTGGTCTCGAACTCACAGAGATCCATCTGCCACTAGGATTAAAGGCGTGTGCCACCATTGCCCAGCTGAGTGTTATCATTTTTAATATCAGTGTAACAACTGATTTAATCAGCTTTTAAAAACATAATTTCTCTATGGATCTTTGAACTGGAAAGAGTTTCCAAAAGTAATTATACACACAGTGCTCGATGTATTTAGATCCTTTTTACAGTGTATTAGGGCCCAGTGTGGCAGGGCCCAGTGAAGCTGACCACTAACTACTTTCTGTAGTACAAGGCCATGAGATTGGTTTGGAGCCACTTTTAGCTGGACTCCAAGTAGAGGAGGAGGTGTTTCACCAATAGTGATTTCTCTACAGCAGTTTTCCTGTGACAGTCTCATTGTCTTTAATGACAAGGGAGATTAATTGGGACCATACTATTGTAATACCATTTTTTGTATATATGTGTGATGCTGGGATTTCAGTTGGGCCACCTTGCCTCCCCAGCTTTTGGGGGTTTCCGGTGATCCGAACTCTGGTCTTCATGCTCCTGTGGCAGGTGTTTTATCCACTGACCCATCTCTCCACCTATTTAATAATTTGTTTTAATTGATATAGGGTTGTGTCTTAGTTAGGGTTTCTATTGCTGTGAAGAGACACCACGACCACAGCAATTCTTATAAAGGAAAACATTTAATTGTAGTGGCTCACTTATAGTTCAGAGGTTCAGTCCATTGTCATCATGGTGTGAGACATGGCAGCATGCAGGCAGACATGGTGCAGGAGAGGTAGCTGAGATTTCTACATCTTGCAGGCAACAGGAAGTGAACTGTCTCACTGGGCATGGCTTGAACATATATGAGACTCAAAGTCTGCCTCACGGTGACACATTCCTCCAACGAGACCACACTTACTCCAACAAGGCCATACCTCCTAAAGGTGCCACTCCGTTAGGGGGCCATTTTCTTTCAAACCACCACAGGTCACATGCTACCAACTGTGTAGCAGAAGATGACAGTGAACTCCTGATTCTCCTCTCAAGTGCATGCACCTGGTCCATAGTAGTGATTTTTATTCCTGCCTTTTAATTCAATTTGTGTCTTGTCAGCTAAGTTACTTTCAAAAAGAAAAAATTTATAATATGCAAATGCTATCTCTTATTCTCCCAAAAGAATTTTTTGAAAATGGACGATAGCATCAGTTAAACTCCTACCGCATCTGAGCTGTGAAGAAAACACTGACTGTTTGCCTTTGAGGGAGGCTTTTCCCTTTTCCCTAGAGAAGTCTTCTCTGTTCCTTTCGGGAAGGCTCCTGTGCCGGGCTTTTATATAGTTCCTGCTGGTTCTCTTGCTGTTGGCAGAGCTGCTCCCAGTAATGTCTGACTGCCAGTTCCCTTGCTCACTGTTGGTGGCTGTACTAGCAGAGGCGGTCTGTATCGGCTCCGTCCGCATCCCTGGTGCATGACACAGTACCTGGCACATGGCTGACATTCCACACGTTGGGAAGTCCAGTTTTTGAAGAATCCTGGTTTTATAGGTGAGAAGGCTTAGGATGAAGTTGAATATCTTTTCCAGATACCTTACTGAGAGAACAACTCTAAATCCCGTGGTTTTATGCTGCTCCACACAGCTTTATGAATTAATCTGTGTCTTTCTTCTTCCATGAAATAGGTCAGTATACTAAAATTCTTGTTTCCTACAAAATTATAACTTTATATTAATAGTCCTGAAGATTCTTTTTGTTGTTGTAGTGTGTGTGTGTGTGTGTAGGGTGCATGTATGTGTGTGCCAGTGGAAAACAGAGGATAATCAGCTATCATTTCTTTGGCGCTGTCCATTTTGGTTTTTGAGGCAGGACCTCTCATTGGCTCTCTCATTGGCCTGGAACTTGTTGCCAAGTACACTAGGCTGGATAGGGAGCTCCAGGGTTCTGTCTCTGTCTCCCCAGTGCTAGAATTCAAAGTGCCCTACCATGTCCATGTCTGGCTTTGTTGTTGTGTGTATTGGAGATTGAACTTAGTTCTTATACTTGCTCAACAATCACTTAACTGTCTCCATATTCTACCTTTTTGTGCTTTGATCTAGTTTTAGGCTGAATTCAGGTGCAGAATTGAGCCATTTGGTCAAATTTTGAAGCTTTGAGGGGAGTAGAGATTCTTATATTTTCTTAAGAACTGTCTTAGTTATTTTTCTGTTGTTATGACAAAACACTGTGACCAAGGCAACTTATAAAATAAAGTTTTTAGTTTGTAAGTTTGTGCCAGCATGCTGAGCTTAATCTTTATTCAGTTCCAAAGGGTGAGAATCCATGACCATCATGGCAGGAGTCGGGTGGGTGCAATAAGGAGGCAAGCATGGTGTTAGAGCAGTAGCTTACATCTGCTCTACGATCACGAGACGGAGAGTGTGAACTGGGAATGGTGTGGACTTTCCCTTATTTCTCCCCTCTCTCTGCTCCCTCCAAACCATTCCATGTGCTCCTTTTGCTCTCTTTCAAATTCATTGTCTCTTTTAATTATTGCTGCTACATGCTTCTAAGTCTATGTGTATATACATGTATTCCTGAACATAACCTTCGTAGTCGGAAGAACGCCATTTGGTATCAGAGTGTCTCCCACTCTCAGCGTTCCTTAGTTGCCTCAGTTCTTTATGTCGGGTTGAGGCCTGGTGGCCTTCCCGTTATGGAACTTTGAGGAGAACCTACAACTACCACTTCACTAAATCAACATAATCCCTAACTACATTCTGAACATTTGTCCTTTTACCCACAGATTAAGGGTAGTCCTTACCTGTCATCAAGGCATAGGCTTTGATTCCTCAAAGGCCACCCACAGTGACATACCTCCTCTAACAAGGCCTCACCTAAAGCTTCCCCAATGGTTCCACCAGCTGAGGGTATATGAGGTTATGATAGGGTGCCATTTTCATTCAGATCACAAGAAGAACTATTTAATATCTAGATTCCATTTTTGTTAGCAAAAGCAAAGAGAACCTGAAGGCAAGTTGTAGTGAGCAGTTTTAGAGGAGGAAAGAGTCTCTTAGGTCTATATAGTTAGAAACAGAAACAGAAATAACCTGAGTTGAAGCAATCTGAAATATCTTGAGTGTTTTTTAAACCAAAGCCTTAAAAAAACAAAACAAAACAAAACAAAAAAACCTGTGGTGGGGGCAGTTTCCATATGTAGCCCAGTCTGGCTTTGTGTTCACTGTATAGACCAGGTAGGCCTGGAACTAACTGGTGATTCTCTTACCTCAGCTTCTTTAAGTGCTGGGTTTATAGGTTTGTGCCATATGCTGAGCTTAATCCTTAGTTTTTCCTTCTTAAAGATTTATCTTTATGGGCTCAGAGGTAAAGAGCACTGACTGCTCTTCCAGAGGTCCTGAGTTCAATTCCCAGCAACCACATGGTGTCTCACAACCATCTTGTAATGAGATCTGGCGCCTCTTCTGGCCTGCAGGGATATGTGCAGACAGAATACTGTATACATTATAAATAAATAAATCTTAAAGATTTATCTTTATTTATGTGTATGTGTCTATGATATTGTATGCTACACTTGGGGTCAGGAGTATAAGTGGAGGCCAGAAGAGGGCGTCAGATCTCCTGGAGTTGAAGTTACAGGTTGTTGTGAGCCACCTAACATGGGTGTTGGGAACCAAAGTGAGGTCCTCTGGAAGAGCAGCAAGCGGTATTAAGACAAACTCTCCAGACTTTCTCTCTCTCTCTTTTAAAGCTCTTTTTTCAGTGACTTGAATTAAATTATGTATGTTTCTAAGGCCAATGTTTTCAGAGGAAAAATAACAACTTTGATATAGATTATAGTATAGCATAAACATATTTTTCATGACTTTAGTAAAAATACTTAAGCTTATAAAATTTGTTTAGATCTATGGCTGTCAAGATGACTCAGTGGGTAAAGGTACTTGCTGCCAAGCCCAGTGATCTGCACTGGGTCCCTGAATCTCACGTGGTGAGAGGAGAGCATCAACTCCTGCAGGTTGTCTCCTGATGTCTGTGAGTGCACATAGAATAAATGTAAGGATAAAGTAAAATTTGTTTAGATCTGCTTACATTTTTACTTACCAATCTGAATTAGTGAGCTGGTGGAAAAAAGTAAAAGTAATAATTTGATAGCATATTCTTATAATGTGCTATATAAGATTAAAAAAATAAGAACTTGGGGGATGGAGAGATGACTCAGTGGTTAAGAGCACTGGCTGCTCTTCCAGAGGACCCTGGTTCAATTTCCAGCACCCACACAGCTGCTCGGAACTGTCAATAATTCTAGTTTTAGAGGATCCGACACGACACTCTCACAAGGATATACACCAACACATACAAATAAACAAATCTTAAAAAAAAAAATAAGAGATTAACCGAAAAAATTGAATCTGTTTTTTAAGAGCCAGAAAGGCAAAGGGGCCTGGGCTACTCAGCCTCTCCTCTGCGGCCTTTGTGGCTAACTGCTGCTTTGCTCTACCCCTGGGTTCCCTGGGTTCTGCCTCTCCCTTCCCATATTGGGGCTTGAACCCAGGACCCTCCTGTGGGCTAGCTGAGTGCTCTTACCACTAAGAGTAAGTCTTAGCCACCCTCACTTTGTTTAGTTTACACTTAATTTTTAATCAGTTTTGCTGAATTGCTCAGGCTAGCCTCGAACTTTTGGCCTTTCTATGTCAGCCTCCATTTGGTCTGCCTTCTTCAGCTGACTGAATGTCACACCACATTCAGTCTAGATTGGTTTCAGGTAACATGGCACAGTGGTGGTATAGTCAGATGATTTGGAGGAAATTGATACATTGTTTTGAAAGTGTCTTAAGTTTGTAAGACACAGTTTTTCAAACACCTCCTAGAACCCCTCAGAGGTAGAAGTGGGGTCCTGGGATCCTGGACTATTTATTGTCAGAGAGTAGTTAGCCCCTCTCTCCTTCAATCAGCTGGCTCCTCTGTTTGTCTCCTTTAAAAAGTGTACTTAGTGACATATACTCATTGTACATGGCAATGAGCTTCAAAAGACATTCAAGTGCTTTGACCATACTCACCCTCCTGGTCTTTCTCTGTCCCACCTCCTGTGATTCCCGTTCATTCTCCCAGTTGGTTTCCCTTCTGTTCCATGTCCTACATAAATACATGATTTTATGTGTCTGTATAAAACTTAGCATCCACAAAAGCGATAAAACATGGTTGTTTGTCTTTCTGAGACTGATTATTTTACTTAATATGATGATCTTTAGTTATGTACATTAATAAGCAGAATTTGACTTACATTTCAGCTTCTCAGAGGAATTTTGTTTGAAGAAAGGGCTCCTTGCCTTAAAACATCAATTTTGAAAACTACTACTTTCAGAAAACAAGCCTCTTTGTCCTTGATTTCAAGTTCACCCCAGTTAAAGGCAGCCTCTTTCTGAGCCAGGAGAATGAAGTCACAAGGTGGCTGACTTCCTGCCCTTCCACAGTGTTCTCATGTTCCCGCACTGCTCTTCCACTTAGTGGAGCCATTGGGAATTCTCTGCTGTTGCTTCTTTTCTGTGGTGCTGGAGGTTGAATGCAGAGTCTCATTGCTACCGCTCACCTCTGAGAATCCCTTCTTTTTAATGATAAACAGCTATCAAATAGCTGTGTGACTGATAGTTTGAAATACCAATGATTCCTATTTGATTAGGAGATACTAGTTTATAACAGCTAAATAGTTTTGAATTTTGGAGATTTCTTTATAATCTCTTACAAATAAAGAGTTTTGTAGGAACACATTTTAAAATGGTCCTTTCATACGTACATGTTGTTCTACTTTGTTTTTATTCGTAACTCCTCTCACTGTACTGCCCCATCTCCCCCTCCAAAGAGTCTTCCCTTATGCTTCCCTGCTACACATATCCCACTACCTCCTCTTTCCTCCGTTCCCTTAAGAATTCTTTCTTCCTACTCATGCTTCCCTTTATACTTTCATGACACACCAACACCCTACCCTCTCTCTATGTGTATGCTATGTGTTTGTATATGTGTATATATGTGTGTATATATATACATATATATATATACAGACACACGTGTACACACAAAACATGACACACCAACACCCCTACCCTCTCTATATGTGTATGGTATGTGTTTGTATATGTGTATATATATGTGTGTATGTATATACATATATATATATATATATACAGACACACGTGTACACACAAAACATGACACACCAACACCCCTACCCTCTCTATATGTGTATGGTATGTGTTTGTATATGTGTGTATATATATGTGTGTGTATATATGCATATATATATATAGACACACGTGTACACACAAAACATGACACACCAACACCCCTACCCTCTCTATATGTGTATGGTATGTGTTTGTATATGTGTATATATATATATGTGTGTGTGTGTATATATATACATATATATATATACAGACACACGTGTACACACAAAACATGACACACTAACACCCCTACCCTCTCTATATGTGTATGGTATGTTTGTATATGTATATATATATGTGTGTATATATATATATATACACAGACACACGTGTACACATAAAACATGACACACCAACACCCCTACCCTCTCTATATGTGTATGGTATGTGTTTGTATATGTGTATATATATATACACACACACATATATACACACACACACACACACACACGTACACACAAAACTTTAAATTTTGATTCTACATATGAGAGAAAATATGCAGTATTTGTAACTCTGGCTTATTTCACATTATTTAACATAATGACCTCCATATCTGTACAATTTCTTGCAAATGTCATGATTTCATTTTTTCAGATTTATTTATATTTTATATGTATTGGTGTTTTGCCTACATGGATATCTGTGCTAGATCCTCTGGAACTGAACAGAAGGTCTTGAGCTACCATGTGGGTGCTGGGAATTGAATTTGAGTCCGCTGAAAGAGCAGTCAGTACTCTTAACCACTGAGCCATCTCCAGCCCATGATTTATTTATTTTTTTTAGATTTATTTATTTATGATGTATACAGTGTTCTGCCTGCATGTATGCCAGGTCTCATTACAGATGGTTGTGAGGCACCGTGTGGTTGCTGGGAATTGAACTCAGGACCTCTGAAAAAGCAGCCAGTGCTCTTAACCTCTGAGCCATCTCTCCAGCCCCCATGATTTAATTTTTAAGAGTGGAGATTTGGACTGTTAATGCCATGTATAACTAAACTGATGCTCTTTGTTAGTTTGTATCTGAGTGATCAGATGTAGACGGTCTTACCACCGTCTACATCAGGGCATACAGCTCTGGTTCCTGAAAATTGCTGTCAGCACACCTTCTTGTAAGACCTTTGAAGTGGACTCCTTTTCCTTCAGCTATGACAGGGGTAATGCTAGAATATGCAGATCACTTGAAATTCTGGTGGCAGATAAGTGTAACCGCTAATTGTATTTACTTGAATTGGGTTTAGATTTCAGAAACACATGTACACACCTTTAATCCCAGTACTCGGGAAGCAGAGGCGGGCAGATCTCTTAGAATTCAAGGACAGTTTGGTCTACAGAGCAAGTTCCAGGACAGCCAGGGCTATGTAGAGAAACTCTGTCTTGAAAAACAAAAATAAAATAAGATAAAATGAAATAAAAAAATTTAAAAGTTTATTGAACTGTAATTCACATACCATGAGATCCACCATTTCAAATATAAAATTCAATGATTTTCAAGAGTTTACATGTTGATGATTCAGTATCAATATTGTGAGTTGCAGCAATTATTGACTATAGTGATATGCTCTGACCCAGTAGTTCTGGAACTACTTTCCTATTCCTGGCAATTCAAGTTAATTGATAGTGATTACCTGCTTCCATACTGACTTCTTGTTTGGACTGTCAATCAAACATGAACGAGAGGTCAGCCAGAGCAGCTTAGCTGAGAAAATGTTAGATTGAAGACACTGAGGACTTTGCCTTGTCTAGAGTTTTGGAGACTTTTTTCATAATGAAGTTGTTACTGGCGGGGGGGGGGGGGGGGGGGGGGGGGGGGGGGGGGGGGGACGACACGACACGGGACAGGACCCAGTATTGCTAGTAAGGAGACCACAGGTATGCAGGTATAGGTAGGGAGCAGGAACAGAAATGTTAGCAGGGGTCTGATACAATATGGTTAACACTAGACTGGGAAATAAATAGAAGAGGTGATTTATAATGCAGAATGATATTACATCACGTGTACAAGCCGGTGTCCTGGGATCCAGAACAGCCTGAGTAAAATCGTGACAGTACATCAGGTGTTCCTGGAATGACTGTCATTTCCTAAGGATGGGGAGAAGGAAGAAGATGGCAGGAGATGAAGCAGGAAGGGAGGTTGGGCCGGAGAGTGAAGGGAACTGCATAGGCCTTAAGGGCTTCAACTCTGTTCTTTGAGCATTTGAGCCCAGACAGGCGAGTAGGAGGAAGACCTAGTTGGTGGGTTGAATTTCGTATACATGCCACTGTGGCTGCCTTTACATTTCCTTCCATGTTAGCAGACTGTTACTTTACACTGGCAATAGTACTTCCATAGCAGTTTCCTTCTCAATTCCTTCTACCGTCTAGCTGACTGAAAGATTCAAACGAACACACTTGGATTTGACCCCTAAGTATCACATAGTATTCAACATGTTTGCTTGGAGACAGACATTTATTTAGATTCTTAGAACCTTCCTGATTCACAGTGTAAATCTGTATAACTGACCTATGCCACAGCTTAATGTAAGTGCATATAATAACATCATTTTGTTAAAACCGTAGTCACTCATTTTAAATTTATTCCAATGTAGGTGGTTGGAGTTGTGCTTCACACATTTCAGCCGCTCAGCAGCGTTTTATCTGCCAGCTAAGCTTGTACTTGATTGCACCATGGAAATGCTACTAAAGAGACTTGTTGAGCACAAAAGTGGACTTGAAGAGCCAGAAGCCACTGTTTTCCAATGAAGGATTCCAGTTTTAAGCCTCAGTGCTTTTAAATCACCACTGAGATACAGCCCCCCCACCCCAATCAAAATGGCAAGCAGACGAAAATCAACAACACCTTGCATGGTCCTTGCCAGTGAGCAGGATCCAGATCTTGAGTTGATATCAGATTTGGATGAAGGTCCTCCTGTCCTCACACCAGTAGAGAATGCTAGAGCAGAGAGTATCTCCAGTGATGAAGAAGTTCACGAATCTGTGGATTCTGACAATCAGCAAAATAAAAAAGTGGAAGGGGGCTATGAATGTAAATACTGTACTTTTCAAACTCCAGATCTAAATATGTTTACTTTCCATGTAGATTCAGAACATCCTAATGTTGTACTGAATTCATCCTATGTTTGTGTTGAATGCAACTTTCTTACCAAAAGGTATGATGCACTTTCTGAGCATAATCTGAAATACCACCCAGGAGAAGAAAATTTCAAGCTGACTATGGTGAAACGAAATAACCAGACAATCTTTGAACAAACAATAAATGATCTGACTTTTGATGGTAGTTTTGTTAAAGAGGAGAATACAGAACAAGGAGAATCCATAGATGTTTCTTCTTCGGGAATCTCCATCAGTAAAACTCCCATCATGAAAATGATGAAAAATAAGGTAGAAAACAAACGGATTACAGTCCACCATAACTCAGCCGAGGACACTCCCGAAGAGAAAGAGAATGGAGTAAAAGTAAGCCGGGAAGAAAATGTAGAAAGTGCGAGTTCTTCAGCCTCAGAATCCAATACAAGTACTTCCACCATTAGCAGAGTGCACCCCAATCCTGGCAGCACAGTAGTGACGCCCTCAGCTGTTCTTCCTGGATTAGCCCAGGTCATCACTGCAGTGTCTGCTCAGCAGAACTCCAACTTGGTCCCTAAAGTCTTAATCCCTGTTAACAGCATTCCTACCTACAATGCTGCCTTGGATAACAATCCCCTTCTACTCAGTACCTACAACAAATTCCCTTATCCTACAATGTCAGAAATTACAGTTCTTTCTGCTCAAGCAAAATATACAGAGGAACAGATCAAGATCTGGTTTTCAGCCCAACGTTTAAAGCATGGTGTTAGTTGGACTCCTGAAGAAGTGGAGGAGGCAAGGAGGAAACAATTCAATGGAACAGTACATACTGTACCTCAGACCATAACTGTAATTCCTACACACATTTCCACGGGGAATAATGGGTTACCGTCTATTTTACAGACATGCCAAATAGTTGGTCAGCCAGGTCTGGTCCTTACCCAAGTAGCTGGAACAAACACCTTGCCAGTAACAGCACCTATTGCCCTGACAGTGGCAGGTGTTCCAAATCAAACAAATGTACAGAAGAGCCAAGTACCTGCTGCTCAGCCTGCTACAGAGACAAAAGCAGCCACAGCGGCAGTTCCATCATCGCCAAGTGTCAGACCTGAAGCTGCACTAGTGAACCCAGATTCATTTGGTATTCGGGCCAAAAAGACGAAAGAACAGCTGGCAGAACTGAAAGTTAGCTATCTTAAAAACCAGTTTCCCCACGACTCAGAAATCATCAGGCTTATGAAAATCACAGGCCTTACCAAAGGCGAGATTAAAAAGTGGTTTAGTGATACGAGGTACAACCAGAGAAATTCAAAGAGTAATCAGTGCTTACATCTCAGTAATGACTCCTCTGCCACTATCATCATAGACTCCAGCGATGAAACCCCAGAGCCCCCAGCCGCAGTCACTTCACAGCAGAAACAATCCTGGAACGCCTTTCCCGACTTTGCTCCCCAGAAGTTTAAAGAGAAAACCGCAGAGCAACTTCGTGTCCTTCAGGCAAGTTTTCTCAACAGTTCTGTGCTTACGGATGAAGAATTAAATAGGTTAAGAGCACAAACCAAACTTACTAGACGAGAAATTGATGCTTGGTTTACAGAGAAGAATAAAACAAAAGCTTTAAAGGAGGAGAAAAAAGAAATAGATGAAAGTAATGTCGGTAGTTCCAAAGAAGAACCTGGAGAAAGTTCTCCTGGAGATGAAGCAGTTGCACCTAAGTCAGGAGGTACAGGCAAGGTATGTAAGAAAACCCCGGAGCAGCTGCACATGCTTAAAAGTGCATTTGTCCGAACCCAGTGGCCATCAGCAGAAGAGTATGACAAATTGGCTGAAGAAAGTGGCCTTGCCAGAACAGACATAGTTAGTTGGTTTGGGGACACCCGTTATGCTTGGAAGAATGGAAACTTAAAATGGTACTACTACTATCAAAGCTCCAATTCAAGTAGTTTGAATGGTCTGTCTTCCCTTAGGAAAAGAGGGAGAGGCAGGCCGAAAGGACGGGGCAGAGGCAGACCACGTGGGAGGCCTAGAGGAGGCAAAAGAATGAACACCTGGGACAGGGTACCATCACTCATAAAGTTTAAAACTGGAACGGCAATACTTAAGGATTATTACCTGAAGCACAAATTTCTTAATGAGCAAGACCTTGATGAACTTGTCAACAGATCACACATGGGCTATGAGCAGGTCAGAGAGTGGTTTGCAGAAAGACAGAGAAGATCTGAGTTAGGTATAGAATTATTTGAGGAAAATGAAGAGGAAGATGAAGTTATTGATGATCAGGAAGAAGATGAAGAAGAAACAGATGATAGTGACACTTGGGAACCCCCACGACATGTGAAACGGAAGCTTTCTAAATCGGATGACTGAAATGTAAGTGTTTAGCCTTTGTATTCATCATCAGTCATGTGCATGTTTTAACAGCCACCTTATTGGTTCAGTCATCTTCACCTGTGTGTGTGGTGTACGTGTGTGTGTGTGTGTGTGTGTGTGTGTGTGTGTGTACGTGTACATGTGCATGCCTGTGCGTGCGTGCGTGCGTGCGTGCATGTGTGTGTGTGTGTGTAGACCAGAGTCTTCCTCTTGCTCTCCACCATATATTTTTGGACAGCATCTCTCTCTGAACCTGGAGCTCACTGACTTAGCAATACTGTGGCCAGGGAGCTCTAAAAGCTCCAGGGCTCCACCTCTCTCTACACTGCACCAGGAATACAGGTGTGCACTGCTGGCCATGGCTCTTACTGGGGTTCTCAGATCTGAACTCGGGTTCTGATGTTTTCATAAAAGTACTCTAGTGACCCAAGCCACCTCCCTATCCCTCATCTTCACGTCTACTAATTTTTTTCTAAAACTTCTTTTTCCTAATAAGAGGACCAGGTGCCACTAGTCATGACATGTATATTGTGACATGTAGCTTGACAATTGTATTACTCAGGTTTTAATGTCTTAATGTCCCTTTAATTATTTATTTTTCATACAGAATGTTTTAGTTTGTTTTAAAGGAAAGTAAAAAGGGGATGGGAACAAACACTAAAGATAATAAAAGTATTTCTTATAACCTTCTCTCTACTAATGCTTCATTTTTGCCCGTGTAAGGAAACAGTTCAGAAACAAAGTTGAAAAGGACAGGTATGCTGAAGGGAGAGATTAGGAGCACAAGGACAGATGGGTTCTAGAAAACCTAAATCAAAGGAGACACTTTTTTCTCCATTGTTGTTCCCCAAAACGTCATCAGACTTTCAGCTAGAGTGTAAGATTCATGCACTCAGTATCTCTTTCTGCTAAAAGACAAAGGCCTGTCCTAGGTCCTGTGTAAACTCCTGTGCGCTTAGGTGGCATCTGTTTTTGAGCAGCCACAATATAAATTCTTCGGTATAAAGATCAAAAGTCAGATAACAGATCTGATATTTGATATAAATTAACTCAGTCCCAAAATATCTATAAGTGCTATGTTTGGTTAGAAAAATTAAATTTCCTGCTGGATGTAGCTCCATATTCCTATAATCCTAACATTAAGAAACTGAGTCAGGAGGAGTTCAAGTTTGAGGCTAGCCTGGGCTTATAGCAAGACCCTCTCTTAAAGCGATATAAAATCTCTGTAGTGTTTCTTAAAAGTGCAAACAAATATAACTTAAATTTGAAAAGTTTTGGCATGTTTCTTCATAGATTATAGATTAAATTAAAAATGTACTGTAGTTGCAAGCAGTTACCTGAAGTTAGGACTTCAATTCTTTCCACTTAAGTTTCCCATCCTGGGGGTTGAACTAGGGGACTGTTCATGCTAGGCCAGCACTCTCCAACTAAGCTACATTCTCAGCCAGGGACCTCAGTTCTTTATTCTTGTGGAATTCAAGAACATCGTTTTATTCTTTTCTGTTCTTTGTTTTGGGAGTATTCCAGAATAAAAGCACACTGTTTTGAAAACAATGTAGTTGTCATGAAATGCTTGTGTTTGTCTCTCTGTAGCTCAAATAGCGTCTTGTCAGAAATTACTGTAGCGTTCTCAAACACTGAGGGAGGAAAGGAAGCACAGACTTCATTTTGTATATGAGCATAGTTACTTATTTCCTCTCTAACACACTTGTATGCTCTCTTATTCTACACAGTATTTCCTTAGTCCTCGAGTGGCATCTTCCTGGTTTGTTTATTTTAGCAATTATTTATAGAGACTTTAATAAAGGCTGCACACTAGTCTTACTCATTAACAGTTCTTTCTCCAGCTTTCTTCTCACTAACATTAAGACAGAAAGTCAGATGAGCTGAAGCCCCACTGACTTACATCAGCAGTGTAAGTCTCATTGCTGGCCCTAGAGTATGGTATCATCATTTTAAGTCACAAGAAGCTCCAGAGTTTTGTAGCATTATCCTGAAATCCAGCCCTCCACATCTTCGTGTCAGAAGACTTCAAGACAGGCTTTGTTCTGACCCAGATACATAAAATATTTGTAACAGGCTTTATTTTTTTTATTGCTAAACACAAAAATGTGTACTCAGCCAAGATTAAATCAGCAAATTTGTTGCTGCAGTGAATTGTTGTTGCAGACTTTGCAGTCATTTTCTGGGGAGTTGTAATTTTCTAAAAATAGGTGAACTTTTCCATACAGTTTGCTTCAGTGATAGAATAACATGGTTACAGATACTGATTATTATACAAGTCCCATGAAGCCCTTTTTTTCAAAAGTTTACATTGTATGTGGCCTATGTATCCTTTGCTCCTAAAACACAAAGAGAGCAGGGCCGGGAAAGTGGGTCAGTGGGTAAAGTGTTTTCCTGAGTTCAGACTCCCAGCACCCATCCATCTCCAGGTGCAGTCCCTGGCCCTTGTAACTCCAGCACTTAGGAGAGGGGGTGCAGAATGGCGAGTCCATGGAGCTCACTGGCCAGCCAAGGGGGCTGAATCAGAGCTCTGCTGGCTTTCCTGAGAGAGCCTGTCTCTGAAACTAAGGTGAAAAGCAGCTGAGGGACACCCGACACCTACCAATGGCTGGCACGTGTGCGTGAGGCGTGTGCACCGACCCCCACATGAACATGTGCACAGCATACATCCCATATACACAACTTAAGAAATACTTGGAAATCTAAAATTATAAAACACATTAATTAGCATGTTACAATATTTAACAAAATAATATTCACTTACCAAAGTATTCAGCATAGGTTTCCTCTTAAACATTTTTTTTTTTTTTGGTTTTTCGAGACAGGGTTTCTCTGCGTAGCTTTGCGCCTTTCCTGGAGCTAACTTGGTAGCCCAGGCTGGCCTCGAACTCACAGAGATCCACCTGGCTCTGCCTCCCGAGTGCTGGGATTAAAGGCGTGCGCCACCACCGCCCGGCCAACCTCTTAAACATTTTATTTAAATATGGTTCAACTTATGAAAATACTTGCCTGAACCTTCCCAAAATAGGGAAAGCCACAGAAGACAGGTACAAAAATAATTCCTCTTTTACAATCCAGAACTCATTGTTCAATATGAACTTTGATAAACACACAAAGGAATATGATAAAAAAGATACTGCAGAACATAATATATATATATATATATATATATATATATATATATATATATATTCACATGCTAGTCTTGTGTACAAGTGGAAATACTATAGGTCTTTAGATTTCATGTTGCAAATACTGACAATAAAATATCTTCCTACTAATAATTTTATAAATGATTAGAGAAAGGTGTCTGTCTAACAGCAAATGTGGCACATGAAGAACACACACATGGTTTACACACACTGCACTGTGAGGTGTGTGTGGTAGGTGATCTCACTGGGAAAGAGAATGCAGAATGTATTTGTGGCTAACTGGCTATTTTTATTCTAAAGGCAAAAATTAAAATACGGCTATCTTTAAAGTTTCAGGGTTTTGTTTTTTGTTGTTGTTGTTTTTCTTTTATAGCTACTTAAAATTCTGAAGGAGAATAAGTTCTTCAACTCAAGATGTCTGAATTACTGTGAATGGGCCCAATCCTTGATGACACTGAAAATGCTTTGGGCATACATACTCTCAAAACCGGATCCAATGTCCAAAAGAAATGGAACTTGATGTTGTGCCAAAGTCAACCTGCTGCAGTTGGGGGAAGTTCTGCAATGTAAATAGAGCTAATTAAAAACAACTTGTAAAAAGTGAAACTTTAATACAGTACATTTTTATTCTGGTAGGATGGAAACTTTGTGAATCTTTGACTTTCTAAGGGGTTAATGACCACTAGAGCTTGTCCTCAATCACTTTCAGGCCAGCCTACAGCTGTGTAAGGTAAGGCCGCATTGCCTGTTTTCTTTGACATGTGAATAAGCTTCCAGCTTTGAGTGACCAAACAGTTTTCAGAGTAAAAGTTCTTAGAAATGGGAGGGGAACCAAACCCTAATTTACTTCTGTGTCTTATTTATCAGGTCCTACACCAAAATTAAAAGTGTACATGGGCTTACACAGTTTGTAGTGTAAAAGCAGCCTGTATGTATTATGTTGGAACAGGAAGACTTGCTGGCCTTCATGACTGGACCCTCCACTAAACACTCAGATAAACCACTGTTGCCACTGCAGTCCTGTGTGACTGCTCTTTGTCAGAATCTGCCTGAAGATACTACCCCACAGGGAAAAAGAATTTACTGGGGAGAAACTCCAAACATTGTTCCAAACATGTGGAACAGTCCCACAGTAAATACATGCAGTGCGTTCTCACAGGCATGGGGATCAAATGGGGAGAAACTCCAAATACTGTTCCAAACATGTGGAACAGTCCCACAGGAAATACATGCAGTGTGTTCTCACAGGCGTTGGAATCAGGAACATCAGACAGACTCAGGTCAGATTCTGCAAGGTTATCTTTTCATGGAATTCTACCTTGTGTAACAGTTCCAGTGAACAGAGAAAAATAATTCTGAGCTGATCCTAATGAGTTAAAAATGAGCTTTTTATGTAAGAATCGGAGGCAGGGGGTGTTAACAGTGACTGCTGTATACAAGACGGGGCTCCTACTGACTTGTGATTAAAGACTGGTGCTGCCATTCGTGTTGGAAAGGACCCTTTCTTTTGTAATCATAGGACCACTTTTCAAAATGTGCTTTCCTCACAGAACAAATTTTCAGTTTAATTAGATTTGGACTTTAAAATTTTTTTTCAATGATCATGTGTAGTAGGTTTGGCCAGTTTGTTTTCTAATTTAATGAATAATAAATACTAAGCTCTTGGTTAAATGTTCATCAGTTAATGAAACTGTTATGAAAAAGCCTTGAATATGCATGCTGCTTTCATTTTTATAAGCTTTTTATTTTTTAACTATAGCTTTATTAGCAATTCCCAAATGCTGCAATTTGCTGATTTCTTCACTCAGACAGCTGGCTTTGTGGGTGGCTTTTTTCATACTACTGTTAACTTTTTTAAAAAAGTGATGTAAAGACTGTAACAATTGAATGCACTAAGCTGTTTTTCTTTTACATATCTAAAATCTTCTTTAAATACTCTGTATTATAATGATTAAATTGCTCCCTTTTTAAAACCATTGCTAATGTGGTCTGAGTTTTATTTGACAGTAATTTCTATGTTCTCAAAATCCAGTCCTTAAACTGTCAAGGATTGAAGATGAAGGATTTGAATATATTTACATCATGTTTCCTTTGTGCTATGCTAACTTTGTATAGCTGCAAGTAACTCCGTGGTTTCCCATCTCTTTGGCAGGCTGGATGAGAGTCTGCTCTGATGTCTGCTAGCTTTTAAATACACTTATTTGACAGCGCAAAAGAACCTTTCTTTCCTGGTTGACTATGTTCTTGCATACAAAATAAAAGTTAGCAGTAATAAGCAAATTTGAGTGATTTTTTTTCCTATTTTATTAACCCAGCTTTTTTAAAAATGTGAATTTACATAGAATTTGCTATTATAATTTTAAATGTACAGTTTAATGGCACTAAATTATATTCACAATATTACACAACTATCACTGTTATTTCCAAAACCTTTTCATCACCCCATACAGAGATTTGTAACCATTAAGCAATAACTCCACATCCTCAGCTCCTGGTAACCTCTGCTCTACTTCCTGCTCTATGAATTTGCCTACGCTTGATATTTCAAGTGAGTGGAAATACACAGGTTTTCTTTCTGTGTCTGGCTTATTCCCCTTGGCATAATATTTTCAAGGCCAGCCATGTTGTGACATATATCATAACATTCCCTTTTGATGGCTGAATAATAAATAGTTCATTGTGCACTAATTTTTGGCTATCCTCTCATCTATTGATGGGCACTTGGGTTGTTTCTGCCTTCAGGTTATTATGAATAATGTTGCAATGAACTCTGGCTTGTGAGTCTCTGAGTCCCTGTTTTCAGTTCTTTGGGTATACAGTTTGGAGTAGTACTCTGAATTGTATGATAAATTCTGTACTTAATTTTTTAAAGAAAAAAATTAAGTTCATTCCAGACTGGTCTCCAACTCATTGCATTGCTCAGGCTGGCTTGGAACCCACAATCCTATTGTTTCCTCATTTTGAGTGCTGGGGTTACAGGAGTGTGCCACCACACCTAGCATTATATCTGCTTAACTTTTAAGGTATCACCAACTCATTTACACAGGGTCAAAATGTTTTTCCCAGCACCTTAAGCATTTCACATATCACCAGCAATGTAGATGGGGTCTACTTTCTCACATCTTTTCCAATACCTTTTACTTTCAGTCATTAAAAGTATTATTATATAGTCAACATGAGGTAGGGAACAAAATGATAGTCACCTTGGATGCGAAGTGTATCATTGTGGTTTTGATGGGCATTTCCATAGAGACACCATCTTTTCATGTGGTGACAACCACTTGTATACCTTTTTTGGTAAATGTCTGTTCAAGTCCTTTGTCCAGTTTTTAATTGGATTACTCTTTTGTTGTTGAGTTCTAGAAATACTTTGTATAATGTGGATGTTACAGTCTTACCTGAGATAGTTTGCAAATATAGCCAATCCTCATTATTTGTGGATTCTGTATACGCAAATACTCCTACTCATTAAAATTTATTTGCAAACCCCAACTCAAAACTCAGTGCACATGTGTGACTCTTCTTCTATGTGCATAGAAATAGCAAAACATTTGAGTTGTCTGTAAGCACATTCCCAGCTGAGGTCAGCTAGGTGGCATTCAACTCTCCTAATGCAAAGGAACAGCCTGTTTTGCAATGTAGTGTTATCTTTAGTATTTTTGTGCTTTTTGCCGGTGATTTCATGGTTTAAAGTAATTCCCAAATGTAATGCTGGAGTGCTGCCTAGTAAATGAAGTGAGTCTGCCTTGTGCCACGTGGAGAAATGCTTGCTAGCTGAGCTTCATTTCAGTGGAAGCTCCATGCTGCTAGCCGTTAATTCAGTGTTAATTAATTGATAGTGTATGTTAACTAGGGTGCCTTTAAACAGAAACACCTACAGCAAGTTTAGGAATTGATTGATGAAAATCTGGAAGGGCCAGAAGCTTGTATTTTGTTTTTCTGGTTTGTTTTTTTGAAACAGTGTCTCCTGTAGCCCAGGCTGGCTTTCAACTTACTGCATAGCTAAGGATGATTTGAATTTTTGATCTTCCTTCCCCCCACTTTTCAAGTTCTGGATTCAAGGCATGTATCACTACATCTTGTTCAGTATTTTCTTTTAAGATTTATTTTTATTAATTTTTAATTATGTCTGTGTAGGTATGTCTGTGTGGGTGTGCACACACTAGTGCAGGTGCTCTAGGAGGTCAGAGGCATTAGATTTCCTGGAGGTGGAGTTACAGGCAGTTGTGGGTACTGGGAATTGAAGAGCAGTACATGCTGTTAACTGCTGAGCCAACTCTCCCCTATTCAGTAATTCTAATGTGCTTTTGTGGAACATAACCATTGAAAATAATGAGAATTGGTTGTAATTTTCCCATTGTGTTGGGTTTTATTTTCATTTTATTGGTAATGCACAAATTTTAAATTTTTATGAGTCTCATTTTCAATTTCTTATTATTGCTTATGCTTTTAGTGTCATGTTTAAAAGCCAGTGTTAATCCATATATTTTTTCTTAAGTGTTTTGTGTATTTAGGTTCTTAAACTATTTCTAGTTAGTTTTGTGTATGGTATGGAGTAAGGTGTCCAACTCCACCATCTTTTTTCCTTAAAAAATTAAAGCATATAAAACAAATGGCTTTTATTATGACACTCTCTTATTCATTTATTTGTTTATCCAGTGGACACATTGGTGCGTGTAGAGAGGTCAGAGGACACCTCTCAGGATCCAGTTCTCTCCTTACACTCTGTGGGTCCCAAAGGCTGAACTCCAGCAGTCAGCCTTGGCAGCAAGCGCCTTTTTCAGTAGAACCATCTCGCCTGCCCCATTGTGACATTTCCATATACATCTCTCATTATACCTTGCTCCTATTTGTCCACCTCTCATACTTCTCCACTTCTTTCGGGACCTCCCCCCGCCCCACAATCCCTTTTCTCTTTCCGTGTCACATAGATATTTAAATCTACATTTCACATCAGAGACAATAAATGGTATTTGTGTTTTCCCGTATCCTCTCGTGTTCTCTTTCCTCTCCCTTTAGATCTCCTCCTTCCCACTGGAGGTCCCTCCCACTTTCATGCCATATATGGATTTGTATTTAAAGCTAGATTCTGCTTCTGAGAGAGACATGGAATATTTGTTTGAGCCTAACTTGTTTTGGCTAACGTGAAGATCTCCATTTCTACCTATTTTCCTGAAAAATGACAGAATTTTGTTCTTCTCTACAGCTGAGTAGATATGTCACAGTTTTAATGGTTCATCTATCCATGGCCATCCAGGCTGGTTGTGTAACTTGGCTACTGTGAATGGAGCAGCAATAAACATTGGTGTTGTGTGGTATGTTAACTTAAGTTCTCTAGGTATGTACCCAGGAATGGTTTGTGGCAGTTAATATATTTTTAAAAACCAATCTCTCTCCCTGTATCTCTCTCTCTCCCCCCTCCCTCTGTGTGTGTGTGTGTGTGTGTGTGTGTGTGTGTGTGTGTGTGTGTAAGTGAAGGTGTGCACATGCCATGGCATGCATGTGCCGAGGACAACTCTTCAGAGTTGTTCTTTGCTGGATTTGTGGAGCCCAGGGACCAAGCGTGGGTTGTCAGTCTGTGCATAGCAAGCACATCTACCATTGAGTCATCTAGCAGACCGTACAATTCAGTGTTTTAAGGAACTTCCTTAATGGTTTCTTTCCCCACCAGCAATATAAAAAAGGGTCTCGGGTTGGGGATTTAGCTCAGTGGTAGAGCACTTGCCTAGCAAGCACAAAGCCCTGGGTTCGGTCCTCAGCTCCAAAAAAAAAAAAAAAAAAAAAAAAAAAAAAAAAAAAAAAAAAAAAAGAAAGAAAAGAAAAGAAAAGGGTCTCTTTCCCTACATCTTCACAAGTGTGTTGCTTTTTCTTTCTTTCAAAGAAAATTATTTACTTGTGTGTATACTTCAGGCATCTTCCTCAATTGTCCTTCCTTCCTTCCTTCCTTCCTTCCTTCCTTCCTTCCTCCCTCCCTCCCTCCCTCCCTCCCTCCCTCCCTCCCTCCCTTCCTTCCTTCCTTCCTTTCTTTTTTTAAACTATGTATGGGTGGCTTGGGCTTGGTAGTGCACACATTTAATCCTAGCACTCAGGAGCAGAGGCAGGCGAATCTTTAAGTTGGAGGCCTGCCTGGTCTATAAATCAAGCTCCAGGATAGTAAGGGCTATGCAGAGAAACCCTGCCATAAAAAACAAAACAAAATAAATCAATATGTGTGTTTTGCCTGCATCTGTGTAAATGCAACATGTCAATGCTTGGTGGCCCTGGAGGCCAATGGCCTGGAACTGGAATTATAAACAGTTGTCTTCTGTCATATGGGTTCTCTGTAAGAGTAGCCAGTGATCCTAATCATGGAACCATCACTCCAGTCCCTGTACTTTTATTGATAATAGCCTTTTTGGCAGAGATGAAATGGAATCTTAATGTTTTTATTTACATTTATCTGATAAGTAAAGATGTTTGTTTAGTTTTTGAAATCTTTATAGATTCTAGGTATTAATTCTCTATCAGATGTATGGTTTGCAAAGATTTTCTCCCATTCTGTAGGCTGTCTTTCATTCTGCTGATGGTTTTCTTGTGCCATGCAGAACTTTTTATCTCTGTGCAATCCCATCTGTCAGTTCTTGAGATTACGGCCTTTGATACTGGAGTTCTTTTGTTTGTTTGTTTTTCAAGATGGGGCTTCTCTGTAACAGCCCTGGCTGTCCTGGATCTCACTCTGTAGACCAGGCTAGCCTTGAACTCACAGAGATCTATTTGCTTCTGCCTCCCTAGTGTTGGCATTAAAGGTGTGCGCCACCACAGCTGGTTACTACTGGAATGCTTTGTAGAAAATTTGTGCCTATTTGTCTGTCTTGAACTTTTCTCTCTACAGTCTCAGAGTTTTAGATCTTTTGTGTGTATGTGTGTATTTGTTCATGTGTTGTATGTGTTTGTGTGTGGGGGGTGTCTTCCACAGTCACTCTCCACATTAAATTTTTTTTATTTTGGTTTTTCCTGCATATTAAAATTGTGCGTGCGAGCTGGAGAGATGGCTTAGAGGTTAAGAGCACTGACTGCTCTTCCAGAGGTCCTCAGTTCAATTCCCAGCAACCACATGGTGGCTCACAACCATCTATTAACAGTATCTGGTGCCCTCTTCTGGCCTGCAGACACATGTGCAGGCAGAATACTGTATACATAATAAATAAATCTTTTTAAAAAATCATGCATGCATAAGCTGCAGAGCACATGTGGAGGTCAAAGGACAACTTGCAGGCACCGATTCTCTTCTTCCACCATGTGGGTCCTGGGGATTGAACTCATGTCGGGTTTGGTAGCAAATGCCGTACTTGTTTGTGCCTTCTTGCCAGCCCTCCACCTTGGTTTTTGAGAAGGGTCTCAGTCAACCTCAAGTTCAGTACTTGGTCTCGATTGGCTGGCCAGCAAGCCCATGGACTCCTAGTTCTGCCTCCCCCATGCTGCGATACCAAGCCAGCGTCACTGTACCCAGTTTTTTTTTTTTTTAATTAATTCAATAAAAATATTTAACCTGGTGCTGGAGGTCAAACTTAGGTACTCATGCTTCAAAAGCATCTTACCAACTGAGCCATCTCCCCTGCCGCACATTTGAATGTGTGTGTGTCTGTGTCTGTGTGTCTGTGTGTGTCTGTCTCTGTCTGTGGGTGTGTACGACTGCAGAGTGAGAGAGGAATCTAATTCTTGTGCATGTAGACATCTAGTTTTCTTTGCTATTTCTAGCTTCTTTCTTTCTCAAATGATAATCTAGTCTCAGAACCATTTGTCAAAGCAACTATTTTCCCCTTTAAATGAACTTTGCACCCTTGTCAAAAATTAATTGGTTATATTCTTGAAGGCTTATTTTCTGGACTTTCAACTCTATCTTGTTAGTATATATTTCTGTCATTATGCTAGCCCTGCAACCACTTAGATTCTTGTAGATTTGTAATAAGTTTTGAAAACAGGAGTGTGAATCTAGCAACTGTCTTTTTTTATGATTTTGTTTGGGGGCTTGTAAGATGGCCCAGTGGACTAAGGTGCTTGCTGCTAGTCCTGACTACCTAAGTTTGATCCCCAGAGCCACACAGTGGAAAGAGAACCAACTCTTAGAAGTTGTTCTTTGACATCTATATATGCCCCCCCAACACACACAAATTAATAAATAAATTAAATTTTTTTTTCCTTGTGAGTTGGGGTTCTGTTTGGCTCCCTTTGCAATTCCATGTAAATTTGAGGATTGGCTTTTCCATTTTAAAGCAGATGGTTGAACATTTGATCAGATTATGTTGATTCTGTAGATTTCTTTGGGTAGCAGTAACATGCTAATGATGTTGGCTTCCTGTCTGCAAACAGAATATTTGCCATTCTATGTATTTGGTCTTACTAAATTTCTTTCAGTAATGTTTTATAGTTTTTAAAAAGTGTAAAAGTCTTTCACTTTTTGATTAAATTTATTCCTGTATATTTTAGTCTGTTAGATCTTGGTATTAATGGGATTGCTTTCCTTTTTAATTTAATTATTTTTATTTATGTGTGTGTATGTTTATCTGTGTGTGTGTAAATGTACCTGTGAGACTGGGTGCCCGCTGAACTACCCAGTGTGGGTGCTGGTAATTGAACTTGGATCCTTTGCAGCAGCAGTACATGATTATAACTGGTAAGTCATCTCTCCAGTCCCTGGAATTCCATAAGTTATTTTTGTTTGATGATATGGTTAAGTTGCAACTTACCCAGTTTATTTATTAGATCTCCCAGCTTTCATGTGGGTTCCTTAGATTTTTTTCTATACATAGGATCTCGTCATCTGTGAACAGATGTTCGTTTCAGTTTGGTGCCTTTTTTATATTCCTTGCCTCGTTACTTTTGCTGTAACCTCTAATACTGTGTTTGAAAACAGAACAGAGAGGTGTTGTAGACTATTTTCAGATGTGTTATGTTTGTTTATGCTGTGAAACATTTGTTTAGTGATGCAAAGGTGTGTTGCATTCTTTTATGTTGCATTTGTTTAACTCTGTGAGGTTGTGTTACTGTGCCTGTCTAAAACACCTGATTGGTCTAATAAAGAGCTGAACAGCCAATAGCTAGGTAGGAAAGGGATAAGCAGGGCTGCCAGGCAGAGAGAATAAATAGAAGTCTAAGGAAAAAAAGATAGAGGAGCAAAAAAGAAGGAGCGAGAAAAGAAGGAACCAACCATCCAACCACACAGCCAGACATGGAATAAGGAGGAAAGAAAAGATACACAGAAATAGAGAAAGGTAAAAGTCCAGAGGCAAAAGGTAAATGGGAAATTTTAAGTTAATAAAAGCCAGAAAGAAACAAGCCAAGCTAAGGCCAGGCATTCATAAGTAATAATAAGTCTCCGTGTGTATTTACTTGGGAGCTGGGTGGCAGGCCCCCCAAAGAGTAAAAGTGAAAGAGTGAAAAACAACAGTGAGGTGTTCTGTTTACAGCAGGCTGTACTTAAACCAGAACTTAGGGGTGGAAGCAAGAGGATGAGGTCAGATTGAATCCAGACCAAGTTCCAGGCATGCCTCGGTTATGGAAAGAAACACTGACTCAACAAAAACAAGGGAGGAGAAAGAACAGAGAGAAGGGGGAGGTTCTTGCAATGTGTTTTTACACAATAATGTTTAAATAAAATTTATTTTTAAATTAAGAAAGAAGAAATGAAGGGGAAAATAAAAGGCCAAAAATATCTCAGTCTTTGAGCATGTTGGAGCACTTTGACAAGTAGCCAGGCTTGGACGAAGCTAGGGGCCACCCAGACTAAGAGCTTAGTGTCCTGCTTTGTCTTTTCTGTGCACACATCTTGCTCTGAGCATATGCAGAGCTTTCTAAAGTCTCCCAAATGCACAAGAACTTTTCAATTTGCAAAGAATCTCCCCCATTCTTTTCTCTTAGGCCTTTGTGATGTTTTGTCTTGACTAGTCATCTGCCCCAAGATTTTAGAAGTTGGTAGTTTTTCTTTAACACTTTCAAACAACACCCACTGCTTTTTAGTCAAAATTCCAGGATATATAAAGTAAGTAGATGCTTTGTAAGTCCTTCAGCAGCCCCCTGACAGAACAGACATATCTAATAATTTGTAATGGGGGCTTTTTCTGCATTTTCTGGATCTAGGAGGTAGGGCTGCACACTGAGAACACAGACTAATTATTATTTGTCTCCTCCTAAAATAGAACTTACACTAGAGCAAGAATCTTTTATTTATATATATTATATTCATATAATGAATATGAATATGTTCACAAATATATGAATAATGTGTAAATATATGTATATATGAGCAATATTATATATATATGTATATAATTTGTCAATATGCATACCTCTGTGCAGGTACCTATGGAGGCCAGAAGAAGGCACCAGACACCCTGGAGCTAGAGTTAACAGGCGGCTGTGAGCTGCCTGGTGTGGGTGCTGGGAAGGGAACTCTGGTCCCCTCCAAGGACAGCAAGTACTCTTCAGGGCTGAGCCATCTCTCCAGCCCTGAGTGTATGGATCTTATCTGTCTTATTTACCACTGTATGCTCCATTCTGAAAACAGTACTTTTCTTACAGCATATAAACACAGATTTTAGTTGAATCAATGAGTGTACTACTATACAAATTCTTCAGAATATGAGAAATGTATGTTGGTAAATTATTCATGAGAATTAGTGGGATAGCATTCATGTCAGAAATAAAAGGAACAGTTTTTAGTAAAAGAAACAAACAAAAAGACCAGCAAGATGGCTTGTTGGATTAAGGCATTGGCCTCCAAACCTGATGACCTGAGTTTGACTCCTGGGAGCCACATGGCAGAGGGAGGAACTAACTCATGTAAGCTGTCTTCTGACTACTACATGGGCACTGTGGCATTTGCCCCCACCCAAATAAATAGATAAATGTAATTTTAAAAAAATTAAAGAAAAAAATGGAAAAGTGGAAAAAGAAATACTTACCATCTTCATAGAGCCAAAGGGGTAGCTCAAAGGAAAACTGCTTGGGTCAGAAAGGCAAAGAGATAGGTCTATCATGGAAGGCCCTTTTCTACATAAGTCCAGAAAGGCTCTGCTTCAGTCACTCTGCTCACGGTGACAGAAACAAGGGAGGAATGGGTTGTTCGGGCTCACGGTCTCAGAGGGGTTTCAGTTTGGTATCGCAAGGGCAGCATTTTAGCACAAATGTCTGAGTCGAGGGCTGCAGTGTATGGGGAAGCTTTGCATGTCTTGACAGACCAGGAGTGTAGACAAATTGCTAAATGGTCTTACTAAATAAAAACCCGGAGCCAGATATAGGGGTGAAAACCTGAGAGGTCAGAGAACTAGGAAAAGCCACAAGCTAACCTCGCCTCACCGACACCTCAGTCTCCAAAGAGACCTACTTTTCTTTTCTTTTCTTTCTTGCTTTCTTTTTTTTTTTTTTTTTTTTTTTTCGAGACAGGGTTTCTCTGCATAGTTTTGGTGCCTGTCCTGGATCTCGCTCTGTAGACCAGGCTAGGCTTGAACTCACAGAGATCCGTCTGGCTCTGGCCCCCTCCCCACCACTGCCCGGCTCAGAGAGACCTACTTCTTATATACCCACACCTATATGCCTTTCTGTTCTGCCATCTGATTTGCTCTCTCAGCTACATCACTTCCTCTTTCTGCCCAGCTCTGTTACTTCCTGTCTGTCTGTACAGACCTCCAGACCTCTATGGTTAGTGTTGGAATTTAAAGCATGTGCCACCACGCCTGGCTCTGTTCCCAGTGTGGCCTTGAATTCACAGAGCTCCAGACAGATCCCTGCCTTCTGAATGATAGGATTAAAGGTATGTGCTACCATTGCCTGACTTCTATGTTTAATATAGTGGCTGGCTTTTTCCTTTGATCCTCAGATAAACTTTATTGGGTTGCACAAATAAAATATCACCACACAGGAGGCCTTGCCAGGAACGAAAAGCAGATAGAACCTTCAGGGGCCTGCCCCCAGTGACCTACTTCCCATCAGGCCCCACTTCTACAGGCAGCCTTTCACACAAGCTGGGGATGAAATATTTAAAGTGTGAGCTGTGAGACACACTTCACATCCAAACCTTGATCCCAGCACAATATCAAAATATGTAACTAAATAACCTGCTTGTGTCCATGTTTATCATCTGTCCTCCCATGTTAGTATGGTCTCTACATGAGCACAGAGCTACACACATAGGCCCCCAGACACATGGAATGATGCAGAGAGTCCATACATGAATACTCTGTGGCAAGTGTAGTTTGGATTGATCCCCTCAACAGAAGTCAGGAATGACTGGGTGCCAGACACTGCTCACATAGAGGTGAGTGACCTAGTTAAGGCCTAAATGAGCTCATGGTCTACTGTGGGTGACTGACAAATGAACATTAGATTAAAAAAAAAGCCTCAACCCCAAACTTTGGAAATGCCAAGTGCCCTTGGACATGGTGTGTGAACCTAGACCGGGGCAATGGGGGCCAGGCTGAGGGGAGGGGAGGTCAGAAAAGGATTCTGGGAATCGGTCACATAGGTAAAGGGCACTGGGGTTGGGGTGGCTTCCTGATCAAAGGAGTGGTGAGTTGGTACCTGGTTAGGACAAGAGGGTTGCAAGAGGAGGGGCAGACTGAGGGCTGACTGTGGCAGGCCTGTTGAGAACAGCAGCTGGGGAGCAGGGCTCCCTTGAGATCGGCGTGCAGCGAGGGTAGGCTCACGGTCTAGGCTGGGGAGACGCTTCCGCAGGGAAACATTGGCTCTCCTCCCCAGACCACAGGCAGGATACCAACATGTGGCCACAGCTGAGAAGTACCTCTCCTGCCTTCCTCGGTGCCCCGCCTTCACCATCACCCCTCCATTCAGCAGGATGACTAAGCTGCTTTGGCCAAGGCCTGTCTGGGAGCTGAGTTTACAAGAGTGAAAAAGACAGCGTCTAACCTTCCCACTGTCTACAGTTTGTGGAATGCCACAGTGAGGGGAATAAGTGAGCAGAGTGTTGCCTGAAAAGGTGGCGGCTGCCTTGTGATGGGCAACTCAAACAGGCACCTCAATCAAAAATACGACTTTCATAGCTATTAAGCTGTAGAAACAGGTTTTTAAAAATCATAACCACTCAGTTTGATAGTTGTAGAAATCCCATTTACTCTCTAACATAGTGATCCAACCTGTGGCTCATGACACCGTTGACAAACAAGTATCTCCAAAAGTATTTACATTACGATTCATAACAGCAAAATTACAGTTCTGAAGTATCAATGAAAATAATTTTATGGTTGGGAGTCACCGCAACATGAGCAACTGTATTAAAGGGTCAACTGTATTAAAGGGTCAACTGTATTAAAGGGTCAACTGTATTAAAGGGTCAACTGTATTAAAGGGTCGACTGTATTAAAGGGTCGACTGTATTAAAGGGTCGACTGTATTAAAGGGTCGACTGTATTAAAGGGTCAACTGTATTAAAGGGTCGCAGCGTTAGGAGGGTTGAGAACACTGCTCTACCACCAAACACCTGCATTGTCTAAGTATACATAGATTTAACTGTTACAGTGTCCGATGCCCTCTTGTTTATTGGCTTACTGTCTTGGGCTTATCAAATGCCCCCAGACCTTGGCTCCTCAACTGCAATGGGGAATTCAAACTGTAGTATTGGCAAAGTCCTAATTCTAACTAGTTTGCTGTCCATCAGGCTTCCCAGTGTCCTAACAGCTACATTCTCACTTTCAGCTGGAATTCTATCATAGAACGAGGCAATGCTGGTAGACTCAAGCTGGGTAGAAGCTTGGATTGGCTGTTATATAGGATTTGGGTTCAGCTTTTCAGAGGAAAGAGAAGCAATCATTAGTCAATAAATACAGCTTTATTTGGTACACAAATCTGCCATGGCGGCAGGAGTAAAGTAATCAAGGAGGTTCTTAGTGGCAAAAGGTTGGAAACTACTAAGCCCAGGAATCTTGAGCCCTAAGAGCAGTGAACCATCACTTACCCACATGCAGACCTAAAGCAACTGGCTGCCTTCTCAGCACAAGCTCTAGCTCAGTTAGTTGTTGGGCAGGAGTCTAGAGCCAGCTGGCTTCAGAGCAGGGGGGGAAGACATTCCGGGACCAAATAACTTTCATAAAGAAAAGGCTAGAAGAAATCCCTGACGCCTGCCTTTTGCTCTGCTCTTACGCTGCTCCTGGGGCAGGGATTTTAAATGAACCCATGTCACCCTCTGGCCATCTGACAAGCTTTATAAGCCTTACTTTAATCAATACCCATTTTACACACTGGGTTGAACAGCTAGTAAAGCAAGGATCTTGAAGCCAGACACACGTGGCTCTTGCAGTTCTCCAGTACTGTGCTTCTAAGACGACATACCAGAATTAGGGCAAATATCTCTTCCTTTTTGGGACCTCATTTTTTTTTTCTTGGTGGTGGTATTATGTATTGTTTTCTTATATTTTTCTATAATATCCAATTTTTTTTAATATGGAGTATTGCATTTCTGATGGGAAAACAAAACAACCTCACTATTAAACATGGATTTCCCCGGGACGAATCCATCAGTAGTTACCGCCTGGCCTAAGTGGAGTCTTCAGATGAGTCTGTTGAATACGAAGCTAGGTTCCACATTTTGTGAGTCATGAGCAGATGGATTTTGAAACCAGGGGAGGTGGCTTAAGTTGCCCATAGAGTCTGGAGAGTAGAAAATAGAGCTAAAGAAAGAACCCTGAAAAGACAAACGGTGGAAGGGGAGCAAGTGAGAGGAAAAAAAAAAAAGCTTTATTACTAGCTCTGCATTCCTTTCCAGAGTCAAGACACTTCTGGAAAGTCTTAGAGTTCTGCTAGTCAGATCGAGTCTAGCTTTTTATAAATTTCTGAGTAGTTCTGGTTTCTTCTTTAGAGACGCGGGGCTTTTTCAGCTAGTTTACCTGACCTCTTCAAGCCCAATATTTTCGTTTACAAAACAGGAATTACTTACTGCCTTTCTCGCAGTTGCTATTGGGAGGAGACGGGAAATGCAAAATAAAATGGGGGAGGGGTAACACAATGAGAATACTGCCACTGTTTAAAACCGGTACCTAAGTTAGCCGGCTCCCCACGGACCCCGATTTTTCGAGGTAGGCAGAGAAAGAGTACTCTTTTCAGCTCCTGACACGGAGAAGTCAAACTCTTTGTTGTGAGGTTTAAGAAGCCCGAGAGTCAGGTAATAATTTCTGCTCCACCACGACCCCCAAGTTGGGTAATAGCCCCTACATGCGCGGCCGCTGAAAGACTACCACTCCCAGAATGCTACGCTCCGGCCGACAGCCCACCGCTTCCGGGTGGGCTGCGCGCCGGCGCCGCTCTAGGCACTACCTCGTCTCGGTGGCTGGCTGCCGCCGCGCGTCTCGGATGCTGGGGGCTGGGAGCCGCTGCAAGTGTTAGCTCGGTTCGGGGCCTGGCTGCGCGCGAGAGCGCGCGATGGAGGCCGGGTGCTGGGTGCTCGGCGGCGAATTTGAGGACTCAGTGTTCGAGCAGAGGCCGGAGCGGCGGCCCGAGCCGCCCGCGCCCTACGGCGCCAAGCTGTGCGAGCCACAGGTGAGACGGCTGCTGGCTCCTGCCGCTCCGCATCGGAGCCGGCCTGCGGCGAGGCCAGCCCCCGCCCCTGTCCCGCAGCCCTGGAGTCGGGACTTGTGAGCACGGCCGCCTCCCTCTTCCAGCCTCCCACAGGTCCCGCAGGCCGGCCGGGGCCAGCGTCACACCACACCTCCCTGCCCCCAGCCCGGCCCGGATGGTCAACAGCGCATTCTTGCAGGACCCTCTTGACAGTCTGGGAGAATAAAATAGTTTCAAGCCAATTTAGTTTCATCGTTTTCTAATAGGATAATGAAAATGGGGTGGAGGTTTATATATTATTGTTAAGAAGTGGGGAATGGCTAGTTGAAAAACAGTGTGACTAGATAGCTGCAGAGGGCCGAAGTTAACCGTGGCTCAAATATCTAGTCTTGAGTGACATGGTGTTTGAAGAATAGAAGGAAGTTTTCCCTACCGTGGTGGCTCAGGAGGAGAGAAACTAATTTAGCAAGCTTGTGATGAGCGGTGGTACAGAGTGAAGTATTTTAGAAATACAGCCAAGCCATCAGAATGTGCTAACTGCATTCGAGTCAACTTAGAATTTAGAGACAGACTTTCTTTGGCCTCAGCAGGTTTTATTGTAAAAGGGAGTAGATGCTTCTTTGGCCATACAAAATGCTTTTCATCCTTTTTTGTGTCCTTTCGTCGGGAGTTAAATCTCAATCTCACTTTGTATCCAGGGGGTTTAAATCAGAAGAGGGAAGTGTTCTTAGAGATATCCAGAACCTCCTTTCAATTGTAATTTCCTTTGCTCGGTTCTCTGTGTGCCTGGGTGACATTTTCACAATAGCACCGTTGCGTAGTAATCACAGCCTCCTGTGTCTTGTGCATAGGATTGTCAATCCCTTTCACTTCATTGCTCTAAAGGAAAACAGATACTGCTTTAAAGAGTCCTTGGTACCGTACAGGATGCGGTTGAAAATACGTGGGTTTTTTTTTCTTGTTTTTGCTTTTTTTTTTACAAACATGTTATTGACATGTTTATACTAGTGGTCATTAAAGAATTTATTTTTATCCACATTCATTCATTTATTTGTGTGTGTGTGTGTGTGTGTGTGTGTGTGTGTGTGTGTGAGAGAGAGAGAGAGAGAGAGAGAGAGAGAGAGAGAGAGAGAGAGAGAGCGCCATGGCACTGTGGCAGTCCAGACAAACTGCAGGTATTGGTTGTTCCTTCTACCCCAGGGGTCGGTGATCTCGGACTTGGTGACAGGTGCTTTTACCCACAGAGTCTTCTCACTGCCTCTGTATTTGTGATCATTTTAACAAAAACCTGGGCCGTTAGTGAGATGACGCAGCAGATAAAGTCACCTGCAGCCGGGTCTTGATGACCTGAGCTCTGTCACCAGAACCGACACAGTAGAAGGAGAGAACGGACTCCAGCAGATCGTGCTCGGACTTCCACATGTTCACAGTGGCTTGGATGTGACCTCACACATATAATCTATTGAAAAAATGATTTTTAAAAGTCAGGCCACCATTGAGATTGTCATTGGTGGCTCAGTGGGTAAGTGCTTAATACCAAGCATGCGGATCCGAGTACCCTTATAAAAAACTGGGCATGGCAACCAGCACTGGGAGGTGGAGACAGGAGCACCCTGGGGCTTGCTGTAGCCAGGCTAGCCACAGTCACAGGCCTACACACACCTGTATATACATGTACTACACATATGTATCATTTGGTCTATGCGGTTATCTCAGCACTTGGGGGGCATAATGAGACCCTGTTTCAAAAAACAAGGAAAATGTAGCCATTTTTTGGTCCACTGTTTTCGCTTGAGTCTCATCCTTGGCGGTTAAATGGTTGTATTATGGGAACCGGCTTTTGATGGTGATGTGGAAAAGCATGGCTTCACTCTTCCTCATAAATGCTGTCTTCTTGATTTCTAGTGGTTTTATGGAGAGACGGAAAGTACTGAGGATACTGAAGTTCTCACTCTCAAGAAATTCAGAGGGGACCTGGCCTACCGACGACAGGAATACGAGGTGGGAGTCAGCCCGTGACAGACTAGGGTACTTGAAGTGGGCTCTTGTTTTATCAAAATGGCGCATGTAAAGAGCAGTGTGTGCCAGGTTAGGAGTGTGCTTTGTGGAGATGGAGTTAGTCTTCGGCGATGCCTGTAGATGATCTTAGAATCCTAAGTCCCGGTCTTTTCTTTAGGGTCCATATTACGTTCTGTTTTTTCATAATTCCAACCAAAGACTATTTTGGGAGTCCTTGTGGTCTGTTTCCCTAGGCTCTATATCAACTCACCTGTGACTCTCTAGCATGTCACAGGGACAAATTCCCTAAAATATGCCAGAAAAGGGAAGAGTGAACAATCAGATGCCAGATTGCTTCACATATATGTCCCCTCTCATCTTTGTGCAAATATTAATAAGGTATAATAGCTGAGCCTCATGGCATATGCCTTCAATCACAGCGCTTGCGAGGTGGAGGCAGAGGCGGGTAGATCCCTGTGAGTTCAAGTCCAGCCTAATTAATCTACATAGCAAATTCCAGGCCAGCCGGAGTTATATATGTCTCAAAAGACACATACACACACACACACACACACACACACACACACACACACACATACACACACACACACACACATGTCCCAGTAAATCTAGGACTCAAAGCCTATTCTGTTTGCATCTAGAATGTTCTGTCTCTAATGCTGTGATATTTACCATAGTTGTAGACATTATGACCTGCAGCCATCTGTCTCTACCCTTTAGAAGAACATTAATAGTACTGTTTGAAGCACTTAGGTCTCCCATAGGTCATTGGAGAGGTCAGTTGTAATACTACTTTCTGCGTAGGCAACGGTCATCTCTGCACTGGATCCTTTCCCCATCCTCCTTATGCCTCCCTCCTCCCTTTAATAATTGTCAGAAAGCGCTGCGGGAATACTCCGGGATCTCTGAACAGTTGCCGTCTACCAATGTTGCCATGAAAAGGGATGTCCAAGAAGGCCAGGCCCGGTGTCTGGCTCACCTGGGGAGACACGAGGAAGCCCTGGAGATTGCAGCAGACTTGGTGAGTGGCTCCATCTTGTTCTCACACTCTCCTGTACCAAGGACGTCAGGGTCGTTCACTCCCTGAAAAACAGATCTCCAGTGGAAGGGGGATTGGTGGGCTGGGATTACGGCGGGAAACCATTAGCGGTGCAGTTATTGAGCTGAAGCTTGGTGCACCAGATGTGATTATTTTCTTGGAATATTTTTCCTGTGCTAAGATGAGAATTATTGCTTAGAAATCTCATTTTCAGAAGTTTTATTTTTATGAGGAATATATACTCAGAGTGGTAGGATTATGAGTGATTTTTTTTTGGATTTTTCAACGATATATTTTAAATTTTAATTGTGTGTGTGTGTGTGTGTGTGTGTGTGTGTGTGTGTGTGTGTGTGTGTGTGTTGGCATCCAAGTGTGGGTATGGACATGGAGTGCAGGTGCCCAGGAGCCTAGAGACATTGGATCCCCTGGAGCTGGAGAACAGCTGGCTGTGAGCTACCCAGTGTGGGTGCTGGGAACCAAACCTGGGTCCTCTGCAAGAGCAACCCGTGCTCTTAACCACCGAATCATCTCTAGTCCCATTGTTTTATTATTGCAGCCCTGGGAAAATCCCTGAAACACATTTAAATGGAATTTAAGGTCCAAAGAGGGGCATACCAACCATGCCATCAAACCCTCCTTTATTAATTTGGCATACCAGTCGTCTTAGTTAGGGTTTCTATTGCTATGAAGAGACACCATGACCATGGCAACTCTTGTAAAGGAAAACATTTCATTGGGTGGTTCACTTACAGTTCAGAGGGTCAGTCCAGTATTATCATGGCTGGGAGCATGGCAGCGTGCAGGCAGACATGATGCTGGAGAAGGAGCTGAGAGTCCTGCATTTTGCAGGCAACAGGAGGTAGTCTGATTGTCACACTGAGCAAAGCTTGAGCAAAAGAGACCTCAAAGCCCGCTTCTGCCGTGACACACTTCCTCCAACAAGGCCACACTTCCTGATAGTGCCTAGTGCCACTCCCTTTGGGATTATGGAGGCCAATTACATTCAAACTACCACACCAGTAAACTCACCTTATTAATCATATTATCAGGACTGTAGTCTAGAGCCCAGCATACCAGTGCATGCCTGTAATTCCAGCACTTGGGAGGCTGTGGTAAGAGCATCACAAGTTCAAGACCAGTCAGTCTAGTCTGTATATATACATGCGTATATATGCGTACCCTATTTTTTTAAAAAAAGCAGGAGTCAGGGAGGGATCACGGTCTGTGTGTGGCACCTACTTCACACTGACATATACCTGCCTTCCCAGTGGGAACGTGTTTTTGAGTAGTAGACTGCATTATAGATCATAGCAGAAGTGGAGCATTTGCTAGAGATAATCCAGACATGTTCTTATTAGGAAAAAAAAAGGCATAATTAAAATACTGTTTTTAATATGTTGTCTATTTACTTAGAGGTGGTGGGGATTCATACGCCACAGCCTGTGTGGAGGTCCGAAGACAATTGGTGGGAGTTAGTTTCCTTCCACCGTGTGGTTTCCAGGGCTTGAACCCAGGTCCTCAGGCTTGGCAGCAAGCACCTTTACACACTGAGCCAGCTCAGAAAGGCACAGCCTGGCTTTAGAGAATTCATTGTTCAGCAGGTTAGGTCACATCTGCAGTACACAGGGCACTGTACCATGTCTGTGTACTATAACTCAGAATCGAACCCAGGACTCTTATTATTGCCGTAAGCAATAGAAAACAGTTAAAGCAAGGCGTGCCCAGTGCTTGGGTAGATACGGTGTCACCAAATAAGTTATGTGTGTGTTTCATGTTTTTCCTCTCGGCATGGGAGTGCTCCAAGAACTCAGCAGGCTTTCACTGCCTGCTGTACTGGTTCCTGTACGCTGCATCCTGGGTGGTTTACTGGTTCCTGCAGGCTGCATCCTGGGTGGTTTACTGGTTCCTGTACACTGCATCCTGGGTGGTTTACTGGTTCCTGTACACTGCATCCTGGGTGGTTTTTACTGGTTCCTGTACACTGCATCCTGGGTGGTTTACTGGTTCCTGTACACTGCATCCTGAGTAGTTTGGCCTCTGTTTGACACTCGGTTTTGTTCTGTGCAGGCGTGTGACCTGGACAGGCTGGGCTTCCCTTAGATTTCACATCGGGTTGAAGGTAATTTCACTCTGCCATCTGCTCTCTGCAGACTAATTTGGAAAAAGTGGACCCTTTTCTCTAACCCACAGGGCATCTGCCATATGGCAGGTTAGGTGAGAGATAGTGGCTCTTAAGGAGACTTCAAAAGGGTTTTCTGATCAGAAGGACACAGAGCAGCCTCCTGTGGCCAGGGACAGCAGGGAAGGCATTTGGGTGCAGTACCAAGCTGAGAGCTTCAGGCTTGTCCTGGGTAAGAATCCAAGCCAAGTCAAAGATGCAGATGGGGTTCCTGCAAATCCTCAAGGAAATTACCTCAGGGTTTAGTAACTCTGAAATATTAAAAAGAAATCATTAGGTCAGCACCTAATAAGAAAATGCACACAGACCTCACCACGGTGACAGACAGGACCCGGGGAGAGATGTGCTCGTGGCTTCAGAGTCCATACTCCGGGGTCACTGGGCTTGTGTTTCTGGGCTGTAGTGAGGTGGTGTGACATGATGGAGGATGTAACTGAGACAGCAGCCTCTCCTGGCAGCAGGGTGATGTGGGGCAGAGGCACTGGCAGGCTCTCTCTTTCTCCTTGTTATTCTGTCTAGGAAGCCAGCTTATGGGGTCTACCCCATTTAACTAGTATGTTCTAGAACTGTTCTTAGATGCTCCCCTGGGTGCTTCTCAGACCATCAGGTTGTTAGTTGAGACTGGGCATCACAAGTTCACGCCTCGCCAGCATGACACCAGATAACCATAACAGGACTGTGGTAAAGTTGAACAATCCATGGCATTATGTTTTTGGTGTTGAATTTTGTCAGGCCACTTATACATGAGCTGCTGCATTATGGCATTGGGGTGTTGTGGTGGTTTGAAAGAAAATGGCCCCCAAAGGAAATGGCACTATTAGGAGGTGTGGCCTTGTTGGAGGAAGTGTGTCACTGTGGGGGCAGGCTCTGAGGTCTCCTATGCTCAAGCTATGCTCAGTGTGACACAGAAATTCCTTCTGTTGCCTGTGGATCAAGATATAGAACTCTCAGCTCCTTCTCCTACACCATGTCTGCCTGCATGCCGCCATGCCACCCACCATGAGGACAATGGACTAAACCTCTGAACTGTAAGCCAGCCCCAATTAAATGCTTTCCTTTATAAGAGTTGCCATGGTCATAGTATCTCTTCACAGCACTAGAAACCCTAACAAAGGTGTCTAAGAGTTGCTGAGGACCATTTACTGGATCATTTTTATGGATTTATGGATTCATATTTGTGTGTGTGTGTGTGTGTGTGTGTGTGTGTGTGTGTGTGTGTGTGTGCGCGCGCGCGCGCGCGCGCGCGCGCGCGCATGCTCCATCCAGCCACAGCTTTCACTGGCCCTAGGTTATGGTTTGAAACACAAAAGCTGTGGAAGTATTAAGTTCACTTGATCCATATGGCACCTAAAAATACTTCTGGTTTATAACATACACAACTTGGGCTTTTAGGTGCTTCCATTTTTATATGAAAACATTTTGTAGTTAAGATTCTTTTGTTCCTTCTCCTCAGGAGAATAAAGCAACCAACACGGACCATCTAACCACGGTGCTCTACCTCCACTTGGCTATTTTTTCAAGTTTTCAGAGCTTGGAGAAGACAATTCTGTGCTTGCAAAAACTGATTTCCCTTCATCCTCTGAACCCTTGGAGCTGGTGGAAATTGGCAGAGGCATACCTGAGTCCAGGGCCAGGTCTACCGGCGTTGTGTACATCATCTCGGGGACAGACGAGTGTCACCTCAAGAAACCAAGCTATCAGTTCCTCAGGTGTGCACTCTGGAACAGGCCGCCTTCTGTATTTCCCAGCAACCTTGCCCGAGAGTGCAGTGCTTTCCATGGAGGCAAGTGGTTGTAACATCCAGAAGGCTGAGGAGGCTCCACAGAAGATGCAGAACTGTCTGGCAGAATGGAGAGAAGCCGCAGGGCTGGAGGCTCGGATGAAGGCATGTGCCTCTCTGGTTCGCGCCAGGTAAGCCGAGAGGGCATGTCAGCACCCAGGATGAGCTTGGAGAAAGGCTGCTTCTTCGTTTTAAGGAGGAAAGATTTGTTTCTTTAAGTTAATTTTTAAAGTTAGCATCCATGGTATGCAGGGAATGAGGAATCCCATACAAGGCTGGTAGGAATATAGACTAGTACAGCCACTTAGATATAGGGATCCAGAAATAAAATGAGTGAAACTAAGCTAGGGCCTGGAATGCAAGACTTTAATCCCAGCACCTGGGAAGCAGAAGCAGGTAGATCTCTGTGAGTTTGAGGTCAGCCTGGTCTACATAGAGAGTTTCAGGGCAGTCAGAGCTATGTAGAGAGACGCTCTCTCAAACAAATAAACAAAAAACCCACCCTAAAAGAAAAGCCAAAAATAAGAGTACCGTATGACCCAGCTGTGCCGTATACCTGAAGCACTCTGAGCTAACCTGCCCCAAAGATACTTGTGCACCCGTGGTTATCACTGCTCTATTCACAGTGACTGAGAAGTGGACAAGATGGTTCCCGATGTCTGTTAATACAAGAAAGCCCAGCCACCTGGGAAATGAATATAAACCACAACGGGACACAAAAAAATAAAACATTTCATATTGCTATTGGTATAGACCTGGAATTCCAGCACTTGGGAGCCTGAGCCAGAAGGATCATGAGTTCAAAGCCAGCCTGAACTATGTAGTGAGACTCTGTCTCAAATGAACAAGACAAAGTCTCATAGTTGGGGGGCGTGAGGGAGGATGGGTCGGGCCTCTGAGGAACTCAGGCGGCATCCTCTGAATAAACATTCCCTTGCACCTGTAGATCAGAAACCCAAGCTGGGCTGTGGTGGCGCACGCCTTTAATCCCAGCACTTGGGAGGCAGAGGCAGGTGGATCTCTGTGAGTTTGAGGCCAGCCTGGGCTACAGAGTGAGTTCCAGGAAAGGCACAAAGCTACACAGAGGAACCCTGTCTTGGAAAAGAAAAGAAAAGATCAGAAACCCACAGTCCCATGTGATGTGAGGAGGATGTGGGGCCATCTGTAGGAGTCAGCTCAGTGAAAACAGCAAATGCCCACCCCAGGAGTTTGGGGAGATGGTGCAGGCAGGAGGCAGAAACTGCCCAGTGGTCATTACCCTGTTTGGAAAAAAAAAAAAATGCAAATAAAAAAAGACAGCTCTTGTTATTACTCAAGATAGAGTGTTAAGATTGGAAACAAACAAAAAGTCTGTGATGAGCAATTAAAATGTATACACATTTAAAAGGAAAAGTGTCATTTCTACAGAAATGGCTTTCTTGTTTGTGTCTGGCAGAAATCTGAAGAAAGCCTGCTCTTGTACTCAGTGCTACTAGTGAGCACCCAGTGCTTGGTGCACAGTACATAGTGCTTAGTGCTTAGTTCATGCAGCGGAGCCTCCCATGCTGGCTTCCGGGGACTCCAAGCACTTTGGATCCTTAAAATATGTGGATTTGGGGGAAGCGGGAAGGAGGAATGCCTTTGACCAGTTCTGTGACTGGTCAGTGAAGAAACAAACTGGTGGGAATGGAGGTCCTGTTTTTATATGATAATTCTGGAGAATCTATTGAAACTTGCTAAGAATTAAAAAGAGATTAGCAGATGCCCAGTTATCACTGACCCCATCACTTTTTTATGTTGTGCTTGGTTGGTTGGTTTTGTGCACAGTTCTCACTCACTCTGTAGCCGTGGCCGGCCTGGAACTCACTGGGTAGACCAGGCTGGCCTCAGACTCATAGAGACGCACTTGCCTCTGCCGCCTAAGGGCTAAGAGCAAAGGCGTGTGCCACCATGCCCAGTGACTCTGTCACTTGCATCCCGAAGCACGTGTGCCAGGCACATCATAAAGATGGTTAAAAAAAAAGCAAAACAAAACCAAACCAAACCAAGAGGCTCTTTCCTTGCAACAGTCACCGCGTTGAGGACAATATACATGGAGCCAGTGACTGGCGCAGAGCTGCTGAGGGCTGTGTCCTGGTGTGAGCAGAATACCATGGAGACCAACCAGAGGGGAGAACCAGCCTTTTCCAGGCCTGGGCGCCTCTGGATGCTCCTCGGGAGGAGTGCTTAGCAGCTGCTGGCCACCAAGTACTGGGTGCTCTGTACAAATCCTTTCATATTACTCCTCATGGTTTTCTGGGCTGCATATTGGGGTCATTTTATAGCCCCAAAGCCCTGTGTCTACGCAGGGCTTAGTTCTTTGTGTTGTCTTGCTCACCTGTGTACTGTTCCTCAGGTGAGGAAGGTATGTTCTTATGTTTGGTGAGATAGAGAAAGAAAGCTCAGCTAGCAGGCATAGAGGAGCAGTTACACAATCTGGAGCCGTCTTCGGGTTTCTATCGCTGTCAAGAGATACCATGACCATGGCAACCTTCATAAGAAAAACATTTAACTGGAGTGGCTTACAGGTTCAGAGGTTTAGTCCGTTATCATCATGGTAGCACACAGGCAGACAGGGTGCTGGAGAAGAGTTCTTCATCTTGGGCAGGCAGGAGGAAGAGAGAGAGAGAGACACTGGGCCTGGCTTAGATTTCTAAAACCTCAGAGCCCACCACCCCCAGTGACACATTTTTTCCAGGAAAGCCACATCTACTCCGACAAGGCCCCATGTCCTAATCCTTTCAAATAATGCCACTCCCTGTGAACCTATAGTATGCATTCAGACTGCTGAGGGTAGCTAGAGCAGCAATGTGGAGAAGCTCAAGGAGGCCTGGAAACCACAATACCGGGGCAAGGGGAGGAGGAGGCTGGACTCAGAGTCAGACCTGGTTCAGGACTTTGTCTGGTGTCGACCACGTGAGCCTGGACGGTTTGCTGGCCAGCTGTGTGGCCTTGCACCAATTCCATAAACTCCAGGCTCGAGACTCCTCATCTGGACAGATGGAGGAATGGGGAACAATGCCTGTTGCCTGAGGGTGTGGAGTTCAAGTTCTCTAACGTGCCTACTGCATGCAAGGGCTGCTGCAAGCAGCTGGGAAGTGCTGGCTATTGGAAAATGCCGAGCTGTTGAGCACTTTCATTGTGTTTGGGTTTTTTTTATTAGCTTAAGACTTTACCCTCTTTGCTTATTGGTTGATTTTGAGGCAGTGCTCACTGTGCAGCCAAGGTTTGCCTGGAACTTGTATGCCACCGTGATCTTCAGCCTTTCCGGTGCTAGGACTGGAGCTGTGGGCTGCCACCCCTGGCTTAGGTGCCATACAGAACCGGTCCTTTCCTTGAAGGCCCAGAGAGTATTCAGAGGCTTGAATGGAGTGTGATCCGAACTGTGATTCAGGTGTGTGTGCGTGGCGGGGGTGGCGTGGGTGGGTGGGTGGGTTACCAGACGAGGTCATTTGGAACTTTGGACAGCAGTGGAGAGGCAGTGGTCATCAGTGATAGGATCTGACCTAAAATAGTGCAGTAGTAATAGAAGTAGAAAACAGTGTCATTACGGAACAGATGGGACTCGGCGACCAGCTGGGTGTATGGGTGGGACGGGAGTGAAAAGAAGGAGACTCCGAGGAGTGCCCTGGGTGCAGAGGTGGGCAGGACGGGAGTGAGGAGAAGGAGACTCCGAGGAGTGCCCTGGGTGCAGACCGTGGCTTGGGTGCTTTTTGCTGAGATGGATCATGCAAAAGGATGGGAAGGACAGATCAGGGTCCAAGGAAGAATGATGTCAGCTTGATGTACGGAAACCCAGGTGCCTGTGGGACATCCAGCCCTCGGGCTCCTCATTAGGAAAGGGGAGTTGAGCTCCGAAGATGGGGTGAGTGACTCAGGAGACCAGGGTAGGATCACTGGGCACGTTCATAGTAAGGCAGCTGTGAAGCGGTCGTCAGAGGTCTGGCCCTGGTTTGGTACTCACGTGCGCCAGCAAAGCTAAGTGGTCCTTGGGGTCCAGTCTCTGTGGAGTCAGCAGATGCCGGCAACCCAGGAACCGACCCAGGACACTCTGTGCCTGGGGCTGACTGAAAGCTTTTCTCAGTGAATTGTTTTTGCTTTCAACAGCCTGCCTGCCTGCCTGCCTTATTGTTTTTAGACAAAGACTCCCTGCAACCTATGCTACCCTCAGACTGAGAGCTGCGGGAACCCCTGAGTCCTGGTCCTTTCTTTTAGAAGAAGATGTGAAGGGAGGCAGCTTTTTCGGGCAGGACTCCCGGCTGCTGAGGGAGCTGCTGAGGGAGCTCGTGTGTGCTCTCTGCTGCCCTGTGGTGGAGCCTCTCACGCTGAGACTTTCTGGCTTTTCAGGCTTTTGCTTCAGCTCACCCAGCCTCAGCAAACCTCGTTTGCTTTGGAGAGGAACTTGAGGACTCAGCAGGAAGTTGCGGAGCGAGTGAAGGAGCTGCGCTTCCCTGACGGTGCCGTGCTGTTGATGGAGGAGGTGGGTACCCCTCAGGTTGGCGCAGCGCCAAGCATCCCGCCGACTTGTGCTGCTCCATACCAGAGCCGGGCCAGAGCTCATCTCATCCTGAAGGACTTATCTCATCCTGAAGGACTTCTGTCCCTCTTCACCGTGTGCCTTTGGGTCACCCCTTGTTCTTATCAGCCGTCCTTAGCACCTGCCCCCTTGAGCATCCCAAGTGACATGCCCTTCTTAGCTGTTTCAATGTAGAATTAACTGACTGATGAGTTTTTGGGAGATTGAACCCAGGACCTCGTGCGTGCTAGGCAATCTCTGTGCTGCCGAGTCACCCTGGTGCTGAACTAATAGTCAAGTGTCCGTACCTGTGCAGCAGTCTTACACCCCACCCCTCCACCCATCCTACCAGCCAGTGAAGACAGGCAGATCCGAAATGGAGGCTCAGAGAGGTTGTGGCGCCCTGAGGTTAGAAGGCCAGTGGCAGATTGTGTAGAGCAGATGTGAGAAGTGTTCTCTGTCTGCCCTGACACTCTCTTGATGTTCACAGAGAAATGAAAACGCCATGTCTAAGCCTCCGTCAGCCTCTTCGGAGCTGGCTGTTTGTAAAGAACACGGTTGAAGGATGGCATCGGGAGATGATGGGTCAAGCTCTTCCGCTTCCTTTCTGTACACACCAGAGTTGACAGTGTCACGTCCCCAAGACACCCAGACAGACAGATGGCTAACTGTGGTGCCTGTCAGCACACCGAAGTGTCTGCTCAGCCGCTAGGTTCAGCAGCCATGCTTTTCCCATGAGAACGACTGTGTGTGTGTGTGTGTGCGTGTGTGTGTGTGTGTGTGTGTGTGTGTGTGTGTGTGTGTGCGTGCGCGTGTGTGTGCGCGCGCGCGCGCGCGCCCTGATGCCATTGCTTTAGGAAACTGTGTGTTTGTTATGGTAGCCAGGTATTGCTTACTTTCCGTTTCCTGTGTGAAGTCAGCTGGCAGCCTGTGTTGTCCAGGCTGGTCTTAGACTGTTGGGTTCAGGGGATCTTCCTGCCTCGGCCTCCGCACTAGTCAGCTCTGTAGATGTGGTCAGCGAAGATGGCTTTCTTTTCTCCTTCCTTCCTTCCTTCCTTCCTTCCTTCCTTCCTTCCTTCCTTCCTTCCTTCCTTCCTCCCTCCCTCCCTCCCTCCCTCCCTCCCTCCCTCCCTCTCTCCCTCCCTTCCTTCCTGGTATGCATTCTTCCTGTTTCATCCCCAGAATACATACACATTAAAAAAATAGTGCTGGGACTGGGAGGCAGAGGCAGGCAGAGCCTTGGGGCATGCCGAGCTTGCCGAGCTTGCCGAGCTTGCCGAGCAGCATCCCCTGATGTGGCTTCTAGGCCAAGTGAGAGACTGAAAACAAGGCAGAGGCGCCCGATGAATGACACTCAAGGTTGCCTTCTCTTTTCCACATGTACACATGTGCACCACAGATGCTCACACGTGAACACACGCAAAGATAAATGGAAGCTTGTGTTATGTGCTTCTATAGGTAGGAAAGAAATATCACTTCCCATGGTAGATGATAACTATCAGCCCAAGTTCAAATTTAGTAAAAGCACTGTCATTGAAGTCTAAGTGGATGTGATTGCCTGGATTGTCTGTATTTGAAGAGAATTATTTAAGCAAGAGTTAGAGAGTATCTTAGTTGGGTGACTATTGCTGCAACAAAACCCCATGACCAAAGCAAGTTGGGGAGGAAAGGGTTTATTGGTTTACACTTCTTTATCACTGTTCCTCATCAAAGGAAGTCAGGAACTCAAACAGGGTGGGAACCTGGAGGCAGGAACTGATGCAGAGGCCATGGAGGGGTGCTGCTTACTGGCTTGTTCAGCCTGCTCTTACAGAACCCAGAACCACCAGTCCAGGGAGAGAACCACCCACAATAGGCTGGGCCCTCCCCCATGATCACTAATTAAGACCATCCCTACAGGCTTGCCAGTCTTATGGAGGCCTTTCTCAGGTGAGGTTCCTTCATCTCAGATGTCTTTATCTTGTATCAAGTTGACATAAAACTATCCAGTACAAAGAGGTATGAAAGTCACATTAGTACCATTCCAGTCATTATTCTGAATTTATTTATTCCAAAAATTACAATTAAAATAGGATGTATTTCCCACGTTGCAATTCAATACTTAATCTTAGTTTCACGCAGCACCCAAAATCAGATTATGTGCCATTGCTGGCGACCTCCATTTCTAATCCAGTGTATATATTTATCATGGATTGTATTCTTCTTCGTTATTTCATCATGCATCCCATGTTCAAAGATCCCCCTCCTCATTCTCCCTTTTATCGTATGTGGGTATGGGTGAATGCTTGGATGCAGGTGTGGACATACATGGCATGTATGTAGAGGTCAGGGAGAGGTAGGCTTGCTGGCCCAGAAGCTTCCAAGGAAACACCTCTCTCTACCTCCCATCTTGTCCTCCCTGAGGTTACAGGGCTCAGCACAATGTCATGCTTTCTCGTGGGTTCCAGGATTCCAAAAGCAGGGCCTCATGCCCACAAGGCAAGCGTTTTACTAACATCCCCTCGGCCACCTTTTCTCACTGTTTTGTCCTGGCTGGCCTCAAATTTGACACCTCAGCTTCCCAAGTAGCTTCTTTTTAAGATAATGACTTCTGGTGTGTTAGCTCATAGTTTAAGATACTGATTTGGTGGTGTTTTTTTTTTTTTTTTTTGGTTTTTCGAGACAGGGTTTCTCTGTGTAGCTTTGCGCCTTTCCTGGAACTCACTTGGTAGCCCAGGCTGGCCTCGAACTCACAGAGATCCGCCTGCCTCTGCCTCCTGAGTGCTGGGATTAAAGGCGTGCGCCACCACCGCCCGGCTTGATTTGGTTTTTTGAGACAGTTGTTTTTCTGTGTAGACCTGGCTATCCTGGAACTCACTCTGTAGACCAGGCTGGCCTCAAACTCACAGAGATCCACTTGTCTCTGCCTCCAGAATGCTGAGATTAAAGGTGTGTGCCACTACACCTGACTAAAATAATTGATTTTAAGACTAGACCTGGTTTTACATTCCTTTAATCCCAGCAGGTGGATCTCTGTGAGTTCAAGATCAGTATGGTCTACATAATGAGTTTGAGGCCAACCAGGACGACATAGAGAAACCCTGTCTCTAAATAAATAAAAACTGATTTTCATTGAATCCAAGAAGTCGTCACTTGTGAGACACATCATTATATGATAAGCCCCTGAAAGAGAAAGATCATGCCGTTTACAATATGATGTATCAGTTCATGATTTCAGAGACATTGAAATAATAAAAAAGCCCTCAGAATGATGAATTAGTAATGTTTAATAATTAATCACAGCATCTCATTGGCATTTACATAAAAAAATGTGTTATTTGGGGCTAGGAAGGTAGTTTGGTGGGGACGAGCTCGTATGCTGTAAGCAAGAGGACCTGAGTGTGAATCCCCACATCAGCCAGGCATGGTTCCAAATGCTGTAACCCTGGCACTGGGAGACAGAGAAGGTGGCCTGTGAGCTGGCTCCCAGCCTAGCCAGAACAGCCAGGTTAAGGTTCAGTGAGAGTAACGCCGAGTGACGGCAGAATTCTTCTTTGGATTTGGCATGCACAAGCAAGGGTACATATGCCACCACACACGTGCACACACACGCACACACCACACATGTGCACACACATGTACACACCACACACAAGCATACACCATACATGTGCACACACAAGCATACACCACACCTGTGCACACACACAAACATGTGGTTTCTGAAGGGCCATTCTTTGTTTGCACTTCTGGTTTTTGTGGCCACATGAGATCTCTAGGTTGGAGGAGCCTTAGGTTAGTGTCTCCAGTTCCCTGCACAGCATCCCTGCTGGATGGTTGTGTACACTCTCATGCTGGTGAGTCTGAACCTTGTCAGAACTCCATTTTGCTTACTGTCACTACCAAAGGATCACTTAGTGAGGTTACATAAGGGCTTTCTAGAATCTAATTTGAGTTGTCCAGAATCCAGGGTTTGAGTCTGTCCCTGCAGTTTGGTTGTGACCAGGAGGGAGCAGCATTGTGCCTTTAATGGGGATGTGCTAAGGCCCTAGAGAGCCTTGGCTGTGGAGGGTTGGAGTCTCCAAGTCAGTGAGAGCTGGACACAGCGACTTGTTGCTTGATTCTTTGCTGCCTTTGGCTTCTTTGGGGGAACATGGAGGAGACAGATCTGTATCCCACGTCATACCCTAGGCTGTACCCCTACCCTTTCAGCCCCAGCCTCTGGCCAGGAGGGAGAAGCGCTCAGGTGCACTGTAACATACCAGGCTGACATAGAAAAGTTCACTCAGTGTTCCAGGAGCCCAGGAGGCACAGCTGCCACCTTAGGACTTAGGGGTTCCTTTCCTGGGGAGAGTGAGAGTGGAAACCGTGCAGCTGGCGTGTGTGATGATAGTTTTGGACCAGGCCTTCTCAGTAGATCAGAGTGCCTCCCCGAGTGTTCTGTGTGAATTGCTTTACAGCTGGTAAATAACCTTTCTCCTGTGGCTGCTGCCGCTAACTGGGCTAGTCTTTCCCTCTCTTCTCCTGCTACAGGCTATGGGGGAAGACATTGTCCCAGAGAAAATCAAAGATGAAGTGCATTCAGAGGTGAAGTGTGTTGGCCCCGCAGCCCTGGCTGCCTTGGTGATCGCATCCTCCGAAGAATTTGAAGACAAGTGGTTCAGAAAGATCAAAGACCATTTCTGTTCCTTGGAAAATCAGTTCCACGTGGAGATACAGATCACAGCTTAGACAAGCACGTCAAGACCCAAACATCTTGTGCTGTGTTGTCCTTGTTTACTTTAGGCAAGGTCTGTGTAATCATGGAAAACTGAAATGAAGATGGTTCTTTATACTGTTTATAAACACTTCTCTCCCAGGTTATTTCATCTGTTTTCAGTTTTGCTATTTATTCTTGTGTTTTTAGGCCCTCAAGTACTGTCTTGTAGGTCTCTGCCAACCTAGCAGGCAGCTCTTGGGAAAACGATAAAGGGGCTGAGCTAGCTTTTGTGAGGGTTGATTGTGACTGACGTTCCAGACGTTTCTGTCCATCACAGTGAGGACAAGGCTCAGTCACAGTGGCCAGGAAGCAGAGGGAGACAGAGAAGGGACTAGAACAATACAACCCTCAAGGACATGCCCACAGGGACCCACTTCCTCCAGCTAAGACCCACCACCTAAAGTTTCTACTGCCTCCTTGTGTTGACCTCAACAGTGACTCTGAGGATAGTTCATATTCAAGCCCTGGATGCTGGCAGAAGACAGGATTCCTGAGTCAGAGACCGGATTCCATCACTCAGGGCCAGCAAGCAGGATGAGCCTGGGCATATTTACGTCAGCTACTTTTGCCTCCAGGTCCTAAGGAGGCTGGCTGTACACGTGAGCACACAGGAATGCTTCCTGTCACACTGTGAATGTGCATTACTGTAATTCTCATAGCCAACATGCCCTGCAGGAGAAGAACCCTGGGCTGAGGAAGTCCAGATTGTTAGGATGCGTGGGTAGCCCAGATCTTTGACCTATCCTTTAGCCACATGTACCACGGTGCCTAAAATTGTCAGCATTTACAAAGGGCTATTTTCTTACTCAAGGAATTATCCAGGATGGATTTGCTTTTTTCTAGTGGAAGTGATAAGGTAACAGACAGACAAGGGGCTGATTGTGCTCAGTCTGATGACTCTGAATTGGTCAGTGTGACCAGCAAGTGCAAGGTTAGTTTCTCAAATGGGAAACAAAAGACTGTACAATTAACAGGCGTTGCGGTTATAGAAACCGTTAACAATGGAGCGCCCGTTCAGCCATCGTTAATTGAGTTCATATCATGTGTCAGTCACTGAATGATTCTGGGGAGACGTGGGCTGGAGTTTGTGGGCTATCGGTGGATCACCCTCAGGGACATACACTGGCATGGCCTCCCATGCCCCTCCGAGTGCAGCTGTGGGCACCTGGAGCTCTCCTGTTCACAGTTCCTTTAGCTTTCTGAAGGATTCCTCTCCGTCTTCAGCGGGGAGCCAATTCACAGGTTTGGTTTCCTAGAAGTCAACCTGACCCCCAAATGATGCTGGGATCCCCTCTTTTTTGGCCTCCCTTGCCAGTCCCTTACTCTTTGTTATTTTCGTGGCTGTTTCCTGTGATAGAATCAACGTTCTGTAAAGCCGAGGACTGCCTAATTTACGCTTCTATCCCCAGGGAAAATTATCGGGCATTTTACTAAAAATTCACTTTTAAGAATGGCTGATGTTTTGGGTTTGCATAAAAGCTAACATGCCTTAGATCTGATACGGGGCTGAGGCAATCCCGGTACCTGCCCGTTTCTCTTTCTGTAGGCGAACCCTTTTGTCCTGTATGCCCAGATTTCCTGGAAAGGCTTCCTGTCCTCCCCCAGCCCTGGGTTCCAGCCCCACCCCAACCCCGGTCAGCTTCACCTGTGTGTGCTTCATGCTCTCAGTTCTCTGGTTCCCCTCCCAGACTCCCCACCTACACCTGGTGGCCTGCTGGTTTCCATGACATCTTGGCACAGCTTACCACCTCACCTTCCTGGCAGGGGGTGGCCAGTGAGGACCAGGCTCATCTAGCTCCAAAGCCTCAGCTGTCACTGAGCGTGGGAGAGGCATCAGGAGGCCAGGGTAGCTGGGTTTCATCACCCAGTTATTCCAGTCATTTCCAGCACAGACAGGGAAGGTAATGAGTTGGGCGATGACCCTGCCGCTGTCTGTTCACACAGCTCCACCCTCTTGCCAATGAGTGAGTCACTCGACGTGAGCACATGGCCGCCACAGGTATTACTGCCTGCTCTCCAGCTAGGGCGGGACACTGAATTGGTTACTTCTCTCTCGGAACCAAATACCCGACCAGAAACCTTTAAAGAGGGAAAGGTTCCTGTGGGCTCTGAGTTGGAGAACACAGTCCATCATGGCAGGGAAAGGCCTGGGGCTGGAGTGTGAGGCGGCTGCTCATGTGGGATCTACAGTCAGGAAGCAGAGAGATGGATGTGTGTGTGCTCAGCTCCCTGTCCCCTCCCTATTGTCTAGGACCTCCGCCCGCCCTGGGATGGTGCAGAACAGTTACCACGAGTTTCCCTCCGCAGTTAAACTTCTCAGACACCCCCGCCCCCAGGAGCCTAGGTGATTCCAATCCCGCCCCACTGACAATGAAGATTAGCTGCCACAGACCCCTTGCACTCTTAGAGGTCCTCACTGCGGTCCTCTCGTCCAGACAGGACTCTGTAGTGGTTGAGGGACACTCGCAGGCCCGGGCACCCCGAACATGTTGTCGACGGGTCTTGCCTTTTACTCCTCTTCCTCTTGCTAAGAATCGTTAGGTTGCCTTCCCAAAGCCAGTCCCCAAGGTCCACTCCCTTATGTGGCCACCGACTCATCCTTGAGACAAAACACCAGGGCCCAACAATCAAAATTCATTATTTGGGGCTGGAGAGAGGGCTCAGTGGTTAAGAGCCCTGGCTGCTCTTCCAGAGGACCAGGGTTCAATTCCCAGCACCCACGTGTCAGCTCACAACTGTCTGTAACTCCAGTTCCAGGGAATCTGACATCCTCACACAGACACACATGCAGATGAGACACCAATGCACATAAACAAAAATTCGTCTTAAAAAATAAATGAAATTAATCATTTGGCTATCATGTCCAATCAGGATTTACCAACTCACCCCAGCACAGACTCCCCCTTTTTCTCCTTAAAAACCCACTCCTATAACAAGCAAACAAACACCTATTCGATGCTGCTGCTGCTGCTTGCTGTCTGCCTTTGGAGCCTCCTCTGGACCCCCCCCCCCCCATCCTGGGTAATAAGTCTCCTTTGTGCTGAGATTTTGGTGTCTGGATGTGTCCTGTTCTGACCCCGAGGGGCCCGACCTCCCTGACCCTTTTTTTGAGCTGGTAAATGTCTTCTATCTTTTACAATCTCACGCATCTACAAGCTTCAAACTGGAGCTAGGATCTGACCAAGGTCATTCTTTAGGTTGTCAGGAAGGCCGTGAAGTCTACAGGGTGGCCTCCCGGCCCAATGCAGCCCAGCTCACTCTCTCCTCACTCTCTCCTCTTGGTACCAGCTCTGGCTCTTGTTCACATCCCTGGGCTCTCTCTGCCCGCCCAGTTGTCTCTACTGGGAACATTCTCCCCTGTGATCCTCTACACATCCCTTGTTTCCTTCCCAAAGCTCTCCTGAACCCTACATTTGTCAGGTTCCGGGTCAAATGTTACAGTGCCCTGTGCTTTTCCCAGTGCCTATGGGAACTAGAATTAATAATGCACTTGGAATTACTCCTAGGCAGAGCAGAAGCCCCGACCATCTCTTTTGTTTGCCCTTCATGGTGGAGCCCAGCTTCTCCACTGCCGCCTTTCTGGAGTGCCAGCCTCTGGAAAAGGCCACCTGAGGTACAGTGGGATTGAAGCCAGCCCCTGTGGAGTCAGGCCACCAGCGTCAAAGACGTTTCCAACATCTGTGCAGTATGACATTTTTATAAAAGCTGCGCTTCGCTTTGGGGAAACCGTGGGTCATCACAGCTCCAGCAAATGAATACAAGCTCGTATTTCCAGAAAGTTGGCTTTAAACGGGAGCCTTCTCCAAACATTTAATCAATGAAAGGTTTCTATTTACCCCCAGGAGCTTTTCAGGGTTTTCAGCTTTTCTCGGGGGTTGATGGGAAGCAAGCAAACCAGCAAAGAAACAAAAGAGGACACAAAACCTCACGAAACTCCGCTGCTACGGGGCTGTGCACTCATCAAATCAGGGGCAGCCTCTCAACCAATGAGGTGGCTCTCTCCCTTCCTGGTTCTGTCTTCTGGCTAAATCAGACCTCGGTTGGAGTATTGGACCCAGCAAAGCTAATAGAAATGTCCTGAGTGAGCCGACAGACAGGCCAGTGAATGGCACCTCAGTTCCATCGTCCCTAGTGGTCACTTGGAGACTTCTGCAGGAGCTGGGGGCCCAGGTTGGAGGGGGCATAGGTGAATTGGAGGGATGGGGTGGGTAGAAGATACTCATGTATTTCCTTTATTCTTTCTTCCTCCTTGGTACTGGGAGGCTTCATCTTCTGAAGCGTGGGTAGTATTGGAGCTGCCCCTCTTCCTTCCGGGAGAGCTGGCCTCTCCTGAAGTGCTGGCATCCGGTCCAGAGACTCAAATTATTAGAGGACTCAGAGAGAGTTGTCTGACTCAATCTGGGCCGGATTCTTGACTGAGGATTTGGAAACAAAATATTCTTCGGAACCAACCAGGCTGAAACGATGGGAGCTGGCACTGTGCTCTTCAAAGCAGAAAACAAGAAGAGTAGGTCTTCGGAGAGGAAACACAGACGATGCCCCCAAAGCACCGAGAACTCTCTGGGCTCTAGGGCCTTTCTCGTGCCTCCATGGAAACCCCGGGGAGCAGCAGGGAGAAGAACGTCCCCCACCCCCACCCGTGGTATCCATGTTCTGATACCCAGGACCTACAAATACGTTAGGTTGTGTGGTAAAGGGGAGGGAGGGCGGGCTGCCGGCCAGCTGAAGTCGGGAAGTTTGTTTGGGAGGATCCAGGCAGACCCAAGGAAATCACCAGCGTCTTTAAAACTGCAAGGTGGAGGCACATGGAATGTGCTGAATCCAGAGAGACGCTGTATGTCTACCTCCCAAGATGGGGTCAGGGGTTACCAGCCAAGAACTTCCTGTGGTTTGCAGAAACTAGAAAAAGCACACACACACACACACACACACACACACAAATGGGTTCATTCCTAGAATTTTCAGGAACATGGTTATGTTGATCCCGTGGTTTTTAGCCCAGTCTAAAAGTCAGTTTTCTGGACTGTAGAACAGGGAGGCGATCCATTCTATTAGGTTACTACCATTGTGGGCATTCTTTAAGCCGCAAGAAGAAGAGAATGTGTGAAATAATCCCACCCAAGATTAAGACTGCCTGTGCTGGCTTCTGTTACTTCCAACTCAGCAATCCTTGGAGGGCCCACTTGGATCTTTTTCTCTAGGTTTTAGAATGGCGTCTTTCATCCCAGAAGGCCACTGATGTTCTAAATGATATCCCTTCACTCATTTGTCTGGTGAGGAAATCTTGACTAAGCATTGTAGGAGGTGTCAAAGAGAAGAGGCAATACCTTTTCTTTTTCTTTTTTCTTTTTTTCTTGGTTTTTCTAGACAGGGTTTCTCTGTGTAGTTTTGGTGCCTGTCCTGGGTCTCCCTCTGTAGACCAGGCTGGCCTTGAACCCCCAGAGATCTGTAGCTTGAGTTTTTCTGGCCTTGCCCACAGTCAGGACAAATCTTTGTCACCCGCCAGTCCCACAGCCGCTTAGACCCAACCAAGTAAACACAGAGACTTATATTGCTTATAAACTGTATGACCGTGGCAGGCTTCTTGCTAACTGTTCTTATAGCTTAAATTAATCCATTTCCATAAATCTATACCTTGCCACGTGGCTGGTGGCTTACCGGCGACTTCACATGCTGCTTGTCATGGCGGCAGCGGCTGGCAGTGTCTCTCCGCCTCAGCTTTCTGCTTCCCACAATTCTCCTCTCTCCTTGTCCCACCTACTTCCTGCCTGGCCACTGGCCAATCAGTGTTTTATTTATTGACCAATCAGAGCAATTTGACATACAGACTGTCCCACAGCAGAGATCTGCCTGCCTCTGCCTCCTGAGTGCTGGGATTAAAGGCATGTACCACCACCACCCGGCTAAAATCTGTTTTTAAGGAAGTCATAGGTAGCCAGATGAGTAGACCATCAGAGAGTGTGGAGGAGAGGGAGAGGGGTCTGGACATTGCAGAAGTACAGAGGAGGGCTGCAACTTTCACAGAAGGTTCTGGAAGGAGCAGGTCTGAGTTGGATTTTGGGAGAGGGGAAAGTATGCAGCAGGCTCGGTGGACAATGAGAGGCAGCTGCATCTGAAGCCTCAGATGGGGTGTGGGAAGAGCAGAGGCCTGGGAAAATGAAGGAGGGCCAGCTGGATTAGCGGAGCAAAGGGTGGGTGATGAGGTGTCAGGATCGTTAGGCCAGCTCCAAACTGTAAATTGTCAACACCAGGCTAAGTCTGAACTTATTCTGGGGCAGTGGCTATGGGAGGCTTTGGACAGGGGCAGGGCCAGTTTAGGGATGTCCCTTCGGTTGAGGGACATCTAGGTTGTTTCCAGTTTCTGGCTATTATGAATGAAGTCACTATGAACGTAGTTGAGCAAGTGTCTTTATGGTGTAATGCTGCAATCATGAGTCTTGATTGTCAACCCGAACCTTGGAAACAAATCCTGGGCATGCCTGCCCATGTTTCCAATGAGGTTTAACTGAGGTAAGCCCCACATTGAATGTAGGCAGCTGCTATGGAACAATCTTTGTACACTGTAAATATGTATTGCTCTCACTGTTAATAAAAAGCTGATTGGCTGATAGCTGGGCAGGATTTTCAGCCAAAGAGAATGCTGGGAAGGAGAGCAGAATCAGAGGAGTCACCAGACAGAAGGGAAACAGGACATGCAGGAAAGGTAAAAGCCATGAGCCTCAGGGCAGCACATAGATGAATAGAAATGGGTTAATTTAAGTTGAAAGAGCTAGTTAGTAATAAGCCTGAGCTATTGGCCAGGCATTTATAATTAACAATAAATCTCTGAGTGGTTATTTGGGAAGCAGCTGGAGGTACAGAGCTGCTCACTGGCCCAACAAGAACCTCCACCTGCAGGCAGCCCCATCCTATGGCTTGCGGGTGTGTGTGTGTGTGTGTGTGTGTGTGTGTGTGTGTGTCTCAGACTGAGTAAAAAGGAGATAGGGAGCTGAGCACCAGAGTTCACCTCTCTCTGCTTTTTAACTACAGATGCCACGTGACCATCTGCCTCATGCCTCCACTATCAGACTGTCCCCGTTAGGATGGACTGTGCTCTCAAACTGTGAGTCAGAACAAGTCTTTCCTTCTGAGTTGTTTTTGTGACATTGTCACCAAAATAAGAAAAGGGTTGGGGATTTAGCTCAGTGGTAGAGTGCTTGCCTAGCAAGCGCAAGGCCCTGGGTTCGGTCCTCAGCTCTGGAAAAAAAAAAAAGACAAAATAAACAAAACTACACAGAGAAACCCTGTCTCGAAAAACAAAAACAACAAAATAAGAAAAGTAATTAAGACAGACGCTGAATGTAGTTTACTTTCCAAATGTTAAGTAGTCTTTGAACTTCAAAGGATGTGTGTTTTCCGGGCCCATATATGAGTGTTCACATTTGAGGAGAGCGGGGGTACAGTTCAGCTACCCAAAGGGCCCCAAAGCCCTAGAGAATTGTACGATTTGTCAATGTCTAGAAGTTTCTCACCAAACTTAGAATGCAGCCAGACTCTTTCCCAGGGCTGGGCCCACTGTCTGGCAGGGTCTTGCTGTCTAGCCTGGGGCTGGTTTCTCACTTTTACACCTCAGTGCCTGTGTTTCCTCAAGTCCAGCCCTGTCTCCCTCAGACTAAGAAAGCTCAGGGAGCATACACATGGCAGCTCCAGGATCTTGATGCCAGCAGACCCACAGGAACGCGTCTCTGTCTCCTGGAGACTGAACACATGCAGCAGGTCCTCTGGAGCCAAGCCTGACCTCCCAGGCCCAGACCTGCGGACTACCCACTGCTCCTTTCTCAGTACTACCAGAGGGTGGGATAGAACATCCAGGAAGGAGATGACTTCCTCTGTGTGTCTCTGTGTTACTATTACAGTGAGGACTCCCAGAATGATACTTTAGGCCATGCCCCTTGGCACGTGTCCCTGCCCCAGACTAGGAAGAGATGATACACATGGATATATCCAGAACAGCCCTGGGTCCTTCCTTCAGCTTCAGGACTACTGTGTGTTGGATGAATAGCTGCCAGGAGTAGCCCTTTGGCTGCCGGTGGAACTAATTTTTTGTTTTGCTTTAGTTTTCTTAGACAGTGTCTTGCTATAAGGCCTAAACTGGCCTGGAACTTAGGTAGCACAGGCTGGTAAACCTGACTCTTCTGCCTCAGCTTCTGTAGTCCTGAGATTATAGACGACTGGGCTAGTCACCGATCTATGAGTATAGCAGAATATCATTAGGATTCATTTTGTTCATTTTTTTTTTATATCATAGGTCTCTAGGCTGTCCAGTCATCCAGGCAGTGCTGGGCATGGTCTCCTTCTCATGGTAGGGACCTCAAATCACACCAGTTATTGGTTGGCCACCCCCACAAATTCTGTGTCTCATTGCCCCAGCACATCTTGCAGGTGGGATAGAATGTAGGTTAGGTTTTTGTGGTGGGTTGGTGCCCCAGTCCCACCCCTGGAAGCCTTGCCTGGTTACCGAGAATCTCCAGCTTAGGCTCCAAATCCTCCATGACTAGGAGTCCCTGCTAGGGTCACCCTCATAGAATCCTGGGAGTTCCCACTGCACTAGGTTTCCACATTGCACGTCCCCGCCCCCACACACACTGCCTTCCAATTCCAGTCCATCCCAGGACTGGGCTCAGTCCATTCCCCTCCAACCTGACCCTCCTGTTCCTATTCCCACCTGCCCCCAGTCCACCCACAAAATCTATTCTATATCCCCTCCCAAGCAGATCTTTTAGAGCCCTCCTTGTTACTGAGCTTCTGAGTCTGTGAATTATAGCATGATTATCATTTACTTAACATCTAATATCCATCTATAAGTGAGTACATACTATGTTTCTCTTTCCGGGTCTGGGTTACCTCACTCAGGATGATTTTTTTTCTAGTTTCATCCATTTGCCTGCAAATTTTATAATGTCATTGTTTTTTTTTTGTTGTTGTTGTTTTTGTTAATACTCCATTGTGTAAATGTATCACATTTTCTTCATATATTCTTTGGTTGAGGGTTAAGTTTGTTTCCAGTTTCTGGATAGTATAAATAAAGCTGCTACGAACATAGTTGAGCAAGTATCTTTGTAGTGTGATTGAGCATTTCTTGGGTATATGCCCAAGAGTGGTGTAGCTGGGTCTTGAGGTAGATTGATTTCCAGTTTTCTGAGGAACCATCATATTGATTTCCACAGTGGTTGTACAGTTTGCACTCCTACCAGCAATGGGGGAGTGTTCCCCTTGATCCACATCCTTACCTTGGGATGGATAAGCCAGGCCTCCCCAGGCACCCAGACCTCCATAAAATGCCTGCTTATTAGGGACTAAGTGGTGACGTGGGCTGTTCTGTACATTGTGAATATGTGTTGCTTTTATTGGTTGATGAATAAAGCTGCTTTGGCCTGTGGCAGGGCAGAATATAGCCAGGTGGGAAAGCCAAACTGAGTACAGGGAGAAAGAAGAGCCGAGTCGATAGAGAAGCCAGCCTGCTGCCCAAGGAGCAAGATGCCAGCAGACTGGTAATGCCACGGCCACATAGCAATACATAGATTAATAGAAATGGGTTAATTTAAGTAGTAAGAGCTAATTAATTTAATTAGCTAGTTAGTAATAAGCTTGAGCTGTTTGGCCAAGCAGTTTGTAATTAATATAAGCCTCTGAGTGATTATTTTACAAGCGGCTGTGGGATCAGGTGGAACACAGAAAAGCCTCCAGCTACCAAGTGGTGTTGTAAGGCCCTAGTGCCTCAGAATGTGACTGTTTAGAGGCAGGGCATGTGTTTATCTTCACAGTATTAAAATCTGCGTTAGTCAAGATTCTCCAGAGAAACAGAACCAATAGGCAAGAGGGGGAGAGAGTGACAGAGACAAAGAATGACTAGATAATAAACACTGAACCATGGGATCATGGAGACTGGCAAGTCCCAAGATCTTCCGGATGCATCTGCAAGTGAGAGCTAACAGTGCTGTTTCTGGATGTAGGCCACAGCCTCAAGGCCAGCCAACTGTTTTAGGTCAGGTTAAAAAGAAAAAGTAGTGGTGTAGGTGGAAGGCCACCAGAATTCTCTTTTGGCTGTGGAAGGCAGATCTTTTTATTTTGTTTGGCTTCAGCCGACTAGATGAGGCCTACCCACACTGGGGAGGGAAATCTGCTTTTCTAAATCTAGGAGTTAATCCCATGCATAGACACCCAGAATAATGCCTTATCAAACATCTGGGTACACCACAGCCTTGTCATGTCAACACATAAACCATTTAAAGGCCACCCCTTATCATCTTGGCACCCAACTCCTTGCATTCTCATTCTTTCCAATTTGACTAGTATAATTAGAAGGGCATGCAAGGACAGGCATGTTGAAGTAATCTTGTGGGTTTCTTTTCTTTTTTTCTTTTTTCTTTTTGTAGCTATGAATGACAGAAAGCCTAAAAAAAAATCTTAAGGGAGAAAGAATATATTTTGGATTTCAGAGGTTACAGATGTAGTAATCTGGCTCTGTTGTTTCTGTTAATTCTGTGAGGCAGAGTCTTACAGTGGAGATAGAGCAGAACTGCTCACCTTATGGCAGAGAGAGAAGGAGAGACAGACAGAGAGACAGAGACAGATGGAGAGAGAGACAGAGACAGACACACACAGAGAGAGGCTGAGAGTCAGTCAGGTAATCTTTCAAAGACATGGCCCTATATTAATCACTTTCCTATGACTGTAATAAGGCAACTTATAGAAGAAGGAGTTTATTTGGGCTTACAGTTCCAGAGCACTAGGGTCCACGATGCTGGAGCGAAAGGAGGCGCAGACTTGGCGACTGAAACAGAAGCTGGGGGGCTCACATCTTATTTTCCTATTAAATGGGTAACAGAATTTATTAAGCTATAAAGTGAGGAAATACACTCACCATTACACCATGGAGTAGACATCTGAAGGTGTCCTCTGATCTGAGGCACGAGGCCTTTGAATTCTCAAAGCCCACTCCTAGTGACCTGCTTCCTTCAACGAGGCCACACCTCCTAAGCCTCCCAAACAGTGCCACCAACCGGGCATCAAGTATTCAAGGTCCTGGGCACCTGTCTCAAACGCCCGCATTCCCAGTGCATCTACTTTGTCCAACCAGACCAACTTCCATCACCTCTCAGTCCTCTCTTCAAAATTCAGATTCTTCAGTAGAGTCAGTCACTGGTTGATCACAGCCGTCATGGAACCAACCACGTAAGGAAAATCCTCCACAGACATCCCCAGAGGCAGCCTTTATCAGTCTCCTTGGTGTCTTTCAATCCAAGTTGACGATCAAGACTCACCACCGCGGCTGTTTGCGGTAGGATAGGAGCCTTCTGCAAAGGAGAGAGGCCACTGAGGGACCGACTCAGGTGGCACTTGAGCTCAGACTTCAGAACCGTAAGAAAACAAATCGCTTGCTGTTGATGCTGCCTGGTCCGTGGTATTTACGGCACAGTGGTTCTAGGCACGTCTTGTCCCTCGAGAGGACACAGTCATCGCCCCTTGGCTCCTCACGCGCCTTTTTAGCGTGGCCTGTAGCACCTCACTTACCTGCAATGTTCACTTTCTCTCTCTACATTCCTGAGAAGTCAAGGGAGAGGCCAGGACAGTGCTGCTCAGAGAGACAGGAGACTGGGTCTCAGGAAGCCTGGGCTTCTTCACAAGTACCTGTATCAGCGGGGACATCTAGGAATCTGTTCCCAAGCCAAGGCCACTCATCTAGAAGGCAGGGACCCCCTCTCCTGTCCTGGGGATGACAGCGAAGGGGCCGCCCTCAGCTCTGCGCACACAAGGAACCACTGGGCTATAGCCATCTATGCAGGACTTCCGTCCGGCACACTACTCAGGATCGCCGGCCATCTTCACCGGCTCTGCAGAGGAAGGATGGCCGGGTGCTGTGAGGAGCACGATCTACCTCAGAATGCACTGAACCACCGTGAGCAGGGCCTGCATCTCCGCTCGTCTGTATGTGTCTGCAGTGTTTACATTCCTAATGACAGTTTTTCTGACACACAGACACTCTTGAGGAGGAAGCCGAGAAAGTGACTGACAGTTTCTCCGTGTCCAACAACGTCTTGGACCAAGGCCAGAAAGCGAAGCATTTGAAGAAGCTGCCTTGGCACTTGGGCGACAGGCCAGCAGGGCAAGCTGCGAAGCCACGCGAAGGTGGGAGCTCCTTTTTCCTCCCCGCCCTGGGGAGGCAGTCTTGGGGTGTCACAGTGGCCATCTGCCCTGCTGGAGGAAACCGTCTCACCAGCACTCAGCTGAGGAGGCTTGATAATGAATACACGTGGACTAGCCATGGCATCCCTGCCGGCCTGTCCGGGCCTGCAGAGACAGTGTTGGTCTCCGGACTCTTACAGTGCAGATGGAGCAATGTAAGGTCAGTGTTTATGAAGATCAGTGATTGCAACAGACTGTCAAGAAGATTCTAGAAGCATGTGGTCATTAGCAGCCAATACATTCAGTCAGTGCAGGTCTTCTCATGGGTGAAGCACTGCCTTCCATGGGAGCCTCTACAACCTAAGAGCCCGGCCATTTCTTTCATTTTCTTCTGGTCCCTCTGATGCCTTCATGGGTAGGTCTTTCCTACCAGTCCTGGGTCCTCAGGGCAGAGAGCTGTGCCCATGGAGGATGTCCAGGTGCCATTGTTGAACTTCACTCTGTCGGTTAAGGACCGCTCCAGCAAGCAGCCCCTAGTGAGGGAGACCCAGAAGGGATTATAACCCCAAGTGAAACCAAAGATAGCATGAAAACAGTAGGGATGGATGGGTATGTGCACCTTTGTATTCCACACTATAAGACCACGCTTGTATTCCGTATAATAGTATGGAAGCTCCACATGCACATTATTAATACATTAGCATGTATACTCTGTCAATAGCCTGCATGTTCTGCGTTAACTCAGCTTCTAGAGGAGTCCAGACGGGGTTTAGACCAGCAAACACTGACTTTACTCAGGGTTCCACGAAGTGCCCGTGTCCAGACACTTGGAGAATAAAGGAGTGCAAGGGATCATAATGAGAGGAATTCGGGGACAAGGCTCAGAAACGTGAGAAAATCTCAGTGCCAGGAAGTGGGACACTTCCCTAGAAGCTGTCGGCCAGAGCGGCCCCAGAGCCTCCCCCAAAGTATAGATATATTGCTGTTGCTCTTGGCTGCCTACCAGAACTAGACGGTAAGACCTTATGGGTGAAGACACAACAAACACACTTTGGTTTTAGGACATAGAGGAATCAAGCCCAAACTGACCTGGAGACTTCCTCCCTGCTGGCTAGCTGTCACTGAGCCGAAAGGTGGTGTGAAGGTTGGAGGGGGTGAGGGGTGGGGGAGAAGAGACATCAGTGCTACACCTTTGGACAGCCCTGAATCCTGTCACATCAACCTGCCAGGAGAGAGGTGCCCACGGGTACAGTGGTGGCACAAAGGTTTGTGGGGTAATCAACTGCTTATGTCCGTCAGGATCTGAAGCCTGCTCCGTAGGAGGGAATTCATGCCGGGTGCCATAAACTGTCACAAGCCCATGACCGGAGAGATCATAGACCTTAGGGGGAGTCTACTACTGTTGGGCTATGTTGTCAGACTGCATTCTGACTGTTGATGTTTATATTCCCAAATTAGTGCTGCCCTCCATCTTGGCCAGAGAAACTTCTCTTTGTAAATGCAGAGACTTATAACTTCTCAAAGTGCTGAGAATAAATTACTATTGAGTGCCCAGCTTTAAATGAGACATTTATACCACCACCACCACCACCACCACCACCACCACCACCACCTCTCTCTCTCTCTCTCTCTCTCTCTCTCTCTCTCTCTCTCTCTCTCTCTCTCTCTCTCTCTCTCTTTTTCTTTCTCTCTCTCTCTCCATGGCTCAGGGGACATCATGGAAGAGGAGGCAGAAAGAATGTAAGAGCCAGAGGATAGGGTGGAATGTTGTGGAATGCTGTCTTCCGGACATGGCATGACCAGTTTCACCCTCAAACTCACCGTTGCTATGATTACTTGCACAAGACCTGCATAAGACCAAGCCAGCAAGAGCAGTCAACATTCCAACCAGCAGCACTAGGTGGAAGCAGACTTGGTGGTTCCTGGGAGCTGGTCACTGGGGTGTGTACGATGGAGTTGCATTGTTTACATGTTTGAAATTGTCAAGGAATAACTAAAAATATTCTTTACACAATATGGCTGACCACTTGGCCAGAGAGACAAGATTGATTTCCTGAATAACTGACTGCCTTTGTCCCAGCTTCCTGGTAAAGTCTGCTGGTGGGAGGTGGTATGCGAAGGTCGCCATTTTCCTGCCGACTCAGATCTCAGGCTCTCTGAATAGAGCTCAGCCTGAGGATTCAGCTCCTCCTGTGCTCCTTGTGGCCAAGAGTGGGAGCTCTGGTATCCCACTTTCAAGACCCAGGCTTGGCAAGACTTGAGATTTGGATGTCGTCTGGATCTGATTTTTCCACCACCCACTGCCAGCCGCTGAAAACTTGGCCTGGTCTGCGGTGGGAGCCGGGTCTCTAGAAGGGAGCTCAAGCCACCCCAAAGGATGTCCCTATGTCAAGCCAGTGGGTCTCAGAGGTCGTATCAGTCAGGTTAAGCTGGAGCCATGATGTAAAAGAGAAACTCCCCACATCCTAGTAGCTTAAATGGCATAGGCTTGTTCCTTGATGTTCTGTATCCATTGCAAGGCAGGCGGTGGGAAAGGGGGATTCTGTGGTTGCTGCAGCAATGTAGCTGGTGGAGGAGAGCTTCAACCTGCCAGCCCCCGCTGGTTGCAAACCACAGGCTCTGCCTGGAGGTGAGCCTGACATGTCGCTAATCAGAGCAATGCTGGCCTGCCTCCCAGCCAGCAGGCTGTCACCAAACTGTGAGGGTTCAGTCGAGCAGACATTGTATATTTTGAATAGCCCAACATATGACAGGGCACAGGGGAAGCTGCTGCCTGGGAATAGCCAGGACCTGGCCGGGTCTTCCTCCTCCAGGGCTGAGTTCATTCCAGCAGGAGTAGGTAGGGCCTTAGAGCGAAGACTTGGGGAGTTTTTGTTACCCCGTGAGCTTTCTCTGCTTTCAACTTTCTCAGCCAACTGTGAGATCCAATTTAGAACTCAGCCAGGCCTGGTAATTGCACCTTCATCCTATCCTGGTGTCAGGGTGCAACAGCAGCCTTGGGGCCGCCTGGTACGGTGGCTCAGAGAGTGAGGGAATTTGCCACCAACCCCGAAGGCCTGACTTTGATCCCTGGGCCCTGGGCACCACAAGGTGGAGGAAGAGACCCGAGTGCCACACACATTGTCCTCTGGCCTCCACACATGCACTGCAGTGTGCACGCAAACACACACACACACACACACAACACACACAACACACCATACACACACCACACACACACACCACACACACACACACACACACACACACACACACACACACTCACCATACATAATTTTTAAAAAATTGGAATCCAAATACGAGTGTTTTTAAAATTGTTGGAACTAAGAGAGAGAGCAAAGTAAAGGGAGGAGGGAAACAGACTTTAAAAGAAACGAATGGAAACCAGAGCAGCCCTGCCTGTGCCAGGAGTGTCAGATGAATAAGGCAGAGGAATGGATGGGTTGGAAACTGAGTGTGCCGTCGCCGTCAGAAACAGGGAACAGGAGAAAGGAAGGGCTTCCTCTACTCCTCAGGGCTGCTAAGCCCTCCTGAGTAAAGCCCAGGGTTTTGTTGTGATGGGTTATGGCTAGCAGGAGGGGTGTGTGTGTGTGTTCCAGGTCCCAGGCACTTGCCTTCTTTTGGCTGGACTAGGCTGGAACTTATCTTGTGATCCTATCCTCCCGCCCCCAGCTGTCCCCATAGAGGGGTAGCTGTCACATTCTTCAGGAATGAATTAATGATGGCCTTGTGAGGGTTCCACATTTATTTCTCAGGGCATCAGCAGGACAAGCAGAGACCTCAGACCTGGAGGCAGGTGGCCGCCTGGGGCCAGCTGAACCTTTGAAAAGTTGTCCAAGGCCGCCTTGGGCCTTGCTGAAGGCCATTTCCAGCCGAGACAACTCACATCCCTGCAGCCAGCCCAGACTTCAAGGCCTTCCAGAGTCTGTGAAAATGCCTTGTGGAATCAGGTTGTCGAATCCCTGCTGGCGGCAGCTTCAGGTGACCCCACAAACTCACAGTTTCGGGGGTCTCATTACTAATCCATCAGGTCCAGAGAACTCCAGTTTTAAGACGCTTAACAGGGGAGGGGCATTTCCTACCAGAAACATCCAAAATGTTCTCACCCTTGTTACTGAATCTTCCCTTGCTGAGTCTTTGGGGAGTGGATCCTGTTTATAAAACATCTACCCATTTTTCCATTATGTAGACATCAATATCAAAGTCCAGGATGGCCTTTGGACGACAGGGATTCTCAGTCACATTTTGTCATTGAGGGCTCTCCGCTGCCTCCCTGGAATCTTCTGGAATGGGCTACCCAGGCCTACTGAGGAAAACCAAGGAACTCACACAGTTTGTCAAGTGGATGGTCTCAGGCCTGGGAACATTCAGAGGCAGGCAGCAACCCAACCCCCTCCCCGACCTCTGGTGCTTTTAGCTCTCGGGGAATCAGGCTCCATCCTATTGGCCATTGAGGCATGGCCTTTGAGTCAGGAAATTCAGAAGTGCCTAGTCCTCACCCCGGAAGGAAAGCAGTGAGGGGGAAGGACCCTTCAAAAATGAGGCAAGGCCTGTAGAAAAGGCCTCCAGGGGTGAGTCACCCTGGGCACCAGGCCGAGCTGCTGCAGCTGCAGCCGCGTGGGCCTGTAGGCCATGAAGCTGCTGTAGGGAGCAGATGCTCCCTCATGGGGCCTCATGGGTACCAACAGGGCCTGTGGGGCCACGGCTCTCCGGGGGCTGTGATAGGGCTGAAGCCTTGGGACCGCGGGTGGGATGGGGGCCAGCGGACTGCCCGGCCCTGAGGATGTGGACACACTCTGGTTCAGGGTATGGCTGCCGGTCGACAGGTTGCTGAAAGGGTTGGAAGAGGCGCGGTCACTGGCAGAGCCGCTGCTACCACTGAGGTGGCCATTGGGGGCTCCTGGACTCTTGCTGGGCCGGAGTGGGGCCACTAGCCTCGGGGACTTCAGGCCCATCACTGGCTTGGAGGAGGCGTAGAGGCGTCGGAACTCCTCATCAAACAGCTCCACAGCCTGGCCGGTGAACTTGGAGAGGATGTTCCTGTGCACGTGTCCACAGAGCCAAGAGAAGCTGGAGGGGAGAGGAGACAGTGAAGAATCACGGCATCAGTCTTGGGCTTGTGCGGCCCTCAGAGCCGCTCACCCGGGCCACTGGGCCTCTGCGCGAGCAGGCATACTCCATCTGAGCAGAAGCCCTGATAACTGGTTATGTGAACCCTCTCTGCAAACGGCAGCGCTGAGGCCCAAAGACCAGGACACGCTCGCAGATGAGTCACTGAGGTGTCGGAATAAGTCTTTGGCTTCAAGGTTCCTAATATTCCCAACGCATGTACCCACTCACTTTGCCTGCACACACAGACACAGAGACAGACAGACAGACACCCCCCAAGGGTCAGAAAATGGCTGTGTGAGCTGAATCCTCTCTACCTCCATTCAGGAGTCATCTGATGGCGCTAGTATTGGGGGCCTTCAGTGTTCCCACCTGTAAGATGGGGCACCTGCATCCTGCCAACATTTATCAGTTAGGAAAATTGCTCCCCAAACAGGCAAAAGGGTCGGGACTGAGAGTGCTGGATGGCCCTGCTGTGTTTCCATGAAAATCTGCCCTTCAGGCTCAGAGGGGTGGCACTGGCCTTTTGTCTCCGGGCTCAGAAGTTGAGGAAGGAGGATGACTGTGAGTTCCAGGCTTGCCAGGCTATACAACAGGACCCCGCCAAATGAATGAATGAATGAATGAATGAATGAATAAACAAACAAACAAACAAACACAAATAGTGCTATTGAATGAGGATTTAGCTCATTTTGCTCCTTGAAAACAAAATACTCTCTGAGACCTTATTTTATGCCTTATTTTTATGATTCTCTTATTTTAGCAAATGCTTTTGGATCTTGGATGGAAAACCTTCTCGATTTCCGGAGAAGCTGAGGACCAAAGAGATGCCCCGCCAAGAGAAAGCAAGGGATGCCAGGCTCCCTACTCAAACGGGCCGTCCCTAGGGTAGGGAATGGTTGGTGCAGAGGGATAGCCAGAACAAGCCCGAGTCCTCAAGGTGTGGGTCGTGCCAGAGCCGATGAGAGCCGGGCCTCCAAGGCAGGGCCTCTGCTCCCAGCCCCCTGCCTGTCAGCCTTGCCATCCAGCCCTGGCCCCAGACCCCAGCTGGGTTCCCTGTACTGTGGACAGGCTCACACAAGCCAGGCTAATCCTCGGAACAATTGGGATGCTTTGTTTAAGCTTCTCCTCCCACCCAGGAGCACCCACAGCTGGAGATGGCGGCAGCCTCGGAGGCTGAGCTCAGGCAGGCCGGCCAGGAGGCGGGGAGCGGGGTGAACAATCAGGCTTGGCTTGGACTGGGAAACCAATCTCACAGCGTTGTTTGGAATCAGACAAGATCAAGACACATAGGTGTGTACTTTGTTCCCCAAAACAAGCCCAGTGACGCCCTAGGAACTCCTTAGGCCGGTGGTTCTCAACCTTCCTCCGAATGCAGCGACCCTTAATACAGTTCCTCAGGCTGCGGTGACCCCCCCCCCCGGCCATAAAATTATTCCCATTGCTACTTTGTAACTGTAATTTTGCTGCTGTTATGAATCATAATGTAAATATCTGATATACAGGATATCTGATATATGACTCCCATGAAAGGGCCGTACAATTACTCTGCATTTATGTATTACTGGCTTATCATACACTTCTTTCACTAAACCCTGGGGAGGGAATGACTTTTTCTGTGTGCCGAGTTTGGGCCCTGAAGGCAAAGCGTCACAAGCTTTGTCTGGTAACCCACTCTCCTCCCTGGATAAATAAGCCTATCGATGGCTTATTTAATTCATGCATCTATTTATTTTCCTCTTCTACATAATGGCATTAGCATGGCCGGAAATGAAAGCTAGCTGCCTTTAAAATCTTGTCTATTTATTACTGTGCATGCTGTGTACGATACATGCATGAGTGCAGGCCGAGTCCTGCTACGGCGCCTATGTGGCCGTCACAGGACACCTTCCAGGAATCTCCTTCCACTGGTTGGTTCTGGGGCCAGCACTCAGGCCATTAGGCTGGCACGACAAGCTACTGTACCCACTGAGCCATCTCGGCAGCCTGGTCTCTGGGTCACAGCCCACACCTAGTGGCCTGGTCCTCCCAGCGGCCTCGTCCTAGGGTCCTGAGCTAGGAACACGTCAGTGTGATGTGTACCTGTGCCAGTTACATCACCGTGACCAAAACTGTGAGAAACAGCTCCGGGAACAACAGCTTTGGTTTTGGTCGCGGTGTCGAGGATTTGAGTTTGTCCCAGGGAAGGCATGGCGGTGGGTTCGTGGAGGCCGGGACTTGTGGCGGAGATGTTCATAAGGTGATGGAGCAGAGAGAGCCAGGGCCAGGCCGTAACCGTCAAAGGCAACACTACCATAGAGAATCAACGTCTGAAGCACAAGCCTGTGGGGACAGTTTAGATTCAAACCATACTGCCAAGCTCTGCTTTCCTAGGCCGTAGATTGAAATAATGCCTTAGACTTCCATTTATTCTTAAAAGTAAATATTTCAATTTTAGTTGTTTTTTTAAAAACATGTATGCAATCTTTTAGGATTTTCCTTTTAATATGACATTGCTAAGATGTGTCCGGTTGTTGCTTCTTGCTGCACCTTTTTGACGGTTACATACTATTCCGTTGGCGACTTCACTGACTAGGTGGGCTCTGGGTGGCTCCCGTCATCAACACTACTGTCTTAACATACCTGTCTCCCACACACATGTGAACCAGCCTCTCTGGATATAGACCTAGGAGTTCAACTGTTGGGCTAGAAGCAGAGAATGTTCACCTGGAGGAGAAAATCCCAAACACCTTCCAAAGCCATTCTCTAAAGCAAAAGCGTTTCACAATTTTCAGTGTTTGTTAAAACCTTACCTGGTGTCCCAGGCCTATAATCTCAGCCCCTTGGGAGGCCGAGGGAGGAAGGTAAAATGGTCAAGGCCAGACTGCGCAATTCATTTTGACTTCGTATCAAAATCAAAAGTAAAAAGAGGGCTGGAGAGGTAGCGCAGTGGTAGTGCACTTGCCTCGCATGCATGATACCCTGGGTTCAATCCCCAGTGCCCCAAACCAAAATAACCCTACCTGGATTCTCACCTGACCCTGCACGCCCCATCATGCCCACAGCCCCAACCAATGCAGAGCACTAAGCCTGGCTCCCGTCGACTGCTGTGGAACTCCGCAATCGCCCCGATTCTCACCCCACCCTCTTCTCTACAGCCCAAACAGGTTCAGGGTAAAGAACTTGACCCTTCCCTTCGCCAGACTGCCACTGAGAAAGAGCTGTTAGCGTTAGGTGCAGTGGACATGTGTCCAGTGCTGCCTGGCCCTGCTGCCTTGTTGGGCACACACCGTCTCAGGAAACCTGGCCATGCTCTCTGGTGCTTTCCTCCACTAAGCCTCACAGAAGGGGTGAGGCACAGGAAGGGACCTCATCTCCTGGAATAATTCTCCACAAGTCATTGATTAATGTGCTCATAATAACCACAGCTTTTTCCTGTTCACCAGAACCCATCAGAGAGGGCAGATCACTCTGTATAAGAGACCTAGGTGTTGGGTCGAGGAAACAAACTCACTATTCAACAAACCCTGCCTGGAGTTCTAGTTATAGCTAGCACAATACAGGAGAATGTACAGGGTCTCACTCTGTAGCCCAGACTGCCCAGAACTCACAGCAATTCTCCTGCCTCAGCACTCTGGGTGCTGGGATTACAGCTTACATGAGCCATTATATCTAACATCAGTGTCATTTAAATAAAAAAAATTGTGTGTGTGTGTGTGTGTGTGTTGAGATATGTGTGTGTGTGTTGAGATATGTATGTATGTGTGTATGTTGAGATGTGTGCATATGTGTATGTGTGTGTATGTTGAGATGTGTGTTTATGTGTGTGTGTGTTGAGATGATGATGATGATATGTGTATGTGTGTGTGTTGAGATGATGATGATGATGATGATGATGTGTGTGTGTGTGTGTGTGTGTATGCATGTGTCTTCAGCCACAGCACTGTATGTATGGAGGTCAGAGGACAACTCTCTGAGGTCCGTTCTCTCCTTCCACTGTGGCTTCCAGGAATAGAACTGAGGTCATCAGGCTTATGTGAGACGTGCCTTTACCCGCTGAGCCGTCACACCAGTCCTAATACCAACATCTTACACAAACCTTTTGGTGCAGCTCACGCCAGGCAGTTAAGTATCTGCACTTGTCATTTACTTGATCTTCCCGACAGCCGAATGGAGCATTAGTCCATTTCGTGTGGAGGAGGAAGCAGGCTGAGAGAGGCGTGCACTGGGTGTGGACATGAGCCCACAAGCTCAAGTTCTTAGGATTTTCAGGGATGATGTGACACAGAAGATTATCTTGACTTAGTTCAGAAGTGAACATGGTGCCAACTCGGGGATTAGACGGTGAAACGGTCCACACTTTGAGCAGTTAAAGATCAACGGAGATTGCGTTTCCCTTGACGCCGAAGGGGACAGTACAGGATGGCACAGGACGGCACAGGCCCAGCTCTGATCTCCCTGCCACAGCCCTTTCGCTAAGATTCCCTCAGCTCCTTCAGCAACAGCCTCCGTTTTTGTTTGCTCTTTAATCTCTCCATCCAGCACCTGAGCACATTTCCTAAGGACATCGCTCCTGGACCCTCTCTCATCCTTGTGGGAACTCTAACAGGCCCCTGAATAACTGGCGTTTAGAAGAGAGGGCAGAAGAAACAGAAACAGGAAGACAGACGTTCTGAGGGAACAGCCTGTGCCATTAATTAACACTCCAACTGCAGTCTAAAAGTTATGCAAAAATGCCTACAAATGATGCAAAAACATTTTAAATAGGATATACCAGGAATAGCAACTTTAGTGAGATTAAGACTAAAGAAATGCAAACAGCATCTGGAAGAGGCTGTTTAGTGTGTCCAGTAATTATGCATTAGATTAAGTTTCGCTGTCTTAAGACTCATTCAGTTAGGGTCTCAGGATGGCTGCAGCAGTCAGTGGTAAGGAAGTGTTTTCAATCAGTAATTATGCTTCTTGATGGGGACTTCTTCCCAGAGTGTCACTAATAGGCTGAATACTCCCCTTTAAGTGTCTCCTGAAATCCTCACACCCAAGGGTGTAGAGTAGCTGAAGGCACAGGGCGATGAGGCCCTTGTGTGTAACAAGACACTGAAGGCCCTTCCATCCAGGACCAAGACACACTCTCCTGATGCGATTCCTTATGAGGCTATTGTATGTCTGGGGTCAGACATCCTAACACCTCTCCAGTCATCCAGAGTCACCCAGAGCAGGCAGAGAGCATTTACCAATTGTGCCTTCTAACAGGACTACTTCGAAAACACCAGTACTTTTGTCTTTCTCAAGCCAATCATCATAGAGAAAAGTGTATCAGATCAACACTCAAAATAACACATAAAATTACATAAATTCAGCATGCCAAGGACGAGCTCAAAAAAGAAATGTAAAAAGAAAGCATCCTCCAAGGGATCCCACAGAAATAGCTAACGCTCACAGAGTCTGGACCAATCAGCTAGGGAGCCTGCACGGGACAGACCTCGGCCCTCTGCAGATGTGTGACAGTTGTGTAGCTTGGCCTATTCCTGGAACTCCTAAAGGTGAGAGTGGGACCTGTCCCCAAATGCTTGAGCTGACTTTGGAGAACCTATTCCTCATACTGGGTTGCTTTACCCAGCATTAATACAAGGGGAGGAGCTTAGTCCTACCTCAACTTGATATATCATGCTTTGTTGATGCCCATGGGAGGCCTGCCCCTTTCTGAACAGAAACAGAGGAAGAGTGGATGGGGCGGGAGTGTGTGTGCAGAGGAGGGCATGGGAGAGAGGAAGGAGGGGAAACTGTGATTGGGATGCAAAATAAATGAAAAAAAATACCATTTCATAATTGCTTACTACAGCTAGCACAGTGGAGACCCTGGCAGCAAAAGTAGCTACCACAGTTAGTTAATCTTTCATTCTATTGGGCATGATAAATTTAATTCAGTAGTTATATACATCTTGATTGGCTTTGAAAATTATAAATTTATAAACTCAAGTTCCATTTGCTTTTGGGATACCATCTTATAAGGACTCCAATTTGCAGTAAGGCTCATTAAGGAAGGGAATGGCTCAGTTGCCTTTAGCCTACTGGGTATGGGTGGGATAGGACCTCTGTTGGTCTTTTCTGTGTCAAACACACAGATTGCAAGCCCAGTGCCACTTTGAGATCTTTGGCAGCAGTTAACTCTGCAACTCACACACGACTGAACCTGTATGATAATGAGTATTCAGAGACGGGTAATGCCTGGGGGGGCGCTCACCAACCTAAGACAGAGTGCCTGTGTGGCCTGAGCAGGCGTCTCCATGACGGGTAAGGTGACCTGCTGACGTCCCACGCAACCTAAGTCAGAAGTTCATTTATTAGTAAAAGGGGGACCTGTAGGGTCCTGGCCCCTGTTTTGGGTAACTGTTGCCTTGCTTGCTGACCTTGACCTTGATATCCTCCCTATGCTAATTCCCTGCCAGGTTCCACCCTCCTGAATGCTTAAGGGAAGTTCCTTGTCTGTGTATCCTGCATAATGGGCATTAACAGCTTAGATGCAAGATTGTAAAACATCGGTAGTAAACTTCTGCCCTCCGGGGTTCTCCCATTGTGCTGTAAGCCTGTATTTAAGACCTCTTCCCTCCTTCAATAAACAGAATTTGGTATTAATCCCCAACCTCAACCATGACACATTTATATAATGCCTAGAGAAGTAAACTCATACAAAATACAGACCAGTGGTCATGAGGGATAGTGGAGAAGGGGAGAAGAGGAGAGAGACTTCTTAATGGGTACGGAGTGTCTTTTTGGGGTGATGAAAACATCTCACAACTAAATGGTGATGATGGTACAATGTTGTGGATCTAATAACTGCCACTGAGTCAAACATTTTGAAATGATTAATTTCATGTTATATGAATTTTAATGTAGTAATAATAGAGTTAGGAATAAAGAGCCCAACCACAGACACCTTACTTCAGGCATAATTTTTTTTGTATCAAGGGCAACTGTCAAAACAGAACAGAAAATTTGCAGATAATGGTGCTGTAGTTTGGATACAGGTAGTATCTGCCGAAGACCCATTCATTAAGGACTTGCTCCCTAGATTGGTAGTATAGAGCAAACCCCAGGAGTGGGCCTTAAGGAGCGAGCCTTAGGTAAGTGGGGGGTATGCCCTAAGGAGGCACTGTGGGCAGACTGGAGAAATGGCATGGGATGCTTTTCCAGAGGACTGGAGAGTGGCCCACCCATCTTTAACTCCAGTTCAGGGGGTCCCATGCCCTCTTTGGCCTCTCCAGGCACCACATGGTACACAGACATGCATACAAGCAAAACACCACTATATGGATACATGAATAAAAATAACGATTAAAAAAAAAAGCAGCGTGACCCTGCCTTTCCTCGGTTTCTCGCCCTGGTTTTTGATGTGAGCGTGGGCTTCGACCCACACTCCCGTCCTAATAATGTACCACCTTCATCAGAGGCCAGGCTAATCTTCCCAAGCTGTAAACCAAATACAACTTTTCTCTGTATAAAGTTAGTTGTGTTAGACCTGGAAAAAAAATAATTCATGACTGTCTGATTAAAGCAAGTTATATTTAGAACTGGCCGGCCAGCTGCCTCTCTCAAAGTCGGGATTTCAGAGAGCAGCCGCTCACTGGCTTTTGAGCTCCCTTTTACTGGGAAGGGTCAGGGTTGATAGAAAATAGTGGCCGGGATAATTGGCTGTTAGTACCCGGACAGAAGAGTGGGGGACTCAGAGCTCAGGGCTGCTGCCTGTGGAGTGGATAAGAGCAAGAATACATCCCATGGAAGGCGAGTCCTCAAGGAATTAGGGAAGATACATTTTCGTTAGGCAAAAGGTCAATCATATCTCACAGATTCAGGGGTTTAGCAAGGCAAAGGGGGGGGCATACATCATGGGGTCACAAGTTCAGGGTAGGTTGAAAAACATGGTTTGCAGGATACATTAGGCTTAGGAAATAGAAACTTATTCTTGTAAGGGATACAGACTTAATAACAATGTAGAACAATGTGGTTCCTGATTTGGTTTCACAGTAGCCTCTGGTAGTTTGCTGTAAAAATGCTGACTAATGCAAATGGTCTCGGAAAAGGAAGGTTTGTGTTAGGACTCAGTGTTAATGTCTCCCCCAAATCCACAAATTGAAAATCCTAATCCTTAATGAGATGATATTGGGGCGGGGTGCTTCAGACAGTGATTAGGTCTCGAAGGTGGAGCCCTCATGAGATTAAGTGCCTGTCATGGTTTGAATCTGAAATGCCTTCCAGGGGCTCGTCTGTTGGAATTCTGGTCCCCAGATAGTGGCATTGTTTTGGGAGGCTGTGGAACCTTTAGAAAGTGGGGCCAAGCTAGAAAGGGGAGCACTGGGGGTCAGCCCATAAGGACGACAGCCCAGCCCTGCATTGACCCCGCGCGTCCATCTCCTTCCTGATCCACTGGGGAGGTTAATGTTGTCAGCTTGATAGGATGGAGACTCACACAAGAGACAAGACTATGGGCGAGCCTGGGAAGTATTAGCTCAATCAGGTTAATCGAGGTGGGAAGATCCACCATAACTGTGGTGGTACCATGACGGGAGAAAGCAAGCTGAGCATCAGCATCCCTAACTCCCTGCTTCTGGACTGTCCTGCAACGGGACCGGGTGCCTCAAGTCCCAGCAGCTGAATCTTCCCTGCCATGAGGGACTTCCCCCTTGACCATGAGCCAAAACAAACCTTTGCTCCTTTAAGCTTCATTCTTTGTGTCGGGTATTTGATCCCAGCAACAAGAGCGTTGGTTAACGTACCCATCAAGATGTAAAAGGCTTTGCTGTAAGTTTCCACTGCCACAGGTGAAGCCCAGCCACCGTGCCCTCCCCTCATGATGAACTGTAGCCCCTTGATTTGTGAGCCCAAGCAAATCCTTCCTCCCTGAAATTGTTCCTGTCAGGTGTTAGGAAAGTAACCGATAGAGGCGTGCCCTTACCAAAAAAAACGACTACAGAGAGTTCCCTCATCCCTTTTGCTGTGTGTGGGGGCAGTGTGAACACAGCTTTTCTTAGTAAAAATGCTATCTATGGGCATCTCATAGCAAGTATTATAAAATCACATCTGTATTTCACTCTTTTGGACAGAATCTACCTGTACCTTAGCACCAAACCCTGTTAATACTTGATTTCCGAGTTGACCTTCAATCTATATATCCAACACCAGGCCCAAGTTGAATGAAAATCTCAGTGGCCCTGATGTAGGGGAGCCTTCCCTCCCACTATAAAGAGAGATCCTAATGAGAAGAAGCAGAACTTCAGAGACAAGGTAGACCACCTGACCAGAGGGGCAAGACTAATTTTGAGTGACAGATTTTGTTCCTCTTTTCTCTGTAATCTGCTGGCTGAAGATGAGATGGAAGACAGATCTTTGGGGGTGGGAATCCAAGGTCTTCCCAGTAAAGATTCAATTTCTGAGCCGGGCGGTGGTGGCGCACGCCTTTAATCCCAGCACTCGGGAGGCAGAGCCAGGTGGATCTCTGTGAGTTCGAGGCCAGCCTGGGGTACCAAGTGAGTTCCAGGAAAGGCGCAAAGCTACACAGAGAAACCCTGTCTCAAAAAAAAAAAAAAAAAAAAAAAAGATTCAGTTTCTGACTTTTTGGAGTTTTGCCTAGATGATAGGTATCAAGGGCTACTTATAGAAAGACAGTGTCTGAGAGCCAGGAAATAGGCCTTTGCTAGCCACTGGGTTGGTTACTCATTTTACCCTGGACTTCACAGCCTTCGGGACTGTGAGACGTACATCTATATTATTCATAAGCTACCCAATGTACGGTATTTTTGGTATAGCTACACAAGTAGACTGAGACACTATGCAAATATTAGTGATATCAATGTCGTAAAAAGCACGATGTACTAAAATGAGCAGAACAAAGCCAAATTTTTTTTTATATTTTCTCCCGCCAGTTCTCTTTCCTTTATGCTCACTTCTCCTTGGCTAGAAGCTCAGTGGCTGCCTCCACCTGGCTGCATAGTGGTGTCTCTGAGTCGGCAGCACTGTTGCATTAAGTGGAGAGTCAGACATTTCGTGTCCAAGTCTTGACGTGTTTGAAGACAAATGGAACCTCTAAAGAAGACATGCAAAGGGCCAAAAGAATGAGGCCTCAACATCCCCAGTCCTCAGGGAAATGCAATGCAAACCCACAAAGAAAGAGATGTGTCTGTCCAGGATGCCTGGGACACAAGTAATAAGACAGTCAGTAACAAACACCACTCAAGGTCAGAGAGGTTGGATGTTCTTGTTTGTTGTTTCTGCTCTTTTGAGGGGCCTCCCAAATAAATCACACACACAGGCTTATTCTTAATTATAAATGTTCAGCTTTAGCTTGGCTTGTTTCTTGCCAGCTTTTGTTAACTTATCCTGTCTACCTTTTGCCTCTGGGCTTTTCCTGTTCTCTTACTTCTGTAAATCTTACTCTTACTCTGTGGCTTGCTGTGTAGTTGGGTGGCAGACCCCTGGAGTCCTCTTCCTTCTCTGGCCCCTAGCTCTCCAATCCCTCTTCCTTCCAGATTTCTCCTTCTATATGTTCTCTCTGCCTGCCAGCCCCACCTATCCTTTTCCTGCCTGGCTATTGGCCGTTCAGTTCTTTACTAGACCATCAGGTGTTTTACACAGGCACAGTAACACAGCTTCACAGAGTTAAACAAAATGCAACATAAACAAAAGTTACACACCCTAAAATAATATTCTACCACAGTTGGAGCCTTCAGACATTACTGGTAGAAGCACACATGACATAGCTACTTTGGAATAAATCTCCATCAGTTCATCACAAATGGAAACACAGAGTTAATACCCAGCAATTCCACCACTAGGAATACACTCACGAGGATTAAAAATAACTCCACACACACACAAAATGGTACATGAGAATTCTTACCCGAATTACTCACTAAGTTTGAAAAGTGGAAACAGCACAATGAATGAATGTCCATTCACTGCAGAGTGGATGAATGAAACGTGGTAAGCCGGCAACAGCACTACATTAAAGCACTACGCTGAGTGAAAGAAGCCAACCACAGGTGGCCACATATATGGTTCTACTCATACAAGAAGTCTACGAGGCCAAGTCATTAAATCTACAGGAAGTAGATTTGGGGTTACCTAGTGAGCAAGTTCCTAATTGCGCTGGAGGAACAGGGCAGCCACGGCCGGTAGGAAGGGGGCATCTCATGATGATAACTGACTGGGGTGATGATGGTTAAGCAACACTGTAAATAAGCTAGGGAGAACCAAACTGCATATTTAAGTGAACTGTGCGTGGATCAATAAATCGGTTGTATTAAAACAATAAAACTTTAGAGGGCAGGGAGGTGGCTCAGTTAGTTAACAGCCTACTATGCAAGCAATGAGGACCTCACTTAGGATCCCTTTCCCCATCCATGTGAAAAGCCAAGTGTGGTCACGTAAACCAACCCAGGGTAGGTGGAGTCAGGAAGATCCCAGCCAACGTAACCATTGGTCAATACCAGGTTCAGTGAGAAACCCTGTCTCAAAAGATAAGGTGGAGAGCCAGGAAGATGACAAAACCACCCCTGGCCTCCATACACAGTCCCCCACAGTAGACACGTGCATGTGCACTCACACATACAAAATAAAAATAGATACATAAGACAAACGGATCATGCCTCACACAGCAAAACAAATCCACTGCTTTATAACAATTCCCAAGAGACTTGAGAGTGTGAAAAGAGAATTCTGTGTCTGATTTCAGTACCGGGAAAGGGCCACATTTCTTGCCTCTTGCCCCACTTATTTGATATGGACAAAAAGAAGCGATGTGCCTGGGAGCAGCTGGGGTCCAGCTGGCACCCCCCTCGGCCCTTCACTGACAGGAAGCCTTGACAGCAGCTGAAGCCAGTACTCACCTGTATGATCCGGATAAGACAAATCTCCAGTCTGATATGATGAATTTCTCCTGGATTTGGCCGGCGAATTTCCTGCCTGACTTGGCACAATACACTTCCCCTTCCACACTCCGGATGGAAATGTTCTGTTGGAAGCAAAGCGAAGGTGTCATTTACTAACTGTGTGTTTCTCGATAAACACGTGGGCGATGACTGAACATGTCCCCCCGATTCTGTGTTGAAACCTAATCTCCAATGCAGTGGTTCCGCGGCCTTTGGGAGGTAATTGGCTCATCGGGGTGGAGCCTCATAAAGGGGGTTAGTGTCCTGTGTCACAGACTGGCAAGCTCCCTCGCTCTGTACGCCATATGAAGAAGACACGGCGCGACAGTCATTTATAAACAGGGCAGAGAGCCTCAACCAACACTGAATGTGCAGACATCTTGATCTTGGGTTTCTCTGCCTCCAGAACTGTGAGAAATAAGTCTCAGTTGTTTATAAACCACCCAGTCTATGACAGTCTGCTATGGCAGCCTAAACACACGAGACAATTTGCATAGGAAAGTGGAAGGATGTTCACCAAGATTTTATCGAAGCTTGGAGAGATTTTGTATTATTTACATTTTTTGTTGGCCTAGTTTTCTAAGTTTTTTTTTTCCCCATTGCTCTGGCAATAGATGGTAATGGGGAACAAAAGAGTAGAATTCTGCCGGGCAGTGGTGGCGCACGCCTTTAATCCCAGCACTCGGGAGGCAAAGCCAGGCGGATCTCTGTGAGTTCGAGGCCAGCCTGGGCTACCAAGTGAGTTCCAGGAAAGGCGCAAAGCTACACAGAGAAACCCTGTCTCGAAAAACCAAAAAAAAAAAAAAAAAAAAAGAGTAGAATTCCAATAAAATAAGTCAAATAAAAGAAAGACAAGGGCTGAACGACCAAGGAGCCCTAGTCTAGGCCTTCATAGGCCACAAAAGGCTTGCACTGTCAAAAAGCAAGTCCATAGGTGGCCTTCATGGCATGAGTTGCTTACCCTAAGCTGGTCAGAGAATTGACCCAGTATAATAAGGGGAGGCAGTGTTGTGACGGCCACCACGGACCCTGGACCATTTGGAGAAAAGATTTGTTCACAATTCCAATCCTAACTCTGTTTGTATCTTGTCTCCCTGACAGCATCTGGTGCCCATGCCTCAGCTGGACCCCATGGAAGGCTTTGGAAAGGACAAAGCAGGGGGATGTGTGGGGATTTACTGCAGGCTTCTGGCCAAGGGTTGTGGAGTACTGCCGGGACCCCACCGATGCCTGCCCATGGCCACCGATCTCTAGGAAGGGCACTCCAGTGCCTCCAGAAGCTCCTTCCAGCATCTCAGTGAGAAGAGGTCATATCCACTGCTCTGTAGGTGTGGTCTGTGAAGGCAAGGCCTGCATCAACTCTCTCAATCTATTATGCTGACCTTTTGTCAAGGGGTAGAGACCCAGGGAACACCAGGCAGACCCTGAGTGACTGGTTGTAGACAGTGGCATCAGGAGGGATCTCTGAACTTAGCTGCCTCCCAGGCAATGTGTGTGTGTGTGTGTGTGTGTGTGTGTGTGTGTGTGTGTGTGCGCGCGCGCGCGCGCGCGCGCGCGCGTTGGGGAGAGTGTTTTGGAGACAGATGTTGTGTTTGAGCTGGAGGGGGAATATAAAAGGATCATCCATCAGCTGTTAAGCTAGGCCTATTCATCAAAGTTAAGGCTGGTTTTCCTTTTGACTTGGACTCAATGCTCTCAAGGTTGCAAGACTAATTAAATTCCTATCTCCAGGTTTCTTTCCTTCCTGCCAGGAGAGGGAAGTGTGTATGCATGTGTCTAGGGGAAGATTTAACTAAGAGCATCAACTTTATGTTAGGTTCAGGGAGTTCAAGACACATATCCTCCTGGTCATCAGGGTTGCCCTGTGCGGTGAGGTGTAACAACCTTGTTTCCGAAGCTGAGAGGAGGAGAGAAAACTGTAGCTGCTTACTGGGTATTCATGGTGCCCTGAAACTTCTCAGGCCCTAGATTTCCATTCCTTCAAGGTCAAAGGGTTACAGGTGGGAATGATGGACATCTCATCCAGGTCAGGGCCCGACAATAGCCTTCAGAATTCTCCAGTCCTCTTTCTCAACTACATACACCTTGGCATATAGCATAAGTTGGAAGAGGTCTGGTTGACCTATATAGAAAGTTGAGCAAGAAATAAGCCTTTTTTTTTTTTTTTTTTTTGAGACAGGGTTTCTCTGTGTAGCTTTGGAGCCTGTCCTGGAACTCACTTTGTAGACCAGGCTGGCCTCGAACTCACAGAGATCCGCCTGCCTCTGCCTCCCGAGTGCTGGGATTAAAGGCGTGCGCCACCACCGCCCGACAAAGTAAGCCTTCTTGAGATATTGAAATGGGGCATGGGCTGCCGCTGTCCTATCTGATGGATACGGGGTACCCTTAGAACTGTCCCTGGGCCCCTTACCTTGAGATGAATATCAGAGATCTGGACTTTGTCGCACATCTCCTGGAAGAGCTTCACACCTCCCTGGTCCAGAAGCACACAGACGAATACCCCCCGCTTGTTGGCTGCCTCCAGGATGTCACAAAAGATCTCCACATCTGTGAACACATCCATCAGGATGGCCAGGACCTGGGCCAGGAGAGAGAGCTCCGTTACCAGAGAAGTCAGGGCAGCGCTACAAGATCTCAACCAAACGTCCTAAATCCCAGTGGGTCTGGGGGAGCCAGAAGGGAGAGAGTGTGATAGGGGAGGGTCCCACTGGGCGGGATTAGAGGAAGGGAAAGAAGAGCCGAGGGGGAGATCCTGCACCTGTCATGGTCCCACAGTGCCAGCCTAGGCACATGTCTCTGTGTTGAGAAGCCCTGAGGGGAAAAGCTGAGAAGAGAGTAAGGAGGTGACAGAAAGGCAAACCGGCTCAGAAGAGAGAAGGAAAAAAACGCCGCGTAGTCTCAGCTGTTTGGAGGTAGAAGGCACACGTGACCACTGCTTTTCAAATGTCCTCAATCTCTTTAAAATTTCATTTATTTATGTTTCTCCTCCCTTCTCTCTCTCCTCCCTCCCTTCTGCTCTCTCTCTCTCTCTCTCTCTCTCTCTCTCTCTCTCTCTCTCTCTCTCTCTCTCTCTGTGTCTGTGTGTCTGTGTGCGCGCGCGCGCCATTGTGTGCCTGTAGAGGTCAGAGGACAACTTGCCGAGCTGGTTCTCTCCTTCTGTCATGTGGTTCCCAAATTCTTGGCTTGGCAGCGACCCTCTTTACCTGCTGAGCCATCTCATGGGCCCCTAAGTCCGCCCCTCCCTCAGAGTCCTCACTTCATATACAACAAAACCCGGCGTGGAAGAACCATATTCAAACTAGATCGGAGAGAGCTACCCCAGGGGGATGGAGAAACCTTGATCTCCCAGAAGCCTCTGCCTTGTCAGTCACCTTAGAACTTTGCTGAGACGTTCCACAAAGGACGTGATGGAAGTATTCCTGCCTGCCAAATTCCTATTGCTCCTCCTTCTGTCAACAGCAGATTAGACTTGAAGGGATGGTCTTTCCTCTCTGCTCTCCACCAATTCGATCTGGACGGAGCTACTGGTAACCACTGGTCACGGGCAGAACGGGAGACCAAGGCCAAGAGCCATGAGAGCACCATATCCCTTCCCGACCACAGAGACCAGTTCAGAGATGGTCACACCATCCACGTTGTTGTAATGAACACTGGACTAGGTCATTTGTTGGAGCTCTTGAGAAAAGGAAGGGTTTTATTTGTTTGTTTGTTCCTCCACTGACCGTAGTTGGTGTGCTAGAGACCCTGCTATCCAGTGTACTGCCCCTTGTGGAAAGCAGGCACAGACATGAAGGCAGCCTGGAGGAAGCAAGGCCAGGCAGTGGCCATGGATCCTCAGCAGCACCTGAACACTGGTTCTAGCCATACCTGAAGCCAAATCTATCCTCCTGTCTCAGCCCCTTGAGTGTTGGGATTACAGGGGTGTAACTGTGCCGAGCTACTTCTGACCTTTCCACAAAGGATGTCAACAAATCTTCTCCCTTAGTTTGTTGGATTTATTTATTCCCTTCCTAATACCCAAGTGGTGGTATGGTTACAATTCCATTATTAGGAAGCTGTTTAAAAAAATAATTATGATTGTGTTAAAATTGCAAGGCACAGTGGCAACTTTGTGGTCTGAAGTAAGGCTTGTTGAATAAGTGCTCAACAAATGTGTGTTAGTAATGAATAAAGTGAAAAACAGCATAATAACCCCAATCGTCATCTTCCACCATGACCGTGAGTAGAACATCACAGACAGATTAAGCCAAACTAGTAGCCATGACAGCAGGGGCGTGGAGAGTTTCTTCTTCAACATTAGATGTTACTGTTTGCCAGTGAACTGACCTCCACAGGCTCGTGTGCTTGAACACTTGGTCACCAGATTGAGGGGAGTGTGGGGGGGGGGTTGCAGAACTTTTGGGACTTGTTTCTGTCAGATGTTTTGTTATAGCTCCGAGACAAGTGGCTAACATAGCAACAATATTGTTTTATCGTCTTACCAACGATATGGTGTGTGTGTGTGTGTGTGTGTGTGTGTGTGTGTGTGTGTGTGTTCTTCGTTTTGTTTTGCTTTGAGCCTCACTGTGCGGCCCAGGCAAGCAGTGACTTGCATTCTTCCCACTTCAGCCTCCCAGTGCTGGGATTACGAACCTGTGTCAAAAGGCCCCGTGACGATGGTTTTTTGTTTTGCTTGTTTTTAAAGCACCAAAGAATTGGGAGTTAGCAAGGAAACAGAACACCTCAAGGAGGTGGCCGGGACCTGTGTGGGGTGACTGCTTAGCTGATGTGGGTGTCTGTGCAAGGGAGGGGACAATGGAGAACTTGCCCTTGAGCAGCGAGACCCATAATCCATTAAAACCACAGCTGGTGTCACATGGCTGAAAGTCTGTATAGTAAATGTAGAGGAGCCCAAATGGCCAGGGCCTTCTCTCTCTGCTGTGAGATAAACACTGCCCTTCCAAGGCATAGACAGAAGAGAGCAAGCACATCCCTTCCAGGGTAGCAGAGGTGTTCATCTGAGACAGGGTTGGTGAGAAAGTGACAGACGGGACAGATTTATAAAACAAGGCATCTTGATTTAGGTTAAGGATGGCTGCACAGTAGCTGGGTTTATCTTCTTTGCTTCCTGTTGGGGTAGGCTTCCAGCTAGATTCATTTGAGGCCAGTAACTGACTTGAATTGCTATTCCTTTTTTCCCCCCAGACAGAGTTTCTGTGTGTTGTTTTGGAGCCTGTCCTGGATCTCGCTCTGTAGACCAGGCTGGCCTCAAATTCACAGAGATCCGCCTGGCTCTACCTCGTGAGTGCTGGGATTAAAGGCGTGTGTCACCACTGCCCAGCTTGAATTGCTATTCTTAAACTCCCTACATGGTGGCTGGGCGGGGGGGAAGGTGTCACCTTAGAAGGTGTAGTGGATTGAACGGTGGTTCCTCCCCGCTAAAAATACGTGGTCATAGCCTAATCACTGGGACCTGTGAGTGAGACCTTATTTGGGGAAAAGTCTTTGCAGATGGAATTAAGTGAGAAATGCCAAGGCGAGTTCTTCCCAGATTACTCAGCGGGCCCTGGATCCGATGAGGTAATGGAGGAAGTGAGGTTTCATGGTGCAAGACTGGAGTTTTAGCTGAGGCTAGAAGATCACAGAGCCTGGACAGCCTGGGCTACCTAGACCCTGTGACCAAATGAAAGATAGCAGAGGAGAGATACAAGTGGAAGGAACAGGTTGTGTGAAGACAGAGGCCGAGATGTGAGTTGGGTAGCTAAGAGGCCTGGAGCCTCCCGAGGCTGGGCGACACGAGCAAGGATTCTTCCTGGAGTTTGGAGAGAGCATGGCCCAGCAGGTGCCACCATTCCATCCTCTCGGCCTCCAGAACTGCTCGAGAATAAATTCCCGTTGTTCTAAGCCACCAAATCTGTGGCGAGATGTTTTGGTGGCCCTGGAAATCAACAGAGGGTCCCCATACCATTGAGAGGACCTGCTGGGAACTAGCAGAGTTAGTCTGTCGGGTCCAAAGGAAACTCCAATTCCCCAAACTCCCCGAGGCAGTCCAAATATCCAGAAAGGAGCTTAAACTGGACTATGGGAGGATTCCTGGTGGTCAGTTAGAAGCCAGAATTCCTCAGGACCTTGTGAAGCTAGTTCCTGTCTACCCAAAGGAGTCATTTCCCTTACCGCCAGCAAAAGGGACTATGGCTCTCCAATTAGCATATGCCTCCTGGTACTTACTGTATATCAAGTCCACCGCTAGCCTCCAGGCTCCCTCAGTCCCTACTCACATGTACTTGCTATTCATTAAAAGGCCCCTCCTCACCAGTCTCCTGGCCCCTCTCTCTCCTAAGCTGCTCATCCTTCTCAATGCCAGCTTCTCTCACTGTGGACAGCTCCTGTTCTTGCTAGTCTCGCTACACTCCCTCTATTCTCTATGGCCTGCTAGTCTCCTCTCTCCATGTCCAGTCATGGCCATGTTCAGTCTACGTTCTCCCTCGGCTCTGGGTTCTTCTGGATGCCTCTGGCCGTTCTCCTTCTCACTTCCATGATAAATTCTCCCCATACCTCGGAGTGGTCATATCATCATATACACAGCCTGAACAAGCCACTCAGTCTTTCTGGACCTCAGTTCCTTACCCACAAAACACAGCTCAATCAAGAAAAATAGTTACTATGCAAGGTGGTTCTAACAAGCCCAGTAATGAAGATCCCAGCAATAGCAAGGAGAAAGATGGGTATTTTAAAATGAGGCTAAATTAAAGTATCATTCTTCTTTCCTATGTACAGTTGGCAAGGAGGTATAGGTGATACTAGAAAAGCCTTGTGCAAGAACGCTGCTTTAATCAAGGTTAGAGAAGAGGATTAAAACCCATGCCCATTCATCTATGGCATAAGCCATAGGAACAGGAACAGGTGGGCTGTGTTTCCGTTAGGGCCAACCAGATGGACCACTATGGTGACGAGAGGTGAGCAGAAGAGAGAAGGAAGCCCCCCTGTGTGGCCCCGTGCTGAAGAAGGAAGGTATTTTTACAGGCCAAGCCTCACTGCAGACTGGCTCCAGAAACCCGCAGCTTTGAAGACATGGAAGGGATGTGAGTCAGATGGGGCAGTGCCCGCTCCTGCTACATGTTGTGTGGACCCCAAATCCTGGCCCTTGGGAGGTCCTCAGGCCGGAAACCCTGCCATGGAAGGGCAGGGGCGGCAGGGGACTGAGATGAGGTGGTGGGGTCAGAGCTGGTGCTGCAGTTAGACACCGGGGACCCTCAGCACCGCCCTGGCTTTTCTCTGTCTTCCGTGTCCCAGGCTCTTTTTGTGAACATGCCTTTGACAGATCAGTCATGCAGAGGTTCGCTGAGCACATACTATTAGCCACAAGTTTGTCTCATGGGACTTCCTCAACACCAGGCCCCCAGCTTCCCAGGGAGGAACCAGGGGCGCAGACAGCTTTCCACAGCCACAGGGCTGGGATGTGGTCAGAGCTCCCCACACCCCATCCCGGAAACCCATGTCCTCATCATTCTGCTCCACACCCGCAAGGATTCGGATTACCCTTTTGTCCGTCTGTCTGTCTGTGTACATCAGCGACAGACTGAGGGAAGGAGGATAAGAAAGGAATATTCTAGAATTAAAAGTAACATTCCAGTTCTGTCTTCCTGTCAGGAATACAACCCTACTTTCTCTCTGCCTCAGTTTACCTACTGGTCCCAAACTTACACAGAGCATCTTCTTGTACTCTTAACAATGATTAATGATCTTCAAGAACTTTGGCTTATGTGTATCACACCTATTGAGATGAGAAACTAAACCTGAAAAAGTTGCTTCGGCTACTTTAAAGTATCGGCCATCAGACCCATTATAAAATACATAACAGGTTTCAGAAATGACTATTTTCGAAAGCTGTGGTGAGCAGCATGACCTTGCTCCGCATATGTTGTATGTTTGTGTGCAGAGCCGGGGACCAAAGCCAGGACTTCGAATGTGTGTAACAGACCCCAGCCCTGATGCTTTACATTTTTGCTAACCTATGACTGTAGCTTCCTCCTATCCCCTGCCCCAGCCTGCTGCGTGTCACTGTGAGTGGAAAATAATCTTTTGTGGGGGGTGGGGGAGGGACACGGACGGACGGACTAAGTCATAGCTCCATGGGTAGAGTGATTGCCTAGCCTGCATGAAGCTCCATGTTCAATTCCTAGCAGTGCATAGACTGGGTGTGGTGGTGCATGCCTGTAACCCCAGTGCTTGGGAGGTGGAGACAGGACCATCAGAAGCTACATCAGATACTGCATCAGGGGGGGAATTAAATGATCTGTTTTCACACAAATAAGTACTTAGAACAGAGCATCATAGAAGCACGGCCAAGTCCTCAGGGACCCTCGGGGTCTTGTGACCCAACTTGGGAAGTGCTTTTCTCACTCTTCTGCCCAACAAGGCACAACACAGTTGCTGGCCTTGCAGCCTCCATCCCATCCCGTCCCGACTCCTTGGGGTCCGACTGGGTAGATGGTGGTATCTTCCCACCTCCAGGACCCCCCCCCCCCGCGCCTCGACACGACCCTTCTGACCTTTGCACCTGACTTCTCTCTACCTGGATTTCTCCCTTCCTTCTCTGCCTGGAAAACTCTTACTCAGCCTTTGATTCTCAGAGGCCACCTCTTCTCAGCACCCTGCCTTAGTCACCGTCTCCGGGTGGTGAGCTTTGCCCCACCTGCAGCGTGACCCATGGCATGGCACACTCCAGTCCTCTCGCACAGGGGGAGGCAGCCGACAGGGGCTTCCCCAAGGCAGGGAGACCGCAGTTTTGCTTTGCTGCTCTGGGCCGGGTGGAGTGAAGAAATTCAGCTTGAAGGGAGGGAAGGAGGGCGGATCCTGCTTCTTAGGGTGGGGAATGCTCTAGAGTGGACAGGCAGGCTGCGCCTCAGCCCGTCTCCCTTTCCTCTCAGGGGCTGCAGTTACAGGAGATGGGGAGCTCAAGCCCAACTTTTTCCGCTCTTCTTATCACCTGCTTCTAGGGTAGCTTATCTCTCACCTATCCATCTCTGCCGGAATAGACCACCCCTGAGCCTTCGTGTGTGTGTGTGTGTGTGTGTGTGTGTGTGTGTGTGTGTGTGTGTGTGTCTGTGTCTGTGTGTGCGCGCGTGTGTGCATGACACAGCATGCATGTGTATGTCTGTCTGTCTCTCTCTGTCTCTCTCTGTCTTTCTCTCTCTCTCTCTCTCTCTCTCTCTCTGTGTGTGTGTGTGTGTGTGTATTGAAATGTGTGCTCAGTCACTCATATGAGCTTTGCATGTGTGAAGGATATCACGTCAGCCTGCCTGCAGATGTCAGGTAGGCAGTAAAAAGCCTCAGGACGTTTAGGGAACTGTGGAGATGGGGAACCCAGCCAAAGAGGTCTTCGCAACTCATTCCAGAGGATCCAGGTCTTCCTACCTGCTAGGTGGACCTGGAAGTCCACCCTTCTGGATTAACCTTTCTGATGAGAATGTGTCCTAAGATCCGTACCATGCTGTGTTATACAAAGAACAGGAGTGGAGCTTGGGCCTCGGAGGGCAGATACTCTGCCAGGTGGGGAGAAGGAAAGCCGGGAGACTCAGACAGAGAGCTGGGTTTCACAGCCAGCCTTGACTTCTCTCCAGGGTGTTGCACTGTCCCTAAAGCTGGTGCTGTGGCCGAGGATTCATTCTCTGCACACAAGTCCCACCCTTAGGAGAGCACCAGCAGTCACCCAAGAAACCAGAGCCAGGGCACTCAGCAACAGGCCAAAAGGAATCTCAGTCCAGCATGGCAGCTGGGCCTCCAGAGGTCAAGGCACTTGTCCGAGGTGTCACGGGGCAGCCCCAGGCCTCCCAGGCTCCTAACAGCCTGCCTGGGCCCATCTGTCCACTGCCGATGCCGCCATGGCGCGAAATACAGTTCCCAAGCAGCTCTGCCACACAGCGACCCCACGCACTGACACCTTCTATTTAGTTTTCCAGCACTCTGCTCCCTCACAACCCTCCAGGTCCCCAGCCCTGGTGGCTTTCCCCAGAACTTTAAGATTTCACACAGTGTTGACCCTGGGAGGGGATCCTGGCATGAGCCCAGGACCGTAGACACAAGTATATACCAGTGTATGCTTTATGAGACAGAGACCAACACGGTGTGTGGGAGGGGGAGGGTGGGAAGGGACGGAGGAAGGGGGTGAGAGAGAGGAGGAATATTTTCTAGATGTACCCCTCCTCACACACACCAGTGGTACTGGGGATCGATTGAACTCAGGGCCTCCTATTCACCAAACAAACGCTCTACCACAGAGCCACACCTCCAACACCTGATGACAGATTTTCTGCCCTACAGCTTGGGGAGGAGGGGTGGGCACCCACAATCCCGTGGGAAAGAAGAAACATCAAAAAGCCCTTCTATCCAGCCCCCAGCTGACAGGCCTAAGTACCAGGGGGCACTGGGAACTCCTACCCCGGCTACCATGGTGCCTGAGGTCCTCTCCGCTGGGTCCTTGTTCTGAAGGAATTTTCAGAGTCTGCCTCACTGTCTTGTTAAAACAGCAGCAGCGCTCTGGCAAAAGGGAACTTTCTTTGACCTCCCTTCCCACACCATTTATTTTATTTTAATGCTTAGAGCTGCCTAAGGCATGGGACAGGGACCATGGGGCCACAGCGAAGCCCTGCCTTAAAAAAAAAAGACAAAGCAAAACAAAAGAAAAAAAAGGGGGGGGGGGTCGCAGGGTCACTTGTGGGCAGCCAGGTCTTAACAGGGGCCGAGAGGACAGTTGTATGCCCTAATGAAGTACCTCCACCCTTCATGTGGAAGCACGGAAGTAACGTGCAGCATGAACCAAATGAGAAGCAGGCAGATCGAGGGGCCAGGCAGAGTGTACAAAGCCCTGAAGCCAGGGGCCGGGGACAGGAGATTCTGCAGGGGACTCAGGGTTGAGCGGCAGACAATGGGACAGGGGCTGGAGAACACGCAAAGAAACGTATTCTTCCCACACAGGGGATGGTGGTGCCAGGGATGGGTGTCCGTGGCCTAGGATCCAGGTTGTAACGGGCATCCAGGGGTCTGTGCTCCAGGGCAAACCTGCGAGAACAGGATGCAGCCCCTCGCTCGCCCTGTTCTACCAGCCCAGCTCCCCGCCCGCGGCCAAGCAGCCATCAGCTCTGCGTGGGTACCTGGCTGGCCCGGGAGATGCAGCGGCGGACCAAATCTCTGATGTTGTTGTGCTTGTCCATCTGGAAGTACACAGTGGCGCTGGACTTCTCCTTCAGGTAGGGCTTCTCAGCCAAGGTCCAGTTGTGCAGCAGGGCTGGTTCGCTGCCTTCCGAAGCCGCAGGGAAGTAGGTACCCGACTGTAGAGAGCATGAGTCGAGTCCTCTGGACCCTGCCTCGGCCCCTCCTGCAGGATCTGGGGCACTGGGGGGCTCCTTGGCCTGAGCCTGGATGTACTGGGCCTCCACCGAGGACAGGAAGTCTACCTCTCCTTCCTGGCTGAGGGCATGCCAATAAGCCTCAGGACCCCCGTCCAAGAGGGCATCTGTGGCCAGCCGGGCGCTCTCATTGTCGCTAAAGTCAGCTCTGGCTGGCCGGATCCACTGGTTCTTAACATCTTCCAGACGTTTCCGGATCTTGCCCACATGCCTTGACCGGCTCATGCTGCGTGTCCCTCAGTCGTTGGGGGGGGGGGCAGCCCTGGAGCTCTTCCAGACGTAGGGAGAAGGCAGACAGTACCAGGGAGGAACGGAGCGTCAGGTATTCCTAGGAAGCTATGGGCTTCTCATACTGGCCCGTGTTCTTTCCTCTCCTCTCGACTATTTGGAGAGAAGATTCCCACTGCCCCAACAATGCTTCTCAGGGATCCTCACCTGCAGCCCAGGGATTGGCTTATCTCTGCCGGTCACCACCCTGCCCGCAGGCTAGATCAGTCACGGCCCTGGCACAGTCAACCATGGGATATTTCCTCTGCTTCAGCCGCAGGCTGAACAGGCTTTCCCACTTAGTTGCACAACTCTGAGGGCCTCAAGCCCCTGGGGCCTTTGTTACGGTGAGGAGGCCCCCCTCCCCAACACCACCAGCCCAAGGGATAGACAGGACGAAGGAGACCGTACTCTGGTCCCCTCTGTGCTCCTTGGCTCAAACTCTGATGAGTTCATATGAGGCTAACAAAAACTTCTCCCAAGAACCCCTCCTTTCCACGCACGCTCCCTCCTTGTCTCTCCGTCTACTATTTGCCATTGTCCTGTTTTCTCAGTCTATGAAGAGTTCCCAGAGCCGAGGCTCAAGCCGACCTTTGGGAAGTATGGTTGCTGGTCAGGCTACTGCTTCCTGACCTGGGGACCCACGGGATCCATCTGGGGGCTGGAGGAGGGGCACCACTTGCGAATGAACTCCGTGACCTCTGTGGAAGTAACCTGTGCTTTCTCTCCAGACCAGATCCAGGCCAGCTGTGGGATGCAACATCTGGAAGCCTGACTGGCTTGGGTTGGGTTCTACAGGAAATAGGCTGGGATGAGGGCTTGAGCACAGGTGTCTTGGAAGGGGACTCCAGAGAGCAAATGTCGGGAGGGACATGGGGAGCTGAGCAGCAGGGAAGGACACTTGTCCTGGGCAGGCTAACTTGTAGGCCACTGTGGCAGCCATCTGGGGTTCAGGGACACGACAGAACACCTCAGGGGTTCAGTTCTCTCTGTGTGAAGACAGGGTCACACCTCAGCTTTCCTACCTGGAGGCTGAGAGCTCTGAGGTGTTTTACCTGGCAGCCCATCCTCTAGCAGTGATGGAGCGCCTCCCATGCCGGGGTTTACCCCAGCACCCGGCTGGCCTGAGAGCGCACTCAGGGCAGCCCCGGGGTGACAAAGCGGCAGGTGTGTCGCAGGAAAATGTAACTGTGGGAGGGTGGCGGCACCGGAGGACTAGAGCCAGGCTCTGGCAATGCCTGCTCAGGACCTGTGCCAGGAAACTGCAACCGTGCGTTTGTCCAGGAGCCAGAACCCGGGAAGATCTGACACCTCTGGGGCATTGCTATTCTCAGGGGGGAAGACAGACCCAGGCTTCCAGGCTCTGAGAAAAGTGGCCCAGGTGGCTTGATCCAGCAGGACAGTCACATGTTTAAAGTCCGATCCAAAACAAGAGAAGCGATCTTTAAAAGGGATTTCTTCCCTCTTAGGACCGACAACGAAAGAATCCAATTCACGGTTTCAGACAAGTCTCCCTTTGTCTCATCTTCCCTCCTCCCGAAGTCCCTGTCCCCGCAGGACAAAGCCACTAATCCCTCCTTGGCTTTCTGCCCTCTCCCTTCCTGCTCCTGGAAGTGGACTGCTTCCTGCTTCCCGCTCCCACAGCCTCCTCCCTCTTTCTGGTTCCCGGGTGCCCTCTCCCACCATTATCTGAGTCCCCCTTCTAGTGAGACAGACCCAGGGCAGAGGGCATAAGCCCTTGGAATTTGCCATTCGTGCCAAGGGGTATTATGTGCACCCCTTCAACTGGAGACTGTCTAAAATGACCCCATGGGGCCTCTTCTATCCTTGGTAATCACGGAGTACTTAGGCAAGCCGGCCGTCTAATGTTGAGGGCCAGACAAGTGGCTGGGCTTCAGAACACAGAAGAGGAAACCAAGGACCAGAAAGGCTGAGTAGCTGGCCCAAGATCGTGCAGCTAAGAGGTGGCAGAACCCAGTGAAGAGGTGGCTCTGCAGATTCTCTCATCATCCCCGGAGGGCGAGAAGGGCAGAAAGAAAGAAGTATGTTGTTGTAGAATATTAGTTTAAGGTGTGTTCCTTTTGTTTATGCTGTGGAACATTTGATTAATGATGCAAAGATGTGTTGCATTTGTTTATGTTGTGTTTGTTTAACTCTGTGAAGCTGAGTTACATTGCCTGTTTAAAACACCTGATGGTCTAATAAAGAGCTGAACCGTCAATAGCGAGGCAGGAGAAAGAGCAAGAAAAGGAGATGGGGACCCTAGGGGCCAGGCACTCAGCCACCCCACCAGCCACGAGTAAGTAAGAAAGAAACTAAGGTATACAGAAGTAAGAAAAGGAAAAAGACCAGAGGCAAAAGGTAGACAGGCTAAATTAAGTTAAGAAGCGCTGGCTAGAAACAAACCAAGCTAAGGCCGGGCCTTCATAAGTAATAATAAGCCTCCGTGCCGTGATTTACTTGGGATCTGGGTGGTGGGTGCCTCCAAAAGATCAAAGGCAAAAACAACCAACAACAGTATGTGGGTGTCCTCTCATCTGGACTCAACTCTGTTTTAGCTTGATAAATGATTGAGTGCCTCCCTTGAGAGAGATCTTTATGACCTATAGGCACCATTTTTTCCCCTATTTCCCCACAAAGAAGCTCTTAAAAAAATGATGAGAAGAATCTTTGACTGGAACCTAACCTCTTCAGAGCCCTTCTCCAGTCCCCAAGACAGCTTCTCCTGATCTTCACAGATCCCAGAGATTCAAGTGAAATCCACTAGAAGAGTCAGCAGACATGAATATTGATACCCATCACTCACCCCCCCCCATCCCTGTACCCTTGGCAGACATCACTAGTTGATCACAGAGCTCTTTCCTGATTGAGCTGGGAACTAATTTCCCAGTGTAGTTTATAGGGGACCAGGGAATTCATTGGGACAGACTCCTCCCTCCCAGCCCCAAAATATGAGTTAATCTACATGACAACTGGGTAACAGGACAGTAGATGAAATGTTTTCCAGAGAAAGAAACTGAGAAACCGAGGCATGGGGAGATTAAGTTCCTCAAGACCCAGTAGCAGAATCCGGACTGTGTTTCTCTCTGAAGCTCTCGTTCCTCCCTGAGACCAGATTCTGTAATTGTTAGTGTGTGTGTGTGTGTGTGTGTGTGTGTGTGTGTGTGTGTGTGTGTGTGTGTGTTGGAGACAAGGTCTCACTCACTCTCTAGTCCAGGCTGGCCTGGAACTCAGGATGTAGTTCATGCTGGTTTAAACCCGTAGTGACCCTCCTGTGACAGCCGCCGGAATGCTGAGGTTACAGGCGTAATCTTAACCACACCTGGTTTTGTAATTACCAGTTCAAGTGAGAATCCTCCCTGGGAGCCTGAGAAATTTGTGGTGGCAATGGGGGCAGGCAAAACATGTCTTGGCTTCTTGGCACCCCCCACCGGTTAGGGATTAGCACAAAGTAGGCATTAAGTCTATCAGGAACAGTAAATGGTTAAGAGACCCCGATTGAGAAGGTGGCTGGTGTGGATAGGGTCTCCTGGGGTCCAGGGCGGGCTTGTGTACCCGATGGGAAGATCTAGAGCTGGGGCTGGGTTCTGGGGGAGCAGTACCTTCCCTGCCACATCTCATCAAGGCCTGCTGCAGTGAGAGAATCATACAATCTTGTTACCCAGTGACCCGAGATGTGCAGTTAAATTGAAAATTAGTTGGCGTATTAATTAGACAGGCAAATCGTTCCCTGTCAACACCAATCAATGCTTTCTGCATAAAATCAGATCAGCGAAGGCAGGGCAGGGTGAGGTGTTCTCCAAGCTGTGTCTGCTGGAGGCCAAGGCAGTGGGTGGGGAAGAGAAGTGTCTCAGGGGGTGGGGTGGGTCCTGCCAGGTGCCCCGAACCCCATTTACCCACAGAACCTTCTCCATTTGCTTTTCAGGGAGACCTCCCTCCAGGTTGGTCCCCACTGGTCCCATCTTTAGCACCTTACAAAATCCCAGAGCCATTTCCAGAGCCCCCACTGCAAGGTAAGTGGCTCTTTTGTTGCCCACCTTTGACTTCAGATCCATTGCTTGAGATTTCTGACATGACTAAAGACCACAGAAGCTCCTACTTTTCCTTAGTAAATACCAAGGAGCTTTTTAAAAATTAAGCTATCACTTACATGTACTAAAATGCATCTTCGTGAATGCGCCGCTCTCAGTTCTGAGACCCACGACCATGTAACCACCACCATAACCAAACAACATTCTCGTCACCACTAAAACCTCTGGGTGTCCTTCCAACATCAGAGCTGACCCTCCCTCAGCCCTGGAAAAACACCAATCAGGGATCTGTCCCTAAAACACTTTGCTTGTCTTTGAATGTCTCATAAATAGAAGCACCCAGGCTTAGACTCCTGAATCTGGCTTCTGGCTTCTCTTGCTTAGCATAATGCACTGTAATTTTTATTGCTGTATAGTATTTCATTGCGTAGATATACCATAGTGTGTTTGTCCACTTCCTAGTGAAAGGACATTGGGTTATTTGTCATGAAAAAGTGTTTAAGAATAAAGCTGCTATAAATAATCATAAGCAGATTTTCATATAAACGAAGCTTCTATAAATCAGGTAACTATCTAGGACAATATTTCTAAGTTCCCCAGCAGATATTCTTATAACTTTGTAAGAAACTGCTGTACTGTCTTATAAAGTCTGAACTATTCTGTATGCCCATCAGCAATGAATGAGACTTTCGTTGCACCATGTTACTCATGCATCAGCTTGTGTGTGTGTGTGTGTGTGTGTGTGTTCGTGCGCACACATGCAGGTGTACATATTCAAGTCTGTGCACACTTGCTGAGTGTGTGGGGGCCAGAGATTAATGGCAGGATAGTTTCGTCAATTTCTTCTCCATCTTTTCTTCAAGGTCTCCCTGAGCTTGGAACTCTCTGATTCAGCCATCCTGGCTGGCCATCGAGCCCCTGAGATCTGCCGGCCTCCACTCCCCTGGCGCAAGGCCTATAGATGCATGCCGCCACAATTGGCTTTTTACATGACTCTGGAGGTCCGAACTCGGGTCCTCGGGCATGCACAGAAAACATTTCACCCAGTGAGTCACCTCCCCTGTTCCAGTGTATACATGTTAAGAATAGCATCTTGTGTTGCTGGTGAGCACAGTTATACAGTTTGCAGACACAACAAAATACAAACATGGATTCCTTTGTCCACAACAGAAGGAAAGAAAATACCATCGAAGATACCAAGCTAGTGGCCCTTGCCATTCTTCTGTGGTCTTTCTCTTGGCCCCTCGTGGGTTGTTTGTTTTTGCTTTTTTTTTTAAGATCTATTTATTTATTTATTTATTTTGTATACAGTGTTCTGTCTGTACATATCCCTGCAGGCCAGAAGAGGACACCAGATCTCATTACAGATGGTTGTGAGCCACCATGTGGTTGCTGGGAATTGAACTCAGGACCCTTGGAAGAACAAGCAGTGCTTTTAACCTCTGAGCCATCTCTCCAGCCTGTTTTTGCTTTTTTAAATGTGCTTTTTGATGTTTTACTGGGTTCCGTGGTGTGTGTGTGTGTGTGTGTGTGTGTGTGTGTGCCGAGCAGAAATAAAGATCTAGTTACGCAGGACTTACAGGCTCAGGGTTGTAAGCATCATGTTAGTCCTTCCACGAATGCCTGCTGCAGGTGTAGGGATGCCAGTGTGCTGTGGTTCTGGGAAAGGCAAAGGAGAACAAAGGTCCGCTGGGTCCCCGACCTTCTAGTAAGAGGCACTCTGTGAATAGACTTTCTCTCTGACTGTTGAGTAAGTTAATGGAAGGCCAGAGGAGGTAACTCTGTCAAGGAGAGTTGTGAAATTCAGGCACAACATTACGTTTGAAGGAAGGTCGGGGAGCCGATTTCGCTGATAAGAATGAAAAGGAACGGGGCTTGGGCAGCCCAGCCCTGTGAGCTGGCATGTCAAAGCCGCACACCCATTAGCTCTGGGAACCGGGGGCCCCTGTGGCTCTGTGTGGGAGACACTGCCCTCCGCCACTGCTGTTATATGGGCTGGACCTGGAGCAGAACTCCTACCTTGTTCTGGGTCTGAGTTTGGAAGGAGCAGGCTCAGCTTTGGGCCCCAGGGCTGCTCACCTGGCAGTGGGTGTGGAGTGGGAGGGTCCCGCCAAGTGAGCCTGTAACCCTTTCTTCTCTGACTAGGAGTTCTTACTGTCCTGCCCAGAGTGGGAGGGTCCCGCCAGGTGAGCCTGTAACCCTTTCTTCTCTGACTAGGAGTTCTTACTGTCCTGCCCATCCGGTACATGGAGAATAGATAGGGAATATGAGTCTGTTCCTGGATAATTAGTGGAAAGGTCCAGTTGGATAAAAAAGTCCCAGGGTGCAACCTTGTACATCTTCAATCACAGGAACTTGTAGGCAGGGAAATGAACATGCCCTGTCTTCCAGGGAAGGCCTGCTCTGCAGCAGGGAAATGTCCCTTGTAGTCAGTCCTCAACCCCTCAAGTGTTCCCAGTCCCCACAGAGGCACAGCATGCCCCACCGCCAGCAAAGACAGCAGTTAAGAAACCATGAAGAGCCGGGTGGTGGTGGTGCATGCCTTTAATCCCAGCACTTGAGAGGCAGAGGCAGGCAGATCTCTGTGAGTTCGAGGGCAAACCTGGTCTACAAAGGGAGTTTCAGGACAACCAAGGCTACACTGAGAAGCCCTGTCTTGAAAAAAAAAAAAGAAGAAGAAGAAGAAGAAAGGAAGGAAGAAAAAGAAAATGAAAACCTGAAACCAGGCAGCAGGATGGATCACCCATATGGTAAAAGACAATTGTCACAAAGCTGGATGACCTGAGTTCATCGCCTGGATTCTCAAGGTGGAAGAAGTATGACTTCTTCACACACACACACACACACACACACACACACACACACACACACACAGAGAGAGAGAGAGAGAGAGAGAGAGAGAGAGAGAGAGAGAGAGAGAGAGAAACAAAGAGAGAGACACACAGAGAGACAGAGAGACAGACAGAGAGACAGAGGATAGGTATAAAAGAACCTAAGAAAGCAAAGATATCTTTGCAGCCAAGCCTGGAGGTCTGAAAGTCAGGGTGAATGTCAAGGTCAGGGGAGGACAGGGACTGTGAGAGCACAGAGTGACTCCACCTAGCTCAAGGGCAGAAGCCTCAGGAGTGGCCAGTGGGGATAAGGGAGGATGTCTGGCTGTGGGGTGAGGTGAGATGAGCCATGGAGGGCAGACCTGAGGTCCCTGAGAATGTGGCTCCACCCATGGGCGGTGGAGCCCTGAGGCTTTGGCAGGACGTGGTCAAAGTCAATGGAGCCTTAGTCATGGCTACTCTAGCCATGTGGAGCCTGTGGAGCGCCTTTGGGGACATCTGGCTGACAGCAGGGGTGAGGCTGCCTCTTCCTCTGTCAGGCTGACGACTGTTGGACTCTGCCGGTAACAGCATGCTGCCTCCTGCCTGGCTGTCCATTCATCAAGCGGAACCCGGACTGGGAGGACTGTGACCTTCTGATGCCCTGGACACATGGCAGAGGAACTGCTGGCTGTTTCCGGGCAGTCTGCCTCCTCACGGCCTTGTCTCCAAGCCTCTGCTCCTTCTGCTTGCATACATGGCTGTCCCCTTCCCTTGGTCCTGTTATAGCCAGACCAATAAGATGAGAGAGACTCATGGGAGCCTCCCCAAGGCTAGCCAGGCAGGTTGCAACCCCCACTGTAAGACACTGGCCCTGGGGTTTTTATGTATCTCAGAGGACCATAGCACAATTTCAGCCCCTTCCTCCATCCTCGGCTCTCTGTTTAGTCGTAGAGGTCACTGGGAAAGAGGTGGGAGTCCTAGTGAGCAGAGGGCGGGAGCCAACGTCCCTGTCCTCGCTCCAGCCGAGCAGTCGCTACAGGGAACTATATGAGGAAAGACCAAGGCCAGGCTAGAGGCGGCTCTTAAGCTAGTCAGGATCCCCATCAAATAGCTGGAGACAGCGAGCTGTGGGTGGGACAGAGGTACAGAGAGAGGTGAGGGGTTAAATGTCTCAGTGGCTCATACCATCTGCGCTCCTGGTCTCAGCCTTTGAGTAGATGAAAAATCCTCCTAGGGGTGAGAGGACAGGAAAGAACCAATTTGTATTTTAATCTGCCCACACGTTCTCCCACTGTCCAGCACATCAATGCATATGCCCAAGAGCATCCACATTTCTGCTGTGTTTGTTGCTAATGAAAATGAGATGATCTGGAATTAGAAGACCTTCCTGTGGCACCTAGAGCCACCGTCACAAAGGCCCCCAGAGAGGGTAGCATGAACAACTGAAGCTTATTCTCTCACTGAGTTGGAGGCTGAATGGCCCAGATTAAAGTATCTTTGGAGTTTGTTTCTTCCTGGGTCCCTCTTATTGGATGTGGACAGATGGCTGTCTTCCTCCTCCTGCATCCTCACTGGGTCTTCCTCTGTGTGTGCCAAGGTCGTCCTGGTCTCTCATAGACACTCGAGGCAGTTACAAAGATCAAGTGAGAGCTGCGTGTGCCACCAGGTGAGCTGGCTGTTCTTGGTTGTCAACTTGACTGCATCTGGAATTAACAAAAACCCAAGCGGCTGGGTGCACCTGTGGGATTGTTTCCTAATTAAATCATTTGAAGTCAGAAGACACACCTTTAATCCAGATCTTTTGAGGTGGGAAAATACACCTTTCATCTGGGCCCCACATTTTGCTTCTAGCAGCCTATATAAAAGGCACGGGAGAAGGGAGCTTTCACTCTTTGGCCTGCTTGCTCTCAGTCTCACTGGCAAGTCCATTCCTTCACTGGCATTAGAGCCTACTTCTTCGGGATTCCAGCGTGTGTACTGAAGACCAGCTGAGACGTCCAGCCTCATAGACTGAATTACTGGATTCTTGGATCTTCCGTTGGTAGACAGCCATCATTGGATTAGCTGGACCACAGCCTGTAAGCCACTCTAACAAATCCCCTTTATCCTCTAGAGATCCCTGACTAAGACACCAAAGAAGGAGTCCCAGCTTACTGTTAAGTGGAAATAAGATTAGTACCTAGACCCAGGTGTTAATTTCCACTTTTGTGGGAGGACTCTGCTTCCATTCATAAGGATGGACAGAGGGAACTATTCATTCACATATGGATGTGCAGGTTAGGTTACCCTGCTATTCTCACGTCCTTCCTCCTTCTCTTGTCTTGGAACTATGTCTCCAGAGTTCCTCTCCCACCCTCTCTCTCAGATTGAATGTGGTTCCCTGACTCAATGGCTTTGAACTTGGTCATGTGATGTGCTTGAACCCAGGACCTCGTTCATATTTGGTAGACAGGTAGATGCTCTACCACTGAGTTATATCCCTAGTCTTCTTTACATTTTCTATTTTGAGACAGGACTCACTAAATTACCCAAGATAACCTTAAACTCACTTTGTAACCCAGGCAGGCCTTGAACTTGTGACCTTCTATGGTGATATTTTATTTGTACTGAAATGTGATTTTATTTGTATGTTAATAAATAAAGTTGCCTGGGGGGTCAGAGCTAATTGCAAGCCATAGCAGAAGCCAGGTTGTGGTGACACCACCTTTAATCCTCATCACATGACAGGCAGATCTCTGTGTGTTCAAGGATACAGCCAGCATGGAGACACAGGCCTTTAATCTCAATACCAACCATAGAAGACTTGGTGGTCTGTACAGATGGGCAGTGACGAGGAGGTCATGTGGTTGGGTTTACAACTAATGAGAAGGCAGAACAGAAAGTTGTGGTGGTATTCTAAATGTGATTTTGATTGTATGTTAATAAATAAAGTTGCCCAGGGGTCAGAGCTATTAGAGCCATAGCAAGAGTGTGGCGGTTGTGGCACACGCCTTTAATCCCAGCCCTTGGTAGAAGAGCTAGGTAGATCTCTGTGTGTTCAGGAATACAGCCAGCATTGGAGACATATGTCTTTAAGATCTGGGGGGCTGTACATACAGTGACGAGGCAGTCACGTGCTTGGGTTTACAACCAATGAGAAGGCAGAACAGAAGATTTTATGAAAAGACTTACACACAGGAAATAGGTCTCTTTCGGGAAGCTAGGAGCTCACAGGAGGAAGGGTAAGATTTTAGCTCTGAGCTCTGACCTCTCGGCTTTCTCTTTTACATTGGTTCTGTGTTTCTTATTTAATAAGACGGTTGGTTACATCTACATCTGGTGCCCAACGTGACAACAATCCATTAGTTCTGTGTTTCTTATTTAATAAGATGGTTGGTTACATCTACAGAAAGTCAATAAAAAGACAGATACACAGGAAGTAGCTCTCTTGCTGAGGGGAAGGACAGCAGTGGCAGGAAGGGTGAGAAGGCGGTTTTAAGTCTTAGCTCTTTTTACTGCTCTGACCTCTTGGGCTTTTAACTCTGCATTTGGCTCTATGTTTCTATTATTTAATAAGGCAGTTACCTCTACAACCTTCCTCCTTCAGTTTCCAATGTACCTGAGACTTATAAGCCTGTTCCACCGGGCCCTACTAGGCCAGTGGAATTTTACTGGACAAGCTAGGAGCACAGGTTTTCTGTGCACTTACCTAGCATGATATGGTCTCTTGGGCTCCTGCTACTCTTTAAGAAGAATATGCCCTGTTGTGGGATTATTTGTACGCTGTGAAAATATATTGCTATGGTTGGTTTAATAAAGAGCTGAATGGCCAATAGCTAGGCAGGAGGTATAGGTGGGACTTTCAGGCAGAAAGAAGAAGTAGGAGGTGCAGAGGAGATGCTATGGAACAAGTCAGACACACAGAATGGGAGAGAGGTAACAGCCACATGGTAGAATGTAGATTAATAAAAATATGGGCTAATTTAAGTTATAAGAGCTAATAGGACAAGCCTAAACTAAGGCTGAGCTTTCATAATTAATAAGTCTCAGGCCGGGTAGTGGTGGCCCACTTCTTTAATCCTAGCACTCAAGAGGCAGAGGCAGGCGGATCTCTGTGAGTTTGAGGCCAGCCTGGGCTATAGAGCGAGATCCAGGACAGGCTCCAAAGCTACACAGAGAAACCCTGTCTTGAAAAACAAACAAACAAACGAGTCTCTGTGTCATTATTTGTGAACTGGCAGCCCTTTTGACTTTGGGACACTATGTTGTCATCTACAAAGTTCACATTTGAGAACTACACAACTAAGTTACAAGGGAAAAAATGCACAGGCATCTCATGTTTTAAGTAAGTTTACAAATTTGTGTTGGGCCACTTGCATAGCGATCCTTGCCTCGTGAAGCCAGGGGCCATGGGTTGGACACACCTGCTTAGAAAACAGCTGGTCCATGGAGAGACCCAGCCTCAGCCTGGAGCTGGGTGGCACCACAGACCTGTAAGCAAGAAAAGTCATGCTTGCCTGCTGGTGTTCAGTGACTAAATGAGGCACGGGACACCTACCACCTGTCTCTGCCTACCAAAGACCCAGGTGAGTTCATAGAGGTAGAAAGGACATTCGGGACTGAAAAGTGGGAATGGGGAGATATTGCTTAAAGGACAGGGCTTCTGTTTGAGATGATGACAGTTTTGGAAACACAGGGACTGACCGGGGACATACCTAAGTTGGTAGAGCACCTGCCTAATATACTCAAAGCCCTAGGTTTGATCTGAGGCACCACATAAAATGGGGTACATTGTTACAGGCCTGCAATTCCAGTAGTTGGGGGTGGAGGCAGGGGGATCAGAAGTTCAAGGTCATCCTTGGCTACCTAGCAAATTCAAGGCCAGCCCGGGCTACATGACACTTTGCCTCAAAATGAACAAGAACAGCAATGTTGGTTTCACAACATTGTGAACGTACTTCATGCTACTGAATTTTACATGTGAAGTGGCTAAGATGGTAAATCTTGTGACATGGATTTGTGACACCTACATAATATGTAATGTAAGAGACAGGGACATACCTTCACTCTGCCACCCCCGGCCTGAGAAGTTCCCTTCCTCCTTAGAGATCTGGACTTGGGTAAAATCAGGACTCTCGGTTTCACAGCAAAAGATAATTTCAGGGAAAGCGGTATAAAGCAGAGTTGGAATTTTTTAAATGATATTTTAACTTAGGGAAAGAGAAGACATACCCACATGAGGGCATGGGCTTCCGAGGGACAGTCACTTCTGGGATTGGCTTTACAAAGGCCGTCTATGTGATCCTGTGGCTTTTTAAATGACATTGTTAACGGGGTGAAATTGACATCAAGGTTTAAAATTGTAAGAACTTCCTTTGGTAAACAAAACTATGAGGTATATTTATGAGAGGCATTGTGTACATTAGGAGTGGGAGGGGCTTAAGACTCAAGGTCATAGATCATTTGGGCAGAAGGAAGCGCATACCTGTTGTCTCTGACATCCCGGAGGCATCTTGCACTGTCTCTGTGGGAAGTTTTGGTTTTAGCAGTGGCGTCTGAAGACTCCTGGTTCTGTGAGCAGGAAAAGGCAGGTAAGATTCCATGCTTTTCACTCTATGTATCCATCCTCTGTTGTCTTTCTATCTGGACTTGTGCAACACTCATTGAACTGTATACTTTAGGTGAATTGTGTGTGGAAACTGTATCTCAGTGCAACTGTTTTTAGAAAACATCAAGCTTGCCGAAGTTGGGGTGATTCATTAAGTGGCAGTGTGTGGTCACAGCTGACTCATACAGTTTGTATGTATGTATCTATTTCATAATTAGTCCTTTTTTTTTTTTTTTTTTTTTTTTGAGACAAGGTTTCTCTGTGTAGCTTTGGAGCCTGTCCTGGAACTCGTTTTGTAGATCAGGCTGGCCTCAAACTCACAGAGATCCGCCTGCTTCTGCCTTCCCAGTGATGGGATTAAAGGCATGTACCACCACCGCCCGGCCTTTATAATTTTTATTTTATGTGCATTCGTGTCTTGTCTGCATGTATTTCAGATCTTGGAATTACAGACAGCTGTGAGCTGCCATGTGGGTGCTGGGAACCAAACCTGGGTCCTCTAGAAGAGCTGTCAGTGCTCTTAACCACTGAGCCATCTCTTCAGTCCCTCATAATTAGTACATTTCATCTGTGTAATACAAAATATACAAGACCAGAACAAACAGGTCTTTCTTCCCTATTCTCCTCAGAGAGGATGCCAGGACATTTCTGGGCTCATTCTGTCTGCAATGACTCTTGGCATCTCTTGACGATGAGCCAGAGCCCAGGGCTAGAGGATCCTGTGGACTGTGTCTCCACTTAGTTCTTCCTCTTCATCTCTGCAGTCAACTTCCAGTGTGTGTTTTTATTATCTCATTGGGAGGTTGCCTGTGTTTCTCAGATGGTCTCCCTGCGTGGGTCTATCGAGGAATCATTAATAGCTTTCCATTAAGTTAACCTGCCTAGCCAGCCTTGGGCCCAACTCATCCCAGCACACACAGACACACACACACACAGACACATACACACACACACACAGAAAAAGAGACACACAGACACACATGCACACACAGACACATACACACACACATACACACACACACAGAGACACACACATATACACACGCACACACAGACACACATAGAGACACAGACACACACAGATACACACACACACACACACACACACACACACACACATTGAAATGGGCTGACAACAGTCTGCTATTCCTCAGATCAAATCTAAATTCCATCAAATGCCACATGGATGGGACATTTGTTGGCCCTCCCAGGGATATAACATTCCTAAAGCTGACCAGCTGGAGACAGATGCTGGGTAAGGGGCATCAGATAAGTAAGTACTCGTTCTGACCTATAGTGATATTTTATTTGTACTGAAATGTGATTTGTATGTTAATAAATAAAGTTTCCCTGGGGTCAGAGCTATTAGCAAGCCATAGCGAAAGCTGGGTGGTGGTGGTGCACGCCTTTAATCCCAGCACTTGGTAGGCAGAGCTAGGTAGATCTGGCACAGCCAGCATTGGAGACACACGCCTTTAATCTCAATACCAACCATAGAAGACCTGGAGGTCTATACAGACAGGCAGTGATGAGGAGGTCATGTGGTTGGGTTTACAACCAATGAGGAGGCAGAACAGAAACTCTATATATATATAAAAAAAAAAAGACAGACACAGGAAGTAGGTCTCTTTCGGAGAGGTAGGACAACAGCGACAGTGAAGAATAAGGTTTTTAGCTCTTAGCTATTGCTCTGACCTCTTGGCTTTCATCTCTGTATTGGCTCTGTGTTTCTTATTTAATAAGACAGTTGGTTACATCTACACTGACCTGCCCTTTCACCCCACCACCTCCCACACTGCGGCTGTGAAATCTCCAAAACTACAAATAAACAGCATCTAGAAAGCACTGGTGGAGAAAGTGATTCATTATTACAGACTGCAGTTCCAAACTGAACAAGGACCCGTCTGAGCTGGTGGACTGGGGAAAGTAAGGCTCCGTTAGTGACTCTGGGGACTAACTGTGTAGTTAGGGTGGAGTTTCAGTTTTAGATGGAGATAGATTTCTCTCTGTCCTTTGTGACTTCTTCGTGGGCACAAAGTTTCCCATCTTGTACATATGTAAATCTGAGAAGCAGGAATAGAGCCGTGCAGACCCCATCCTCCCAGAGCTGGTCAGACATCCAATTAAATGGGAGTTAAGAAGACACATTTGTCTCACAGATATTTGTTTCTGATTCATTTTTTGTTGTTCATTTAATATTCATTCTTTAAATCTATAAATGTATTTACAAATTTTGATGATGCATTTATATATAATGACAATGAAAATGCCACAATGAAACACAACTTTTGCATAATAAATAAAAATGTGTTAACAAAAAATTTTATTGCCGGGCAGTGGTGGTGCATGCTTTTAATCCCAGCACTCAGGAGGCAGAGGCAGGAGGATCCTGGTGAGTTCAAGGCCAGTCTGGTCGACGAAGCAAGTTCCAGGATAGCCAGAGCTGTAACACAGAGCTTGTCTCAAAAAAAAAAAAAAAAAAAAAAAAACCCAACATTAAACATATAAATAAAATTTATTTTTGTTTTTGTTTTCTTTTATTGAAAACATTTTTTCATACAATCTATTCTGATTCTGACCTCCTACCCCTACTCCTTTCAGTTCTTCCCTACCTCCCCTCCCACTCAGATCCACACTTTTTCTGTCTCCCCTTAGAAAACAAACAGGGCATCTAAGGAATAATAATAAAATACAATAAGATAAAACAAGAACAAATTGGAATAGGATAAAATAACCAAACAAGAAAAAGAGAGGCAGAAAAAGCACAAGAAACACATATAGATGCAGAGATGCTTGTGTGAGCACACAGAAGAAGTACATAAAAACACAAAACTGAAAGCTATAATATAGACACAAAGGACCTGTATGGCAAAATAAAATCAAATAAAATAAAAATAAAAATGCTTGACTTCCTTGGGGTCCAGCCCTAACCTGTCAAAGGGTTCTTAGAGGGAGGAGTGATGAATTGAGAAATAATAGGAAGAAATATTGACAGAGATAGAGACAGAGACACAGGATAGCTTTCGGGAGGGCCCTGGGTCAATACCCCGTCATCCCGAGTTTATTCATGATGGGCTTTTTATACATCAGCAAGAGGAGGGCCAAAAGACACCCCCCCTTCAAGGTATAGGTATATAGTACCAAAAAGTGTAGACCCTTCAAAACACTTGGTAACCACATCTTTGGCCAAATCATCCTATTATGCAGCCCTGTCAGAGCCCCAGTCAGAAAGCTCAGACTTTCTGACCTTGAGTAAGGCCTTACTAGGGAGCCTCTGTGGACCCCTACATGACTTAACATTGTGTGACAGAGAACCTACAAAGATGCTGTTGAGTTCCTTTCCTGTTGGCCCAACCACTACTGAGCGTGGGGCCTGACCTTAAGAGTGCTTTGGGCTAGAGAGAGGGCTCAGAAGTTAAGAGCATAGGCTGCTCTGTCAGAGGTCCTGAGTTCAATTCCCAGCAACCACATGGTGGCTCACAACCATCTCTAATGGGATCTGGTGCCCCTATAGACATACATGTAGGTGGAACACTGTATATAATAAGGAAATAAAAAAAATAATGCTTAATTTTTACTGGGTGGTGGTGGTACATGCCTTTAATCCCAGCACTCACGAGGCAAAGCCAGGCAGATCTCTATGAGTTTGAGGCCAGCCTCATCTACAGAGCGAGATCCAGGATAGGCACCAAAACTATGCTGAGAAATCCTGTCTCCAAAAACCAAAATAATAATAATAATAATAATAATAGTAATAATAATAATAATAATACAGAGTGCTTTGTTCCCCCAGTGAGACTCTCTTGGAGAAAACTAACTCTTCATTTGCTAGATTATCAATTGGAGAGTTTCTAGGTTAGGTATGAAGGTGTGTGTTCATTCGAGCTCTTGGATCCCATCTGGTGCAGACCTATACAGGTCCTATGCACGCTGCCCCAGTCTCTTTGAGTTCATATGACTATACACCCTTGATTCCTTGGCATCCTCCACCCTCTCTGGCTCTTATGCTCTTTCCATCTCTCCTTCTGCAGGCTTCCCTAAGCTGTGATGGGAGGGATTTAATGGAGACATCCCTTTTAGGGCTTAGTGTTCTAAGGTCTCTCACTCTGCATATTTTCTGGCTGTGGGTCTCTGTATTTGTTACCATCTGCTGCAGGAAGAGGCTTCTCTGATGATGGCTGAGCAAGGCACAGGTCTATGAGTATAGCAAAATATTGTTAGGAGTCATTTTACTGCTAAATTCCTTTAGCAGAACAGTGGTAATTGAATTTCCCCTATTGTCCCTAGTCCCTAGCCTATCTAGTCTCAGTTCTGGTCCACACAAGCAGCACTGGTATGGATTCCATCTTATAGAGTGGGACTTAGATCATATATTGGTTGGTTGCTCCTATAAGCCTCATGGCACCACTGCCCTGGCAGGTCACCATCATAGAGTGAAGGGTTTGTAGCTTGGTTAGTGTTTGCCTTTCTCCTTGGGTAGCACGCAGAGGACCTTCCAGTACCGTGAATTAAGTAGTCTGTAGGGGTGAAGGCTCTAGGTAGGGCCAACTCGATTTCTCCATGTTCAATGAAGTGTGCAGGTGTTGTCTTCAGTAACAGGGCTTGACTATCAATGTGTGGAGAGACACCAATATCCTTGGAAATAGCCTGGGTTGTTTGCAGGTTCCCATAGGACCCCTTTGGACAACAACTCGATTGGATGGAACCCAATCTGGGTACTGCAAACTTCATTTGACGACAAAAGACCTCCAGTTGGGGCTCTGTCTCCCGTGTTATTTGGTGGCTTTCATTTAGATGGTGCATGTATATATCATAGGAAGACTCTACTATATGAGGTTTCTATATGACCCTCCAAATGGCCCTTAGCGTTAGCTGTCCCTTGAATTTTCCTTCCCTTGCTCTCCTCTTCTCTGTCTGATCCTCCCAATTCAGCCCTATCTCCCCAGTCCATCCATAGCTATTCAATTTCTCCATCCTAGGGCGATCCATCCTTCCCCACCTCCCGATCCCTTATTCTCTACTGACCTCTGTGGTTATATGGTTTGTAGCTTGCTTATTAATGACCTAAAAGCTAACATTCACATGTAAGCAAATACATACTGTATTTGTTTTTCTGGATCTGAGTACATAACTCAGGGTGAGTTTTTTCCCTAGTTACATCCATTTACCTGTAAACCTCATGATTTCCTTATTTTAATGGCTGAGTAGTGTTCCGTTGTGTAAATGTACCACATATTCTTTATCCATTCATCCACTGACAGACATCTAGGTTGTTTCCAATTTCTGGCTATTTTGAATAGAACATGGTTGAACATGAATGAGCATGGTTGAGCAAATGTCTCTGTAGTAGGATGAAGCATCCTTTGGGTATATACCCAAGAGTGGTACAGCTAAATCTGTTGAGTTTCTTTCCATTTAAGTTAATGTTGGCATGGCTTTGGTGTAAATTGCCTTTATTATGTTAAGGTGTGTTCCTAGTATCCATAATCTCTCCAGGACTTTTATCATGAAGGGGTGTTGGATTTTGTTGAAGGTTTTTGTCTTTCAGTCTGTTTATATAATGGACTACATTTATTGATTTACATATGTTGAACCATCCCTGCATCTCTAGGGATGAAACTTACTTGAGCACGGTGGATGATCATTTTGATGTGTTCTTGGATTAGGTTTGCAAGTATTTTATTGAATATTTTTGTCTATGTTCATAAGGGAAATTTATCTACAATTCTTTCTTTGTTTGGTCTTTGTGTGGTCTGGGTATTAGGGTAACTGTGGCCTTGTAAAACGAATGAATTGGGCAATGTTCCTTCTGTTTCTATTTTGTGGAGTAATTGGAGGAGTGTTGGCATGAACTCTTCTTTGCAAATCTGATAGATTTCTGCTCTAAAACCACCTGGCCCTGGGAGATTGTTTTGTTTTGGTTTTGGTTGGGAGACTTTAAATTATTGTTTGTATTTCACTAGGAGTATAGGTCTGTTTAAAATGCTTCCCTGGTATTTATTTAACTTTGGTGGTATATATTGAGAAAATTATCCATTTCTTTTAGATTTTTCCAGTTTGGTGGCATACAGTTTTTAACAGTTTGTGCTGTTACCATTCTCTAGATTTCCTCAGTAGCTGTTTTTGTTTGTTTGTTTGTTTGTTTGTTTGTTTGTTTGTTTTTCAAGACAGGGTTTCTCTGTGTAGTTTTGGTGCCTGTGCTGGAACTCACTCTGTAGCCCAGGCTGGCCTCGAACTCATAGAGATCCACCTGGCTCTGCCTCTCAAGTGCTGGGATTAAAGGCGTGCGTCACCACTGCCCAGCTTTCAGTAGCTGTTTTTATTGTTGTTGTTTATTTTATTTTAATTGGCTGGAAAGACATCCGTGGGTGCTGGGAACCGAACTCTCATATTTTTGGTTGTGAGCCTAGTCTTTAACGGCTGAGCCATCTCTCCAGCCCGAGTAGCTGTTTTTTATGTCCCCCTTTTCATCTCTAATTTTGTTAATTTGGATCTTCTCTCTCCATCCTTTAGTTCATTTGACTAAGGGTTTGTCAATGTTATTGATTTTCTCAAAGAACCAACTCTTTGTTTCATTGATTCTTTGTGTTGTTTTGCTTGTTTCTAGTTTATTTATTTCAGCACTGAGTTTAATTATTTCTTGCCATCTACTCCTTTGGGGGTATGGTTTCTTCTTTTTGTTCTAGAGATTTAAGGTGTACTAGTATGAACTTTCTCCCATTTTTTTTTATGTAGGCACTTAGTGCTATGAACTTGCCTCTTAGACCCATCTTCATTGGGTCTCGTAAGCTTGGGTATGCTGTGTTTTCATTTTCATTTCCAGAAGAATTGCAATAGCCCCTTGGTGAATTTTTCCTTAGATGAGTATGTGTCCTTCCTTACCTGTTCTGATTAGCTTTGGTTTGAGCTCTATTTTGTCAGATTTACACCCACTTGCTTCTTAGGTCATCGTTTTGGGATATCGTTTTCCATCATTTTCCCTGATGTGATGTCTATCCTTGATGTTAAAGTGTGTTTCTTGGATGCAGCAAAAGGATGCATTCTGTTTTTGAATCTGTTCTGGGAGGTTGTGTCTTTTTATTGGAGAACTGATACCATTGATATTGAGAGTTAGCAATGAGCAATGTGTACTGATTCCCATCATTTTGCTGCTGTGGTGTGGATTTCTCCCTTCTTCTTTTCATTTGCTGGCCTGATATTATTTATTCCTTGTGTTTTCCCGGGTATGGTTGGTCTCTTCAGGTTGAAGTTTTCCTTCTCGCACCTTCTGTAGGGCTGAATTTGTAGGTTGATACTTCTTAAATTTGGTTTTATTGTGGAATGTCTTTCTCTTCCCATCTGTTGTTACTGAATATTTTTCTAGATATGGTAGTCTGGGCTGGTGGCATCTGTGGTCTCTTAGAGTCTGTAGAACATCTGTCCATGCCCTTCTGGCTTTAGAGTCTCCATTGAGAAATCAGGTATTCTCAGATGGAGTCAGCACACAGGTGGGAGGTGGGAAAAGCTTGTTTTTGGAATCCCACAAGGTATAGCCTAGAAAGCCTTGTCAGCCTATGGCTCTTGAGACATGGCTCACTTACTTCCAGCCAAACCTAGGATCCTGTGGGCTGTGAGACACTGTCCACCCTGTATTCTGAACTCAATGCGCGCGCGCGCGCGCGCACACACACACACACACACACACACACACACACACACACACACACATACACACACACACACACAGCCAGAGGCTCCATCTGGAGCATGTGTGGAGTGCTGCCGGGCATGCACTCACATACCCAAAGCTCCCTTACAGTCTTTGCTAGTGAGTGGGACTCTGTCTTAGTTACTGCTGTATTGCTGTGAAAAGACATCTTAACCAAAGCATTTAATTGGAGGCTTGCTTACAGTTGCAGAAGATTAATCCATGACCATCACGGTGAAGGGCATGGCAGCAGGCAGGCATGGTGCAGTAGCTGAGAGCTTCCATCTTACCTGCATCTCGGAGGCAGAGATTTCGAGATTGGGCTGGGCATGGTCACCTCCTCCAACAACCCCTCACCTCCCAAGCTTTCCTAAACAGTTCACCAGTGGGGACCAAGCATTCAAGCATAGGAGTCTCTGGGGGCCATTCTCATTCAAACTGCCCTGAATTACACGTTTTCCACCCTTCCACGATTCACTCATTGACTTTAGTATTGTAGGTTTTGTTTTGCGATTTAGTGAGCAAACATTAACACATGAAGGAGCCACCCTCGCTACCATTTATTTTACAGAGGACGTCGCCCATACTCAGACCTGTATTGGCCGTCTTTGCTAGTTGTCCCCCCCCCCCTTTTTTTTTTTTTTTTGGTTTTTCGAGACAGGGTTTCTCTGTGTAGTTTTAGTGCCTGTCCTGGAACTCACTCTCTAGCCCAGGCTGGCCTCGAGCTCACAGAGATCTGCCTGCCTCTGCCTCCCAGGTGCTGGGGTTAAAGGCGTGCGCCACCACCGCCCCGGTTGCCTGCTGGTGTCTTGACCCTTCGGAGGACACTTGGGCGCTTTCCAGTTCTCTGCTATTCAACACATCACGGAACCAAGGTAGACATGGTTTTTCTGTCCGGGGACTGCCAGGCCCGTGAGCGGGTCTGTTTGCTGGCATGCAATGCACACCTCCACTTGCCTGGGATCTGGAGTCCGCAGCCAGCAGGGTTTCCTCCAGAAGCCCAACCCGAGCAGAATCCTCCTATGGGATTCCCAAGGATGGTCTAGTTTGAGGGCTTCCCACGGCTAGCTGTGGGTGCGAGATTTCCTAGGCCTGGAGAGTTTCCTCGAGTCTGGACAGCTCTCCTCCATGCTTGTCCCAGCTTCACTCCCTTAGGTCTGGTGAGTCCCTGACCATCCCCCGCCACCACGCGGCATGGGGCTTCCCCTAAATTGGTGAGATTCCCCCTCTCACCAACTCCAGTGTCTGCAGTCGCATGGAATGCCTGCGCCTCCTTAGAGTCAGGCGTCCCCTCCGCATCCCAACCTACTCTGCTTTCCTAGTCTGGGTGCCCTTAACAGAACTGGGCAGTGAATGTCCTCAGGCTCCCCAGCGAGGTCCCCTGAAAGCCTCCGGCGCTCCCTGGGGCCGGGATCTCTCGGCCCCAGTCCGGTCAGCCAGTCTCCAAACTGCCGCAGCCAGTCTCACCCTTCAGCGCTGTGAACTCCAGGACAGCCCCTTCCCAGCGCGTCTGCCCACGCCCGAGGCTCACTTCCTACTCCCATTTAAAAGTTAGCCAAGCGCGGCACACCTCCCAACGCTTGGAAGGTGGAGGCAGAAACTCAGAAACTCAAGGCCGTCCACAGTCACCTAGCCAGTTCCGGGCCAACCTGGGATATAGGAAACCCTGTCTCGATGAATCCCACACACTCAGCCAGCCCACTCACCCAAACACCAACAGAATAGTAGCCAAATTGGCAAATTCCTAGCCTCAGTCTGGCTGGTTTTCTTTTTCTTGTAGTAGTTGTGTGTTGGTGATAACGCCAGTGAGAACAAGAACCCCAGCCGTTTCCCAGCAACAAGCAGTTTTGTTTGTTTGTTTGTTTCTGTTTTTCATAGAGTGCATTTAAATAGCTTCTGTAAAGAGCCGAGGGTGGGGTTGGAGACGCTCAGGTGCTAAGTCTGAGGCTTGTACCCTTTCCGGAGCTGGACCACCCAAGCTCCTGGTGACCTCAGGAGAAAGCCTTGTGGAATCTGCACGGGGAGATTGAGGAGGGTCGGGGGTGGGGATGGGGCGCAGGACAGTGTGCACGGGCACGCGCATGCTTGCAAATTATTACCGTAGGCTCCTTCCGCTCAGCTGCTCCGGACTAAGAGTCCCTGAGAACCCAGCATCCGGAACGAGGCCGGGAACACAGTAGGTGCCTAATAACGTGTTTCCTAAGATCACGAGTGTGTAAACGCTATACAAAAGTGAGTTCACCACAGCCTCTCTCTCCCTTGCTCCCCCTTACCAGGACAACGTTAGCTAGCAAACCCATCGTGTTGGGTGATGGACAGAGGGACACGAGCGAAGGTCCACGGGTCCCTAAGGGGCAGGGACCTCTGGGGTTCTGGAAGGAGAACACAGCTAAATCAAACGCCAGGCTCTGAGCATGCGCACTGGGCATTTCCAGCGGAGTCTTCAGAACCAGGCCGGAAGCAGCGCCTAGGTGCCTCGTTAGCGCAGTAGGTAGCGCGTCAGTCTCATAATCTGAAGGTCGTGAGTTCGATCCTCACACGGGGCACAATACTTTTGGTGCCCTTTTGCCAGGTGACGCGGTAGCAGAACAGAGTGTCTTGCCTTGGCCCGCCGTGGCTGGCACGTTCTAGGTGGCCCCGCCCCTGCCCCTGCCCCTGTCCTGACCTTGCCCTTATGAACTGGCGATCGCTGGGGACCAGGACGGCCCGGGGTTGGGAGGGTGAACTGCTGAGGGTGTACAGAGATGGGTACTGCGAGCCGTGCGGGGCTCGCAGCGCGGAGCCGGGTGGGGACCCGCCCAGGCGCGAGGACTCCAGGGGCCTCGGCCACTCCTGCAGGCTGCGGGCTGCCCGGCCACCTACAGGTCGTGCCGCGTTAGGTGGGGATGTGTCGGGAGTAACCCACCCCACCTTCCAAACTGCAACCCTGCCCGGGATAACTGCGGCAGGGAGCACTCTTCCCGGAGTAGCAGCCCTTCCTCCGTGGGTCGTGGGGGCAGTGTGGGGAGTCTGTCCTTTTCCGGGGTGTCGTTTTTAGTTCAGTGGCCGATCCAGGTACTCGGAAGACAGGCACAGGTTGCTTTCCTGGCTCTCTCCGCTTCCCCGGAAGACCCCCTGGATCGCCACCCAGCCCCAGCTTTAGTGGTTGGCAGGTAAGCCAGCTCGTAGTCTAGGAATCCCTGACAGCTTGGGGTTTTCTTTTCCTTCTTTTCATTCCATAAAGAGTCCTGGGGGGAGTGGGGGTGGCTCAGAGAACACTTAGCACGGGTCTACAGCAGGTCCTTCCTTAGGGAGACTCTGCCTCCCCTTCAGTCAAGAGGTTTGGGGCCTGGGATACTGAGCCTCAGGTCCCCTGTGTGACTCAAGTGGGGCTCTGGGCCATTGGTCTGGAGTCTTCCTCTCACACACACCAAGCTACATTTAGAAGTCTGCCTGTCTGCTTGGTTCTTAGAGACACACAGTCAACAGCCAAAGAGCCCCGACTATTACTGGCTTGCTGCACCTTGCTGACTTGGGGGATTGAAAAGCTCACTGGGTCCCTGCTACCACAGACTACGACTATAGGTGGTGGCATTTCTTATGGTCACTGGTGGCCAGCAGAGCCACCACGGAGTTTCTCAGCTTTGCGGATGATTTCGCCATTGGATGCCTTACTGAATGAAGGCCGTCTTTTGGGCTCAGAGCCTGGAGTTGGGTGGTGTGTGGGGTCATGTCGTTGAAGATCGTTGTCCACACAGGGGATTTCTAAGATTTTTCCACTCATGATCCCTTCCCTTTTGGCTTGAGAAAATTTTTGCATGACCCTGGGTTTATAAGTATATAAATAAATAAATAATAAAATTTACTGAGAAGAAACTACAATTTTATTTTAGTTTTTTTTTTTAAGTTGAAAAATAACTTGATTGTGTTTGGGGGAGTTGAAAGATCGTAAGAATGCTTTGAATGTTCACCATTTTCCTGGTAGACCGAGGGAGGTATTTTTATTTTAAAACTAGTTTTTAACACCAATTCTGTGTATACATATATAATTTAACCACTTATTAAAGATAAAAGCAAACTGGCGTGCCAGTGTGATGGAAGCACTTTTGAATTTTATACAGTGAATTAAATCCTGGCTGAGAATTCGATACTGTAATGTATAGATTATCTTCAGCCTTCTTTGGAGTTGACTGATATTTTGTTGGGAAGGGGAGCGTGTGCCTGTCACCACGGCACTTGGCAGGTGGGGCCACGAAGATCAGTTCAAGGTCATTCTCAGACACACAGCAAGTTTGAGGCAAGCCTGGGCTGTCAAGTTGTGTCTCAAGGAAGCAGGAACACACCCAAGACACCTCACAAAGTTGACATTTTGATTTTATAATTATCAGTGTTGAGAGCCCTGCTTTGCATAAATATGTAGTACAAAGTGGCCAAAGTATGTTCTGGTTCATTTCAAAAATTGCTGGAAACTCTGACTTAATCTCTAGCCAAAATTTGCTTAGTGATTTTTTTTTTTTTTAAAAAACTCAAACAGTAATTTTGACATTGCTGGGAAGATTCCAAACACTCTACCATTGAGCCATATCTGCAGCTATTTTTCAAATCAAATATTTTAACTATGATACAATCTTAAAATACACCAATTTGATGCTTGCATGCTGAGGGATGACAGTAGGAATATATTAAAAGTTTGTTTCTGTAATTAAACCATTATTTTTCTACAAGGACAAAAAACTTACCACATGCAGTTAAAAGCCTTGGAAGTTATAATATGCAATAATCTTGAACCACAGCCCAGATGTTTTAAGCAGGGGTCATTGACATACTGCACAGTGCAAAGTGTGCACGTGTGTTCAGAACGGAGGCTGCAGTGATGCTGTGTGATGTCGCAATACGGATCAGCACCAGCAGCATCATGCACTTGATACTGGACTTATTTTTGGTTGCTCATGTTCAGAAACTTCTTCCTGTTGTCGAAGTTTCATGACCCCCCACATTCAGCGACAGGATTCCATATAGGGTCATGACCTACAGTTTAAGGAGCTAGGCTCTATATCAAGCCGGGCAAATGTTGGCATCTCAGTTTTACCAAAGAGAGGCCGATATTGAGTCTACATTGTCAACCATCCAAGAGAGCTTGAGCGGTGCTGATGTGGTTGGTGTTCCTGCCGACCCTGCTCTGCAGCCGTGCCCTGGAGGCCTCTGTGTTCTGTGAAGCTGCCACCTAGCTGTGTGCTTCTGCTTACTCTTGCTTCTGTCTCAGCAAAGTGTGTGTGTGTGTGTGTGTGTGTGTGCGTGCTTGTGTGTGTGTGTGTGTGTGTGTGTGTGTGTGTGTGTGTGACAGAGACAGAGACGGATGGACGGAGATTCAGGGCCATCCTGGAGGAGAGTGCACCTGCCTCCTGACCGATGAGTACTTCTCTGCAGGCCCAACCCAGCATGGGCAGGTTTCAGGTCTCAGCTACCAGGTACACTTAGCATAATCACCAGCTTTGGTTTGTCTGTGCATGAAGTTTGTTTCCCATGGTCCTCTGGTATGGCCATCCCACCCTGAATCTTTTTTTTTTTTTTAAAAACATAAATCTTTATTGATTCTTTGGGATTTTCACACCATCCACCCCAATCCCACTCACCTCCCAGTCCCTCCATATCTGCCCATCACCCCTGCAGCATGCTCCCCCAATTAATTAAAAACAAAACCAACCAACCAACCTACCTTGCTCCTCCATCTTTCCAGCACCTCTTCATTCATCCTAGTGGCATTGGGAGCTGCAGTATGTCACACAGTGTATACCCTTTTGTCCAATCAGGCCCATCTGCAAAATGTCCATTGCAATGAGTCATTGGTCTGGTTCAAGGTCTCTGGTACAACATCATTACTGGACCCTCACTGAAACTCCTCTCAGATACCCTGCTGTTGCTGAGTCATGGAGATCCTGTGCGTATCGTTCCACAGGACCAGTCCCTTTACACACTCTAGCAGGTCATAGATGGGGTAGATGTTAGGGTGGGCCAACCTAAGGCCCAGGATGTGGGTCTGCCCACCCTGAATCTTTGTGCATGCTCAGCTGTCAGCTTGGAACAGTGTGGGTCCCTGACACTGTGACACTGTTTCTTTCCTGCTGCCTGGGGACAGAGACTAGCTCAGGTAGAAAGGTGACCCTTGTAAGTCTGTCCTTCTGGTATATTCTTCTTGGGCCTTTGGTATCCTTCAGTGTAGATGTAACCATCTTGTTAAATAAGAAACACAGAGCCAATGCAGAGATGAAAGCCCAAGAGGTCAGAATAATAGCTAAGCACTAAAAACCTTACCCTTCACTGCCACTGCTGTCCTCCTCAGCAAGAGCACTACTTCCTGTGTATCTGTCTTTATATAGACTTTCTGTTCTGCCTTCTCATTGGTTGTAAACCCAACCACATGACCTCCTTGTCACTGCCTGTCTGTACAGACCTCCAGGTCTTCTATGGTTGGTATTGAGATTAAAGGCATGTGTCTCCATGCTGGCTGTATCCTTGAACACACAGAGATCTGCCTAGCTCTGCCTCCCAAGTGCTGAGATTAAAGGCGTGCACCACCACCACCACCACCACCACCACCACCACCACCACCACCCAGCTCTGCTATGGCTTACTATTAGCTCTGACCCCCAGGCAACTTTATTTATTAACATACAAATAAAATCACTTTTCAGTACAAATAAAATATCACCATACTTCAGTGTTCTTCTCATCTATACTTGTTTCCCTGAGTTTGTGATGTCTTTTGGTACAACACTTGCCCTGCTTGGTTGTATGGATTGGACCTAGACAATGAGATTAATAGTTAAATTCAGCATCTCTGCTAAGTGCACCCATGTTCATAAATCAAGCTATGCACAGTCCTTGTCCATGTCAACTGCTGCCGCGCTCACTGTGGAAAGGCCTTTACCAAAATGCTCACATCTCGTTCAGTACCCAAGAGAAGTCCTGTGAATGAATGAATGAATGAATGAATGAATGGAAATAGACAGGGAAAGGCCTCTGGTCAAGTAGTAACTGATTCAACACCCATCAGTTCACACCACAGGGGCTGCCTGGTAAAGCTCAGCTGCTAAAGTCCCAACGTGAGGATCTGAGTTCAATCCCCAGAACCTACATTAAAAAAAAAAGTCTGGTCATGGCATGCACAGTTGTACTTCCAGATGGAGAGGTGGAGGCAGGGGGATCTCTGGGTCACTCGCCAGCCAGCCTAGCCTATTTGCTAAGTTTCAGGCTCGTGAGAGGCCCTGTCTCAGAAAACAAGGTGGATGGAACCTGGGAAACGATGCTCAGTGCTGTCCTCTGGTCTCCACATGCACACACACATGCATGTACATATGTACATGTATGTATGCATAGCCCTGTGCTGTCCTCTGGTCTCCACATGCACACACACACATGTACATATGTACATGTATGTATGTATAGCCCTATGCTGTCCTCTGGTCTCCACGTGCACACACGCATGTATATATATGTACAGCCCCCCAATCATGTTGGAGTGTAGCCAGATGTGGACTTAGCTGAAGCCCAATATTATACAGTTTGTGCCAAAGAGAATTCTTACAAACAGCAATTATGCAGAAGCCATTTCAGACACTCAAGGATGCACCTTAAAAACTCTTTGGTTGCAATCAGAATGTGAAACATTTTGGTCCAGTTCAATGTCTATTCAATTGCAGAGAATTTACATTATTATTTAAAGTCCAAAAAAGTTAAGAAAACAAATGAAAAACTCTGGGTAAGACTCTGGACATGGTGTTAAGAAGCAGGAAGAGATCATTGGAAATGTCTTTTATATATTTAATTAAATGTGATAACCTTTGAAATGCCAACTCAGAGCTTGTGGCTTCAGACTCTGCTAGGGTCTGAAGGCTGCTAAAGCCTCAAGATTACTGCAGGATTCAGAAAACACGAGAATGCAACAGAAAACTGGCATGCCCAAACCACTCGGGCAAGAGAAGTCCTAAATGCCTTTTGCTACAAGGATGGAAACATTAAACCATGAGGTGTTACAATTCTATGTCCAAGGACACACACACAAAGATAAGTTGACTAGGTCTGAATTCTAGTCCAAAAGGATCTAAAAGGGATGGTCCGGCAGTTACAACCCTTAATCTTGCAAAAGACCTGGGTTTGGTTGCCAGCACTATGTGATGGCTCATAATCACCTGTGACTCCTGTTCCAGGGGACTTCTGAGCTCTCGGCTCCTGCAGGTATGTAGTGCACACAAACTCACACAGGCGCCCGCGCGCGCGCGCGCGCGCGCGCGCACACACACACACACACACACACACACACACACAGCTGACTGTGGCAGACAGACCCACGGCATTTTAGAACTTGAGTGCTTTTGGGTCAGCAGGCTCCTTCACTAAAGCGTCCGTCATGTTCTACATTCCACATCCTGTTTCTGTGGCAGAACACCACCACATGCCTCTACTGTAAGCACCAAAAAGGTGCAGGCTTAGGGAGTGCTCCTGGGAAACCAGTGTTTGCACAAAGACAGGGTGGTATTTGTGGACAAAGGAGATCATTTGCCAGATGCATTTGGTTTGCAGTAAGGTTACTCCTAGTGACCCCGGAAAACCGAGTCACAGCAGTGCACCACACAGTTACTCTATGTGGATGTAGTACTGCATCAGGAACTTCAGATACTTGTTGATGAATTCTCACACATCCCTGAATGGTGGAGGAGGAGGGGAGGGATGAAAGGGCGGCCTGGGAGGCCCGCTGCAGCGGTGGCAGTGCAGTTCTGCCTACCGCCAGCAGAGGGCAGGAGAAGCTGGAGGAGCTGAGCCAGAGACAGTGCTGTGATGGGTGGGATCACAGTGATGGGTGGGGTCACAGAGATGCCCCACAGTCCCGGAAGTGCAAAACAGGAGGCAGCCAGGCAGCCAATCCCACAACTGCAGGGTTCTAGCCCGATCCTGTTTGCTGCTGGAGCAAACCCAGTTTTCTTGTTAGTTTGAAATTACATGTATTTTTTTTTACTTATGATGGGCACATGAGCGTGCGGTGGTCGGAGGACAACTTGGTTCTCTCCTTCCATCCTGCATGGCCAAGGGTTTGAACTCGGGCCATCAGGCTTGGGGCTTGCGCCAGAACTCACTCTGCAGCTGCCCTGACCATGGAGCCCTGCTCTTTATTTAGTCTTTATCTTTGAAATTAACCCATCTCATCAGCTAAAGGCTCTGAAGTCTGTGCTGGCTTTGTAAACAAAGAAGACAACCCGGCTTTAACAGTTTCTAAACACCTTTATTGTGAAGTATTCCAGAGGCCCTTTACAAGCCCAAAGCATTATAATTCAATAGAAAACATAATTTTATAGACATATTTCTCTATACAAAAGGCTAACCTTTATAAAAATTTAGAATAAATAATTGAAAAATCAGTGCCATTGATTTACAAAAGATATCTCTCTGATTGTTTCAAGGTGAAATGCCTTCTATGTCACCAAAAGATGAGGGGACCGGCACCGGTTCCGAGCTTGGGCTGTGAGTCTCTGGCGAAGATTTCGCACTTTCTTGAGAAGATCGTGTTCCATGTGGTTCCATTCTGTTGTTTTCCTACTTGAGAAAACTTGAATACGAAATTTACAGTTAGTACGAGTTTTTCTGATGTACTAATATAGTATTTACCGTCAGTGGAATTACGTTATAAAAATCAATAACACAACCAATATCCTAAAACATTTCTGGAACAAAAAGCCAGCCATGATACCCAGCTCTATGTGGCTTCGTTTCCAGCTTTTCTGTTGTTGAACTGAATGAATGTCAGCAGAGAACTCAGAGCTTTTGGCTACTGAGCATGCGTCATATATGTAAATTAGGTACAAAGCTTGACTGGGAAGCTGAGCTCTTCAGGACGGCACACATCCTGCCATGATATGATGCTCAAGACTCCAAGACATGAGCTGAAACGCACCCCACAGCAACCTTCCCCAAAGCGGGCTGTTCCAGCAGTAGCTAACGGCAGGGGAGTCCGGACCGAGACTAATGTAACACCACCCTGCCTAAAATAGCGCTCCATCCTGATGGAGGGGCTGGGAACAACGGAATCAGAATCGAGGGAGCACCCTTTACATATTTAAATAGCTTCAGTGTCTGAAAATGATTTCCATCCCCCAAAGGAAGGCAGCTTTCATTTCGTGCCAAATAACCCGAGCTCAGCTGGCTCCCCCCTGCTACTCTGAAGTGCAGGTTATTCGGTCTAAGTCTAAACTCCAGCAGGGCTCTGTGTGTGTGTGGTCCCGGCTGCTCTGCCAGCCAGGGCTGCTCCAGCTGCTTGGGGAAGACAGTGAACCTCATCCACAAAAGAAAACATTCAAGTCCGAGAAAAAGAAAAGGTTTAATTCTGGGGTGTCAGGGTAGAGACCAGTTGTGAACCTCTTACATTACAGTGGCCTCCCACAGGATCCTTGGCTTACTTCTTACTCTGGTACAGAACTTCTGGATCCTCACAATAGGACTCAGCAAAAGTACTTCATGGGTACTGGAATTTCACGACTTGTCATTAGCAATAGTTCTGATAAAGCTCGTCTTCTAAGAGCTCAAAAGGCCTCAAAAAATCAAACTTTGCCTTCATCTATACAACAGCTTTATTGAAAAGCCAGTTAAAAGTCTACTAGACCAGGGGTGGTGTGGCTGTGGCTGTGGCTGTGGCTGAGGTGTTGGATCCAGGTTACTCATCCAGTCAGTGTCACCCTGGCTGTTCTGGGGCAGCAGTGCTGGGCTTAAGACATGGAGTCCCATGATCTCTGTCTGGGCTGCTCCTCACTCTGTCTTCCCAGCAGAGCTGTCCCGCTCTGGGCTTCCTGTTGTCAGTGCCCCGGACACATCCCACGCTCTACCTACCCCTTCAGCCTCCACTCTGCTTAGACGCTGTGGAATGTGACATGACAGTCTTCCTTACTTATCAACTTACTCTGTGTGGAGGAGTCCACTTCCGAAATGTCATCTAGTTGTGAGGTTGGGGGCAAACAGCTTGAGGCCACGTGTTCCCTTTGCAACCAGGGCACTTCCGATTCCGATTCCGCTAGAAAGGGGAGGAGAGGAAAAGATGTGTGAGAGTGAGCAGAGACCTTTCTAAGACAGACAGTGCTTGGCAAACTCACTCGCAGGAGTGCCCACCATCCCCGTCCTTTCTGGGAAGAACACGGCTGTGGAAACGTGGCTGCAAACATGGAGAGCGGCACCGAAGCCCTGCTAATGGCTTTTAGGAACAGCTTAACTAAAACAAAAGGCAACGAACAGCTAAGAAACAGGCACCGGGGGCTAAGAGCGCGGCTTGGCGGTAGAGCACTGGCCCAGCACGCACAGGCTCCAGATTCCCTTCCTGGTAAGAGGTGTCAAGGTGGTGATCCCGAATACTAATAAAGAGATTATGGACTGTGTCAGCAAATGGTCCCCGAGAACGGCTGTGAGCATCAGCGACAGCAAACCTGATCGGAGCAGTGAGCGCAGCAGTCAACTCCAGGACAGTGCGGGTCATTAACTGCTCTCCTCACACAGGGCGGATGGAGGCTCAGCAGGTCAAGGCACTTGCTGCCAAGCCTCACTACCAGAGTCAATCCCCAGGACAATGCAGTGAGAGAACCCTCATGGCCATACACACGCAGCCAGCATAAAACATCAACAAACCACCTGGCCTTTCAGCTTTTCACCTCTGTCTGCTCTAACCCCCGCTGCCCCACATCTGATAGCAAGGCCTTAGAATCTGTCTCACCTACGTCATCATCACCGTCATCTGTTCTAACTCCCATCCAAAGTCTAGGCTTACAAGGACGGGGTCTCACCGACTCACTGCGATGCCCACCTCACACCTGATCTAGGGAGAGTTAAGCCAAGTGTTTGACCTCAAGGAGTCATTAAGACAAAGCAACTGCCAGGTTACTACTGGTTGAACTGGTGTGGCGGAATGGGATATAAAGGCCACTATCAAAATAGGGCTGTCTTGTAACAGAGGCAGCTAGTATCTGCATTGCTCCAAGGAAGACCTTCTAGAAAGAAATCATTGGAAAAGCTTTACATAAGGGAGGAAAAGGGAGCCAAGCAACAAGCCGGCCAGCTTCCAAACATCCCAGTGTAGGTGACGCCACCACTGCCATGCAGCAGAGCGCCACAGGCCAGGCTCTGGCTCCTTACTCACCCCTCTGGAGCTGAGATCTGCCTGCCCCAGAAGCCCATGCTGCCCACTGCCGTCTAGTTCGCCATCTCTAGAAGCTGTTCAGGGATGCTCTCCTGCTCAAACACGTACTGGCGTTCCTCTGCCTGCAGCAGAATCCCCAGCACTGGCTCAGGCGACTCACCTGTGAAGCTGAGTTAGCCAGGCCACTTCAGCCCTACTCTGCTCACCAGCTACTGCACCAGCCACCAAGCCACAGCATCCCCACCAGTGCGGTTCTGCACCTATGAGCCACAGCATCCCCACTGATGCGGTTCTGCACCTATGAGTCACAGCATCACCAATGCGGTTCTGCACCTATGAGCCACAGCATCCCCACCAATGCGGTTCTGCACCTATGAGCCACAGCATCCCCACTGATGCGGTTCTGCACCTATGAGCCACAGCATCCCCACCAATGCGGTTCTGCACCTATGAGCCATAGCATCCCCACCAATGCGGTTCTGCACATATGAGCCACAGCATCCCCACCAATGCGGTTCTGCACATATGAGCCAGAGCTTCACAATGTGGTTCCATATATGTGGATTTAAAACAATCTGCAGTGTATTAAAAGATGCTCATCATAGGAAACCTGAACATTCAAGGAATAAAAATAAATACACTTTCTGGGTTGCAGTCTGCTGCTTTTCTTCCTTCAAAGCATGCTCTTTCCGGCTCCAGTGGTGGTTCATTTTTTTTCATGTGTGGGTGCATGGGTATGTGGATGTGCAGGCACGTGCGTTCGTGTGTAAATGGAGGCCAGGGCACTGACGTCAGGAGTCTTCCTTCATTGCTCTCCACTTTCCATCACTCCCACACCGACAGTCTCACTGCGACCAGAAGTTGCCCAATGCATGCAGTCTGCAGCTTGCTCCGGGGGTCCTCTGGCTCTGGCTCACTGGGATTGCAGGCGGTCTGCCATGCCCTCCTAACACTCACCGGGATGCCGGGGAATCTGAATTCCAGTCTTCATGGTGGCTCAGCAAATGCTCACTCACTGAGCCATCTCCCCAGCCCCTGACTCTTCATTTTCAAGAATTAATATTCATCTAATGAGTTGGTATCACCAGATCTCGTTTCTCCTGACTGAGCACTGGCCTGGAGCTTGTACCATGTAGGAGGCTGAGTAGCCTGGTGACAGGCCGGGGCCCCACTCTCCAGCCTAGCACAAGACACCCTACCATCCGTGGCTGTGTCCATCCCCCCCCCACCCCCCAGTGCATCTGTCCTGGAGTTGAGACTCCTGAAGTTGGCCACATGTTTTCCTGGCCCAAGACATGTACAGCCATCCATGAGCATGGACTATCTGCTGTAGCTACCTTAAAAAGACCACCAGGGTCGGCAACTGCCTACCATTGCTGAGTTATGCTCCTCACATTTTATGAGGAAGAATGGGTGATAAATCCACAAAAATTCTTAGAGAAAATGTTGTCAGTATACATGTATGTGCTTGTTTATCAAACAGGCCCAGAAACGACAGGTGGTTGGAAAAACAGTATAATATAATGCTAGAACTGTAATAAAATTCAACATTCCCAGACTAGAATCTTCTCATTTTACAAAGAGGAAACTGGAGACTAGAAAACCGAAGGCACACAGCTCAGTGGCTGTGGCTCTACTCATCCCCATGAACTCAGCCAGGGTCCTAGGGCCCTGTCCTGTACTGGGTCCCCTGCATGCTCATCTGTCCCATGTCACCTTTTTTCTTCTAACCCTCCCTGTTCTTCCTCAACACCGAGTACTTTGAAACCTGGTCCCAGGGCCCTATCTGGCCACAGTATTTCTTCTCAGTGTCGTTTTATTGTTCACCATCACTTCGTAGGGGTCAGCACACAACCTCCAGGAGCGGCTCCTCTCCTACCGTCAGTTCAGAGGATTAAACTCAGCTCATCAGGCTTGTGTGGAAAAACGAGTTGTCTTGTTGACTCCCAATGACTTCTATTTTTGAGGAGCTGTCTTATTAATATATAATTTATATCTCATATACTCCTGTTTATTTGAGACAGATTCTCATGTAGTGCAGGCTGGCCTTGAACTTCTGACCCTTCTGCCTCTACCTCCCAAGTGCTGGGGTTATAGTAATGTGCCACCCGACTTGGACAGTTCATCTTTTAAAGCGAACAGTCTGGTATAATAAATATATTCACATTGTAATCATCCCCACCAGCCCTAATTTGAGAACCCTCTCATCGTCCCCGCGCACGTCCTTCAGCAGTCACTCCCCAGCACTTCCTGGCTCCCTCTCGTCTACTCCTAGCAGTAGAGACCGGCCATCCTGACTGCTTCTACGGATGTGCTCCCAGAGTGGGCATGCAGCCTTTCATGTCTGGCTTCTTTAACTAGACACAAGGTTTTCAAGGTCAACCATTCTGAATCACGAACATTCCTTTTAATAGCAGAATGAGATTTCACTGTATGGATATATTTGTTCTCTCTCCCCTAAAATCCACTACGTGGCTCAGACAGACCTGAAACTCACGACAGCCTCATTTTCCTCAGTGCTTGGTTTACAGGCACACGTCCAGCACCAAGCTTGACCACGTGCCCTGACTGTGTACTGTAAGCGGGCAAACTGAACCCCAACGGAACCATGGACCAGTGAAGCTGCTGTTTCCAAAGGGATAATCTTCCACTTACCGACGGCAGAAAATGCAGTAAAAGGAAACTCCTATCTGCACTCTGCTTTAGACCGTTCCGTTATAATTCTCACCTAAAATTACATTTATTCTGTGCATGTGTGTATACCCGTGTGCTGCAGTCACGTGTGGAGGTCAGAGGTCAACAGTGGGAGTGGGCTCTCTTCTTCTATCGTGTGGATCCTGGGAACCCAACTCAGGCTGTCAAGCGCAGCACCAGGTCTTGCCCGCTGAGTCATCTCAGCAGCCCAATAGAGTTTTGGTTTTTCAGTTGACACAGTTACAAGCTTATCCTACAGCCTGAGAGTCAGGCCCTAGAAGACCCCCGTGGTGCTTTGACATGCTGGAGCCAACTGTTTGGTGAAGCACACGTCCTTCCTAAAATTAGAAATAGTTCTTTGGGAACGAACCAGATTCCAGAAGATGAGGAGCATACCGAAGAGCACAAAGCTCTGGAGTAAAACAGTTTTCCAGGGCAGCTAGCTGACTTTCCTTCCTTCTTTGTTTGGTTTATCAGCCCTGGGCTGGAACTGAACTCAGGGCTTCTTGGACGTGAGGCAAGTCTCTATTGCCAAGTTCTGTCCCGTGCTCAAGGTTGTTTTCTTGACAGGCACTCTGTTTTTTATCAGTTCTATCCCCTGGTCTACCCTCCCTTGTACCCCTCCTCCCAAAAAGGGCACCACCACCTTTTGGCCGAGCATGATTTGAACGAAAGCAACAAAGCAGACCTGCAGAATGTATTCCTGGAAGGAGACCATGTTAAGGAGGCCGCAACAGTGCAGATCCCACGCCCACTCACCTTCACTCAGTGGCTCTCCACCGTGCTCCAAAGCTGCACTCGTCTCCTGCCTTAAAAACCACTTCCTAGAGGCGTCTGAAAGGGCAGCGGCTTTCTTTTCCGATTGCAAGTGAAATTCCTTTCCTTCAGCTTCCTTCCACTGCACACAACAGGGCAAAAAGACGATTAGGACCGGAAACAGACACCTGAGCTTCCGGAAAGAGGCCCTTCGGTTCCTCTACCTCTCTCTTCATAGTTGAGAGACACACAGGGCCTGTGTGGTACTGTGGGACTCGGGGTGTCTGGGGTGGCCTGTGGCTATGGAAGAACCCCAAGAGCAGAGGCAGGTCTTGCTAGCAGTGAAGTAGCAACTCCTTTTCACAGGTTCCAGGCCTTATCAGACTAAGCTAGCTTCCCACCAATGGGAATTAGATTCCTTTAATGTGAATACTATGCCTAAGTTACAAAGACTACAAAATTCAGAGAATTAATTATTTGCTCAGCTCTGGAACACACTGATCATAAAAGTCTAGTGATTTCTACTAGCTCCAGCTCTTCCCCTAAAAAATGAGAAAATTCATCTTAAAATGAGTTCAGAGGATGACCAGTGAATTTAAAACATCCCCAAATGCTACAGCCTTTACATGGACACACACATACAATTTTTGTGATTAAAATACCAATTCATTAAATATAAACTTCAAAGAACCTCAAATTCTGAGGCCAGAAAGGCAGCAGAGATCATTCCCCCTTGCTGATCAGGGCAGAGTCTGCCTGCTTTCCCAGGACCACACTACAGTCAAGGTAACTTTAAACCCAGGATGCTGGTCACAAAGGACTGTGCAGCAGACGCCCGCACACGGACTCGCAGTCTCCTCTCCAACACAGTATCTGACCTCAAGTGAATTACACAGAGTTTTCAGTCTGCTGAGACGGTGCCGGCAATCCTCGCCTCGAGGCGACAGGGCTCCCACCACAATGTTCCTACGGCCAACACTCTCAGGACTTTGGGTACTGCCCCCCACCCCATCCTTCCTTCCTGTCCTGGAAAGAAAGGGCTGTAAGACAGCTTCTTTTCCTCACTGGAGTGAGGTAGGAAGGGAACCTGGGACAGGGCAGCGAGGGGCTAGCTTTCAGAAAAACATATCACAGGGCATCAGCAGGACAGGAAGGCACAGATGCTAGCCACTTAAATCGCTACCCAAAGCCTGAGCCTCCCAGGCCAGCAGGGTCCTCAGAAAGGCCACTTTCCTAAGGTCCCAGGGTGGTTGGCAGGGCCAGCCGAAGGATGCGCGGCTGTGACATAAACTCTTCAACACCTGGCGGCTGTGACTCCGCATCACTGTGAATGAGGGACAAAGAATGAAAGCCGTACAAGAGGGAGCAGAGCAGGAAGATGAGAGTCTGAGACGGCGGAGCTGCGGAACTGACTTCAGGCTGCCCACCTCCTCCTGAAAAGAAGGTACTTCCGTCCTCCTCATAGATACACTGCTCTGGGTTCTGCTACTTCTGGCTAGTGTCTACCATTTAAATTCGCTTTACATTTCAAATGTAAGAGTTAGGTAAACTAAGGCAGTAACACTATCAAATCAGCGAGAACAAACCCAGGAGTGGATGAGCTGAGACAACATGAACCAGAAAGCCATCGGATTACTTACACATAGCATCAGTATCAGATGCTGATCCTGAATAACGTAACAAGACACCGCCCATTATATCTTGATCATCTAACAGGTCAGGGGAATAACTCAGTGGTAGAGGAGGGCCCAGTCCTCAGCCAGAAAGGCAAGAAATGAGCTGACCCCGATAAGCAGACGTTCCCAGGTCCCCTCACCTTCTTCGCCTCCTCCCGCATCATTGCGTTTAAGAGCTCTCTTTCTCTCCGTCTGTTCTTCCGGAGGAGGGTGGCGACCTCTTGGTAGCCCTCGCTGCGCAGCAGATCGTCACATTTCTGTTTATGTAAAGCCTCGATCTGCCAGTCAGCATTCAGGCAGGCTTGCTCAGCTTTTGCCAAATTGTCTTCAATTACCTAAAAAAAAAGTAAATTTCGGAAACAAGGTGAAATCATATAAATATGGATGTCCACTCACTGGATCCCAGAGTCTGCTAGGTTGTGTGATGTGGTACAGTCATCATCAGGGTGTTTAAACAAAACTGACTTCCAGGCCCCACCATAAACCAATTAAATCCATCACCAGGCCAGCTTAGGGAGTTTAAAAGCTCTCTTTTAGAGCAGACAGGGATGGGGTAGGGGGTGGGATTGTGAGTTCAAGGCCAGCTCAAGGTTAGGTAGTAAGACCCTCTCTCAAAGCAACCCTAAACTCCTGAAGTGACTGCTTTTCCAGCCAGCATTGAGAACTCTGAGGTCAGGGAAAAGGTAAGATTCAACAACTTCTGTTTTAACATGCTGAAAAGCAGCGAGAAAAGTCCCTTTTCAGATGTACAAACACCTGTAAGAGAAATGGAACAGTCCGGTGCTGCAGAGGAACCAGCCGAGAGACTGGGGCACAAGACTCCTAGCTTGCCCCGTTCCTGATTTTTCAAATAGGGCCAGCCTGGGTGGGACACACGCACTTAGCATTATGTTAAAGGGACCTCAGAAAGTTCTTTCTGAACATCTCAAGTCCTATCTCAATTCACTTAAGCTAGCATTTCTGAAAGGGCACTTCATAAGAAATGCTATAAAATCATTGGAAACTTTTTTCTTAAGGCTTCATCAATATACTGTATCCTCAACTCTGGCACAAGCCCCTCATTTTACACCAGTGTCTCCCATCCTGACTTGACCATCCCATGTTACTGGATAAGAGTTACGAATTTCCCACAAAGGATGCTTTAGAAAGTCTGGCTTGTACACCAGGCAGAGCCCTGAGGTTCTGTGACCTTGTGCTCTTAGGGACAATTCTTGAGAACACAGCAGGACTGAATAATAGGATTAGTTCTCCTATGCTTTCTTCCATGTCTTAACGGTCTCTCAAAGGGCATGTCAGACGCATGTGGCCAATGCAGTCAACAACCCATAAACACAAAGCCTGGAGCTTCTAAGGACCAAGGCAGACAAAATCAACAACTGGACTACTGTGACTTCAAACCTTCCAAATGTGTGCTCTCAGAAGGCCAGCTCTCGGCTCCCGCTGTGGGCCCCAGGTTCAGGAGGCTCTCACCTTCTGAGTCCTTCTGCTCCCCATCTGGCTGGTTTCTAGCAGCTTCTGGAACATGTGGTCTTCCAGAGCCACTTTCTGCCTATGGGCAGCTGCATCTTTTTGGATTTCCTTTGCAATAGTGTCTTGACTTCTAGTAAGATCCTGGGGAACACAAAGGGACTTTGCTTTGTTCAGGCCTCAAGGACAACCATTAAGGTCTCATTATCAAAGTAATAAGGAAACAGGCGACGTGCTACCAACTGCAGGGACCCTGGAAAACTTCTCCACGAATGCACTGACAACAGCGAGCATGCTCAGAATCAACTTCTGAATTCTAGACGTTAACAGTGTGAGGCCCGCTGGGGAACACAGCTCAGGACGAAGGGATCCATTCCCACCCCACCCACAGCTCCCATCAGCCTGTGAAAAACAGCAGCCTTGGCTGGCCACCCTGGAGACCACGCGGAAGTTACAAGTCAAGTTGTGCGCAGACCTGAGAGGGTCCTACGCTCTCACTCTGGTTATCACTGTAGTTTCACACAATCAGAAACTCAAGTTGGGATTGCAAGCTGCCTGGCTGAGTGCTGAAGTTGTACGCAATAGCTGCCCTGGGCTCCTCAGCAGAGACGGGAAACGTTTGTTTCACACAGAGTATCATCACCCAGCTATGGAAGGGACTAAAGCACCGACTTATGCTACAACATGACCTTGAAGACACTGTGCTAAGTGAAAGGAGCCAACCACAGAAGACACTGTACATAAGCTGCATTTACATGAAATATCCAGACAGACAAATCCATGGAGATGGACAACAGACCAGAAGTTGCTGGGGTGGGGAAATGGGAAACGATGCTCACGGTACTGGGGCTGGGGCATGTGGGAAGCACACAACCTTCATGACGAGTAAGTTCAAAAGGCAGACCACAAACAAACGGTCTGTGCCAAGAGGCTCACTGACCACTGCGCGTGACAGCAGTGTTTTCTTGCAGGGCCTGTGTGCGCTATCAAGTATTCTACCATTGAATACAGCCCCAGGAGTTACTTCTTCTTCTTCTTTTAAGATTTACTTTGAGTGTGTGTGTGTGTGTGTGTGTGTGTGTGTGTGTGTGTGTGTGTCAAGCACAGGTGTCCTCAGAAGTCCTGGAATTGGAGTTATTGGTAGTTGTGAGCCACCTGACATGGATGCTGGGAACTAAACCTGCTTCTCTGCAAGCGCAGTACATGCTCTGAACCACTGAACTTACTCAGTGTTAAAACTGTCAGATGAAATTCCAGTCCCCAGGAATTCTTTCTTAAAAAACAAAATCATTCCATGTGTATGAGTGTTCTGCTTGCACGGATGTATGTGTGCCATGTGTGTGCAATGCCCACGGAGGCCAGAAGAGGGCATTGAGGCCTGGAGCTGGTCACAGATGTTGGTGAGCCGCACTGTGGGAGCTCTTAATTGCTGTGCTATTGCTCAAGCCCCAGGAGTATTTCTGGAGTCAGAGATCTTTCTTTGATTTTTTTTCTAATGATCTACAAGCAGCTTAATTACCTTCACGATTACCTAAAAATAAAAATATTTTTCAATTACATACAGAAAAGGTACACGTACAAAGATGGTAACTGCTAAAAACTGTAAACCACTTAAGTTTAAGATTTATTATTTTTATTTTACGTGTATGGGTATTTTGTCTGCATGGATTTAAGTCACCACATGTGTGCACACAATGCCTGTGGAGGCCAGAAGGGGGCACTGGATTACACCACCCTTCACCCTAGAAGTCGAGTTACAGATGGTTTTTAGCTACCATGTAGATGTGCTGGGAATTGAACCTGGGCCCTCTGGAAGAACAGCCAGGGATCTTACCCACTGAAATGTCTCTCCAGCCCAAACATTTAAGTTTAAATAATGTATGGCTCAGCAGCAGCTACTACAGACAGTAACTATGAAGATCCACAGCCATTCATAAAGAAAACTGCATTATACTGTTTTAACACCAAATGAGTAAAAAAAGGTTTTCTCAAAAACTTGCATTCACAGCTCTTTTCAATGCTTAAAAACAGAAATATATACCCTAACTATATGTTTGCTGATTTAATCCTAGACAATTTAAAGTATTTCACCTTTCTTGCTTCCTGTTTCTACAAAAGGTCGGGGGATCATCTCCCTCCCTTATCTAAATGCTCCTCAGGCATCAGTTCAGACTGGGGAGGCTCCTGGACTCTGAGCACCCTACACCGTACACGGTGGGAAAGCTCAGACTCAGGTCTTCAGATGGGGTGACTTCAGTCACTGCTACACAAACGCCTGCTGGAGAGCTTGGCAAACAAGAAATCCTGAGGCCAAAGCTGGGCTCCGGCTGGTGCCGCAGACCTGTGACCGCAGTGCTGGAGAGCTGGAGAGCTGGGAATCCAAGCATCACGTGACCGCATTCCGACATTTGCTAACTTACAGTCCTGGATGACATGACACTCTGCTTCAAGAGTAAACAAGAGGGACAACCTATACCACAAACGAGCAGTCTACAGGGCTGAAGGACACGGTTCCCCGCAGACACCAGCTTCTACCTGCTCATAAAGTCGTTTCTGTGACTCGAGCTCCAGCTGTCTCATTTCCAGGTCTTTGGCTGTGGCAGTGATTTCTTGATCTCTCATTTGTATCTGTGGACAAATCACAAATTGTCAAGGCCCCAAAGAACTCACAGCACAGTTTTTAATGATGTAGTAATCCTGTAATCTGGGTAGGCCATTAACAGCACTCACTCCCAAAACAAGCACCAGGAACTGGGATAAAGCAGAGTACTCATGGGATCCAGGGCTAATCTGGGTTACGCTTATGTTTTTAAAAAGCATGCACAACTGCCATATGCCCACGGAGACAGACTGACTAGCAGGTGGCAGCTCTTCCCTGTTACGGAAAAGGAAGCAACTGCAAGTTAGAGTGGAGAGAAACAATCTTCAATCTTATTCGTTTAAAAACTTAAGCTTCTAAACTTTTTTATAAATTTGATTTGACAACTCATAAGTTCATGTTTCCTGTGACCTGTCTGACTGCTCTGTGCTCTGCGTGGACCACTGGGAGCTCACTGTCTCCAAGTCTGGTTACTTGGGGCTTGCAGTTCTGTAAGACAGAGGTTGGGTAAGGGACTCTCTACAGCATCTTCAAAGTATTTGGCTGCCTACAGACCCAGTTATGTTTAAGTGTGAGGATAGAGTAAATGATGTGTATTTGGAAAACAAAACAGCAAAACTATGACCAACCAACTATCCGGCTATCAATTCCCACCCATTCATTCAGTAAACACTTAAGGACTGTATCATTAGCTTGGTCACTCTCCAATATCTACCGATTAAAACCGCATGCTGTTAAATACTCAGAAGAGAAGAAGCAGTAAACATGAAGACACCGTGGAATGTAGAGTCACACGTTCAAGGGGTAAAATAAACACTGCACAACTGACCTGAAGGAAGTTAGGGGTAAGCACTAGCTAAGGTGAGGCCTGAGCAGGGAGCCAGAGTCCTGGCAGTAGGGAGAGGGGGAGGGGAGGCTGGGCACAGCGCCACACTCTGTGGAGGGTCCAGTCATTCGAGTATGAGTTTTCAGAGACACAAACAGATCACATGAGTTGTGCAAAAAGATCACACTAGTTTGTGAGTAGATGGCCACAGTCATGTCCATGCCCCGCTGGAGCTGGGGCAGAGTCAGAGCACAGCACTGGAACAGGCAGCCAGAGGGCATGCAGGGCCTCTCCGCTGCTGCTTAGAAGAACCAGGATGCCTCGCTGTATGTCAAGAGATTTGGGATAAAGATATCAGAGTTCTGAGATTGGACCACTTTTGGGAAAGAACATACACTTTTTATTAAGAGTACAAGGCTATTAATTTGATTGACTGGAAGAGGCAATTTAAAAGAATTGCAGATTATAAAAGCCAATTAAAATTAATTAGCCTTAAACAAAACAAGAAGTATTAAATTCAATGTTTTACAAGACTTAAAAATTTAGTATTTTATTGAAACTAGGTTTTAAGCTTCCAAAACTAATGCATAAATTTAATATAATAATAATGAGAAGAATTTCAATTGGATGGGAGAGAAGATTCAGAAAGAACAACTTCTCTGTTTGGAATGTAAATACTTGAGAACACTGAGTCAAATAAAGAAGAACAGTGAGCGAGGAGTAGGCCCAGAAAAAAGCCACAGTCGCTGTCACCCGGCGTGGTGCTGGACAGGGACAAACAAGGGAGTCCATGCAGTAATAACCCTCACCCAGCAAGTGGCTTCACAACACTCAACAAACAGCATTGGGACCCTGGCCTGCCTTCTACGAAGAGGTGAGCCTGGTCCCTAACTCACTCCTTACAGTCAGTCTTCAGATACACTCGGAGCTGGCAAAAAAGCATCAGATGGGAACTATTTCAGGCTTTGAGGGTCACAGGGTTTCTGACACCACCACCACCTTGCCAATAATTTTAAAATTAAGATACTATTACAAACGAAAACAAGCCGGGCGGTGGTGGCACATGCCTTTAATCCCAGCACTCAGGAGGCAGAGGCTGGTGAATCTCTGTGAGTTCGAGGCCAGCCTGGCTCACAAAATGAGTTCCAGGACAGGCTCCAAAAGCTACACATAGAAACCCTGTCTTGAAAAACCAAAAGAGCCGGGCGGTGGTGGCGCACGCCTTTAATCCCAGCACTCGGGAGGCAGAGCCAGGCGGATCTCTGTGAGTTCGAGGCCAGCCTGGGCTACCAAGTGAGCTCCAGGAAAGGCGCAAAGCTACGCAGAGAAACCCTGTCTTGAAAAACCAAAAAAAAAAAAAAGAAAAACCAAAAGAAACAAAAAAAATAAAAACAAAAACCAAACAAACAAACGACACTATTAACATTTTTAAGAAGCAAAGGGTAAAAGCCAGTTGAACATATTTACAGCAGACAAGGGTTAATATCCCAACCATACACTGCATGGCAGTCACCAACTATGTGTGACTTTTGGGCAAGAAGGAACTGCAAAGGCAAATGACCGCAGGCTGCCACCTCTCTGGGTGGAAATGTCAGTTAATCTGGAGACATTTCATCTTCGGAGACTAACCTGGGTTTTGTTTTTGAAAGAAAGGGGTTAATTACAGTCTTTCCTGTGTCTCTACAGGTGCAAGAGTAACTATGTTTGTATTTTCTTACGTTTATGTAAATCGTTATTTGCTTTCTATTTTGTGCCTTGTTTAAAAAACTGACTGTTTACTGTCTTTCCACAGTGTTTTGATGGGTCAGTTCCTCTTTCCTGGGGCTATAGAGCATCTCGCTGGTGAATATGCCATGGGTAAGATACACACTTAAGATACTCATACCCTAGACATCTCAGCTCTAGAAATGAGGAAGCACAGAGAGGCCCCCTCTCTAACTCCAGATGTTCTGTACTGGAAATTCTTTTTATATTGGTCACATGTGCGTTTTTATAGTAGAGAAGAATATTTCCCCCAGCTCACAAATGATACTGACATACTTTTACTTCTGGAGAAACAGTCATTAAACTGAATGATCTCTTGGTATAAGAACAGCTGAATGGTACAGTAAATAACACTGACGGGGCTGTTGTAGTGTGCGTCATGGACACTAGCATCATTACTTAATTGAGCATAAACGGAGATCTTGATTAAGATTAAAGCTGACAGACCTTTCTCTCAATTTCGTCCTCCAGCCTGCGCAGCTCCATTTCACGCTGATCTTGCTGGAGCTTCAGAAGACGCCTCCTAGCAGCATCCTGTAAGCATATTTCCTTCATCTTCAGCTCTCTTTTCACAGCAGCTAGTCTGAAAAACAAACCGTATCAAAGCACTTTCCAACACACCTTTGATTTTTTTTTTTTTTCCACTGAGTTGCTTGAGCTGTTTGGATATATTTTGTCCACTGCAACACAACTGTGTTTACAATAAACAGAGTCAGTACTCGAGAGGGTCATGGTCAGTGCAACTGGCCATCCTTATCCTTTCCGGTTCACCTTCCAACAGTCTACCTGTGAGCTCCTTTCCCAGTGCCCAGTGGAATCCAGGAGCTGCAGCCCGGCGCTAACACATCATTTCAGGACAGTGATACTCTTCAGCTGAAGAGGATGACCGCAAAACCACGACAATGGCACCAAGCAGGGTACCCATATCCTTTACGGTGTTAGTGGAGGCCATCAGCTCTATAATTGATTTTCACTGCTCACAGAAATAGGAATCAATAATCATGGAGAGAAGTCAGTTTCTCAAGCTGAGTGTGGAGGCACACACCTGTTTCCCTAGCACCAGGGAAGCTCGGACAAGAGATTTCCCCCTTTGTCAAAGTTTAAATGTTATAACTTTATTTATCTTATGTATACAAGTGTTTGCCACATGCATGTCTGGAACCTGTAGAACTCATAAAGATGCATTGGACTCCTAGGAACTAAAGTTACAAAGGTTGTGGATGTCTTGTGGGTGCTGGGAACCAAACCCAGGTCCTATACAAGAGCAGCAAATACTCAGAACCACTGAGTCACCTCTCCAGCCTCTTGTCAAAGATCTTGTGTGTTTGTTTGCTTTGAGACAAGGTCTCATTGTGTAACCCTGGCTGTCCTTGAACTCAAGAGTTCCACACGCTTCTGCCTCCAAAGTGGTGGTATTAAAGACATGCACCACCACACCTGGCATTGCCGAAGTTCTAAATGCATAAGGAGATAACTATTTATGTTTCAATTTGTTGGATCATATAGCTATGTTTAAGCATAATTTTAAAAACTACATTGTTTTGGGCAGTGGTGGCACATGCCTTTAATCCCAGCACTTGGGAGGCGGATCGCTCAGTGAGTTCGAGGCCAGCCTGGTCTATCCTGTCTTGAAAAATCAAAAGAAAAAAAAGCAAGCCAGTGGTGGTGGTGCACACCTTTAATCCCAGCACTCGGGAGGCAAAGGCAGGCGGATCTCTGTGAGTTCGAGGCCAGCCTGGTTTACAGAATGAGTTCTAGGACAGCCAGGGATGTTAACACAGAGAAACCTTGTCTCGAAAAACAAACCAACAAAAAAATGGAAAAAAATACCAACAAGGGTGTTTCCAACACTCCATTACAAAGCATTTCTGCCTACCATAGAATTTTTTTTTTCAATAGACAGGTCTCACTCTGTAGCCCAGTCTGGTGTGGAACCCCACTATGAAGCCCAGACTAGACTCAAACCTCCTGGGGTGTTGGGATGACAGGCATGAATCATGCCTGGCTTAGAATGAATATTGCTAAACAGTGTTTTTCAACATACATTAGAACTTACATTGCTTCTGAGAATTCATGCGGGGGGCAGATTCAACATTGCTTTAGTATTAATTTTACAACATGTAAGTTTAGGAGGCATATACACTTTTTATTACCTTACACATTTGCTTAATGGAAATTAGGCTGGGTAACTTAACATACAGAGTTCTACCTAAGAGAAGGGGAGGAAACAACCGGTCTGACTCCTGTCCTAGGTTTGCCACAGCAGTGGACTGCACCCGCGTCCCTGTCCCTGCCGGGTCACGAGGACTGCACCCGCGTCCCTGTCCCTGCCGGGTCACGTGGACTGCACCCGCGTCCCTGTCCCTGCCGGGTCACGTGGACTGCACCCGCATCCCTGCCGGGTCACGTGGACTGCACCCACGTCCCTGCTGGGTCACGAGGACTGCACCTGTGTCTCTGCTGGGCCATTTTCTCTTCCTCCTGCAGAAGCATCTCTCTTCTTGTCTCCTCTGCTCTCTGGAGCAGCTCTTGCTTCTGGTACCAAGCCTCATCTTCAGCTCTCTGCTCATCCACTTCAGCTTGCATATTTTCAACTGTTTGCCTGAAGTCGACAATATTTACTATTATAAAAATGCAGACAAGAAGTGAAGTAATTTAATTCAAAACAGCCAAGATATACAATGTAGAACCTGCTGAAAGTACAATGTGTTTTTATTTTCAGATACAGGAGAAAGTAGGCATCTTTAAAGACACCTCTAGCCTTCAAATTTGGATTTTATACACATACTTTAGAATTCAAACTGATTTCTCATTAAAAACTTTTACTTGGGGCTGGAGAAAAGGCTCAAAGGTTAAGATCATTTGCTGTTCTTGCAGAGGACCAGGTTTGATTCCTAGCACCTGCTGTGTGGATTATGTATACTGTTAATAAAATGTTGATTGGCTGATAGCCAGACAAAAAGTATAGGCGGGGCAATCTGACTGAGGATGCTGGGGGAAAGAAGGGCAGAGTCAGAGATATGCCAGCCAGCTGTCGGGGGAACAAGACGTGCTAGAGGGCAGGTAAAGCCATGAGCCACATGGCAAAACATAGATTAATAGAAATGGGTTAATTTAACTGTAAGAGCCAGTTACTAATAAGCCTGAGCTATCGGCCAAGCATTTACAATTAATATAAGTCTCTGTGCGGTAATTAGGAAGCAGCTCCTAGGATGGGAAAACTCTGCCTACAAGCATCCATATCTGGTAGCTCATAACCACTTTTAACTCCAGGAGCTCTGGGTCTCTGTTCTCAATGGGCACCTGCACACACACAGTGCACACAAGTCCATGCAAGGACACATACATACACATAAACAAAAAGAAAAAAAAACTTTCTTATTTATAGTGTCTCATTTATCTCAATAATAATTATTACATGATTACCTCTCTCTCAGGAAATCCAATTCATCATTCCTGATCCTTTCTCGTTCCTGCGTCTGATAGTCCACAATAAACTTCGGGTATTGATTAAATATGGGATATTGCCCTTTTGTCAATGCAACAAAAGCATCCAGCATGCTACTTGGATGAATATCAGCAGGTGTAGTCTCCATGAGATGATAAACTTCTCTAATTACAACATTTATGTCCAGGTTATTCCGATGGTGAAAAAAATACTGTAAGAAAACTCGATGTTTAAATCACAGTTTACTCAGCAAAGCATGCCATCACTCAGAAGAAGTAAAAATGAGGACACATCAGACGCAGAGACACACATTCAAGGGGCAGGAGGCTCAGAGCAACTGACCTCAGGGAAGTCGTAGGGAAACACTGGCCATGGTGAGGCCTGAGCTTTGAAGCGGGAGGAGGGAAGGAGGGGCTCTGGGGGCCCAGGCACAGAGCACCTTTGCTTTTTTGTTACTGTGTAACAGCTAGCCCGAGAATCTGATACAGAGCCCAGACTGGCCTCAAACTTGTGATCCTCCTGCCTCAGCCTTCCTATTGCTGTCATCCTAGGTCACACAGTTGTAATTCCAGCTCTTGGGAGGCAAAGGTAGAAGGACCACCGTGAGTTCCAGGTTGGCCTGTGCTATAGAGCGAGTTTGAAACCAGCCTGGGCTACATAACAAGGCCTTGTCTCAAAAATCCCAAACTGGCTGAGCACAAAGAAACCTCAAGTACTATTCTACACACATTTCCAGACTACCATAGCCCAGGGGGCTGACAATGAGGTCACTCAAAGAACAAACAACAACCAAGTGTTCAATGCTCTTACCAAGGAGAAACCACCCGGTCATAACAACCTGCTTGTCAATAATCTACACAGGGTCAGGGGTGTGGTCCAACTCTCTGTCTATTCTATTTCTACCACCTGGCACCAATGCCCGACCAATAGGCTCTCAGTCAAGAAATGTACTTCTCAGTGTAGACACTGACATGCGAGAGCTTCTTGTTTGGGGTTTGCTGTCAACTTGGCGGGTGATGGGATGGAACCCAAGGCCTCTCGTGTGCTAGGCAAGCACTCCACCACTGACTACACTTCCAGCCTTGAGGATCTCCTCCATGCATGGGTACTTACCTCAAAATCATCTTTAAGAGTAGAGTTGAGCAAAGGGGCCCTAGAGCAGGTGTTGTAGGCCACCACGGTCATCAGGAGGAAGGAAGGGTGATTGGAGAAGACGTTGTCGAATAGTCGGAGCCACTCCTCTCTGGTCAGCACTTCTGAGAACACAGTTTCGAGGAGAGGCCAGGCATACAGCTGAAGCAAACAGAAAGGATGTGTTCCGTACGGACAACCTAAGCGTCAAACCGGCACTGGCAACTGGAGCTGTGCGGTAAATACACTCAGTGCACAATTACAAAAAGGACTGTGGTAATCTGGACAATGCTCTGCTTCCCCCAGGCTAGAGACCGAACCAGGGCCTCGGGTACACAAGGCAAGTGCTCCACCACTCAACTGAACCCGCAGCTCCTATTTGGACTTTCTTCCTAGACTTTCAGGAAGGTAACTTAAAGAAGAATGGCAAATTGTTAAAAATTCAGACTCTGCCAGGAAGTGGTGGCGCACGCCTTTAATCCCGGCACTTGGGAGGCAGAGGCAGGCAGATCTCTGTGAGTTCGAGGCCAGCCTGGGCTAGAGTGAGTTCCAGGAAAGGTGCCAAAACTACACATAGAAACCCTGTCTCCAAAAAACAAACAAACAAATAAACAAAAAATCCAGACTGTGTGTCAGGACAGCTCAGCAGGCACAGCTGTTTGCTATCGTGCTGGGTGACCTAAGTGTAAGTCTTGCACACACGCCCACAAATGTATATACATACACACACACAATAAATTAATTTAATTTAAAAATTATAAAGTAGAATATACCTTTTATTATTCACTGGGAGAAATACTGTTTTATCCATACCAGAGTCAATCTTAGCTCTCAAAATAAATGATGGCATGCTAAAGCCCTTCTATTTCTTACCTGGGAAGTCACATCTCGATCTATAAAGTGCTGTAGCAGCTCCTTGTCATGAAATGCCAAAACATTTTCTATCATGCTAAGAATATTGATGGGAGGGTTAGGAAAGTACTCAAACCAATGTTGACACCAATTGACTACAAAGGAAAAAAAAAATCAGAAAATTTTTCTTTAAATATTCTTATGTATTATAAAAGGATTTTTTCTTGAGATAGTCTCACTATATCTATGTGTGTATGTATGTATATATTCATATTCCCAGGCAAGTCTCAAACTTCTAATCCTCCTATCTCAGCCAATCTAATGTAGGGATTATAGGCAACCACACTGGGACTTCTTAATCTCTAGTCGTGTGGGTGGGACACAGGAGCCTTACACATGCTAGGCAACACTATCACTAAGCTGTACCCCCAGCCTATTTACTCATTTAGTTAGTTAGTTAGTTAGTTAGTTAGTTAGTTACAGGTTCTAAGGCAGGCCCTGAACTTGTGGTGCACCTGCCTCAGTCTCTGGATTAGCCAGGATCACAGGCCTGTTAACACCAGCCCCAGTGAATCCATTTTTTTTGCTCTTCAATAGGCTCATGAATAAAGAAGAGATAGTATCTTTTTAGTTTCTAGATCATGAGTATTCAAAACTCCATGGTGTTAATATAGTAATTCAGGCATAAAGAAAATTTGCCAGTTTCTTCAAGGCAGTCGTTGAAAATGTGTCAATAAAAACACGTGTACACACACACATACACACACTCTTCCAAACCATTCCTAATCCAACATGTTGGACCTTCTGGTTCCTGCTGACTCCTGTATTTTCAGTCTTTGATTAACAAAGGGATTTTCTTAGAAAAGGCCATGTGTTTTGGTTTACCCTTATTGTCAACCTGATAAAACTTAAAATCATCTAGGAGTCAGACTTCTGGGCACGTCTGTGAGGACATTTCCAGAGAGTTTAAATGAGGTGAGAAGGGCCGCCATCAATACGGTGGCTCCATTCCACAGACAGGGAAAGCACGTGACGCATCGGTACAACCGTGTGCACCTGCTGTCTGCCTGTGGATGCAGTGTGACGCGCTGCCATGGCTCTCCTCCCATCATGCACCAGGAGCCTCTTTCCTTAAGCGACTTTCCTCAGGTCTTTGTCCCAGCAACAAAAAAAGCTGTATTCCTTGATGTTGTGACCTCTCACCTCAGGTCAGCAGCAGAAATTCCATCAGCAGAGTACTATATAGTTTACGAAGGTTTTCTAATTCTAGAACTCTGTTATTTCACTTATTACCATCCATTCAAATCTGAGCTAATAATTAATCCAAAAGTAAAATCTCGACAAGATTTCAGCTTCTTGCTGCTATTAAAATGACTGGGAGCAGACTGGCCTAACCCAGCCTCAGAACTTGGGGGTCACCTGTAGAAAGGGGGTATTCATACCTATTGCACAGGGTGGCTAGGAAGGTCAACTGAGCAAACCAAAGTGAAACAGCGAGAACAATGTGGCATATGAATTGCTCGATTTTATGAGCCTCAGATGGTGGGGATGAGGGCAGCAGCCAGCACCTGGGCACTACCCAGCAGGCACTGTGTGCCAAGGGCTCCACCCCACAACAGTTCTGTAAAAAGCAACAAGTCCAAAGACTGGCTTCTTTCTAACCGAAACCACCCGCAACAATACTGTCTAAAAATTCCTACACTCCACGTATAAGTGATTGGCATGTCTACTTTTTGCTCTAAACTTGACTGTCTCATACTTCTTGACTCAAAAATAAAGAGATCTAGATTCCCTATATGTGGCAAAGGTACCAAGACACCAGGAAGACACGTGAGACTCCGTTCTTGGTTTGGTTCTGCAGTACTTACTTATGAGAGTGGCAACAACTTCAAAACAGATGAGCTGATTGTTCTGGAACAATTTCACAAATGGAAAAGCCAAGAGTGGAAGATATGGAGTGTCGCTGAAGATGGCAGACCAGTGAGCTAATGCAGAGAGGGTTCTGGAAACAAGGACCAGAAAGGGACAGAGTTATCACAGTGTGTCTTAGTAACTGATTCAGATTTGGTGGAGACTTTCTGTCTTATGCCTATCATACAGTTCCCCTCTTTAGAAGCACTGGGCGGGAGTAGCACACACCTTTGATCTCAGCAATGGAGAGGCAGAGCCAGGCAGATCTCTGGGAATTAGAAGCCAGCCTGGTCTACATTGTGAGGTCCAAGCCAGCCAGGGATACACAGTGAGACCCCATCTCAAAACAAAACAAAAAAACCCAACCCCAATCTGCCCTCACCACCAACAAAAGAACTCAACCCCTCACAAATGGTGGTATTACATAAATACTGTTCTGTGTCTTGAAGTTTTCAGTTATTACTTGAAACATTAATATCAGGATCTGGAGTGTAAATACCCTCATGATGTTTTCTTGGTGTCTATGAGAGCTTTGTGCTGAGGAATCTCATTTATTTAAATAAGATTCCTATCATTGGGCCTTGGGGTCTTTCTGCTTTCATAAACAATGCCGCACTGAGTATCATTACATGTGCATCTTTCTTCAAGGGGGAAAACGGACTTGGATAAACACTAAGATATGCACAGCTGTAATTTCAATAGCCAATGACACATAATCCTCAACGGAATGTCTATTTAGGTTGCCGCTGACGTTGTGAAGGGATGTCTGTTTTCTCAAGGCTCTTCAAAGTGTTATCAACATTTTGTGATGGGTATTCCTGGTTGCCAACTTCACTATATCTGGAAATAACTAAAGCTGGGCTGGGTACACCTGGGAGGGACTTTTTTCTTAATTAAATAATTTGAAGTGGGAAGACCCATTTTTAATCTGGATCTTCTGAGGTGGGAAGACCCACCTTTAATCTGGGACCCACCTTCTGATAACAGCCTATAGAAAGGGCAAAGAAGAAGGAAGCTTGCTCTCTCTGTCTGCTTGCCCTGACTCCTGCTGGCAAGTCCATTCTTTCAGAGGCATTAGAACCTACTTTTTCAAGACTCTGGAGTACACCTAAGGCAAGCTAGGACATCCACCTTGTGGACTGAACAACTGTTGGGTTCTTGGACTTCAATTGGTAGACAGCCATCGTTGGACTAGATGGACCACAGACTGTCAGCCATTCTTACAAATCCCCTTTCTGAATATATGTATGTATGTGTGTGTATGTATGTGTGTATGTATGTATGTATGTATGTATTCATTCATTCTATCAGTTCTGTTCCTCCAGAGAACCCTGACTCATACACATTTCTGTCAAACTTCTTTTATATCTGATTTTATTTTTAAAATTTTATTATTTTTATGGGGTTTTTGAGACAGTTTCTCTGAGTAGTCCTGGCTGTCCTGGAACTCAAAGATCTGCCTGCTTCTGCCCTCCTAGTGCTGGGATTAAACACATGCGCCACCACCACGCCAGGGTTGTCAAGTTGTCCTCTGACCCCACATATGTGCCGTGGCAAGTGCACACACAAAATCAGGCATAGCAATCTATACTAAAGGAGGCCAATGAGAGACTCTTAAAGGAAAACAAAAAGACAAAATAGCACAGAACCTATTTCTGTTAACTGTGTCTATAGTGTGTGTGTGTACACCTGCAATTATGCTCTACTTGGGAGGCCAAGGCAGGAAGATCACCAGTTCTAGGCCAGCCTGGGCTACTTAGGGAGACTTGGGGGATGGGGGGGGGGAGATGGGATCCAATCAAATCAAAATACCCAGTATGCCTGTGTCTGCATTATATACCTACGGAAGCCAGCCCAAAACAAGCAGCTGCTTCCAGTGCGAGCCGACTTCGGGCGGAAAAGCACAGACTTCCCAAGACCTCTGCACCACTGCAGCTTTCTTACAAGGAACTCATCCAGTTACACGTTGATTTTATTTGATGTGTCTCTGTCTGTCTGTGTCTGTGGAGGCAGAAGCAGCAGTCACACACATCCCCGGGGGTAGAGTCAGAAGAGGTTGTGGGCGGCCTGACACAGGTGTTAGGAATCAGACTCTGGTCCTCTGGAAGGGCAGGAAGCTCTCGTACCCAAGAACTACATTCTTTTTAAAAGATTACAATAGAGCATTTGAAGGAACTTGAAATGTTCAAAACACGGAGGTAGGAAGCAGTCATCTGTCATGTATGTGGATTTACCCTACCTCCACCACTTTACCACAGTAGCTTAGCAAATCTTTAACACATCATTTTATTCATTAATAGTTAGGTATACATCTTTTAAAAAAGGGAGAGGGGGGGCAGTCCTGGTAAAATGGCTTAGCAGGTAAGTGAGCTTGAATGTAAGCCTGGCAAGCTGAGCTCAGTCCCTGGGACCTGCAGAGGAGCAGGAGAGAATTCTCACAAACTGACCCCTCACCTCCACAGGTGTGCACATGACATGCTCGCTTGCTCTCTCTCTCTCTCTCTCTCTCTCTCTCACTCACACACACACACACACACACACACACACACGCTATAAATAAATAGAAATACATGTAATTTTACAAATTTTTAGTTAAAAAACAAACCTTCACTTATATAGTCGCATCGTTATAGTACTTAAAAAATAAACATGGTTTGTTTCTTCAGTACAATCCATAACCAGACAGGTCTCATCTTTCTGCACTTGATTAATCAAGCTGAAAACAATTCTCCTTCATTAAATTATAATTTTGAATTAAAGTTATAAAATAAACTATAAAAATAAAATAAAATTTTTAGCCAGTGGTGGTGGCGCACACCTTTAATCCCAGCACTCGAGAGGCAGAGCCAGGCGGATCTTTATGAGTTCGAGGCCAGCCTGGTCTACAGAGCGAGATCCAGGACAGGCACCAAAACTACACGGAGAAACCCTGTCTTGAAAAACCAATAAATAAATACATAAATAAATAAATAATTTATTTTATGTATATAAGTACTTTGCCTGCCTGGTCCCCTCAAAGACTAGAAGAGAATGTTCTAGTGGAGTAACGTAGCGGTGAGCTGCCAGGTGGGGTCCCTGAAAAGCAGTCAGTACTCTTAACCATTGAGCCATCTCTCTAGCACCTGATTTTGAATTTCTAAATTAAAATTTAGAAAAATAAATCAGATGTGATGGCTCCTACTTATAAACTCAGCCTGTGGGGTCTAAAGCAGGAGGACCGAGACTCTAAGGCTGGCTTGAGCTACACAGTAAGTTCCAGGCTACACTGAGCTAGTGAGATCCTGTCTCAAAAAAAAGACATTAGAAAAACAGAAATTGAAAAACGAAAGGAAAAAAAATGAGGATAATTTGAAGTATGTATACAGAATTATAATTAAAATAGTAATTTTAATTGTAAATGGATTAGTAGACGCAGAATTGCTTTATGCATCTAACTGACCACATTTTATGGAAACTCTTGCCACTTTAGGTGGAGTTTAGAAAACTGGACCTTGGGAAGTGCCCGTCCACATATTATGTAGGCAGAAATACAACAAGTGTGTTTCCTTCTCTGAGCAGAATCATCAGACAAGAGTCAGCATCTCGGGTGCTTGTATCTATTGACAAAACCAATTCCTGATTTCCCGCAGTGATGGGATCAACAGAAGGAATACGTGGTCTGTTCATCCTCGGAACACAGGCAAGTCAGTATTTCAGAGGAAGGTATGAAAATGCTCTTTTCTAAAGGAACACATTCCCATTGGTTTACATTTCCTCCTGCATCTACAAAGACAAGGCTTCCTACCAAAGCACATGCTGTGTTTAACTCTGCATACTTGAACCCAAGAATCACAGGCAAGACACAAGGGTATTCTGACAAATATAATGTCATTTATAACTGGAGAGATGGCTCGGCCTTTAAAGGCTAGGCTTACAACCAAAAATATAATGTCATTTTATGCAGACTTACCATGCACAGCAGGAAGCACATTAAATGTAGGGGCCAAATGAGTAAAGTAAGTCTCAAAGTCAGCTGATATTTCATCGAATTCAAAGGTACATTAAAAACTTAGGTACATTGAATTTTTTGTCGTTGTTGTTGTTTGTTTGTTTTGTTTTTGTTTTTTGAGACAGGGTTTCTTTGTGTAGCTTTGCGCCTTTCCTGGATCTCACTCTGTAGCCCAGGCTGGCCTCGAACTCACAGAGATCCGCCTGGCTCTGCCTCCCGAGTGCTGGGATTAAAAGCATGCGCCACCACCGCCCGGCGAATTTTTAAAAGTCTGTATAGGCGAAGCTAAATAACTAAACACCCCTCAAGAGCAAAGACTGGGAACAGCCCAGACGATCATTAGCAGGGACAGGTCAGTGAATCACCGTGCACGGGGCATGGGCAGCTACAGAAGCAGACGCAGAACGCCTCTGCACTGCTCAAACGCCGCCATCCACAGCAGGGGCTGGGTGTGTGATAGCCAATAAGGAAAAGCACAAACACACATGTGACTATGCCATGTTTACTGACAGGATTACTAATGAGCAAACAGGGTGGAGGGAACAGAAGCCAGACTGACTTGAATAAACCTTATTTTGTATGAGAGTATAAAACAAAATAAAGTTTAAATGAAACAAAAACTTCAGGGCCTCACTGACTCTGAGGTCAAACTCCAGTGAAGAAGAAACAGGACCAAACCAAAAAACACTGAAAATAAACGGAACAAATTAACCTAACTATGTAGTGAATTTGTGGCATTACCATAGTAATGATTAAGTAATTCTAAAATAATAATTTGATTATACATGCTTGTGGGCTATAGCTTAAGAATGAAAAAAACAAAACAAAACAAAACAAAAACCCAAAAAGCACTTCAACTATTTTCAATAATCCTAATATGAACCAGGCATGGTGATATATACCTGGAGAACCTGAGGCAGGAGGATTGTCATGAGTTAAGGCAAGCTTGGCTTACATTCCAAGTATGGGGCCAGCTAGATCTATATAGTAAGAGCCCACCTCAAACACAAAATAACAAAAACACCAATCACCTACCCAAAACAATAATGTAAGATATAGCTTTCCCATTCCCACACATACAGTTTTTAACACACATCCAGCACAGAGTTCAGAAGTCGGTGTACATGCAGAAAAAGTGGGTTATAGATGTGCCTCAGTAAAGAGTGCTTAGTGACCATGTAAAAGGCCTGAGGTTTGACGCCAGTGATACACACACACATGCACATCAATGTCACTACGAACCAGGATTTTTTTTTTTTACTCTAAAAGATTCAAACACAAAATCAAAGAAGTTATGCAAAAAAAAAAAAAGTTTTTAATCCTAAATTTGATAGAAAATATTACTATAAACTCTTTCCTCACCCAGTCCACCAGAAAGACCTATGTTTAAGTTTATAATGTATAAACTTATTATTCTAAGATAATTAACTTACTGTTTTGAAAACTGGTAAAAATTTTAAGTTGATGATGGGAACCCTGTCTTCGTGTGTGTGTGTGTGTGTGTGTGTGTGTGTGTGTGTGTGTGTGTGTGTGTGTTTTCATGTCGGGGGAGGTACATGGGTGTGTGGGAGCCCATGTGTCCGTGTGAGGTGACCGATCAGCAGACAATCGTGGCTGTTGTCCTCAGGTATCCTTCCCTTTGGGTTTGAGACAGGGCCTCTTCTAGGCCTGGGACTTCACCAACTGAGCTGAACTAACCAGTTGGCCATCGAGCTTCCAGGGATCTGCCGTCTCCGCCTCCATCATCCCACCCCTGAGACTGCAAATATGCACACTGCCCCAGACTTTTATGTGGGTTCTGGGGATTGAACTCAGATCCTTTGGCCTGCAAGGCAAGTGCTTTATGAACTGAGTCATTTCCCCACCCTTGGAAAATGTTCTTTATGGAAACTTTCCAGGTAATAAAGAGAAGGAATGACAGAAGTAGATTGTCAGTGTTTTGCTAATCTCTGGGCTGGAACGGATTTAGATGATGGTCAGTAATAACCAGTGACGCCTTCAAGAGAGAAACAACCAGCGACCACAAACCTCCTAAAGAAGTACACAAAACCACCTAGAATGCCACCCAGCACACCACCAGGTGGAGGAACGAATACCTGGCTCTGATCAGTTTAGAGTACATCGTGGATAAAGAGAAATAGAGCAAACAACAGTAAGGGAGTGAACCAGCACACCCAGGCTGTGGTAGAGTATGCAGGCTGAGTCCTGGTTCCTCCACAAACACACTGCAGGGAAACAAGCTGGAGACCAAAAGAGGCTCTGGGGGCGTGGCCCAGGCCCAGAACCCCAGCTCTCATGCGGCAGAGGCAGGAGGGCGAAAGTTCCAGGACAGCCTGGGCTACACAGACCCTGTTCCAAAAAAGCCAAAACAAATAATAAAATTATAAAAAGAGACGAGACTTTGAGGGGGGCAGTGTCAATCAAATACTGTGTGTATAACTTGCTGGAATTCATAATTAATTTCCCAAGTCGATCAGTAGTGGGGATGCTGACTGGGTATGTGGGCTACAAGAGTGAGCTTTCCTGTCGGTGTGATAATGGCAGAACACACACACAGGTGGGAGGAAAGGAGTCTCCAGCTTTAAAGGCGCACGTGTAAACATTTAGCATGGTATGTGCATGCACGTCTAGGGAGGCAGCAGAGAAGCTGCTGTGGAGAGGGTGGAGCAACACAACAAGCTGGTCCACAAGCCTGCCAACTGCTGAAGCCAGCGAGGGCACAAGGCTGCTCTTCCCCGGGTCCCACTTTTACGTAAGCTTGCAGTTTTTCATCATAAAAACTCTGCAAAAAGGCCTTGGATTCTAGAGACCAGGAGCAGTTCCAGCTCTCACAAGTGACCAGATCACATTATCCAACCTCTCTATGCCTTGGTTTTTCTACCTGTAACGTAAATTAAATATGTATGTACCTAACAACGAAGACATTTGTGCTCAGCCTTGTGATGTGACATGCTGTCACCTACAAAGTTCACACTTGAGAACTGTGCAATCCAGTTACTGAAAAAGAAAATCTCACAATGTTTTAAGTAGGTCTGCAGCTCTGTGCTGTTACCTTCGTAGCCATGCTCCGCTCCATGCAGCGTGTGGGCTGCAGCTGGACACACTTGCAATACCTGCAGTTGGACATACGAGGCTTATGACTAGCATTCACCAAGTGTCTACTATGAACTAGACACTGTTCTAAGTGACACTGTCTTCAAATACCCCAATAATCTCACAATGTTGGGGTGATCAGCTCCAACCCCATTTCCTGTCAAAAAATTAAAGATGGGGGAGGAAATACATGTCCTTTATTAAATGATGGAATAGAGTCAAGGCCAGGTGGTGGCACACACCTTTAATCCTAGCACTTGGGAGGCAGTGGCAAGCGATCTCTGAGTTTGAGGCCAGCCTGGTCTACAGAGTGAGTTCCAGGGCAGCCAGGGCTACATACAGAAACCCTGTCTTGAAAACTCAAAAGAAAAAGCAGATGGAATAGAGTCAAAACTGGGTCTTCTGTCTTAAAGCCCAAGCTCTTCCCACTACTGTCTTTGCTCCTTTGCATTATCCAAGAGAGTATGATTTTCAGGAACATAACACAATCTCACATCCATACATGACGCATGTATCTTTTGTTTTTAAAACAGTCCTACAAGCTGGCAGTGGTGGTGCACGCCTTTAATCCCAGCACTCAGGAGGCAGAGGCAGGTGGATCTCTGTGAGTTTAAGGCCAACCTGATCTACAGAAAGAGATCCAGGACAAGCACCAAAAACTACATAGAGAACCCCCATCTCAAAAATAAATAAATAAATAAATAAATAAATAAATAAATAAATAAATAAAGAAAGAAAGAAAGAAAGAAAGAAAGAAAGAAAGAAAGAAAGAAAGAAAGAAAGAAAAACAGCCCTGCATACCAGACAAGGAGAGTCAACCCTGACCAAGCAATCCTCCATGAGAAGGGGGTTTGGAAACACTCAGCCAGCCCTTGGTTCCCATCCCACACACTGCTGCGGTGTGTTAAGCGTACCTCTGCAATATTCTCAGTAGTTTTCTACTTTTGATGGGGTATTTCTTCTGAAGGTTCAGATAAGCCACATGAGTTCCCTTATCCATCAAACTACTAAACGCTGTATGGTTTTCAGGCAGTTGTAGTAGAGAGCGCCAAATAAACATTCTGAAATAAAAATCTGATTTGAAATAAAGGAAAAAAAAACTTGCTTTGAGTGAAACTGATTTAGAATGAGAGACTTTGAGGTTTACCTGTACTTTGTCGGATATTCCCCATAGCCTTTTAATAAGATTTGCAAACGTTTTTTATTTACTCCTTCAGACAATTCATTCTATAAAAAGATTGTATCATAAGTGACCATCAAGCAACTGAAAACATGGTAATCTAGTTCAGTGACTTCCAAACTTTAGAACACAGCACACAAGACAGGCAGAGTGGCCCATGCTGGCAATCTCAACAGAGAACAGGCTGGAGGATCATGAGTTTGAAGCCAGCCTGGACTACAGGGGAGATCCTGTCTCCAACAACAGGACACAACTGAACACAATATACAGTGAGACACATTCATGCCGCTGACCCTACCACACACGCTTCCTCTCTCCTACCCTCAAGTGCAGCCATGAACACAGCTATGAATCCACCCATATCACCCTCCTAACAGCACTGAGCACGAAGACTCCAACACAGCACAATGGGAGCTGACCGTCACTAAGTCAGAATCGGCTTTATACATTCTTTCCTACCCCTAAGTTTTATCATTTAAATGCTTATAGAAAAAAATTATTAAAGTTAATGTGAAAAATACCAAGTGTTGCTGAGGCTATGGAATAACTAGAACTCTCTTTACTGTGCTAGGAATATGAATTACTTCAACAGTTTAGGAAAAACCGACAGCATTTACTAAACAAACCTACGGTATATCAAGAGGCTAAGGTGTGAGGTAGAACACATACTTAGTACATATGTGTAATGCGGAGTTCATACTTAGTACATATGTGTAATGCGGAGTTCATACTTAGTACATATGTGTAATGCGGAGTTCAATCTCCAATACTCACTCTTCCCAGCAAAGAGCCCATTATCACTGAGGCAAAGGGCAGTGTCTCGAAGGGAGTGGTAACATTCCATTCTTTGATGTGGGTGCTGGCAGCATGGGTGTACTTGGTTTGTGAAAATTCACTGTGTACTTCACACATGTATTTTATTGTCAATAAATAGGTTCCTTGAAGATAATGTTAGACGTTTCTATTAATACCTACATTTTCTTTCTATTTCAAAGCAGAAAGAAACACTTAAAAAAGAAGGAAAACCATTAGGAAAACCACACGGGGCAGTGAGATGGCTGGTGCCCTGGTCAAAGTGCTTGCTGCATGAGCTTGGCGCCCCGAGTTTGACCCTTGGAACTCACAGTGGAAGGAGAGAACTGACTTAAAAGTCGACCTCTGATCTCAACAAGTACACACGCACGCACGCACACACGCACGCACGCTCGTACTCATGCATGCACACAATTACTTAATTTTAAAACACAAAGCTTCTTGAACTCTTTCTTTCCAGGCGATCCTACTACCGCTGCCTCCGAGGAGCACAATGAAAACTCTAGCGGGAGCAGTGGAAAGCACGCTTCCTGTCTGCCCTGGTAACCCTCTACAGCAGCTGCCTAACAGAAATACAACACGAGCCACAAATGGGACTTAAAACCTTAACAAAGGTAAAGAGAAACAGGGAAAAATCAGTTTCATAATATAATTTATTTAACCCAACAAAACCAAAATATCACTTTAACATAATCAATATAAAATCAATTCATTAAAAAATAAATAAATCAATTCATAAGACAGTTTATAGTCTAGGCTTTCCTACTTTCTTACTACATGTGTTTTACACTTAAAGCATCTTTTTAAAATATGTATTTATTTAGTATGTATACATGTGAATGTGTGTGTGTGTGAGTGTGTGTATGTGTGTATGTATGTATACGAGTGTGCATGCACATTCCACGACACAGGTGAAAATTAAAGAATAATTGTCAGAGCTGGCTTTACAGAACTCTGCTGTCAGGGTTTGTTGTGTTTTGTTTTGAGACAGTGTCTCACTATGTGATCCAGGTTGATCCCAGAGTCACAATCCTGCCTCTACCTCATGCATGTTGGGATTACAGGTGTGTGCCACCATGATGAGCTACTACAGCATATCTTGATTCAGATTACCACACCTCAAATATCATCAGCCACACACCAGCCCAGAAATCACGAGATGAGCCTACAGCAGGGTCACAGCAAGCTGGAGTTTAATTATAATGCATTCTTACCTCTTTGTTTTCTAAATTACCCGTCAGGTCTTGCTTGAGTATTCTAGTTTGAATTTTGCTCTCTTTAGATCTTGCCGGTCGCTGTACTCTTCCTGACATTATTTTCATTTTAAGATTACTGGATCGCAGTTTATTGTTAGGCAAATCTTCAATCACTTTAACCAAGGGAGGAGGTGGCTAAAAGAGGAGAAAAATGGCTCCATGTATTGATGAACCTATACGTATCTTCCACAGTATTCTTAGAAAGTAAGCCTCTTAATATAGGTTTCATCAACTTTACTTGAATAGCATGTTTTAATTTGTATACAGCATATGCCTGTCAAATTCCTTTATAGAACAAGTAAATGCACATGAATAACAGCAAAAAGTAGAATTTATTCCCAAAAGGTGCCTCAAAATGGTATGATGGCAAACCACTTTCCACTTGCACGATGAAGTCAGCACAAGACGGCGACACCGAGAAGGCAGGGCTAGACAGATGTCCTGGGAGAATGCTGAGGACAGTGCCTAACGGTCACAGGTCCCCTGAGCCATGTGAGGTCGAGGACTGTGTTCTGCACAGCGAGGGCTGTCAGTCCGTTACCATGTCAACTGCTTAAGAGGGCAGCTCAGGCGACCAAACCCAAGAGCTCATCTTTAGGGGGCCACCAAATGGGAAAAGCTAACAGTCAACTTACTTGAACTGAAATGACTCACTAGAACATTTTCTTCATAAATGGCACTCCTTTTGAAATCAAATGATTTCCTTATTCAAAGGAAATGTGCAAATATGGTCACCTGGGCTGAGTTCTAAAGACAAGGTACAGTGCCCACTTCTGTGATTTAATTTTTCATCCCAGGATGGATCAAAGCAATTTGACCAAATTATGGTCATCCTTTAATATTGCTGAGCTGTTCATTCTTTAATTTCAGTCCATTCTAAGTTTTTATTAAAGCCTCTATTCTGAAATTATTTCCCCTGCTGGGGCCTCATCCTTGGCTTCAAGCACAATTTGCCCCAGGCCAGAGCCAGAGATGTGACTGGACTTACTTGGCTCCTCTCTGCCATGAATACGTAAGAATTCACTGACTTCATTAGAACAATATCAGAGATTCTCTAATGACAGGAAATGAGGTAAAACTCAGAAGAAAGGGGCACAGGTGAGTCAAAGTTTGTACAGGAAAGGCAGCTACACATTCACACAACAGCCACAGAGACACCAGACAATGGGCCCTAAATGTAAGATTCGACTTGGAGCTGGCTTTCTTTCGCTGCGCTCTCAGGGTGCTAGGCACACAGCAGCCCGAGGGGGTAACGCACTCAAAACAGCTCTGCTCAGTCTTCTCCCACCTCCTTGAGTCAGCAGAAGAAAATCAAATGAAAAGACTAAAGACACTCAGCAAGAGCACTTATATACTGATGATTTAAAAAATAACATATACTAAATGTTCCAACATACAAAAAGCACAGAGCTAGGCAGCTATAATGGAATATTTTATATAATATACATTATATATAAGAACACGAGATTATAATCCCATATGATAGAAAATACATACTCACAAACACACACATACATGAACACATATGTTAGCTGAGTCTTGCCATTCCAAGTATATAATTATATAGAATTATCTCAAGTACTGAATTAGTAGAAACAGAACCACGGATTCCAGGAAAAAGTTAGGGAGCCTCATCCATATTTTATAAACTGACTTGTAAAGCATAACCTTGCTTTGTATGTGTTCCCGTTTAAAGATACCTTACTTGAAATACATTATTGACTTCCAAGCTAATAGCACTATAACTCGTGCCTAAGTGAATTTAGGATATACATTTTCCTCAAGGTATGACACAGCTTTCTTGTGCTTAAGAAACCCAGGCTGTGCTTCAGCATTATTCTTGGGGGTCAGTATAAATGGTAAAATCACAACAAAAAGACCCAAACTGTAAAATGTAAAACCTAGGATTTTGTACAGACTTTGAAAGATAATTTGGTTGTAGGAGGAGAGCTAAAACAATACAAGCCTTGTCCTATTCCACCTTAGCTGGGACAAGGGTGGTAATGAGTAGAATGAATGCAACAGGAAGGAAGCTACTAAGTAGTAGTAAGAGATGATAAGGAAGGATGGAGGGATAGCTCAGAGGTTAAGAGCATTGGCTGTTCTTCCAGAGGACCTGGGTTCGATTCCCAGCATGTATGGCAGCTCACAACCGTCTGTAACTCCAGTTGCAGGTGATTGGACACCATCACACAGACATACATGAGTAGGCAAAACACCAATGTGTACTCACAAAAAATTTTTTTTAAATCATTTTAAATCATTTAAAAAAAAGATGATGAAAACATTATTTTAGAAAAATGTCATGTAGAAGAAGATGGATTGATGGGAAGGGAAGCCACTGAAGACTGATTTTAGGAAATTTGTTTAAATTACTGTAACTTGGAATTAGTTAATAAAGACCAAGATAGAGAACAAGGAGCAAAGACAGACAATAGACAGACAGATAATAACAGATAGACAATAAGATAATGGACAGATGATAGACAGATAATAAGATACTTAGACGGATAATTTGCTAGACAGACCCTAGCAGAGATGATGGATAGATACATGATAGGTAATTGATAGGTAGGTAATAGATAAGAGAGATGTAGGTAGACATAGGTGGATAGAGATATATCTCAAATTTAAGAAATGCTATGACGGAGCAGCGACTGGATTAGAAGAGAACAGAAAGGGCCACAGCACTCCAAAGACTCCGGGATTAAAGACCTCTTCTGGAAAAGAGATCAAGGGCGGCAGTGATGGGGTGAGCACCAAGCTGAGAAGGAGCCTGGTGAGAAATCAGAGCTGGAGAATATTGAGAAAAAGAGATGTGTCCCAAAGAAGTTAGAAAACAGCACAGAAGGACATTCCACTCTTGGTGATGCAGTACTGCAGTGCAGGGAGCAGATTCAGTTCCTGGATGACATACCTTATTTATTTCTTGTGTTAAAGCCTGAACTGAATAGACGTTCAGACTTCCATTTTCCATAATAGATGCTATGTACCGACCGTGTGGGCTAATTACTGATGAGCTAATTCCTTCTTCGACGCTCCCAATTTCAAAGAGAAGTTTACAAGTCTGTATGTTGACAAATCGCATGATCCCATCTTGACTGAGCACACCAAGAACCTGAGCAAACAGAAACGATGGGACTGTGACATTTGAAAGCCCAGCGCCTGAAAGTTCATATACACAAAGAGGAACTACATACGTGTGTACACTTACACGCATGTCATGTCAGTACATTTTAAAAGTAATGCATTCATTTTATATCATTTCTAAGAGGGCAGCTCAACTTCCAGTGAGTCGTTACACATTTTAAAACCACTAATGATAGCTCATGTGGATGTGTGTGACTCTGGCCACGTGGTATGGAACACACCCTGAGAAACTATGGAAGGCTTTGGCTTCCCCAGGCAGGCCACCTCCTCTGAGACTCAGGGGTCAGCTGCTGACCCTCTCCCCCACACTGGCTGTCAGAGCGAGGAAAGGGGCGCATGTGCTCTTGGTGAAGGCTCCCCACTCTCCACCAGTCTTCAGCTGCTCTAACTGCTACTTGGAGAATGGACTGAGATTATGGATTCTATACTAGATTATGGAAGAGGAGTAGCTGGGAAGCTAGTCTTCACAGGGAAAATCATTTAAAGTCATACAACTTGAAAACGTTACACCTGTGGGCTATGGCCAATGGCTGTAAGCTACAACCGCATACAATTCTTTGACACTCCAGCGTCATGTTGTTGTACGGCGTCAACAGGAAAAGCGTGCTCTCTGACTGGCTGGCGGGCAGGGCACAGCCCTCCACATGCGCAGCAGCAGGTGCAGGCTGTCTTGACGGCAACTTGGAAAGACCCTGTCCTAATTACAGATGCCTTTGGAAATTACTTCAACTCTGAGATTTTTATCCTACAAATAGGATATGGAAAATGACATTTGCAAAAACTTAGTTATCCAGTGAGGCATCATTTCTAATGAAAAGGACTAAGAATAAGAGCCCAATAACGGAGGAATAGTTTAAAGGAAATACAAGAAATATTATGAAGCCATGAAAGAAAGATATTTTGTACTAATATAGAATAATTCCCAAATTCAGAAAAAGGTATACGGCTGTGTGGACAGAGAAAACATGTTCTAGATATACATGTGTATAACAATAGTAGTTACAGGGCAGGAGAGAGTGACCAGACAAACAGGAGACAGGATGGGGCTTACCCCCGATCCTTTTCTGGAAGTTTTACAATTCCAACCATATGAATGAATCAACAATTTAGAACTCTTAAGTAAAACAGATAAGATACCCATGAACATACTGCATGTGTGTATAGCTACATGAAACACATATGAATTTTACTTTGAAATTCATGACTGTGACTGTCAATTTAAAATAAAGTTAAAGCAATTATTTATCAGTAATATTAAATAAAGAACACAAGATTTTGAGTTCTTTTTTCAACTCTAGATTCTTCACATACACAAAAAAAATACTTAACATTTTAGGATCATGTCAGTCCTGCTGTAAGTTACGTAAGAGCTGACGGAGATGGAGCTGGGATGCAGTTGGGGTGGGGGCATTACGGGGAGGTTGGAAGAAGGTAGTGTGGGTAGACATGGCTAATAGACACTATATAGATGTGGAACCTTTCAAAGAACAAGGGCTATTGAAAAAGAGAAATGCTTGAACAACAGAGCCAACGTGGGTCTGAAAGCGGGTGCTGGCATTTCTGTTACTAACCTGATTGGAACCAGCATCAAAGCTATCAGGAAGGAATTCCAGGTGGCGAACAGCTCGGACCTTAGTAGGCATCTGGATGATTCTGAAGAGCTGTGTGGCCTCCAAGCACCACAAATGCAGGTGGTTGGATTTGCCTCCGGCAGCCAAGATCCGGCCATCTCTACATTTAAAAAGCAGAACCGAAACAGTGAGGGGACACAGGCAGTGAACTGCTTAGGAAGCAGTACCCCGCAGAGCTTCCTGTGAGCAAACTACCATCATGATGACCACCGGCGCCTCTGGCCATATACAACTCCCAAACGCTGGGGACATGGCTATGCTACCAAGGATCAGAAGGCTACATGTGGCCAGTGGACCATACAGGGTGGCTCAGGCTTACTGAAGAGTAAGAACTTTTACCTGTTGCCTTGAAGTATCAGCTTAGTTTGTTGTTGATTTGTTGAATGAGTTATTAGGGGCTGAGGAACATTTACATTTTAAATACATTTTTTTAAAAAAGATTTATTTGTTAGCCAGGTGGTGATAGCACACGCCTTAAACCCATCACTTGGGAGGCAGAGGCAAGCAGATCTCTGTGAGTTCGAGGCCAGCCTGGTCTACAAAGCGAGTTCTAGGACAGCCCTTTAAAGCTACACAGAGAAACTGTGTCTCAAGAAACCATTTGTATGAATGTTTTGCCTGAATGTTTGTATGTGCACCATGTATCTGCCTGGTGCCCTTGGAGGCCAGAAGAGGGCTCTGGTTCCCCTGGAACTGGAGTTATGGGCGGATCTGAATCACCATGTAGGTGCTGGGAACCTGTGTTCTCTCCAGGAAGAAGGCAAACAAAGAAATGAACTTGACACCAGCTAGAGAGAAACTCGGTACAGCTTCAGTAGAGGCCACAGAAGCTGGGAAGAAGACTTGCTCACTGAATGACATGAAGAGATCAACCAATGCAGGAAGATCTGGAGAAATTCTCCAGTAAAGTGCAGAGGAAGGAATGCAATTCTTAGATAGGAGACTAAGAAACCACTCAAGTATGAGGAGAGCAGAGGGAAGAAGAAGAGAGGGAGGCCTGTGGCAGGTGACATCCTGGATAACAAGGCAGGAGGGTGGATTTTACTGAGGGCAGCGGAAAGTCCAAAAGGGAATGAATAAGAAAAGTGATGTGACCCAGTGTAATGGTGAGCCAACTCTACTCTAGGAGTTTGGCAGAGACACATTTAGGAAGCAAGGATAAAGACAGAGACCAACCAGTCAGTATATTACAGTCTCTGAAAGAGACTAGGGTGGCTTGGATTAGGGTAAGAACAAAAACCATGACTAATTCCATACACAGTTTGGTAGAGTTGGTGAGATTTCCTAAGGCCTCAGAAGTGGGGAAATTCGATAACCCATCTCCTAGTCATCCACTGGGCCTGGAAAGGTTTATAAAGAGTGACCAGCCATTCTTTATAACCATCATTTCTGACCACATTAAACTCACTCTTTAGAGAAAGAGCTGATTGTAGGCTTGGAACAATCTGGAACACTTAGATACACCAGAGAGCCCAGGAGCTCTGGCAGTACCACAGATGACCGAGGAGGCAGTATCAAAAGGATTTAAAACAAATTTGAAGAGGGTCCCGCTGGTCAGAAATGAGAGAACCGGGCATCACTAAAACTCTTAACTACCATGGCTTGAAACTTCCCAACAACAGTAAATCCATGAGTTTGAAAAGATTAATGATCGAAAAAAAGAGTTCAATGGCCATTTGGAAGATGCCAATAAACTAATGCATTACTTTGAAAACTGGTTTTAAAAAAAAGAGAGAGAGAGAGACACTAGGGAGGCTGAGACAGGAGGATTTCGGTATGCCATGAATTTAAGGTATGCCTATACTACAGAGTAAGATCCTGTCTCAAAAACAATTACAAACAAGCAAAACCCAAAATAACAAAAAAAAAAAAAAAAAAAAAAAAAACAAAAAAACAACAGAGGGAAACAGGGGTGGGGACCAATTTGCCCTTCCACCATTTTCCGTAAGCTATGTCAAAGTACAAACGGCAGCAACACGAGGCCATTTGCTTTTACAGTTTCTAATTTGTAAGTGAACAGCACCAGAAGCAGACGTGAAGGAACAATAGGAAAGACACTAGTTAGTGAGGGGGTGTTTCAGAACTAGCGCTATTAATAAGCCGAGAGTGAAAGAGCGAGGTCATCTACTAAAGCAAGGAAGGGCAACAGAAGCGCACAGCATTACTGTTCCAGTGCCTCAGCCACGCGGGGTTCCACCAAGTCCCCAGAAACAGTGGCCCAAGCTGCTCCCAATGAAAGCGCACATGCTGGCACGTCTTCTTCCCTTTACCTAGGTCAGGTCTAATACAGGGGCAAGCAGTGTGCCGGGGACACAGACAACAAAGATCACACTGAGCAGCAGCACATGGACACAGAGCAAGATCAGAGTATAGAAACAATTGCTCTCACACCTTCTCCCCACCGTGTGTGTGTGTGTGTGTGTGTGTGTGTGTGTGTGTGTGTGTGTGTATGTGTGTAGATATAGGTGCATGTGGAGGCTGAAAGACACTCTCTCTCTGAAACAGGCTCTCCATAGCCTGGAACTCACCACAACAGCTAGGCTGGCTGGCCAATGAACCCTACAGACCTGCTTGTCAGCAACTTCCCAGTGGTATGATTACAAGAATACACTATCACATCTCGCTTTAAAAAACAACAACAGCGAAAACCCATGGGTTTTAAGGATTGAATTCAAATCTCCAAGTCATTGCAAATATTTACTGATTGAGCAATTTACCCAGCCCCTCTACAAGAAAAACACTTGAGCTGCACCAACCAAATGAGATGTGTGAAGCTTGCCGTGCCCCTAGTTGGAGCCCAGCTGTCATCAGCACCAGCTACTGGGCAAAGCACAGACATTGGCAAAGCCTATATGACAATCTTAAGGAATGCTTGTTAAGTTGTAAAAAATTGATAATAATATTACGGTATGTTCCCCAAAGGTAGAAATGCACATGGAAATATTTGCCAACGAAATGATACAGTAAGCTTTGCTCCTGAATAATACAACAGAGAAAAGGACAGAGACAGAAACAGGACCAGAATCACAGCTGGTGAGTCCTAAGCAGTTCATACGTTCCTTCATTTTCATATATACTTCAAAGTATGCACAGCAGCCAGGCAGTAGTGGTGCACACATTTAATCCCAGCACTCAAGAGGCAGGGGTAAGCCAGTGTGGTCTATAGAGCTAGTTCTAGGACAACTAGAGCTACAGAGAAACCTGTCTTGAAAACCAAAGTTTGCATAATAAAGCAAAGCAAAAAGTCTGCAGATCACATCTAATTCTGGAGGAATTTTTTTCTTCAAGATTCTGAATGAAAATTTAGAATTTTTTAATAAAAGCTAAATTCTTAAAAATGCCTGTTACCTGGTCACAGCAAACACTTTGTATAGGATGCTAGAGCCTTCAGGTGGAGCTGGCAATTGGTACTTGCAAAACAGAGTATCACACTCCCAGGCAAAGATGGAGTTGTCTTTAAAACAGCTGAGGATCGTGTTACTGAATGGGAGAAAGAAAACCTAGAGACAGAGAAGAACACCTTTCACCTTGGGTCTACACAGTCCTCTGAAATTTAAAACTATACACAGTCATTTTCTCTCTCCTTATACTGGAGAAAATACATTTTAATATATGATAGCATAGTACCAGTAATCATAAGCTATAATTAACAAAAATAAATGACAAACCCTTTCAGCTAAAACATTGACTACAATGACGAAATACACAAAATTCTAAATAACAATTTAAAATTTGTCAGCTTATATTTAAAAATTCTGATAAAAATTAGATGTCTCTGAATCAAATGTTTTACAACTAGTAAACCTATTTATATACATACACAAATTACACACGTATTTACGACGATACAGTTGCCTGCCTATTGTCCCACAGATGTGCCGAAGATGAAGTTTACGTTACCTAGCAGCATGTTGTAAAGCTGTAGCACAATTCTCTACTCAAATGTCTGTGACGACGGCAGGTCACAGACCTGCAGTGCCGGTTGTATTCTGTGATGTTGTATTCAGCATGATGTAAGGACCTAACATGGTAATAATAAGTGATGCTTCCAGTCCCCACATCCACGCTGCCTTTACTCACTCCTTCAGATCATAATCTCCCACTTTTTTAAGTGTGCTGTTTCACACTGCAACAGCTTTAGACATCTCATGCTCACATGTGTCATGACTCCATCAAGAGTCCTCCTCACAGAGTGACCGACCTGCACCACCTAGACTGTGTAAGTATGTTCCCATGTTCACACAACAAAGCTGTTCAACATGCATCTCTCAAAACAACCACATCGTTCAGGGATTATGATCCTATATTCAGACAAATACTATTAAAAACATTAACCGCGCTAAAGAACACTACACGTTAGTGGAAGCCTAGGGCGAGGCTCTGTCAGTCTGCTGCTAGACAAGATAATGCAACTCGCCTCGAAAGCCTCAGAAGCATCCCTCCTGGACCAGCCAACTAATTTATAAGAGTAAGTCCTCTGGGAATAACTGAAAAAGTGAAGATAAATGTAAATATTGTGTATACAAGTACAATGAAAGTATACATACAACCACATTTTATTAGAGATGGAATTTACTTAATGGACAACTGAGGGTGGATTCCACTGATAGCAGAGCTGAAAATGGCGTCTTTTATCTATTTCCCACTGTTCTGTTACATAAGCTTTAATCAGTCTCTTTTTTAATACAAAAGTTTTGCTAGGGCTAGGGGTGTGGGTGTGGCTCAACAGCAGTGATTGTCTAACAGGCCGGAGGCCCCTGATTCCATCCCTAGCACCCCGAAACAAATAACAAAACACTGAAACTGATCACTGACAGCCTCAATATAACTCTGAATTTATCTGTGCACCACACATATACATGCATATGGAATAAAGCACTATGGAACGTAACAGTCAAGGTCACTGTCAATAAGACACACAAAAGCCTAACTAAAGCACATCAGATGCCGACAGAGCCCGATGGGAAGGGCCAGATCCTCACTTGTGCTCAGCTCACACTGCCACAGGCCATCCCTGGACCTTCTGATACAGACTCACTATGTGAGAAGATTTATAACACAGTCTTAGAGAATCTGCAATGAATACATTACAATCCATAATGAACACATTAAGACACTTTCAAAACCGGTGTCAAAAAGTGACTTCAGAAAATTCGTATTTTAATTAGCAGTCTTTTTTTTTTTTTTTTTTTTTTTTGTAGAAAAGTAATAAAGTTTATTCCTACTGGGAGAAGCAAAGGCTTAAAAGTTAATGAGCATCAACTGCTATTTTAGGTGAATAGCTGTGATAAGATTATTGCCAGCATGATTATTCATTACCAGATTTGTGATTTTAATTGCTAGATTTTAATGATTATAAAATTGTTCCTAATGAAACATGTCATTATTATTTAGATAATGTCATCTCCTGACAACATTAAGTGCTTAGAAAAAAACTTCAAAAACTTAACGAAATGCACAGGAGGGGACAGCTGAGCTCCAGGGGCTGGACTGGCTTCCTCGTGGAATATGAAAACTCCAGCCATCTGTGTTCGCCATCTTCTGTTGCCATGACAAAAGACTGTTGGCTAGGTAATTTGTAAGGAAACAAATGCAGTTAGCTCACAGTTCTGGAGGCTGAGAGCACGCTGCTCCTGCTGGGCTCTGGCGAGTCTCTGGCTGCATCCACACAGCATCACAGGGGCAGTGTCTGCAGACGGAGCCATCGTGGAGACACACAGGAAGCCAGAGGATTTCTCTCGAATTCTGTCATCTTCCTTTCTACCTTCCCTTCTTTCTCTCGGGGTTCCTAAGAACACTGAATCCTCTCAGGCGGTGGTTCTCAACCTTCCTGATGCTGTGACCCTTTAATGCAGTTCCTCATGTTGTGGTGACCCCCAACCATAAAATTATATTCATTGCTACTTCATAATCATAATTTTGCTACCGTTATGAATCATAATGTAAATATCTGGTATGCAGTGTATCTGATATGTGACCCTGTGAAAGGGTCATTCAACTCCCGAAGTGGTCGTGGCCCACAGGCCAAGATCCACCACTCTAAGGGTAGACTGTCTTAAAGGTTCTGCTGAGCACCCACACGACCACATCTGGACACATTTCCAGCACACATCTTTGGGAGACAAGCACACCCAATCCAGCATTTGCTGGTCAGTTTGAGGGGGTGTGTGATGGCTTATTAAAAATTAAGAAATTCCGGCCTTCTCTGTGGTAGAAGTCTTGCCTACCATGATCCCTAGCACGGAGAAACTAAAAGACAGACCCAAAGCCAAAGATGGCAGCACATTCCCGTAATCCCAGCATGTCAAGGCTGAGGCAGGATAGAAGTTAAGAACAGCCTAGGCTAAATAGTGAGACCTTATTTCAAAAACAAAACCAAAACCAGAACAACACAACAATCCAGGACAGTAATAGTAACAAAATGGAAGCCAGGCATAATATTTTACAGAAATATTAAGGAGTGTTTACTGTGTAGAGACTGACGTACAAGAACCTTTGTTATGAACCATTTTCTGAGAGATGTCATAAAGGGTTTTCCCATATATACTGAACAAAAGTAATCATGGATACAAGGATATTCCCAGCTCCTAACTGAAGAATTGAATGTAACTCAGCATCCTGAGTTACTAATCTGAGGAGGTGTAACTAGTTTACCTCTGTAATTTAAGCGGAACCTTCATTGACATTGATGATACAGACTCTCAAAGAAACTTTGGGCCTTTCACTATGCCGTAAATGTCATAATGGCCCCTTTAATCTAAAGGCGTGTCCCACTATGTGTTTCCGTGACTGGTTCCAACTAAATCACAGTGCAGTACTATGGACTGCTTTGCGGTAGTCGGGTTTGGAGTCCGAGCACAACCATTTTATAAGCTACGTGGCACTGGACGAGTTACTTAATGACCCTGAATTTCAGTTCTTCCTTTTGGAGAGCAGCATGCCGTTTAGGATTATTTAAGATGAAAAATAGCTAATAAGCCGGTTCTGGCGGAGTTTGCTTGCATAACCTCAGCACTCGGGAGCCTAGGGCAAGAAGGTCAAGAGCTGGAGGCCAGCTGGACCCCACTTTCAGCTCTAGACCAGCCTCAGCTGCACAGCCAGATTCTGTCGTAGAAAGGAAGGAAGGAAGGAAGGAAGGAAGGAAGGAAGGAAGGAAGGAAGGAAGGAAGGAAGGAAGGAAGGAAGGAAGGAGGGAAGGAAGGAGGGAAGGGTTAGCTGCATGCTAGGCATTCAGCAACTGGCATCTCTTACTACCTGTTTCTGTCTTTGGTTTAAGATGAGGTCCTCACTAAGCTGCCTGGGCTGGCTCTGAATTCAAAATTCCCCAGAGGACTGGTTCTATAAGTAAAGGCACTTGCCACCAAGCCTGATGACCTGAGTTCTTTTCCCAGGACTTGACATGTGGTGGAAGAAAAAAACTGACTACTGAAAATTGTTCTCTGACCTCCACATGTACATCATGAAGGCTTGTGCGTGTGCATGCACATGCAATAAATACATGGATGCAAAATCTATTTTAAAAATACTGCGTTATATTTAAAAAGTCATCCTGCCTCAGCCTCTGGAACATTTGAGATGAGGGTGTGCACCACTGTACCTGGCTGGCTTTTAATTGCTGCTATACTACATACAAAATGCAGTGGAAAGAAGTTTGGGGTGGCAGTCCTTCAAAAGCACCTCAAGAGGCTGGCTGGAGGCACAGCTCCTCCCTCAGCAGGGCACTGGCCTAACACATGGCCCTAGGTTCACCCCCACCCCACCCCACCCCAGGAAAGAGCCCACAACACCAAGAACAACAAAGAACGCTGGACTCAAAGGTCCATGGTCACTTTTCTGGACGTCTTAGGAGCACAGATGTTTCAGACTTAGAGTTACTACCACCTTGAGTAAGACGATACCTACCACAACAGGATGTGGTCTGGCCAGCAGCGCATCCTCAGATACATTCGTGCTCTGGGCTGTGCCAGTTCAGTTCAGTTCAGATAGGGCTGCCAGTTAACTAAGGTCAGATCATCTTTTGATATAAACTGAGTTGAACACCTCTAATTTTCAAAATTATTAGTAAAGAATTGTGCACCTACAGCTCAAAAGAAAAATACATTACTATCCAGATTTTAAAGAATACATCTAGAGCTGGGCGGTGGTGGTGCATACCTTTAATCCCAGCACTTGGGAGGCAGAGCCAGGAGGATCTCTGTGAGTTCAAGGCCAGCTTGGTCTACAGCGAGAGATCTAAAACAGGCACAAAAACTACAGAGAAACCCTGTCTCGAAACCCCCCCCCCCAAAAAAAATGCATCTAGAGAGAAGCTCGGGGTGCAGCCCAGTTGGCAGAGAGCTTACCTACCATGCATGAAGCCCTGGATTCGAGCTCTATCACTGAATAAAGTGTACATGGTGGCATCCCTGTGATCCTTGCACACTGGAGGCAGAGGCAGGAAAATCAAGTTCAAGGCCATCATTAGCTATAATGAGTTCAAGGCCAGCCTGGGCTATGTTAACTTGCCCCAAACACACACATACATACACACATACATACATACATACATATATACCAGTTTTACTAAGCACCATTTAAAGTACTGCATATATTATCACCTTAAACACTGAAGTCAAGTCTGAAGTAGGCACAGCTACTATTCTGATCTTACACTGGCTAAAATACCACGTGGAGAAGACTACCAGGAATCTACCCAAGCCTTGAGACTAAGTTCCTGCTTTTAAGAAATACCAGAGGACAGGAAATAAACAGTGATGGAATGGTAGGACCAGTGCAGCCTGTGAAGCCTGTCCCGAGGCAACTGATCTTAAAAAAAAAACTGGTATCACACACAGACAAGCAGAACAGGACACTGTTTAGATGAAAAGTGCCATTATGAATTAACACCACAGTGAAAAAATCATCAATGTAAATAAAGGTCCCGTTTAAATTACAAAATCAAAACCTGGAATAAAAATATCCTGTCAGTTAAAATTCGATCAGAATTAAAAAAGTTTTATTTTGAAGACTGGGTTATGTTTAGCTTCCATTTCCAACACTATACACCAGGAACAGAAATTATTTGGCCATCTCCAAATTTTGCATAGCCCAGGAGCAAAGAATATTTTTATTACTTATTCATTCTTTTTATTTTTTTATTTTAATGCCTGGCCTCTAACTGGCTACACAGATCAGGTTGGCCTTAACTTGAAGCAATCCTGGGGCCTCCTGAGTGCTCAGATTACAGGCCTAGGCTGCACAGCAGGCTATTTTACACGTTTAAACAGTTTCATTTTAAAGGGCTATATGTGTCCATCCTGTGGGTCCCAGGGATCCAATCCAGGTCGTCAAGCCTGGTGGTAAGTGCCCTTTCTTGCCCAGCCATCTTGCTTGCCCAACTATCTCTTTTGTAAAGAAAGAGTTTGCTGGTAACTTATAGACTACGGGGTTCTATTATTTTGCAATATATTTACATACATGCATCACGGTACACACATACACACACTGTCTCTCTCTCTCTCTAACTGGATTCTCATACCACTAAAATCTGGAGACGTTTTTAACTAAACGTCTGCGTGACCCAACACCGTTCACACGGCATCCACGCTAAGAGCAGAAGGCTGCTGTCACTGTCCCACAGCCACCTCCAGAGGGCTCAGCCCCACTCCTCTCCGCTGTGGGATTACAATTCCATTTCAGTGCTAACGCAATTAAAGAAGAAAAGACCTACTAAGACTTTTGGTTCATGTCCCCAGTGAATATGCAGCCTACAACTTCCATCTTCTTTTTAATTATTCAAAGCACGCTAAAGAACTCTGGGACTTCCATGGAGACCGTGTGATCAATTTTTGGTTGACATGCACTATTAGCTGCTCATGTTAATAACGAAGAGAATAAAGGCAACACCACATTACAACACAGCCCAAGTAAAGCAATTCATCTCACAGGAGACACAGATACTACTAAAAATAGTATTTAGCTAATCAGAGGAAAAAAATACTAAACATGGAAAGCAAAATAAATGACTCTTTTAAAAGGTAGTATATTTACATATAGGATACTAATTAGTGATTAAAAGGAACAAAATACATAAAACAGGCCTTATATAAATTATTACCAAATAGTTCAATTTATATGAGTTTCATAATAGAAAAACCAAACCGTAGTAAAAATATCAGAAATACTCATGAAAGGCTATGAGCATAAGCAGTGAAGGGAAAGATCCAGTGCCCACTGCCAAGTGGCTTCCCACATACTATGCAATTGTGAACTGAGAAACGAACAGGAAGGAACGTAATAAAATAAAAAGAATTCAATGCATGTGATTGTTGGCTATATCCAAATGGACTTTCAAGTTAGTATGTGTGCATGCAATACTGCATCCGGGTTTGTCTGGAGCACGCCACCCTCCTCTACCCACCCTTCAGTTCACGGGTTGGCAGTCACTCTGGTGATTAAACGTTAGTGACAGTGACTTCACGGATCTTGACTGGCCGACTGCCTTGCTTTATTTTAGCTTTCCTTCTGGACACCTAAGAGGATGTATGTTGTAAGTTTTGGTCAGCTTACTCCTAAAATAATTTGGCTTCACTCTGCAGGGATTTTACTCTCATGTTAAATTATTTAAGAAGCAGTGGCCACTGCTACCAGCAAAAGTCACAAGACAGCTAAGACTTACTGTTTGGTTAAGGTTAGACAGTTGTGAACCCAAATGTTAGTGGGAATAGCCTGGATTAATTAAACGGACACAATGCTGTCTGCACAGCTCTGCTGTTCCCGCTGTGTGAGCTGCCGTCAGGAAGAGTCAACTCAATACACACTCACTTTACCAAGTTTTCCATGCAAACAAAAAAGACTCCTCAATAAAAAGAACACCTCCTTTGTGTGTGTGGGGGGGGAGGATATGATGGAGATTTATCAGGCGACAGTAAAGCTCACCCACACAGGTCACAAACGTACACATCTGTCACACTCACCAAATGACGTGTAGGCATTTCATGTGTGAATATTCTATCAACAAACAATTCAACCACGATCGACTAAGTGCAGGCTTAAGTACTTAGGTACAATGATGTTTGCATTTACATTTAAATTGACTTTAAAATACACAAATAACAATCAACGACCAGAGGGAGAGATGATCAATCATATCCTAACATGTAACAAACTGCACAGTACACTAACATGTTAATGAAGGACTCTAGATGACAGGTATCCGTGTTCAATGTGAAATTCTTATAAATCTGCTGTATGCTTAAAGTTGTTGATAGCAAAATTGGAAAAGGGTTCACAACTAAAATATCTTAAAACCTGTCACTTTCTTAGCCAGGCGGTGGTGGCGCACGCCTTTAATCCCAGCACTCGGGAGGCAGAGCCAGGCGGATCTCTGTGAGTTCGAGGCCAGCCTGGGCTACCAAGTGAGTTCCAGGAAAGGCGCAAAGCTACACAGAGAAACCCTGTCTCGAAAAACCAAAAAAAAAAAAAAAAAAAAAAAAAAACTGTCACTTCCGACAGTGGCAGTTTCACGGCTATAATAATTTAAAAGAAGAATTTTGGTGTTCTGAGTTAATCCCGACTATCTATTCTGCCGGTGTCGTACTGTGAGATCACAGCTACTGAAGACACAAAATATCATCCGATTCCGTCCCCCTGAATCCCTTGACCAAGCAAACATAGGGAGAAGCACAAAGCAGGACACTGTGGCTGACCTTCTGTATCCCCACAGACTGGCGGATGTTCAGCTTTCTCTTCCTCTGGAAAGTATCCAAGTCCCAGAGCTGAGCTGTGTCCGAGGAAGTAGTGATGGCGTATCTTCCGGACGCGTGTACAGAGATGGAAGACACTGACGATTCATGTCCTCTCATCCAGCTAACCAGCTCCTTGGTGACTGTGGTAAGAGTGAGATTGTTACGTGTAAAGCATCACTCACTGATAAACAAACACTATACATAAACACTATTTGTGGGCTAATCCAACTAATGGACAGGGACACAAAGGCACCTCCTTTAACACTGCCAACGATGGGAGCCTGTGGGCAAGGTTTACCACAGGGGGGTTAGTAACACACAATCACGGATACTCCCTAGGAGAGTACTGAGGGTTAAGAGTAGTCTCAGTGAGGACTAGAGCTTGGGTACCGTCCCATGGTAACAGCTTTATGTTGCAGTATAGCATATCTGTGTCTCCGATTTACTAATAGTGTGAGGCTATGATCTACAGATGGGAAGAGGGGAAGTGACTAGACAGGGTAACAATCCAGACAAGAAACAGGAGCTTACACTAAGAAATTGGCAAAGGAAAAAAGGATCACATTCAAAAGCTACCAATGCTGGAGAAATACCATCGACGCACTGAGCTACGGCTCCAGTGGTTCCAGCTCAGCCGTCAGCAGCTGCGGATGCTGTTACATCGTGTGATAACGCACAGAGAAGAACAGACTTAGCACAGTGGGGAAAAGGACAAACGTGATTTAAATAACTAAGTGTGCCAGGCACAGTGACACACACCTGTCACCCGGGAGCACTTGGGAGGTTGAGGCAGGGGTTGACTCTAAGTTTCAAGTCAGCTTGGACAGCATAGTGAATATGAGGCCATTTCTGACCCCACAGAGAGATCCTATTTCAAAAGAAAGAAAGAAATCAAGCCACACAGATAATCAAAACTGAAATGAATTTGGGCCAGGCGTGCTGGCTCAGCACACGTCAGGCTAAAGCGGAGAAGCTGAGTCTGAAGCCTGGGCTCCACGGCGAATTCCACGTCAGCTGGGACTACACAGCAGAACTGTTTCAATACATAAATAAATAAATACTAATTAAAGGTTTGACTTTGAGGCAGTCCTGTCTCGTGTGTGTGTGTGTGTGTGTGTGTGTGTGTGTGTGTGTGTGTGTGTGTCTGTCTGTCTGTGCAGAGAAAACAGTCTGGTAAAGCAAATAGCATTGCCACTGAGGAACTAAATCTGAGTTTTATTTTATCCTCACACTTGTGTGAATGTTTCTAAATTGTCAATATTATATCACTTTTGTGATCCAGATTCTTCCTCCCAGAAAGAGTGGAAGTGAGGAGAGAAAGAGAGCAAGACAGAAATCTTGGAAACGTTAAGATACAAAGTAGGTCAGAACTGAAGACAGAGCAACGAGTTCCTTGGGGAAACTGCAGTTTCCCAACCCCAGCCTAATGCCCGCGACTGCTCTGGTTCCTTCCTCTTGTTCTGCAGTGAAATGTGAGAAGCGGGGAAACACTGTGAGCTTTTCATAAGCTACATTTAACCCACCACTTTTCAGTACCGTCCCTTTCAGCCTAGGCTGGAAAACTTCCCCTTTTTTATGAAGTGCAACTTTCTTTCTGCTATTGAGTAGAAAATTAAAAGCTGGCCAAAGATGCTGTAGTTCTTGGTCTAGAGGTGGAGCCAGTGAGATCTGTCCCTTTCAGGATAGCATGGCCATTGGTGTCCCTGCTCAGGCTTCTTTAGGCAGCCATGTTGTTGAGGTATCATGGGAGCAGCAGCTTCCCTGTCATTTCTAGGAGACTTGGTCTCCTCTCAGACTTCCTGGTCAATCCCAAGGTTTGTTTGTTTGACTGGCTGGTTTTTAGAGACCAGGTTTCTCTGTGTAACAGCCCTGGCTGTGCTGGAACTCACATTGTAGACCAGGCTGGCCTTGAATAGATCTGCCTGCCTCTGCCACCCGAGGCCTGGGATTTTTTAAAATATGGATTATGGGAATTGAACTCAGGTCCTCATACTTAAAAAACAGGCACTATACTACCTGAGCTATCTCTCCAGCTTCAATCCCAAGTTTTGGAGGTTTTTGTTTTGTTTTGTTTTGTTTTCGTTTTGGTTTTCGAGACAGGGTTTCTCTGTGTAGTTTTGGTGCCTGTCCTGGATCTTGCTCTGTAGACCAGGCTGGCCTCGAACTCAGAGATCCTCCTGGCTCTGCCTCCCAAGTACTGGGATTAAAGGCGTGCGCCACTGCTGCCCGGCTCAATCCCAAATTTTAAGTGCTACTGAGAAGCTGGACAGCAGGTTGAAGACCAAAACAATCAGGGGGCTTTATGACCTTGGCGACTCGGGTCTTGTTATCGTGGGGTAGGAGGCACAGGAGTCATCATTTGTTAATGGATGCTGTGAGGAAGCAGACACAGACAGACAGAAAAAGGTGACTAGGAAGCTGGGAACTGGAGACAGCATCTAAGGAACACACTGGGGTGTGGGGTTCAATGAGAGAGACTAGGCTATAAAAAGATGGAGTGAAGACAGGAGAAAATGGTGGCCTGCAAAGAAGCTAACTGTAGGCATACACAAAGACTCAATTTCTGAAAGAATTTTTGTTCCAGCAGTGCTGACTGGATTTCTAGACACTACTAAAAAACACAGTTATTTCTGCTTATTTGCATGTGGAGTACGGCACAGACATTCCAAGCTTGAATTCTGGTTGCTTTGCTTTATATAAACCTAGGACACTGGTCAGTTATCTCACTGCCTCAGTTTCCCATTCTGCAAAATGGTGATGATAACAATATCCATCTCAGTTAGTTATTAGGATGAAAATAAATCAGAACATATAAATTCAGAAAACAGTCCTTAAAGAAGACTAAATACGAGCATTCGACATCCAATCGTACGAATGACTCGCTGTCTCTTGTCTCTATTTTTTAATCCGCAGCCCTTCGCTCGGACATGGTGAACGGTTATCGGTAATGCGGGCGTTACCGCTACAAATGGAGGTCCCACCGAGATTCCGAGTAAGAAGGACCAGCTGACGGACACTCTTGGAAGGCCGGCCGGCATTTTAAAGCCCTTCGCTCGGACATGGTGAACTGTTATCGGTAATGCGGGCGTTACCGCTACAAGTGCCCTCAGCTGTGTATTGCATCGAGGATAAGATGGCCATCGATGATAAGTACAGCCAGAACAAAGAGCACAGGGACTTCACCCAGGACTTCAAGGAGAAGGACAGTTACAAGCCTGATGTTAAGATTGAGTATGTGGACAAGACGGGCAGGAAACTGATGCCCAAGGAGGCTTAAGGCAGCTCTCCCACTGCTTCCACAGGAAGGGTTCAGGCAAGATGAAGACTGAGCGGCAGATGAAGAAGCTGGATGAGGAAGCGTTCCTGCAGAAGATGAGTTCCAGTGATACACCCCTGGGCACTGTGGAATTGCTCCAGGAGAAGCTGAAGACCCAAAAGACACCAAACCTGTGCTCAGTGGAATCAGCAAGAGCATGAACGCAAACACCAAATGAAGTCACCTTCCTCCCTGCCCTCCCATATGTTAAATAAAGTCCCCTCATTTTTTCATAAAAAAAAAAAAAAAAAAAGAAGACTAAATACAATATAACTGTTCATTGTCACTATTATTAACACTAATCATATTTGTATCTTTTTAAATATTATATACCATCAATTATTTAGTAACAAAAAATACAATTAAATTTTTTTCTTTTCACTCCCGATTGATTTGAAGAATAAGGGGTTTAATCTATAATACTCCAGAATGCCAACTTAAAAAACATATGTAATGTGGTATGAAATATATGGGACTTGGTTTGTTTGTATTTTTTGTGGGGGATAACTGGATAGTAAGGAATTTGGCCTCGAAAGATAGGTCTTGTTTTTGTCCAAACTCACGGGAAGTAATCTTGGAACTCCTGGAGTTTCCCACATGACAGGAATATCTTTATTATAATATTCAGTTGCCCCTTAGCTACAGATAAATGGCTTCTGTTAAGGACTCAGAGTTGGGTCTGGTCTTTACTGAAGGACCAGCAACATTAACAGACTGAGTATCAGGAAGGCAGGAGGACTGGAAACGGATTCATCTAAACAGGCCTGGTGATAATGGTGTGAGAGATGTTACCGTCAGATTGCCCTCACATCTACACAGAGGCAACAATTCAATTAATCATGTCTGTGTGATGGAGCCTCAATTAAAACTTTTGACACCAAAGTGCGAGTGAATCTCCGGCAGAGTCAGGGCATGGAGATGCTGGGAGGGAGCTCATCACAGCAGACAACGGAAGTGTTCTTTAGAAGCCTCCCAGATCCTATCCTATGCATCTCTCCCACTGGCTGGCTCTAATGTGTAGCCTATATTAAGACAATGCTTTCTGAAGTTCTGCTGAGTTTTCTAGAAGGTTATTGAAATCGAAGGTGGTTGGAAACGCCGACTCCAGAAGCAGCTAACCTGAAGCAGGAATGGTCCTTGGACCCCAGGCTCGTGGCAACCTGAAGCAAGAGCAGTCTTAAACGGACTGCTCCTGAGACTACACAGACGGTAAGGGCCTTGCAGTATGCTAGTCTATATTTCACTCTGCTTCAAAGGACAGAGGACTTCTTACCTGTATCAAAACATTTAATGGAATAGTCAGCTAATGCCACAAGGAACTCTGACTTCCTACGAAGATTAAAGGCCATGGCTGTGCAAGCTTGCGCTGTTCGCTGAACAAGAGTAAACCTAGTAAGAAATAAATAGCTGCATTAGTATCAGAAATTTGACCAGTGATGACAAACTTTACAATGGTGGAGTCCTGAGAGGAGAAAATGAGACCTAGAAGATGGTGGGCCAACAATAGACAGGAAGGTCTAGGAGACGCACTGTGGATAAGGAAGGCATTCCTACCATGTGTAAATTCCTATCACGTGTAAATTCCTATCATGTGTAAATGCCACGGTTAGTTACCTCTCAGGGACTGTACTAAGGAGATGACGGGATTCTACTTTTGCAGACAGGACGCCATTGCTACGTTTCTGTTAACTGAGCACAGTGGAATTACAACTGTCTTTTGGTCAGATGTTTGTGGAAGCAAGGACAGTTGACAGACAGGGGCTGAGGAGAAAGGTGACTGTCTGTATGCTTCCAGAGAAAACACCAGCCAGAGACACCAGCACACAGCGGAAAGGACACATGGGAGAGGCCATGCCAAGCCAAGAGAGACCTGGCATGTGTTACACACGGGGGAAGAGAAGGATCGGGGGTTCGCAAGTGTAACAGGAAGACAAGAACAGGAATCCTAAGTGTCTGGTGTGATTAAGTGAAATAATACACAGCGAGTTCTTAAGAGAGAGCTTGGCATATAATTAGAACTTCATTTACAAAACATTAAGCTTCCGAGCTTAGGAAAAAGGGTAGGAGCTTGAGGATAGGGAATCTTAAATCTTATCCTAAAGATGTTGAGTTCAAGGCTCCTGTACAAGATTTAGAGCCATGCTGTCCAAAAAAAAACACTACACAAATACTACACAGGCCCAGGTGGCTGAGGAAGACTGGATAGGACCACTGGGTTCACTGCTGTTTTTAGTAAAGAGCAGAAATGATGGTTAGAAGATTTCTAACAGACTGCAGATAAACCTGTGGCTTCTTCTCCTGAACGATCATTGGGAAAGTCACCAAGACCATGTTTCATACGTGTCCAGCACCCAGTCATCAAAGTCCGTCCACATCCCGCCAGCTGGCTCACAGCACGCTTGACAGAGGGATGGTGCAGACTCACACCTCCGCCATGCTCTCCCCTCTCCCTCCGTCTGCAAGTTCCACTGCCTTTCCCTCTCAACAGCTAAAGGACAGTTTTGTTAGTGAACACCCCACTGGCTGCATCCAGGTTCTGTCTTTGGCAGGAACCACACAGAACTGTGCATTTACTCTACCTAGTCACACAGATTTTTACTGGTCCTATTACCTTTAATCATTTGATTTATAAAGCATGTGCCAGGTCTTTTCATTTTAACCATTACTCTGTTGCTCCTATAATTAAGAATTCTGTGGTGAGGCTGGGGGTATCCAGTGGCAGAGTGCTTACTTGTATAAAGCCCTGAGGTCACACCCCAGTACCGGAAGATAAAATAATAAAAAGAAGAATTTGGTGGGGAGAAAGATTTTTGACTGTGCCATATTCCAGTCCGCAGTAAACAGCTGCTTACAGCAGGAATGTGTGGACTTTGATTGACATCAGAGGGTATGACACATTACTTTCACAACTTACTTTAATGCTCGAATCATCTCCACATGGGCACTCCTTCAAGCTGGCTTCTGTGTCCTGACACATCCTTACTGCTCTCTGGATAATTTTTCTATCTATGAAATGTTAACAGGCTCATCCAGTACTACACCCATCTCTATTCTGAAACTGGTCATTTCTGCAAGGATCTCCGGCTTCTTCTATTGAGGGATAGCTCTTGGAATCTAAGAACTGGCCATGAGGTACACTCACTGCTCCTGACATGTTGTTCTGGCTCTGAGAAGACGATACTATACATGTGTACTGTGCTCATACTCCCACAGACGGCTGTGTTTATTTTTATCTCTGCTCAGATATTCAAACCCAGAGTCATGTGACAAATCCGACTCTGATCTAAAGCCGTAGGGTTCATTTTACTTTCTTCTTGTCTTTCCACTGAGTTCTCTTCCGGTAGGAAGCCAGGTTCTTATCTTCCCAGTGCTGTCTTATTTATCAAGACTGTCTGAGCTAACTCCCCATCACCGACACTGGCCCGTGCAGACATCCTCCCACCTTCCCACCTTGCCTCATGGCGTGGAGACTTAGAGATCAAGCCTACCTAACCGCTTCTGGACTAACGGAAGAGGAAGGAGGATGGTGATAATCCTTGGTGGTTCTTGGAAATCAAGTTTCTAAATTGCCTAATGAAGTGCCAGAACTTAACAATAAATTTGCAGTCATGGAAAATTTAAATAAAAGAAAAAGTAAGCAGAGCGGGCAAGACACCTCAGTGGGTAAAGGTGCTTGCCATAAAGCCTAACAACCCAATTTCAATTCCTGGGACCCACATGGTGGAAGGTGCGAATCAGCTTGTGAATGTGATCCTTTGACCTGTACATGCAAGCTGTGACATGATGTGCATGCACACACATACAGACACACATAAGATAAATAAAATGCAATGTAATTTCTTTTTAATGAAAGGGAAAAAAAACAAGCAGTCGGGATGGTGGCTACCAGCAACAGGGACGCCAACCCAGGCTGTAAAGAGACCCAGTAAAACCCTTTAACCTTCCTTCCCTCATCTCCATCAGCACTGAAAGCAGCACTCAGCAGCACTTTGTAAATCAGCGGGAGGTAATGGACTAGTCAACAGTCAGTAACTTCCTGAATGGTAAGGGCCATACCCAAAGCATCTGCTTACCTGTTTCCATGCAAGTCAAAAGTATAGATGTTTCCCTGGTGGTCCCCAGCAATGAAGGAGTCGCCTGAGCCATCAAAAGCCACATTCAAAAACCGCAAAGCTTTCGGGTGATATTCAGAAGTGCTGTGAACAATGTTCACTATAATTCTGCCAAAACACAATGATTTAAACATTACATTCTAAGTCACATAGCGGTTTTTACATATAGGGTTTTACTGACAGTGTTCTGCCTGCTTATTCTTCCTGGTGCTCTTCCTTCTCTTCCCTTGACGCCATCTTATAAAAACTTCTAAATAGTTCGGAAAGCCATTCATGAGAGAAACTAGCATTCATTTATTCATTAATTATTCTAAAGCTTACTGTCAGAACTGAGGAAGCCAGACATGAGGACAAACTGATAGACAAGATTCCTACCCTGCTGTCACTTACAGATAGATACCCAGGAACAGCACATGTTATGACAAACAGGCAACAGGGTATAAGAGTCTGTTTCTGTAATATAGAATGCTCCCAGATGAGTTAAATGTATCTCCTCCTCTAACAGACCTGCACAGTACCCCAGCAGGAGTGTGCTGAGAGGACTACTTGTTCATCACTGCATTCCTGCACCTGACCTACAACACACGACACACTCTCACCACATCTGTGGAGTGCTTTAAGTTGCTCTTTCAAACCCCCATGAATCACACTTCTCAAACGGTAAGAAATGGAGTTTACTCTTCAATATTACCCTATAGAGACATGCAGCATGAATAAAGCTACATGAAAGTTCAAGCATCTTAACCTTAGTCTTTAAATCGCTCATCCAGAAATACAAACACAAGCATGCAATTAAAATAACAATGCAAAAGGAAAGGTGTACACATGGGAAAAACTATAAACACATATCAATACCGCTAGCTGTGTGCAAAGAACAGGAACATGGGTGACTTTCTCCCATTCCACTTTTCTACATTTGATACGTAGTTGTTAATAATCATATACTACTTTCATGGGCAAACTTTGTAAAGAATGTACAGCAATATTTGTTTAAATTTACTGTTTTTTGAGGATTCTTGTGCCATGCATCTGCTGAGAAACTGTTTATAAAACTTAGAGCATTGGGCCTGTGGGATGGCTCAGCAGGCAGAGATGCTTGCCACCAAGCTTGGTGGCCTGAGTTTGATCCCCTAGGCCCACATGATGAAAGGAGAGAAGTGCCATCCACAGTTGTCCCCCGACTGCCACATATATGCCAACACACACACACACACACACACACACACACACACACACACACACACACAAAATATCAGAAAAAAGCTTGCAGCCCAAAATGACTCTTCAATATAGAGTTGCAGACTGATGCATGCCTATAACCCCAGGACTCAGGAGGCGGAAGCAGGAGGCCACGAACCTGACTTGGGTCACACAGTGAGATCATATCTCAAGAACAAACAAAAAAGAGAAGAAAACAGGCATAGTCATTCTGGTCTTAAAGAACGGTACAATCCCATTCTGTTTAAAACTCTGTGTGTGTGTGTGTGTGTGTGTGTGCGCGTGCGTGCGTGCGCGCGCACTTACATGCATGAGTGTGCACATGCCTCGCATGTAGAGGCCACGGGACAATCAGTGCTCTCCTCCTACTGTATGGGCCCTGGGGATTAAGCTCAAGAGGCCCAGCTTGGCCGCAATCTCCCTCACCTTCTGAGCCTTCTGGCCAGCACCCCTTCTTTATTTCAACAACAGCATTTAATCGTGAAAGTGTTATCTTTTGTGTATGAATCTTCTAAAAATTATTTGTTTTCTGCGTATGGGTCTTTTGGCTGAATGTATGTCTGCACCCAGCCCACGCCTGCTGCCGGCAGATGCCAGAAGAGGGGGCTAGATTCTCCAGGGACTGGAGTTACAGATGGCTGTGAGGTACCAAGTGGGTGCTGGGAATTAAACCTGGATCCTCTGCAAGAGCAGTCGACGCACTTAAGCCCTGAGCCATCTCTCCAACCCCTTGTATAAGAGTTTTAATATTCCCAATTAAGATCTCATTAAAAAAAAAAAAAAAAACCTTACGAAAGTGTGCTAAATTGATACATGGATTAAATATTTTCTCCAAGGACTGAAGATGTATGTAGCTCATTGGTACAGCACTTGCCTAATATGTACAAGGCCCTAGGCTGAATACTCGGGAGTTTTTTCCTCATGTTTATCTAAATATACAGCTTTTTAGATTGATTAGGGATAGAAAAAAAACCCTCATTTTTATGTAGTTCCATGGTGTTAAACATACAAACATTAGCGGTGGTGGGACACACCTTTAATCCCAGCACTCAGGAGGCAGAGACGGGCAGATCTCTGAGTTTGATGCCTGGTCTACAAAGCGAGATCCAGGACAGCCAGGGTTACACAGAGAAGCCCTGTCTCAAAAAACCAAACAAACAAAAAACCAAAACAACAACAATAACAAAGAATTAAGCCAATCACGGTGGTACACATGCATCTGTACATCTGCAATCCCAGCACTTGGGATGTGGAGGCAAAGGATCACAAGATCGAGGTCACTGTCAGCTAAAATGGTGAGTTTGAGGCCAGAAGAGGCTACAGCGGACCCTGTGCCCAAACAAATAAGGGCATAATAAAACAAAAATTATCCTGAAACAACATCAGCGTATCTTTGGGGCTGATGGTTCAGTCAATAAAGTGCCCCCTGCAGAGGCATGGGGACCTGTGTTTGGATCCTCAGCACTCACGGAAGAGCCTGCATGGAGGCTCACATCCATCACCCCAGCGATGGGGAACTGCGGACAGACAGCTCCCTTGAGTTCACTGGCCAGCCAGTCTAGCTAAACCGATGAGCACCAAGTTCAGTGAGGGGCTATGACTCAAAATCTAAGGTGGGGAGCAATTAAGGACAACTGATGCTGATCTCTGGCCTTCACAGGCACACCTGCACACACACACATGAACACAGACACAAATAACATATAAACACATACACATGAACAACTAAACTCAGAGCCAACAAATAACTTTTCCCTCTCAGCCTTTTTTTCTGTAACATTACAGTTTGGTGACAAAAATCAAATAATGATTGTTCACAATATTAAAAATAGCCAGACAAAGTGGACCTTTAATTTTAGCACGTTGGAGGCCCAAGCCAGAAGGATCACAAGTTCCTACCCAGGCTGGGATAGAAAAGTGAGACCTTGTTTCGAAACATCAAAGCCAGGCTGTCATGATGGCTCAGCCAGTAAAGGTGCTTGCGGCCAAGCCTAAGGACCCGAGTTCAATCCCCAGGACCCTCATTCATGGTGGGAGGCGAGAATCTCCCCAAAGTTGTCCTCTGACTTCCACGTGTATACTGTGGCATGCACATACAGTCGATCAACCAATCAGTCAATCAATCAAAAAATATGATAAAACAAACAAACAAAACAACCAAACAACAAAATAAGATAATGGCAGATTAGAATTTGGCTAGGTCACCAAGGGCGGTATTCGGGTTAACAAACTGTGTTGCTAAACGTGACTATCCCTGCTTAGTGACCGATTATCTGCTCCAAGGATCCACCTGGTAAACTTGCACTTACTTCAACAAATCTTCTGGCTCATCTTTGTCTCTCTCAACCCACAGCAATATTTTTTTTATTTAAAAAATGTAATTATTGCCGGGTGGTTTTGGAGCACACCTTTAATCCCAGCACTCTGGAGGCAGAGGCAGGCGGATCTCTATGAATTCAAAGCCAGGCTGGTCTACAGAGTGAGTTCCAGGACAGCAAAGGCTACATAGAGAAACTCTATCTTGAACCCCCCTCCCCAAAAGGTAATTATCAGTGTGTAGTGTATGTGTATGCCATGCAGCACATGTGGAGGATGAGGACAACTTTGTGGAGTGTGGGTACCCTAGTTAGTTTTAACTGTCAATGTGACAGAGGCCTAGAGTCATCTGAGGGCAAAGCCTTGGCTGAGGAAGGGTTTAGATTAGACTGGCCTGTGGCATGACTGCAGGGGATTGACTTGATTGGGTGGCACCATTCCCTGGGCAGGCAGTCCTCAGCTGCACGTTTTACAAGCTAGCTGAGCATGACCCAGCCAGCCAGCCAGCAGTGTTCCTCTGTAGTTTCTGTTTCAAGTTCCTGCCCGGACTTCATTCAATGATGGACTGTGACCTGGAAATGTAAGCCAAATAAATCCTTTCCTGTCCTAATTTAGTTGCTTTTGGTCAGAGTGTTTTATCACAGCAACAGACAGGAAACTGGAATACATCTTTATCTACCTAACCATCTCCCTGGTCCAGCATGGGTTTAAATCAGTGGTTCTCAGCCTTCCTAATGTTGCAACCTTTTAACACAGTTCCTCAGGTTGTGGTGACCCCCAACCATAAAATTATTTTCATTGCTACTTCACAACTGTAAATTTGCTACTGTTATGAATCGGAACATAAATATCTGCCATATTTTCCAATGGTCTTAGGTGACTTCTGTGAACATTGGTTTAAATGAAAAAAAGAAAGAAAAAGAAAGCTATGTTTTTGTGGAAGCACATAATAAAGAACTTGTTCTTTTTGAATCTTACATACCTATCTAGATACCCTGTAACAGCAAGAAATAGTAGGTTAGCTATAATTCTCAGACCTTTTAGAGAAACCAGAGGTAGAGAGTGCTACCTACACAAACTCTATATTTGGAAATGAAAACACTTTAGAATCTCCACTACTGACAAACTTTTTTATTTAATAGGTTGGTAGGTCAACAGCATTGATAAAGAGTGGCCACCAAAAACCAAAGTGGCTGGCTGGTTAAGTAAGTGGCTGACCCAACACTTTTAATTGTGCTTTCAGCCTACAAAGACACTTATTTTTATTTTGGGGGAAGCAACTAAAAGATAAACAGAAAAGTCTTTAGAGTAACCAACCTCGAGACATGTACCCAAAGTGATGAAGTCCGTGCAAGCCCAGGGAATCAGAAACACCAAGCTCACTTAGACGTGCACCATGTGAACCAAAACAAATGTACTACCGGCCGCTGACGTCACACAGGAGGCCGGGTCTCAAACCCGGCCGACTCAACAGAATGGAAAGAAGCGCTAGAAGGCTCCGCCTCGTTGACAGCCCCAGCAATATCCACTCCTCGGTGCAAACTGCAGAACTTAGCTCTCAACATCATAGATGTGTGCAATGACTTAAGGATGGCGAGCGGCGGCGGCTTTTGGAGAGATGGATATGCAATTGCTCTCTTTGCTCCTTCCACCTCCTGGATGGAGTCTTTTCCCGGACGGAGCTGTCATTAATAAATCAAAGCAGGCGGAGTTCTGGCACTCAGCAGAACTGCAAATTCTTTTGCATAGGTCGTAGAGCCTTCCTCCTGCCTCCCCGCTCCTTGGGACCCGGGACCAGAACCTGGGACGCATCTGCAGCCGACGACTTCCGGAGCTACTTGCTCCTCCTGAGGTCCCAACCCAGGGAATGCAGCGCATGGCCGGAGTCAGGACTCCGGGGCCGGCGCCCCACCACCACGCTGCCCGGTCTCAGCCTCCCGCAGCCCCGCCCCCTCGCCGGTCTCCGCAGCCCCGCGGCCTCACCCGTCGTGAGTGGCCGGCGACGGCTTGCGGTGCCATATCTTGCCGCTCTCCTTGTTGCCCAGGTCAGTGCTCTGCATGTCGAAACCCGACTCCCGACCACGGCTGGCCCGGTGGGTAACCGTCCCGAGAGCTTCCCGGCAGTCCCCGCGCGCCCAACCCGGGAAATTCGAGCGGCCGCCGCTGGGTCCCCGCCCCCGAGGACCGTACCAATCCCACGGCGGACGCCCTTTCTAGTTACAACCAATCAGAACGCCGATCCGTGCACAGCCGCCCAGGTGGTCCCTCCACTCAGGGCCATGGAATCGGCCAACGACTTCTCCCCCTGGACCCCACCCCTTTTCTGAGGCTTCTTCCAATCCTGCCACCCAAAGGCTTCTGGGAGTCGTAGTTTTCTGAAGACGAAGCTTTGGCACCAGCTCTCTGACGGCTTCTAGGCTCAAAAAGACATCGAAAGTGTTTTTCTCCTGAGAGCGCCCTGCCTCCTACATTCCCTTCTAAGTTGCGTTGGAGAATAAGAGATTTATAGAAACAACTAGTAGAGAAGCAAAAAGACAAATGCCTGGAGAGTTACAGAGTTCCTTTCCTGGAACTTCTAGGCTCCGCAGAACCTCCTAGACAAACACTCCGTTCTTTTGGCCAGTCATCATGGTTTAATTGCATAAATTTACAAGAGACTTCCCACATTACGGTTTCCAGTTCACCAGTCGCAATCTAGAAAAGCAAAAACGTCAAGAACCAGCTGCATTGGCATCGGAAATTTTTTTTTTTCTTCAAAATTCACTTAGTGTTATCTAGTGCTTACTACTATGTGTGGCTTTCCTGTGACTTAACATCACTTAATTCGCAGAGAAACTTAACAATTTAAATAATACTCTTAACAACGGGTCAGTGCCGTTTAAAGTTGAGAATTAATTCCAGATCAAATTTGCCACGTTTGGTGTATAAACAACAGAAATATATTCTCTCAGCATTCAGTGAATATAGTCTGCCAACAAAGATTTTCTTCTTTGTCTGGGATACCCACCTGTTTGTTGCAAATCTCTCTGTATTTTCTCATATGTGAAAATAAATGGAAAAATCACAATAAAGTAAAAAACGAGGTTTTCAAAATAGAGTAAAAACATCTTTCAGGAAACGGGACTTGAGCTGACCTCACCGACCTTACTGAGCCTACTGTCTGGGGAAATGACCTTTGGCTCACGGCCAGTTTTTAGCGATAGTCATCTGATGAGCATAGTGCTCCCGAGACTTAAGGTGTCTATCCAGACACCATCAGGCTTTGCTCAAGAGTTACTAGGTGTGTGTATATAAGTGTATATATTTCCTTCTTATTGCTAATAGTCGAATAGAGCCTTCACATAGCTCCTGCTCTTCCACATCTTCAACAGAAACTTCTTACAACTGTTTTCTGCCTTGCTCTAAATCAGCACTTATGACTCATACACGCTCCTAGTTTTCCTATCTTGTTTGGAACACTGATGCAAAGACTGTTTGAATCTGTATCTCCTGAACTGAAGTTCCTAAGTCTCTAACAAGGTTCTCTTGAAGTCTCAGAGCTTGAATTGATTGTCATTTACTAGGACACTTATAACTGGATTTAGGCTTCACAAGAATAATCCAGAATGATATTCTTATATAAAAATCCTTAATCACATCTTCGAAGACGTGTGTGTGTGTGTGTGTGTGTGTGTGTGTGTGTGTGTGTGTATGTGTGTACATGCACATGTGTGTTTACTGGGCTTCATGTATACTAAGAGATTGGCATATGGACATATATGAGGGGGAGGGGTAAAGCATTCGATCTACTATAGGTAAGTACTATTATTATTATTATCCCTATTTTCTAGACAAGGAAATTGAAGTAGGGGGAAAGCCAAAATAGAATTCTAATCCCTCTGTTCCTGACCCCCATGATTTTCAACAACAGAAAAGCAACAACAAAAGAAGTATTTAGCCAAGCATGGTGACACTGCCTATAATCCTAGCACTTGGGAGGCTGAGGCAGGAAGATTTCAAACGGGGGGGGGCATCCATCCTGAGCCACAGAGTGATTCTTTTTTTTTTTTTTTTTTCGAGACAGTGTTTCTCTGTTTAACAGCCCTGGCTGTCTTGGAACTCACTCACTTTGTAGACCAGGCTGGTCTCAGACTCACAGAGATCTGCCTGCCTCTACCTCCGGAATGCTGTTTAAAGGTGTGCGCCGCCGCCGCCGCCACCACCACCACCACCACCTGGCTCACAGAGTGATTCTCTAGCTCAGGAAAAAAATCATGTGGATCATCAGTCAATAACAAATACACACATATGCACAGCATATATGTAGCTTCATTTACATATTTAAAGCATATAATTGTGTAAGTTTTTACATGAGTACCCATTGTGAAACCACTACCAAATCAAAATGATGAACGTATCTATCATCTTAAAATTTCCCTCTATATTAACTGGGCAGTGGTGGTGCACACCTTTAATTCCAGCACTCAGGGGGCAGAGGCAGGTGGATCTCTATGAATTTGAGGCCAGCCTGGTCTACAGAGCAAGATCCAGGACAGCCAGATCTACACAAAGAAACCCTGTAAAAATTCCTCCAATATCTTCTTTGTAGTCTTTTTCTATCTACTTGGTGTACAGCAACTGCTGATTGTTATCTGTTCCTTACCTTAATTACTTTCTAGAAACTTATATACATGAAGTCCTATTCATCACCTCCCCCATTTTCCTCCTCCAAACAGATTCTTTCATATACCATGAGTATGAAAGTATTATTAAGAGATCCATTTGTTTTGTTGGGATATTAGTTAGTCACCATTTTCATTGCTAAGCGATGTTTCATTATATCCATATAATGTGTTTACCCATTGGTGCACACTGCCGTGTTTCCAGTTTTTACTTATTCCATGTAAAGCTGTTGTGAATGTTCCTTTTGTTTCCCTGGGGGGTGCTCCTGAAAGTGAAGCCATTGCCTCATGGGGCAGGCATCAGTTTTGCTTTCAGGAAAACAGGGAGATGTGTTCAGCATACTTGTGCCGATTCCTTCGCTGCCCTCAGCGCAGGAGTTCAGGTGCTCGACATTTGTAATGAATCTTTGCCATTGTGGCCACTCTGGGATTATCCCAGTACCCATGGAGATTTTAATTCCTTCTTCTGAAAATACAAATGAGGTTCAGCATCTTTTCATGTGATTACTTGTGTTCTACATGTATTCTTGCTAAGTACCTGATCAAATCCTTTATGTGTTTTTAATTGGATTGTTTGAATTCCTATTATTGCACTTTGGGAGTTATTCATATATCCTAAATACAAGTTTTTCGTTATATATATATGTGTATGTGTGTGTGTGTATACATATATATGTGTGTGTGTGTGTGTATATATATATATATGCTTTGCAAATATTTTTGCAGTCTGTGGCTTATTTTTCCAGGTTTTTTTTAAACCAGTGTCTGCCAAACATATCATATCAACCTATCATATTTTCATCTTCGGAGGGGATTTTGGGAATCATATTTAAGAAACCCCTTACCTATGGGACTGGGGTAATATGCTTGCTGTGCCGAGTTCAAAGCCCCCAGAATCTACACAAAAGGGCTGCACATGGTGGTGCACACTTACAGTCCCGGTGCTGGAGAGGTAGAGACTGGCAGATCCCGGAGGGGCCCCACAGCCAGTTAGCCTAGCCTACTTCTTGAGCTTGAGAGAAGCTGCCTCAAAATAAAACAATTGAAGTGGATGGCTTCTGAGGAAGGACAGCCAATGCTGACCTCTGACCTCCACCACATGCACACATGTGCACATACCCACACATACAAAGCACACCCACCTAGCTAGTACCCTGTTCCTCTTATGAACCCTCAGCTCCATCCAGATAAAGGTGCCTTTTCACACTTCACACGTCAAAACCACCAAGGAGCCTGGCGGCAGTGGCACACACCTTTAATTTAATCCCAGCACTCAGGAGGCAGAGCCAGGAGGATCTCTGTGAGTTCGAGGCCAGCCTGGGCTACAGAGTGAGATCCAGGACAGGCACTAAAACTACACAGAGAAACTTTGTCTCGAAAAACCAAAACCAAAACCAAAACAAACAAACAAACAAAAACCAACCCACCAACCCACCAAGGACAACAATAATGGCAACAATTGTTACTATCAAGTAAATGGCAGAATGAAGCAGGACTACAGGCCAAAGTCAGGAAGTAGAAGCCTGCAGGCTGCCATTTAATGACGTTCAATCTGACGCTGAAAGCAGCTCATGGCAATCCCTATTTCTGGATGCACTTTGGTCTGCAGTGGAGGGCACTTAGAAGAATTTGAGGGTGGGACTGGGGCGATGTCTCAGCTGGCAAACCTTTTGCTAGGCAAGGGCGAGGACCTTAGCTTGGATGCCCAAACCCAACAGAAAAGCTGGGCCTGGTAGCGTGAGTTTTTCCTATGTGAAACGGGAGGTGGAGACGAGAGAATACCCAGAAACTCATGGGCTTACTTAGCAGTGAACAAGAAGGAGACCTTGTCCCAACAAGATAGAAGGCAGAGACTGACTCCTGAGGTTGTCCTCTGACCTACATACACATACTGCACACACACACACACACACAAAAGTAAAAGAGTTCAAGGCTTTGAGATAGGAAAAGCTGGGGGAGGGGAGGGACTGTGATTCCCAGTTAAGTCCAAAGGGGATAGGGAGTTGGCCCAGGCTGTCACTGAACAAGGACTGTGATCAGGCAACAGCCGGATGACATTGATATATTGTTTAGGAAGGCTGACGTTGCAAAATAAACAGTTGTGTTTCATCAGTCCAAGGCCCTGGTCCTGCTGCCAGCTGATGCAAACCCAGGCAAGGCTTTGCATCCGGTTGATGACTCAGCTGTGTGACCTTGGGAGAGGGAGGAAAAAGGCAGAAGCCACTGTAGGGAAGCTATGACATGGGGCATCTCCTCACTTCTTTCCTATGAGTCAGAACAGGAGGAAAGAGAAATACATGCCAAGCTGCTTAAATAAATATCCATGCCTAGGTGCTCTCACAAAACAAACATGAAGCAAGCAAGCAAGCAAGCAAAGATGACATTGCATGTAGAATGGGAAGGATTTGGCCCTTACAGCTGAAAACAGTCCAATGTCCCAGGAGGGGGCAGAAATGTGACGCTGATCTCCACAGGCAGCAAGTTCATGGTCACACACAATAAGAAAACAATAAAAAAAAAAAAAAATCTCTGCTGACATAGATTGGTTTTTTTTTTTTTTTTTTTTTTTTTTGTGGTTGTTTGTTTTGTTTTTCAGAGCAGGGTTTGTTTCTCTGCACAGCCCTAGCTGTCGTGGAACTTGCCCTGTAGACCAGGCTGGCCTTGAGTACAAGGATCTGCCTGTCTCTATCTCCTGAGTGCTGGGATTAAAAGCATATGCTACCACGTTCAGTTGATTGGGGTTTTTTAAAAGGACCCCTGACCAAAAAAAGCGGGGGGGGGGGGGGGGGGGGGGGGGGGGGGGGGGGAAAGACCAGAGAGTGAAACCTCCTAGTCTATGAAAGAATGAGCTGTGCCTGCAATTTCCAGGCTTCACAGCCTTTCCCAGAGCCAGAGAGAAGGAGTGTCTGGAGTTAGTAGCCTCTGTCACATTTAAAGCTGTTCTAAATGCCAGGACAGCCTAGAGACAGGAGCTTTAGCCACACTGCACAATACTCCATCTAAAGGGGGCATCATTTTAGGATTCCCCAACTATTGGCAGGGGGGATTTAAAAAGCTGTTTGCAAGTCAGGGGAATGACCCTCCAACTGTGCTACTGCGGGCATTAGTATGCACCAACCAGCTCAGGAAAATTCTATCCGTCAAACCCAAACCTTCAATAGTATATTCTGCAGTAGCAGCCTGTTTGAAGACTTCCTCGGGCACGTGGCTGTGAAGTCAGGATGTTGGGACTGTTTTCCTACAGCACTGAATAATTAGCCGGATTCACAGGCTCCTAAGTGCATCTGTGGGCTCAGAAGGGCAAGCCATCAATCAAGCGTGACAGGACAGGACGCTAGTAAACCAGAAGCAGGGCTCCTGTAATTGCTGTGAGGAGGGAAGACACGCTGATTGAGGGAAATGTTTATTACCGAGGAAACTGCTCTGCGGTGGTACAGCATCTTTCCTCTGGTGCCCAGTCGGAGGACTGTGTGCAGAGAGGCCATCTGCCCACACCAGGATGGCCTAGAAGAAAGCTCTACCCATGACCCCTTCTCAAATGTTGTCACATCTCAACTGCTTTTCGGGACCTCTCATTTTCTATGTGGCCTTCCTCAGTGGTCAAATTCATCTTTCTGAAGGACTGAGGGAAGGTGTCCGTGTGTCCGTGTCAGTGTGTGTGTCCGTGTGTCCGTGTGTGTGTGTGTGTGTGTGTGTGTGTGTGTGTGTGTGTGTGTGTGTGCATTCATGCTTGTGCGTGCACATGGTGCAGGGAGAGACCAACCTCAAGCATGTATCACCGTGCTCAGCTTTTCTGCACGGGCCCTGGGGATGGAAAGCAGGTCAACATCCTGGCAAGGCAAGTGCTTTAGAGACTGAGCCACCTGCCTGGTTCTATTTTTCTTTCTTTTTTTCTTCTGTACTGCTGAGTTTGGGAGATACTGCAAACACTTTCAAGTGTGGAAAGTGAAAGGTAGGCTATACGATGAAGTATTTGATTTAACTGACTGACCTTAGGAGGGTGTGGTCTTTGTCAGCGGAGCCCAATTCCAGCAGCTCAGACCCCCTAACTAACCCTGCAAGAGAATCCTATGCAAAGAAATAGGTACAAGAGCAAGGATGGGCTAATGGAATCTACATTGACTGGCATCTGTGCCCGGTGTGGATTTTCTCTTTTCATTTCCTTAGGGCTGTTTTTTTTTTTTTGTTGTTGTTTTTGTTTTTGTTTTTGGTTTGGTTTTTTTTTGGATATCACTTGCTTTTTTTTTTTTTTTTTTTTTTTTTTTTTTTTTTTTTGTTTTTCGAGACAGGGTTTCTCTGTGTAGCTTTGCGCCTTTCCTGGAACTCACTTGGTAGCCCAGGCTGGCCTTGAACTCACAGAGATCCGCCTGGCTCTGCCTCCCGAGTGCTGGGATTAAAGGCGTGCACCACCACCGCCCGGCTATCACTTGCTTTTTTAAAAAAAGAAATTAAATGACGTGGAATCTTGTATTTACATCGTATGTTAAGTAGAAATCTCTCATTCATTCTCTCCTCTGCCCGGTTCTTCTACCAGTACACTTACACTGAATAGATCTTCCACCTCAAGTAGATATTTTGAAAATATGGATTACAAACTGAAAGACATGTGAGTCAGAATATTCTTTGAGTCCACTATTCATAAAGACTCTAATATTGGGCAAAGAATTTAATGTCTCTGTGTCTTGATTATTTCATCTGTAAAATTAGGATAATAACAGTACTTAACTTGGAATTGGGAATGATTCAGAACAATGTCTAGCATATGGGCATTATTAAAGTCCTACTAAAGAGGGTACCACGCTGTAAATGTTCAGCAGCTGGATCTTTGGGCTAAAGAAAAAACCCAAACTGTGGCATCTATAGTTTGGCAATTCTGGGGTGTAAATACTCCTACCTTGACCAGTTATCGAAATGGTCCCTGACTACAGAGTTGTGCGGCAATAAAGATAGATCGTACATAAGATAACCTCAAGCTCACAGATAATGAAATGTGGCATACTAATCAAGACATATTTGTTACTTCCTAAACCTACATTTTAATGTAAGCTTGTGTCATTTGATTTTTAATAACAGTTATGCTTAATCATTGACTCGGAGCATCCCTGAGAATATGGTGTTAGCTCCCACAAGCTGGTAGGAGCTGTTTCTCACACAGCTTTCCTCACTCGCTTAGGCATTTGGTCATTTTATTTAGCTGTTCCCTACTCTATAACAAGCCACCTCAAAATTTGGTGCTTTAAAAACAATAATTTTCTGTTCCTCACACTTTTGGGTATCTGTGCTTAGCCGAACACTTCTGATCCACATGGTACAGCCATGGTCATTCACGACTGCATTTCATTTGAAGCTCAGGTAGGGCTAGAACTTCGGAGATGGTTTCTCATCCACCCATGCCTTTCTTCATGGGGCCTTTCACTATTCAGTAGTCTACCCTGAGCATTTTTTGTATGATACTGGCTTCTAAGAAAGGGACGTTACAATAGGTAATGCTGCAGAAGCCCATGGTCAAGGTCAGGATGAACTGAGGAAGCGCAAGAATTCAAGGAGATGCTTTCTTTGGGACTGGATCTTGCTCTGGGTATTTCTCCTGCCTTAGCCCCTAGGTCCTAGAATTAGAGATGTGAGCCACCAGGCCTGGCCAAGATACACTTGATTAAAGTCTCTTCATACATCAGTTTTCCACGTATGGCAGCAGGAAATCCCAGGGGGCACATATGGAAGGAGTATGCAAAGGAATGAGTCATGGATGGGGGATGTCTTAGGGGTGTGTGTGTGTGTGTGTGTGTGTGTGTGTGCAGCTGCAAAAGGAGGAGAGGAGCGGATCAGCATCGACAGTGTCACATAGAATCTAGGGCTTCTCAGCTGGGGTGATTTTTACCCCATCCACTCACAGGGCATTTGACAAAGACCTGCAACACTCCAGTTGTCATAATTGGGGAAAGGTGTTGTTTGTAGTGGTCTGCGGGTGCTGCTAACCAAGTGGAGGCCCCAGTGCATAGGTCAGAGCCTTCCAAAGAACAAGCCAAGCCAAACTGTCAGCAGCGACCCCACTGAGGCACTCTGGGCGCAACCCCACACAGGCACAGCACTGACTGTTGCGTACGTACACGTTCTCTTCCCAACACATTTTCCCGTTGCTTCTGACAGCATGGACAAAACATAAAACCATCTCCGAGCTCTCTAAATGTGCGTTCGGCCTATTTGGGTTGCCTTCAAACAAACACGACAGATGTAGCATTCTGAGCTCAGATGCCTTGCCAGTCAGGCATATGCACGTTTGCACATCAACAGCAATAACATCCTGTGACTAAATGAGTCTGTGCTTGGAGTGTTCACTACAGTGTCTACAATTACCTCATTTCCCCCTAGGCCTGACTTTCTTAGACTACGCTTTTCTCTCTTCTCCACTTGAACAAGTTGATTCCTTATGGTACAAAGGTTACCTGTGCTGGGCTTTGACGGAGTGGATATTCGTTCATTAGCTAATAGTTGCTCATTGAGCTGCTACTGTGTACAAGAGCGGCTCACCGGGCTGTAGCAATGAATGAAACAATGATGCACTTGCATAGAGTTTGCTTTCTAGTTAGACAGACAATAAACAAGTGGGATTTTTTGTTTTGTTTTGAGGCCAACTCCTTACGTATCCCTGGCTGTCCCGGAACTTGGTGTGGGGGCCAGCCTAGTCCCATTTCCTCATTTGATACTATGTCCATTTAGCAAAATAATAGTGTATGTTCATCCCTTGGGGCTGGGAGCTCCCCAATCATGGATTCTTGACCTGAATCTAGTACCAGGCTTGTGTTTCTTTTTCTTATTATTCTTATTATTTTATTTTATTTATATTTTTTCTTCTCTCTTTTTATCATACAGGTCCTTTGCGTACATATTATGTTTTACAGTTTTAGTGTTTTCATGGAATTCTTGAGTATGTGAATGAGTGGGTCTCTGTTTCTCTCGTGCCTTCTCTTGGGCTCTTTTCCTTCTGTTTGTTTTGTCCAATTACAATGTGTTAGTTTTTGTTTTATCTCACTATATTTTATTTTGTTTTGTTATTATCCTTTAGAAACTGAGAGGACCAAACAGATGCCATAACAGGATGCTCAGTCTTCTCTCAAATATAAGGCCTCAATTTCAGTTTCCTGAGACTGAGCAAGCAGTTTCTGAGAGAGTCACAAACAAAGAACAATCAGTCTCCAATCCCCCCGATAGTGAGGATGAGGAAGCCTGGTACATGCAGTACCAGGCCTGAGCCACAGCAGCTCAAGGTGATAGGTGGTAACTAAATAAGGACAGAGTGTGGGACTTGTTCAGGCCCGCCCCAAAATGGAAAAGCTGTAGCCTTAACTAGCCCCTGACTAGCACTATCCAATTAGAATGTACTGATATGATTGCCACTTGCTTAAGCCAATCATACATGAAATGACCTAACTGCGCTAGGAACTCCCCTGAGCTGTGCTTAAAATAAGCCTGAAAGTCCTCTTGGGGTCATCACCGTTTTACCATTGTGTGGGATGGTAAACCCCAGCATGCTGGAATAATAAACGATCTTGCCAATTGCATATATGGATGGTGGTCTTTGTGGGACTTCTTCAGGACCCAAACAGAAACCTGTTTGCTTTCTTATTATTTATTTATATGTTTATATGCATTGGTGTTTTGTTTGCATGTATGTCTGTGTAATAGTGTCAGATCACCTGGAACTGGAGTTACAGACAGTTGTGAGCTGCCACATGGTTGCTGGGAATGGAACCTGGTTCCTTTGGAAGAACATCCAGTACTCTTAACTGCTGAGCCATCTCTCTCTCTCTCTCTCTCTCTCTCTCTCTCTCTCTCTCTCTCTCTCTTCTCTCTCTCTCTCTTTTCTGACTGCTGCTGAGCCATCTCTCAAGCCTCATGACTTGTGTTTCTTCCTGTGAAGTGGGCGTTGAATTCAACCAGAAAGCAGTTGGCTACTCCTATAACAGTCTTGCCACTGTTGTATCCATGGGTGATATTTTGCTACACTACACTAGTTGTTGCAGGTCACAGAGGTCACAGCTCAGTAAGATTGTTGATGGCCGCTTTCCCTCACCATCCTTGCACAGCATCTTCCAGTACTTTGAAAGCTATGTGCATATTCTTTTTTCTCTGTTTCTTTGTATGAAAAGTAAAGTTTATAATTTGAACCTTTTTCTTCTAACTTGACAGGACTATTGGCAGTCACATGTACTCACAAAAGAAGTCACCTTCATCTTTGTTTTCATCTTTGTTTACAGCTGCATGCTATCCCAAATATTAGTTGATTCAACCAATCATCTTCTACATATGCACAGTTAGTTTCTGTATGTTGCAATTATGAATAATGCAACGATAAATAACATTGTATCTGATTCCTTGTACAGTATTTGTATACTGTTAGAGTTTTATTTCTAATATCCAAACAGGGTTTCCTTACACAGCTCATGCTATTCTGAACTGTCTATATGGCCCTTCCTGACTCTTATTTCCTCTCCTCATCTGCTCAGCCACTTTGGTCATGTTAATGGCTTTCAAGAAAGACTCCCTTCCTCAAGTTCCTGCCTGCCTTTGTTATTCCTCTAAAAGATCTGCTTTACCCCATCTTAAGGTTTTGCTACAATATTTCTTTCTCTTTCTTTCTTTCTTTCTTTTTTTTTTTTTTTTTTTTTTTTTTTTGGTTTTTCAAGACAGTGTTTCTCTGAGTAGTTTTGGTGCCTGTCCTGGATCTCGCTTTGTAGACCAGGCTGGCTTCGAACTCACAGAGATCTGCCTGGCTCTGCCTCCCGAGTGCTGGGATTAAAGGTGTGCACCACCACTGCCCAGCCCGTGAAGCCTTTTCTTGTAGCTAGAGTTTTCCTGCCTTGCCCACAATCAGGACAAATCTTTGTCACCGCCAGTCCCACAGCCACTCAGACCCAACCAAGTAAACACAGAGACTTATATTGCTTACAAACTGTATGGCTGTAGCAGGCTTCTTGCTAAGTGTTCTTATAGCTTAAATAAATCCATTTCCATAAATCTATACCTTGCCATGTGGCTCGTGGCTTACGGGCATCTTCACATGCTGCTTGTCATGGCGGCGGCAGGCAGTGACTCCTTCCGACTTCCTGTTCTTTCTTTTCTCCTCTCTGTTAGTCCTGCCTATACTTCCTGCCTAGCCACTGGCCAATCAGTGTTTTATTTATTGACCAATCAGAGCAATTTGACATACAGACCATCCCACAGCATTTTCTGATGAGCAAAAACCTCCTCCTATTTGTCTTTTTCTCAGCTTCATCCATCACTTCATCTGTTAAACACTTTTATCCCTTCCAATTACCTCTGCCTGTTGTAGAAAGGAAGTTCTGGAGGGTAGAAGTAATTGTCAAGTTGGTTAACTACCCAGAGGAGTGCTTTGTACACAGCACACTTTGAAAGAAAATTATTAAATGAATAAATGAATGAATGAGTACCACCATTGGCTTTAATAGATCATGGTTTAAGTATTGTGTATGTTCTCAATAGCACATGGCAATTTAAACATGTGGGGGATTTGTTTGTTTGTTTTTGTTTTGTTTTGTTTTGTTTTGTTTGAGATAGGGTGGTGGATTTGGCCTGTGGGGCCAGGGGTTAGGGGTCTTGAGGAGCTGGAAAATGTAAGAATGCATGAAGATGGAGCAGAAGCCTCTGCATTACTTCCTGCAGAAGAGGACCCCCTCACCATCATACACATCTATCTCAAGGACATATTTATACAGAACTGAGATGAAAGTGACTTGTTGTAAAAAATTTTTTTTCTATAACAGAGTCCATCACTGTCTTCTTTTGGGGTTCCCCAGATGTCTGGTGTCAGCCATTCTGTGCTGACTCATAAGCCCTGATGCTCCCCATCCCCTCTCGGCATTGCTGGATATCCACATCAGCATCACGTTGTCTAAACGTAAAGTCGTACACTTCCCTGTTCCATACACAGAGCCTCAGGATGTTTGTAGTGTAGGTTGGCCTTGAACTCGCCGTATTTCCTCCATTAGCTTAACCTCAAACTCCACCTCTTTCATCTCACCCTCTTGACTGTTGTGACCACAGGTGTGCATCACCACACCCAGCTGCTGCTTAACCTCTCTGCACCTCCTTCTGCATTTATGAATGAAATCAAAGTACCTGGCTGCTGTGAAGACTCACTGAGACCAGGCCCAGAAGGGGCATAGCTCAGTGCCAATCAAAACACGCAGTGAATGCTAGCTGTTAGTAAAAAGTTATCGGTGTGCAAAAATGTATATAAAGATACTCATTGTAGAGTCATTCATAGTACTGAAAAATAAGTTTCAAAAGTCAGAAAATGGTCACAGATCATACCACATCATCAGTAGAAAATTAGCCATCATTAGCCGGGCGGTGGTGGCGCACGCCTTTAATCCCAGCACTCGGGAGGCAGAGGCAGGCGGATCTTTGTGAGTTCGAGGCCAGCCTGGGCTACCAAGTGAGCTCCAGGAAAGGTGCAAAACTACGCAGAGAAACCCTGTCTCGAAAAAACCAAAAAAAGAAAAAAAAAAAAAAGAAAATTAGCCATCAAAATGATAGATATAACTAGTAAGACTTTGTAGAAACAGAAAAAGACTCTATGTAAGTTAAATGAAACAAAAAACAACACTATGCGTGTTTGTGTGTGTGTTGTGTGTGTGTGTTACAAGATAATATAATTTTTGTTATTTGTCTCTTCTCGGGAGTCCTCCTCTGCCAGATCTTCTTCTAATCCACTGTTCCTTCCCAATAAATCTCTCCCCTTATTATTCTTTTTGAGGCAGGGTCTCACAATATAATCCAGACTGGTCTTGAATTCTTCGACTTCAGCACTTCTTCAGTACCGGAATTCTAAATCCACACCAAACATACTCTCTCACCCCTATAGTTTTAAACCACAAAACCTCATAGTCTTACTTCCGTTTTTTGTTCATAGCTGGTTCCTGATGGAGATGGGAAGAGGCATCAAATCTTTGCAAGGATCAGGACTCTGTCTAATGTTCCTTTCTTCAAGTGTGTTTCCAACTTTCAACTGAAGGGCTTAAGTCTAAATGAATCTCCGTATCACAGTTAATCATTTAAATCCAAGCAAGGCCCATAGGAAAGAGTCCTCTGCCTTTAAATCCACCTCACATTCTAAGTCTCACAGGAGCTTGAATAGTTTTTGACTTAGATAGACACACTTCAGATACACATAGGACTTCTCCAGTACATACCTGAAGAGTGTTGGTAATTGTTGTTCTAATTAGGAATGCAAACTATGGGTGGATGAGTATCAGTAATTATTGCTTAGATTGGTGTTATTCTGATTCTTTTGACTTGCAGGGATTGTTTAAAAGAAGTTGAATGTTAAGCTTGTTTACTTTTGCTTTTTTTTCTTTGAGACAGGGTCTGACTGTGCAGCCCTAGCTGGTCTGGACCCTGGTACTAGACCAGGCTGGCTTCAAACTCACAGAGAGCTCTCTGCCTCTGCCTCTTGAGTGCTGGATTAAAGGCTTGCACCAACACGCCACACTCTTTTCCTTTTTTTTTTTCTTCCATTTGAGACAAATTTTCACTCTATAACCCAGGCTGTTCTCACACTTGTGATCCTGAGTACTGGAATTACAGTTGTATCCTGCCAAACTCAGCCTAGAAATTATTTTCTTCCCAATACTTTCTACATACTTGTTGTTCCAGGCAGTCCTACCCATTGATCTGCTAAGCACCGAATGCCTCCTGTATCCAGGTCTTTTGCCTAGCAGAACAACCTAGGACCTGTCAGATATTTTGCACTTTATTGAGTCTTTCCATTTATCTTGGAGGAAAGGCACAGTAGTGAGAAAATGGGCTGCCTAGTTGGATTTAAGTGGATTTTTAAAATTTTCATTTACATTTAAAATTTTTATGTTTATTTGTGCGTGTGTCTGTGTGTGTGCGCGCGCGCGCGCACGCGCGCGCGCGCCATGACACACACATGAGATCAGAAGACAACTGGTGGGTGACAGTTCTCTCTTTCTACCACATGGGGTCCCAGGGGGCCAACTCAGGCTGTTGACTTGGCAGCAAGTGATTTTAATCCCTGAGCCATCTTGATGGCTCCCTGTTTTGGGCCTTTTGAGATAAGATTTCAGGGTAGCCTTGAACTCACACAGTTCTGCCTCAGCCTCTCAATGGTTGGGTTTATAAGTGTGAGTTGCTGTGCCTCTCTTTATGGATTTGATGACAACTGAACTGTATGTGACTTCGAAGGACTTTCACCTGATTTTCAGTTTGCATAATTATAGTACTCATCTCTGGGCTTTAATGTGTTAAGTGAGATGCTATATGCAAAGTGGGAGCACAGAACTTGGTATACAGTAGGCTCTCAGAGCAAACAACCCTAGTGTAGGTGCCGTTAGGATGAGTCAGTTTCGTGAATTGTCCACACCACACAATAAACAAACAACAGAAGAAAGAATGGAATTCAGGCTGCTTTTTAACAGGTTGACTTTACAATACATGCATGCATGCATGCACAAGTTTCTGTGCGTGCACACATCCACCGGCATCAAGAATAATAAATACATACTTCATATACTGCTCAATAGATCCTTTTCCCCCTAGTCTAGAGGGTCAAAGTTTGGAAATTTTCCAAAGCTGTGACTAAAAGACAGGACTGGTTCTGCTGGGAATGGCAGTGATATGTCCCGATTCTTGTCACAGAATCTTCCTTTGCAAGGTGAGGCTAGTCAACCTGTTATTTAACCAGGGGATTAATTCCATGTTGGCAGTATGCTGTGAACTTCTTAAAGAAACTTGCCATTATGTGTCAGGCATCCTGCTGGGACAGTGTTCCTATATGTGACAGAATCTTTGAGTCACCAGCCCCCCCCCCCCTGCCAGCACCAGAGAGCTACACGATACAGAACTTCAGTTCTATCCAGTCTTGTGCTCTTGACTGTTGGCCTCTCCATTTTTTTTTCTGATTTTTGGTTTTGAGAGAAACAATAGGAAATGGATTTTTATTTTAAAAATGCTTTTAAAATGACTTTTATGCACATGAGGGGTTTGCCTGCACAGATGTATGGGCACCATATGCATGTCCAGTGCCTGAAGAAGTGAGAAAGTGGCAGTAGACCCCCTGGAGCCAGGGTCATGGGTGGTTCTAAGTCACCACGTGCGCGCTGGGAATAGAACCCAGGTCCTCCGCAGGGGCAACAAGTGCTTTTAACTGAGCCATCTCCCCAGCCTCTTCTTCCTTTTTATCCTTCTGAGCTTTTGAGACAGAGTCTTGCTACGCAGCTCAGGGTGGCCTGAAACTCTTGCTCTCAAGCTTCCCTGTTGGGATTGCACATCCGTCCCACCACACCTCCCTTGGACTCACGGGCTTTTATGTGGATGCTGGCGCTTGAGGAGTTTGATGACTGGCACCATTACAGGTGAGGAAGCCAAAGGCCTGAGAGGCCATGTGGTTTCCACATGATGATATTGCTAAGGAGTGGTTTTGTCACAGTATAAACTTAGGTGTTTCTAAGTTAGGCGGTGGTGGCACACGCTTATGATCCCAGCACTCGGGAGGCAGAAGCAGGCGGACCTCTGTGAGTCTGAAGCCAGCCTGGTCTACAGAGCGAGATCCAGGACAGTCAAAGCTACACAGAGAAACCCTGTCTTGAAACAAACAAACAAACAAACAAACAAACAAACAACAAAAACTTTCTAGTGTTTCTAAAGCCAGCAGTCAAGTCCAGCCCACTTACTCAGTGAGTCTGGGAACACAGCCTGGATTTTGGCTACATGATATTTTTGTCCTTTTCTCGTGCACATGGATTGATGAGCTCATTAGTGGAATTTTCTATAGCCGTGTTGGATAACCAGTTTTTCTTATTCCTTAATTCCTTATACCTTATTTAAAATGACAGTGCTGGGGATAGGAAGAGGCAGGGACAGTGATTTTCTTGCAAGGTTGTGCCATTTGAACTCTCCTATGTATGAAGAAGTTTCTCCACAGACTTTTCTTACTTGAGATTCTTTAGGATTCCAAATTTTGTATCCTCTCATTAAACTGTGAAATACTTAGCACCCTTCTGTCTTGTAAAATGTGTTGTTTTTTCATTTTTTTTCCGAGACAGGGTTTCTCTGTGTAGCTTTGGAGCCTGTCCTGGAGCTCACTCTGCAGACCAGGTTGGCCTCGAACTCACAGAGATCCGCCTGCCTCTGCCTCCCAAGGGCTGGAACTAAAGGCGTGCACCACCACCGCCTGGCTAATGTACGTTTCTTAACACTCAAAAGAGTAGTGACCAAAACAATTTTAAATAATGTAACAATGGAAACTCTGGAGATGCATCAATGTACCCTATCTTTGTCTGGAGGATGTGAGCCATCTGGGCCACTTGGATCTAAGATTTTCAATTAGTTTACAAAGTTAAATAATAATTTTTCACACCCCAAATTCCACATTTATTTTAAGTTTGAGGATTTTTCCCCCCTCACTGAGTCTGCTTCTTATTTTAGGTCCAGGCCTGGTGCTAATCAAACATTACATCCAGCTCTGCTCTGTGTTGCTTTGAATCTACAAAGCACGGCTTCTTCTAGTTTTTGCCAACACTCCCGTCTTTTTCCTACCACCCAATAATGATGCTTTTGTTTAGTGAGATGGGTCCAGGTTTCTTTGGTAAGCAATCTCTCTTGTTGCAGTAAGTTCAAATATTTTGTTCCCTACAGGTCAGTTTACAGCTGTGTTCTCTATGGAAGGTTTTTACCGATCCTAAAGCTCCAAAACAAGAGCAACAAAAACAGAATAAAAGTTCTAGTGAAATCGCTATCTTTCCACCGATTGATTTTTCAAAGCAATCATCTTGGTCTGTAGCTAATTTGAAGCCCCTTCACGAACCAGCTTAAAAGTCAAGGCCAAACCCCCTTCCAGTTCCCTCTGCACTCCTGTTAAAAGCAGTCTTTTCTCTTCTTGAAAAATCCTTTCCCTAGATTTTTGTCCAGCCACTCCGCTCAGAAGGCCACCTCTTGGATATGTCCATTCTTAAATCGGTCTCAAGTCGTCTCGAGATTTTCCAGTCCTCCGCTGCTCTCTACCCCATCATCTTAATATTTTTTTTCCATATCCTTCTCTGAAATTTTTTTTTTTCATTACTCAGCTGTCTACCCTGAGACTGTAAAGTCCAGGTACCACGACCATGTGACAGCCGCACTCTGCAAGGTCCAGAAACCTGCCTGAAGTTGTGAGCAAACTGCCCACGGTGTGACCGAAGGGGAACTAGCCACTTTACCGCCTCCTTTCCCTTTAAATAAACACTCTCCAAGAGACACCCACTGGGATTACAACCAGCGAGAACTAGGTGAAGGGCATGTGACCTCCCCATTGGCTCGAAATTCCTGCCGTTGCTCTGGGCAACCACTGTGTTCCCACTAGACCCAGGGCGGCCGCCCCGCCGGTCCCAGTTGGCCCCACCCCAGGACGTCGAGCTCTTTAAAAAAAAAAAAAAAAAAAAAAAAAAAACGACGCTGGCCCTTTAAGCCGCGAGGGCACTTCTGGTCACGTGGTCCGCGGCCACCGGAAGGGGAAGTTTCCCTTGTGAGCGCTGCCTCGCTTGTCCGAATTCGGTGGCGCCACGTCCGTCGGTCTCCGCCTCCTGCACCGCGGCTGCGTCCCTACTTTTCCCTGGCCGAGCCGGCCGAGGAGCGCGGGGTGGGCACGGGAGGACGCGCGGCGCTGCGCAGCCGACCCCCTTGACGGGTGACCATGTCGGACATCGGGGACTGGTTCAGGAGCATCCCGGCCATCACGCGCTACTGGTTTGCGGCCACCGTCGCGGTCCCTTTGATCGGCAAGCTCGGGATCATCAGCCCGGCCTACTTCTTCCTCTGGCCCGAAGCCTTCCTCTATCGCTTCCAGGTAGTTAACTGGCGTCGGGCAGTGGAGACTACAGCCCCCAGGTGTCCCCGCGGCGGCGGGACTGGTTCGGTGGGCTGCGGGGCGCGCTAGGGCAGGTGGGATCTGTAGTGCGTCCGGCTCCAGGGGTTTAAAGGCGGGGTCCTTTGGGTCTCGGGAGGTCCTGAGGTTCGGAGCTAAGGCCTGGGTAACTTAAAAGAGTCGCATTTTGGTGTGCTGGGGAAGTGACTCACGATACCTGTCTGGCAAGATTGTGCTTCCCGCCTTCCGCACTCTGAAGGGAATAGTGAAAAGGTAAGTTAGTGATGTTACCATGCTGTTGGCAGATTGGGCCCACCTACCTTAATGTCCCCTGCCCTCCCTCTATCCCCGACGTGCCGTCCTAATCCGTGGTGTCTACTTGACAGACTTCTAGATGGGTGGTTTGCATGTTTACAGCTTGTCTCCGCCTTATAGGAGTGGTTTAAGGCCAGAGATTTTAAAAAAAAAAAGTGTGAATTTATCTGTATTTTCTGCGGGCCCTAATCCAGCACCTGGCATAGACTAGTTAAATGTATCAGTGAATGAGCAAAGTACTCAGGAAATGGGAGGTGTCAATTTTCTTAAGCATTCAGGAAAACACTCAAGATTATCATTTTAGGCCAAAGAATATTAATTTCCTAGAGGTTATTTTTTATCATTTCTGTGATATAAAAATTTTATCAGGGGAAGCTCAGATTCCAGGATTAGATATGAATCTCAACACATTCCTTGGCCTTCTCTTTCTGCTCTTCTCTGGGTGTTATTTGGTAGTCTCCTTTGCTGATTTCTCATTTTTCTGACCTATAGGATCCCTCTGTAGTCACTCCCTAAACATGGGAGTCAGATCTTTACCAGTCAAGGGCATAAATATGTGAATGGGAGATTGTCAGATCCACAGGTATCTCTAATGTAGTGGTGGAAATCACCACTTGGTGACCAGTAGACATCTAATCAAATCTCCTTTTTGTCTTTGCCCTAAAAGTAAATAGCAAATGCGTTGCTAGAGGAGTTTAAACTAACAGTCATAGAGATGTCCCTGAGTTTTTTTGCCTTTACTTTCTTTTCTAGTGCTGGAACTCAAACCCAGGGCATAGCATGTGCTCTACCGTTGAGATACATACCTTGTACAGTCCCTTGACTTCCTTTTCCCAACCCAGAATCTATTAAGAAGGTCGGTTTGATTCTACCTCTACTGTAGATCCAGAATACAGACAGGTCTTTCTCTTTCTCCATTGCAAGCTGTTATCATGCCAGCTTTGCTCTTTCTGTTCTCAGTGGGCAGGCTAGAGTGATCCTGTTAAAACATAGATCATGTCCTGTCAGTCTCCCTGGAATCCTCCAGTATCTGAAATTCGATGAGTGAAATCCTTGCCTGCTTGCTGTTGACCCAAGTCTACCCTGGGGCTTTTGCACATGTTCTTTCTCTACTGAAGAAGATAATCATGGCTCACTCATTTACCTCTGTGTCTCCTTCATGACTCTGCCCAAATGCCAGTTTACTTAAGGCCTTCTCTGATTGCTCTCCATCAGAGAATCTCCATCCTCCTTTACTCTGTTTCCCTTCCCTTCCCTTCTCCCTGTTCTATGCCATCTGTTGGTACTTGTTAGTCCACTTCCCATCAGAGAACAAGGCTTTGTAGGGTCTTTACCACTGCCCTTGATACCTAGACCAGTGCTGGGTACATTGCAGCTGCTTATATATTGCTCGAGTTCATGGAAGTAAGTGGATGCTTGCTATTTTCTGGGCACTTACTACAATAGTGAATTAGACAGAGGTTCTGATCCTATAAAAAAAAAAACAAAAAACAGGGAGGCACGTTGTTAAGGAGAATGATTTAAGGTACCCGTGTTTCTGAAAAATCTAAGAGGACACTTCAAGAATGTCTTTGATTGGATCTGGCTTTGGACTTCACCTTCCAGAAAGTAGGAATAATAAACTTGGAAGATGGGGCAAAAACCGGGAACAGAAAGAGCCAACTGAAGTGAAGCCTGGTAGATGAAGACAGGGAGTTAAACAGGGGTGCACACTGGAGAGCAAAGGTGGATCATAGAGGGCCTTGTAGTTCATGGTAAGAGGCTTAAATTTGAATTTTTTGCAGTGCTAAGGATCAATGGAACCTAGGGCCCTAGGGCCTTGCACATGCTTGGCAAATGCTCTCTACCCTTGAACTTTTCTTTGAGAGCACCAGTGAAGCCTGGGAGGATTTGAACCAAACACTGAAAGATGACTGCCTGCTTTGAGGAGTGGAGTTGGTGTGTTGGGAAGTGCTGGGTAATGGAATCAGAGACAAATTAGGAAGCCGGAAAGAAGATGGTTTGGATCGAGGTGGCTGTGATAGATTTGGCAGTTAGTGTGGACAGGATCGTCACTAAATGGACTCAGAAGGTGAACAGGTGAAGGAAAGTGGACTCGAGGGTAGCATTGTTTTGCAGGAGTGACTGACACAGGCCTTTATGAAAGTGGGGATGTTTAGAGGGCCTTGCGTATGGTTTGAGGTGTGGATTGTGGTTGTTAAATCTTGAAGTGCTTTTAGGCATCCTAGTAGACACAACCTGCAGCAGTTGGTTGTAAGAACATGGTTCTAGAGCACAGCCTGAATTGCATACTGTTTCAATTACTTGCTTTGATAGTTATGTCTTGGCAGAGTGCTGCTGTGCACCTTGTACCTTGTGGCATGTTGGGTAATGTGTGTGCATGAGGAGTGTTGGCTGTAATCATTTTATGAGAACGTGTTTGAAACAGACTCTTTGAGCCGTCTTGTGAAATCTTGCTCACTTGTAGCCAGATTGGTAGAATAATCAACATCAAAAGCCTTTCTAATAAGCTACAGATACAGCGATATTAAAAGCAGGGAACCGACTAGAGACATCATTTGTGTCACACCTCGAGTATGGATGCCTCAGCCCCTCGGATGCAGATTTGTAGCAAACCTAGTAGAAACAATGCAGAAAGATGGAAAAGCACAGAAGGTGTGCTTTCACAGTTTCTGCAGGAGACGCCTCTCCTTAGGCACTCCATCTGTGTCAGCTCAAAGAAATTGTGGGATAATTGCTTTAGAATTGTACATTCACAATTTGAAGTAACTAAAGATATATTCCTCCTCCTTTGTAGATCACTTTTGTGTGATGGGATGCTTTAAAACTAGAAACTTTAAAGTGCTGTTTCTCTAGTTTGGAAAACAGAACACAGCAAGTGGGCTAAGACTCACTACTTGGCTGTCCATAGTTTCTCCCTATCAGATACTTCCCAGTGATGGAGTGTCTTCATATTTGCCCCTGATTACAAGAGCGGTGTCTGTTTCCTGATGCCTTACTATTTGCTGAAATTATATGCCCCTGTGGAGCCTGCATTAAGTTTCATTTTTTAAAAACAAAATAGCATCATTCCCTTTGATCAGTATTGTGCTTTTCTATATGTATGTTATCTCAGCTTCCACACTGTCTTGAGATAGTGCTGGCTTGTTTATGAAGACCTACAGCTGGCTTCTGTCTTAGTTAGTTATGAGTGGTCTAAGTTGTCTTAAATCCTTTGCTAGTCCCTCACCCCCAAGTGTTTAGCAGAACATTTTGAAAAGTGATTTCTTCCAAATTAATTACAGAAAAAGGTCCCTAACTTAAAGTGGGAAGACGTGAGCTCTCAGCTTCTCTAACTTGTTTCCCAGAGTCAGAAGTGGCACTAGCCACATCTGTGCTGCAGACAGGTGCTTCCATTTCCCAGCTTCTGCTTATCTTGTCCCATTTAACCCAGTGACTTCAGGTTGATTTACGTGTATTTAAGAGTATGCTTTATATACAGCTGGGAGGAGAGTAAACTTGGACTGTAGGCTTACATGTAGCAGCAGCAAGAGGACTAACACCATCATTCAGCATACACATATATGAGCATCTTGCTTGGAGACGTGTGTGTGTGTGTGTGTGTGTGTGTGTGTGTGTGTGTGTGTGTGTGTGCGCATGCTCAAGTATACAAGTTCTTGAAGGCCAGAGAATCTTGGGTGTTATTCCTCGGGAGCTGTAAGCCTTGTTTTTTGAGACAAGCTCTCTCACTGGGACCTGGGCTCACTGATTAGGCTAGGCTGGTGTCCATCCTCCCAGCACTGGACTGACAGGTATTTACCACTGTGCCAGGCTTTTTACATGCCTTCTAGGTACTAAGCTCATGCCCTCATCCCCTTTCCCTGTCCCCTCCCCAATGTTGGCATTCTTAACTTCAAAATAACCCTTTTGTTTCAGACAAATCTTATTTTCACTTTACTATTCCGCTTTGATTCTGGATGGCATTTGCAATGATCTCATTAGCAGGTTATTTGAGAAGTTTTAGTTAAATGATGGACACTGTTGGAAGAGTTACTGAAGAATAACAGGTCTTTTTGAAGGGTTTATAAGGCAGTGAACATGTGGGCTAACGTCATCCTTCTGTGAGGAACTCTGGTTCCTCAGATTACCTAAGTTCTAGTTAGGGCCTAGCTTTTCTCTTGAAGAATGCACACACACACACACACACACACACACACACACACACACACACACACATTTGTAGCTGGGCATGGTGACACAGACTGTAATTTGAACACCTGGTAGGTTGAGGCAGGAGGATTAACAGTGGTGACTGCAATGTGAGTACCAGGGCCAGTCAGGATTATATAGCAAGACCCTGTCTCAAAAGGAAAGCACAACCTTACCCCCAAAGGACCTCATCCCCACCAGGGCCAAGAAAACCCTCTGTATATTAAGGGTCCGGCCTTGGGATGCTGTGCGGTGAACAGTTCCCTCCTCCAAGTCCTCTCAGTGGGAGTGAGACACACAGTTCTGTCTGCCAGTGCTGGGTTCCTGCGCTGTGCCTGGCTGCTCCCTTAGCTTTCCAGAGTTGAGAATGTAACCTTCTGCTCACGGCCCTGCAAGTAAAGCCTGTTTCCTTATCCTATTCACGTGTCAGAAAGAGGAGAGAAGGGGCTGTTGGGGATTGCAGAAGTAAACACTGTATCCTTCTGAAAAGACCCAGTGCTTAGTGATTTCAAATTATAATTTTAAAGTAATACAAAAATAATAAGTCTTGTAGATGAATGAAAGCAAGTATAACTCAAGGGTAAGCTTAATGAACAGGGAAGAGAAGTGAGGTATTTTGACAGACACTGATTTCTAAAGAACAGGTGCACACAGTGGCTAAAAATAGTGTTGTGTCATCAGCATTAGAGAAAATGTAGTCAGGGGAAAAAAAACCCAAGGTTTCTTTTCTAAAAGCAGGCGTTGAGTAATTTAAAGGAATATGGGAGTAGGTGAAATGTGAATTTTTAAAAACCAGGTCAGTGGGTGTTTTTGAAAGGTTGTAATAGTAGCACACCTCCATATATTCTTTAATTTTTTTTTTTAAACAGAGCACATTTTCAATCCACTTTCTTGATTCCAACCTTTCCAGCCCTGTAAGATAAAGGATGAGGGCAGGTGTTCCAGGACAGATGTCACTAGGTAAACAACGAAAACCAGCTCTAAGGTCTAGCCAGACAAGACTCCAAGGTTTAGGCACTTGCTTCTGCCCTGTATTGCAGGGCTTTTTGAAGGCAGGGGTGGGGGTGGGTGGTGGATAGGTTTGCTCTTAGTTCCTTTCTGGGTCATACAAGGATAGCAGTATTGGAAATTTTTATTAATTGTATTTGTAATACTGATGTCTTTTCTGAGAGGCATTGTAAAGATGAGGGGTTAGTCTTACAAATTCTAGTCATGCTAGGACAGAATTCTGTCTCTACTAGTTATTAGCTATTATGTAACTTTTTATCACGCTGTTTCCTCATCTGTAAAACTCACCTTCTGAGTCATTGCATGTAAATAAGCCAAGTAGCATACTAATTCATTAATTTTTTTTAAAAAGCTAATCAAGGTCTGAGGGTGTATATAGCTTAGTTGATAAAGCATTTGCCCAGCATATTCAGGTCCTGGGTTCTACTCCCAGGACTCCCTAAGAAAACACAGTAACCAAAAAGTCATTAGCCAGTTGGAGGCTGTATATGATTCTCCCCTATACTTGGAAACTGGGGCTAAGAAATGGTAACTTTACAGCAGCTTGTGTTCAGGGCCTCTCATGTCTTCTGAAGTGCCGCTTTCACGAGACAGTGCTGTTTCTGTTGTCAAGCTGTGAATGGAGATGATTGAACCGGTTGCCTCACTGCTTAGTACGGGTTCTTGGGAGGTCCTGCTGACTCCATATAGAGCGTTAAGCTCTGGGGTTGCGTTTCTGTCTGTGGAGAATGGACTTGGCTTGCAGCTCTGTCTTGCAGGTCTCTGACTCCTACCTTCCATTCTAGCCATCCTGGCTTGTCAGCAACCCTCTTTATTTATTGTGCGATTGCAGTTCTTGGGGCCTTTGTGCCAAGAGTGTATTCTCCCGTCCTCATGCCAGCTCTTGCTCTTTTTGACAGTCTTCCCATGATTGATCCAGCCATGCTTTTTGTGCTTGGCACATGATAGTGTGCCTTCAGACACACAGCTTTTAAGCCAAAGGTCAGCGTTATGCTGTTTACCAAAGTCTAGGAGGCCATCACTTCATTATTGTTGATGTTTAGTAATGTTTTGGAGATGTGAGCCAGTGAATGGTAAAGTGAAAGAAGATACACAGTTTGATTTGTGTGTAGGCTTGTGTGCTTGGGAGGGCCAAGAGGTTCAATTTTCAAATGCTACCTGCTTTAATGGATGATTATGAAAGGAAAAAGAAAGTTCTGGAGAAAACTGTGGAAGTTAGGCAAGCCTATGCCAGTGTCACATTGATAAAAAAGATGCTGGGCCAGTTGGGCCACACGCCTTTAATCCCAGCATTTGGAGGCAGAGCCAGGTGGATCTCTGTGAGTTCGAGGCCAGCCTGGTCTACAGAGTGAAATCCAGGACAGGCACAAAGCTACACAGAGAAACCCTGTCTCAAAAAAACAAAAAAAAAGATGTTGGGTCTGACTGACTTTAGAATAGCCAAGACTAGCCAAGAAAAGAATTTGTGAAAGAAAAGGGGGAAGGAGGTTCTGTTTCCTTAGATATGAAAAATATATTATTAAATCAGAAATTAAAATAACTTAGTATAGGCACTCATTCTAAATGATCTAATCTAAAAGTAGGCCTTAAAATGAATTAGCCTTTCATATAATTGGAGAAAGTACAGTTGCTTTCACGGAGACCAGAAAGCTAAATAACCATCTAGAAAAGTAAGTTGTGTCTTTTCCTCATTCTGTATGAATTGTGAATGTGTTGCAGTAAAATTGAACATGTTTCTATCCTTAGAAAAAAACCTTAGAAAAAATTTGTAAGCATGGTAGTGATGGGTGCAGTTGCCTGTGTATTAAACTTTTATGTTGATCTCACAGCAACAGTCCTGTAGCAGTCAGGGTATTTAAATACAAGGATACTATACAGATAGATACTGCTGTGTAAACTATAGCCAAGTACCATCACAGCATGAGTCTACTGACAGAAGAGAAAATGACTGTAACAAGAAACTTCCATAACATACAAAGAAATGCCAATCTATCGGGGACGTGGATGTTTTGAAAATATAGAAAAGATAGGAAGAAAAATATAGTTAGAAAATATAGAAAGATGCTCAGCTGAGGCAGAGGTAGGCAGATCTCTGAGAGTTCAAAGTTACCTTGGTTTACAGAGTGAGTTTCAGGACAGCTAGGGCGGTTACATAGAGAAACCTAGTCTTGGGGGGAAAAAAGAAAGAAAGAAAAAAAGATGCTCAGCTTTCTCAAAGCAAATAAAAATTAGTTTTCAGGTTTGTGATTGTAAAATACTCTCTGTGGTGAATAAGTGTAGAAAGATGGCACTCATCTACATTTTAGAAGGAGGTATAAATTAATTAAACATTTCTGTAGACATTTGGCAATATCTACCAAAATAAGTGCATATGTCTGTTGATCTAACAGATTGATTCACAGGCATTTACTTTCTCTCTCTGTAAGTGTGTGTGTGTGTGTGTGTGTGTGTGTGTGTGTGTGTGTGTGTTTGTAGAGAATATATAAAAATATTCATCATGGCATCATAACAGTTTAAATGAAGTTTGGATATCCACATAAAGAAAGACTGTGAAGCCAACAGAAATATTTTGTCAAGGGAATGAAGATATAAAACTGCAATTTAAAGTATGGTGAAGAAAGAAGAATAAGATAGAACATAGAAGGAAATGGGCCGTGCATGGTAGCATGCTTAGAATCTTAGCACTCAGGAGGCTGAGGCAGGCAGGTTGAGTGTTCCAGCATAGCCTGGGTTTGAGACCCTGTTTCAAAAGCAAAGCAAAGGCCAGGTATGTTGGCACACGCCTTTGATCCCAGCACTTGAGAAGCAGAGCCAGGCAGATCTCTGAGTTTAAGGTTAGCCTGGTCTACATTATGAGTTCCAGGACAGCCAGGGCTATACAGAGACACCCTTTCTCAACAAATCAAAAACAGAAGCTGGGCCTTGTGGTGCAGGCAACTCTCGATGCAGAGGCAGGAGGATTGAAAGTTGAAGGACTATCTGCTATAGTCAGGGCCAGCCTAAGCAATGTAGTGAGTCCCTCTCTCAAAATAAAATATGAAAAGAGGGCTGAGATGTGTCTCAGCGATAGAGCACTTAACCCAGCATGTATAAGGCCTTGGGTTCAGTTCACAGTATTGCCCCCTGAAAGGAAACCGGTCATTTGTTGCTGGAAATAACATTTGGAGATTGAAATCAGGACTTCCCCCTTCATGTTGGTGCGTGCGTGCGTGCGTGTGTGTGTGTGCGTGTTTTGTGTTGTTTGCTTTTGTGTCTATATTACCTATTTAGCACATTAACCTGCTAACCTCTAGCATTTGAGTGTGATACTTTTTTTTTACCTTAGGATTATCTGTAAGCCTGATCTCAGGCAAGACTAGCCATACATTTACATAGTATTGATTTTGTTAACTTGTTTAAAAATGTTTATTGATCATTTTTGATGTCCTTTTATTTCATTGATCTGTGAATTGATGTTATATAAGCTGGCAGGAGCTCTGTTTTCACAAATTGTATTGATGATGTCACTTTAGCTCTCATTGAAAGATAGTTAGATTTTGTTTTGTTAAAAGGAAAAAAAAATGTTCACTCTAGCTCAGAGAAACTGACAGCTGTTTGTTTTGATCTGTTCAGATATGGAGGCCATTCACTGCCACCTTTTATTTCCCCGTGGGTCCAGGAACTGGATTTCTTTATTTGGTCAATTTATATTTCTTATATCAGTATTCTACACGGCTTGAAGCAGGTAAGTTATCCGTTATTGTTTTAAGTATTGTTTCATTCAACGTTTACTTGCATTTTGAGGAATGGATAATGATGGGTTCTTACATGCACACTTGGTCTGTGTAGGCACTTAGACTGCATTTTGTGTTTTGTTTTTGTGTTGTTGTTCCCCCCCCCCCTTTGGAGATGGGGTCTTACTATTTATCCCTGGCTAGATCCAGATGGCCTCCAACTCAGAGATCCACCTGCCTCTGCCTCTTGAGTCCTGGGATTAAAGGTGTGCTCTACCACCCCCGGCCTGGCTGAGTTTTTAGTCGCAGAGTGAGTTGTAAAGTAGCAGTGTTATAGAAGGGAATAACAGCAGATGAGAATTTCACATACCTTCCTCATCTGAAAGCCTGGGCTGTGTTCTCTGCAGGGGGTTTACCTACCAGCTCCACAGTTCTTCAGAGTTTTCTTGAGTGAGAGCAGCAGGAAATATTAGATAGAAGGATTTAGATTGTGGAGATAAACAGAAAATACAGGATAACCTTGAGAGGGCCTGGAACCTATTCCACTGGCCCTGACTGTCTCTACCCTAAGGCATTTATAGAAAGCCAAGGGGTGGAGCAAAAGACCTCCCCCTAGCACAGCCAAGTGCAGACCATCTCAGACACCTGCACTCAGGCCCGTGGTCCAATCATCCTGTCTATGTGGACCTGCTGGGTAAAGCCACAAGGAACCTGAAAATGGGCTCCCACAGTTCTCAGACTTATTCCAGGCATTGTCCTGCTAGAGTAAAGCTGGGCTAGAGTGTAAGCATCTCTTAGACTTAGGGTAAAAGGCCTACTGCACACGGGTCAGAGCCTAGTCTCATTCTCAGTGGTTAAAGCACCCAGCTAGGGGTTGAGGATGGCTCGGTGCGCGTAAAGTGCAAGACTGAGGATTTGATTTCAGATCCTTTTAGCTATGGAGATAAGCTGGGTGTGGCACTGCACCTGCAGTTCAGAGCCAGGAGACTAAGACCCGAGCAAGCATCCAGGGGGCTCTGTGGCCACCTAGTGGGGTCAGCTAAGTCCAGTTTCAGTGCCTTGCTCAAAAAATAAGGTGGTGAACAGTAGAGGAAGATACTATTGCCTTTGACCTTCACACATGCACCATGGGTACCTGCATGTGCACATGCAGGTGCCACACATGTACTTCATGTAGTCAGTATTTGGTACTCTGGTAGTTTTTCAAATATAACTTTTTGTATGATATAATGGAGAAACAATGCAGTGTTTTAAAAGTGTATTGTTGAATTATGTGTTTCCTACAATATTTTATATGCTATTTTGAGTTGCTTATACAAAGAAGCTGTAAATTGATACTCTTTCAAAATACAAATATACTTTTGTTGAGTATAAATGATTTGCAAAGGTTGGCTGACTTTGGAGATTTTATAAAACCCCTGGCTCTTTCTTAGGTCAGTTTTCTGAAGCATCCTTGAATCTGCCCAAGATTTGGAAATTATAACTCTTATAGCTGCAGGGCAGAGTGGGATGGACATGTGCTGTGAAATACAACTTTTCCCTAAGTTGGCATTGCTGGCTTTTAAAAAGAAGTCACTGTTTTAATACAAAGCATAGGGTGGGGTCCCAGACTTTCTTTGCAGAAAAACAGAAGACTGAGGCCAGTAAGGTAGCTTGGCTGGTAAAGCTGCTGGCCACCAAGGCTGACAGCCTGAGTTTGATTCCCTGAAGGCCACATAGTAGAAGGATAGAACTGACTCCCAGCAAGTTATCCTCTGGCCTCTACTTACATGTATACTGATGTATATGCACACCACACCACACACACACACACACACACACACACACACACACACACACACACACACACAGATAAGTGTGCTAGGCCTCATCACCATACCAGGGCTCTCCTCCTGTCTCCTAGAACCTATGGTTTTCACTCTCTCTTGCTCAGTTCTTGGTAGGAGTACTGCTAGTTTAGCATACTCTTGTGAAGTTGTTGGAGTGGCTCTTATTTTAAATACCAGTGTCATAAATTTTAGGTGAAGTGTGGAGGATCCATGACAATTAAATGAAGCTTTTATTATGGAAAAAATTCAAACATATACAAAATTAGAGAAAAAGTTCAGTGAACCTTTATCTTTCTATTGAGAAGAATTCATGGAACATCACATTGGTTTTTCGAGACAAGGTTTCACTGTGTAACAGTCGTGGCTATCCTGGAATTAGCTCTGTAGACCAGGTTGACCTCAAACTCAGAGATACATCTGCCCAAGATCTGCCTGCCTCTGCCTCCCAAATGCTGGGATTAAGGCATGTGCCACCACTGCCTGGTTTATTCTTAGCAATTTAGCCAGGCAGGAAAATATGCAAGTAGTATATTAACTTAAAGCTGTGTGGAGTGCAGCTGTGTTATCTCAAATAGCTGTGACTTTTGGGACGTAGGATCACTGCTCAGGACAACTGTTTTCCTGTCTACAAAACAGAGAGTTAAATAGGTCAGTATCAAAGATTCCTGGCCACAGTAATGTTCACAGCAGCCTTAGTCATAGAGGCCACAGAATGAATTGGTCAAATGCCCGTCAATTTACTGGATGAACAGAATGCAACATTATCTATATAATTGACAGTAATGAGGAATAAACTCTAACTACATGCTGTTCAGAAGAACCTTCAAAATATGACACTGAGTAGAAGAAAACAGTCACGAAAAACCATACATGGTATGATCCCATCATAATTATCACAAGAAACACTAGTACAGGCAAATCTAAAGAGCCAGAAAGGAAACTGGTAGTTTCCTATGGCTTGTGTGGAAGGGAAATGGGCAACAGTAACAGGTATACTCAGGGCAAAGAAATGGTATAGACTGATTATGATGATGGCCGTACAATTCTGCTACATACTAACTGACTTGTGCACTTGAAACTTAAGTGAGGAAACTGGGAGCCAAGAGCTTCCTTGCATGCTAAAACCTACTAATGTTCACAATCCTTGGATACAATTATAGTATTTGCATAGAAACTATACCCTGACATACAGTGTAAAATAGATCACATTACTTATGGTCCCTATAACAGTATAAATTGTATGAAATAGCTGCTACAATATGTTGTTTGGGAAATAATGAGAAGAAAACTGTACAATTCAGTAGACTCATTTTCAATTTTTCAGGCAGTTGACTCGGGACACAGAACCTATAGATACAGAGAGCAACTTTTCATCTCAAAGAAACTGTTTCAAAAATGACTCTCAGCTTGAGCATTTCAAAAATGCTCTGACTAGAAAGAAAGGGAAGCCACTTCTAAGAATAAAAGCAAACAAAAGCAACCAGTAGTCTAATAACTCACAGGTTTCTCTTCCCAGGTACTCATAGACAAAATATTACAGAGCAGTTTGTGTTACCTGAGCAGGTTAACAAAGCGGGTACATGGATGTAAGATCCTAAGGAAACAAGAGCAGAAGGTGGTCACATAACCACCGCAGTTCAGATCTAGCTGCCATTATCAAAGTGAGTCCTTAAGGCTTGACTTCAGAGGTTTACTGACAAACGAAATGGGATCACACGTGACGTTCTGCTTCACATAACTGAGGGAAGGGCACTGACACAGACAAAACAAGACATGCTAGGAGAGAACTGTGGTTGGGGGATGACAGTCAACAGAGTCACACCGACACACACACAACGTGAGTACTGATGATGCTGACACCGAGTGAAGGAAGCCAGTTACAGTCTGACCTAACAAATGGCCTGCCCAGGCAAACCACACCCAAAGTAGACTAGTGATAGCCAGAAGCTGGGGCGTGGGGATGGGGCTTAGGAGTGGAGAACACTGCTTTGGATCCACTAAAGGGCTGGTAATGAAACACTGTGAAATTAAACTGCTGTGATGGTTACAGATACACTCAAAACTGCCAAGTCACATGCTTATAAAGGGTTAAAAATGAACAAAGGAAAGAAAGAAATAAAAGCCGCCTCAGCCCCAGAAACAAAATACCTTAGCCAGGCGGTGGTGGCAGATGCCTTTAATTTCAGCACTCAGCACTCAGGAGGCAGAGGCAAGTGAATCTCTGTGAGTTCAAGGATAGCCTGGTCTGCAGTGCAAGTTCTAGGACAGCCAGGGCTGTTACACAGAGAAACCCTGTCTTAAAAAACAAAAGCAGCCGGGTGTTGGTGGTGCTCGCCTTTAATCTCAGCACTCAGGAGGCAGAGGCTGGTGGATCTCTGTGAGTTCGAGGCCAGCCTGGGCTACAAAGCAAGTTCCAGGACAGGCACAAAGCTACACAGAGAAACCCTGTTTCGAACAAACAAAAAACAAAAGCAAAACCAAAAAACAAAAAAGAATGAAGCAGTGTTGGCTTAAGAGGTTTCTGATTTGCACTGAAAGACTACAATTTAAGACCAATTAATTGTTGCTTGCACACCAAAGAATACAGCACTACAGTTTATGTGATCACAGTATCTTAAGTACTTGATCTAAAGAATCCTTAGAAATCACAGAGCCAGAACCACACCAGCAAACCATGGCTCTTCTTCACATTCAGAAGTTTTGATGGAATCTCAGCTGTACTTCATTACAGTGAGCCTTGGGCGCATAAGCACCCTCAACGCCGTGGTTGAATGGTTGAAGCGTGCCTTTGAGGGAGTGAACAAGCGAGCTAGACGCAGAGGAGAGTAGGAGTGGCAGGCTGGCCCCTCCTCCTTACCCTTCCCTCCTTTTCCATCTTCTGTCTTGAGAATAGGGCCTTTCTACATATAGCCCAGGCTGGCCCAGACTGGCTTCGGGCCTGCCCGCAATCCTCAGCTTCCTGAATACTAGGATTATAGGTGCACACTACAAAACCTGCCCATTCTGTTTTCTTTCTCCTTCCATCCTGCTGTCTTTCTGATACTTGTTTCAGGGGCTTGAAGAATTGACTATGAGTGTCTTGTAATCATAGTGGAGTGTGGAGGGGAGAAGATAGCTTGTGAGCCAGTGTGACTTTCTAATCATTTTTGTATCTTCCCTCTGCTGCTCTTAAAATGGCCTGACTAAGGCATTAGGAATTGTCCCTAGGCTATAGAGCTGGACTGTTTTTCTTTTCCTCCCTTGGAATGAAGCACTCTGAGCAGTGATGGAATGACAGAACACTAGCCCTTCCCTCGACTTTGGTCATGTGACTTGATTTTCTCACTTTTAAGTGAGGGCTCATAGACCTGTCCCTTGCACCTCACAGACACCTTATGGAGAAAATCACATGTGGAGAGGTCTGGCCATTCCTTTGCCCAGTCCTCTTCACATTGTTTTCCCTTGTTCCAGAATGTAAGGGCCTGTAGTAGAGGCCGAATCCACTCAGTACATCAACTCAGGACTGGGCAAGTGGTAGTCCATCCATCCATCTAGTATTGATAGTGACAACAGCAGCAGCTGGTGTCCCTGTCATAATAATGGGCTCCCAACAGTCATGCTGCAGGAACAATGGTGGTGGCCAGAATGGACAAGGCTCCTGACAAGCTTTCATCTGTAAGTGAGAGACAGGAATTAACCAAGTCTCCAAAGTGTGCCCATCAGATGTGTTAGGACTGTGAAGGAAAAGCCGGCAGGTCACGAAGAAAGTGAAAGGGCCTCACTGATGTCTGGGGTGAAGCTTTGTGTTTCTGGAATTGACTGTCCCCCTTGGGTCTGTTTTAGCCGATGGCAGCCAGAGTGTGTAGCTTTCTGGAAGTCAGTCCATAGAGCATAAATTGACGGTAGTCAAGGTGCCTGTGGTTCAGTTTTATTGCCATGGTATAGACTTCAGAAAAAAAATCCCCTTTTTAAAGAAGTGATTTTTAAATGTTTTCAGTATAATTTTTCAAATTTTTTTTCTCCGTAGATGCTACTTTCTCCCACAGTTCTGAACTCTGATGTTTGCCTTGTGTTTGTTTCTAGGAGCTTTTGATGGGAGGCCAGCAGACTATTTATTCATGCTTCTCTTTAACTGGATTTGCATCGTGGTATCCTTCAGTGCTATTTTAGGCCAGAAATGAGCTCCTCCACCCCCTCTTTTAAGGTTTTGGGAAATATAATTTGATAAAAATATTTAAATCAGTTTTTATATAGTTTAAAAAACTGTAGTTAATGAAAAATAACTGAGATTCTTTTTTAAAGCTAGGTTAAATTGTAGGTTTTGGGATGCCTCCTCTTAGTCTTGCCTCTGGGATTTTTCCTTATTCAATTGAATTTTATTGCTGTCTCCTTGAGCCCAGTTCTCTGTGTTCTCTGGAATGACAGTTTGTCGCTCAAGTACAGTCCATGCTGCGAGGCAGCTTTTGAAATCTGTGGTGCTTACCAGAAAATTAATTTATAACCAGCATTATTTTCTGACTTCATTGCTGTCCATCTTTTGAGTCCTAAATAGTAATCTAGTCCCTCCATAAAGTCCCCTATTGTGGGCATAGACCATCTTTCTGTGAGGTACAGTTGATAAGCAAACAGTTGGACCTGACTGCCATTTATAGTTGGCCAAGAGCCAGAAAAATATAGGGCATGGTATACATGCTCTCCTTTAAGAGAATACAGGAGGAAAAAAGGTTATGGACTGACTCATGCTGTGAATCCCTGTATGTGAGCAGGATCGTCCTTTGTTTCAGACGCACAGCCATCTCCACCCTGTACTTGAAGGAGAGATGCTAAAACGGTAGCAGGGCACCCAAAGAGGATATCAGGTGGCCAAGTGGTGCTGAGGTTGTTCATTTCTGTGTCTCCTGCTCTACTAACTGTACAGGCTAATGGGGTGTTTATGCAGAGTTACCAGAACTTTTGTGTGTTCCCATATCTTAAGTAATCTGATTGATAGAGAAATGTTCTTCTTTGGAACAGTGTAATGAAATTCCACTGGAGGGAAATAATCAGATCAACCTTGATATCTATTGAATACTTTCTGCATATGATCTTTAACTTTACAAACTAAGATTACTGGTTTAGCAATGGATATGCAGGTAAGTTTTTCAACTATTTGCCCTTCTGTATGTTTTGGAAGTTAAGATTACATTGAACATATAAAATGATAACTGTTATTATTTTGGATATACTCTTAGCTAAACCTTTGAGGCTCTTGTAGGCATATAAATAAATCATTGACTTCTGGTTATTTCTGACTAATGCTTGAGCACTCAGTATGTTCTGGGCATGTGTGAGGTTATGCATTCCTTGAAAATATTATATGGTTAAGGAAAAACTTTATTGTCAAATAACAGCTTGAACTAATGCTTCTGACTTCATGTAAAAACATAATTATATTGATTATAGATTTTTATAGAACTCATTGTATGATAAATGATGCAATTAGTTTGTAATTCTAATCATTAGTTTCATTTGCAGATTTTTGGGGAGTAGGTGATGTAGACAGTTCATATTAAATCCTTGTTGTGTGCTCCTGGAGCAGAGGTTCATATGTTGACTTTTTTTGCAGTTGCTGATGATTCCTCTGATCATGTCAGTACTTTATGTCTGGGCCCAGCTGAACAGAGACCTGATTGTATCATTTTGGTTTGGAACACGATTTAAGGTACTTTACCTAGGTGGAACAAAACTCAATTTTTATCTTTGTAATAATCCCCCCTAAGCTGTAATGTGTACCTTTCTGACACTTCCAGAAGGGGTCACTGCAGAGTAGTATAGCATAGGCTGGTACCTTCCCCCCCTCCTCAGTCCTGTTCTAGCATCCCAGCATCCCTATCCCTTGCTGATACTGCTTCCAATCCCTCTGAACTTCAGGCTCTTCAGGATCTGTCCTTCAGTGACCTTGTGTGTGTGTGTGTGTGTGTGTGTGTGTGTGTGTGTGTGTGTGTGTGTGTTAGTCAGAGAGAGAGAGAGAGAGAGAGAGAGAGAGAGAGAGAGAGAGAGAAGAGAGAGAGAGAGAGAACCCAAGAGAAACTGCAAAAGAGACAACCTACAGGAATCCTGCTATTTCTAATCTTTTTGTCTTTCTGCCCTCCCTTTTAGGTTCTAAATACTTTACCTAGAATATCACCCTCAAATGCTACCCGAGCTTACTGTTTTCTGTCTGTAATGTCCTACTCATTACAGAACTGAGCATCCTTGTCTCCTGCCTGGAGTTAGACTTGTCTGGTTTGTGAGATTTTGTAGTACTTACCTCAGTTAGCCTTACAGCCATTTATGCATAACCTTCTTTTTACTAGTTTGTGAAGTTCCCTTGAAATTCACTCAGCCTTTGGAATGAGGTCTTAAGTTTGCTCAAGGGCTCAAATGTTAGATCTGGAAAGCTAAAGCCTTGTTAGGAGAGTGTTAGTTCAAGACATCCACCCACAATGTTAGATAAAAATTCAAGTTACTTATTTGTGACCATTTGCTGGTTGGAGTCTTAGAGTTTGGGGTGGTTTTACTGTGTCATCCGTAGACACTTGTTTATTTCTTTGTTAATATTAACTCAGCAGGGTATATACTGTATTTGAAAGGACTCCTTCCAGGCAGTTACAAGCATACAGATAAGTATAGTTTTAGATAGGAAGATGTAAGTATGATAGGGGTAGTGACCTAGTGATTTTTATCCCCATTTTTAGTTCCCATAGTGCCATGGTGTCTTCAGACATGGCTGTTCACATCCATGTCCTCTTTCCTAGGCCTGTTACTTACCTTGGGTTATCCTTGGATTCAACTATATCATTGGAGGCTCGTAAGTATTCTTAAATTTATTTAACTGGAAACCCATCCTTGGGAAACTTAATTCATTTTTATCTTCCTTTCCTAGTTTTTAAAAGACTTTAAAGAATCTCAATGTTGATTATGTTAGAACCTTTGAAAGATGTTTGGTTATAATTGGTTGCACAGGAGGACTTTAAGCACCTTTGACATTGGATAGCTATCATTTTGTTAGCTTGTCACTAGATACATTGTGTTTCTAGACATTTTTTTTTTAATACATGTGCCTTTCTGTATTCAGTATTCATACTGAGCAAATAACAGAACTAATTTGCCATGATTCCTCTTAGGAACCTAACCATAAGATTACACTATTGTGTATTTTTAAGGCACTTCCATAATGCCTTGAAAATGGCGTACTGCCATAGAAATGGAGAGTCTCAGATAAGAAGTAGTTTTGTGCACAGTTTGATGGTATAGAACTTTGGCCAGGCAGGGTCACATTTCTACTCTCTTGCTGGAGTTAGTACTGAGAGGTAGGAAAACCTTTCATAGTTCCAGTCCAGGTTCAGAGAGAGGCCGTCTGTATGGCGCTGTCCTGGGCCGGAGAGACAGCACAGTGGTCAGGAGCAGGTACTGACTGCTCTGGCAGAGGACCCAGGTTTGGTTCCAGCACCCTTGTCAGGCAGCACACAGCTGCCTGTAACGTTAGCTCCATGCTGTCCGATATTTCTGGCCTGCTTGGGGACTTATATCCATGTGCACACATACATAGGCATGCACATACAATTACAAATAAGTTTGAAAGTTTCTTCTGCCTGGTGTGGTGGTGCATGCCTTTAATGCCAGCGCTTGGGAGGCAGAGGCAGGCTCTCTGAGTTCAAGGCCAGCCTTGTCCACATAGTGATTTCCAGGAAGCCAGAGGTACAGAGAGAAAAATACCTGTCTTGAAAAAAAAAAAAACAAAACAAAAAAGAATGAGAATGTTCTTCTTAAAAACAAAACACAGGCTAGAGATATTTTAAGAGCTCCCATTTCTTACATTACCAAATATTTTCAAAAGATAGTAGATTTTTAAAGTGCTAATCCTTCATATAGTTGATGTATTTGCCCTCTGTGGTCTTACTCCTCCTGTGTATTTAGAGAGAAGTGAAGGGACGAAAAAGGACTGTGTAGATCATAGCACATTTCAAGACTGCTAAGTCCCCCCCCCCCCCAAGGGCAGAGTGGAGAAGTTAGAAGTTTGCTCAGGCAAGATCTCATTGTGAGTAAAGATGAACAGTGGTGGGTGATAGCAGCAGTGGATCGTGAAGTGACTGAGTCCTGGGAAACCTGGAGAAGTCAGTCTTAGTTTAGGATGCAGGGCAAAGCTCAACTGTCCTGGGTGCTCTCTGTGTCTCATCTTACTGTCAGGGATGCAAGAGAAACGTGAATCACGGCTCCAGAAACCAGGCAGTCTTTTGTTGTCCATCTTTCTCTTTTCCCATGCTCTTCTCTTGGCAGTCTGTTTTTACAAACATTGGGTGGTTCAGGAATTCAGAAACTAACTGGCTTAGCGCCTTCCCCAGCTCCTGAAATAGGCTGGAACAAGTTAATATTTTGAGGCTGGGGCCTTGGAGGAGATTTCAGAGGTGCTATTGGTCTTGAAGAGCTGTGGGCCTCATTAGTTCTTCGGGCCTGATTTCCCTCTCCCTCAGAATACATTTGTCACTCACACTGTCAAAGGGCCCATTGTAGAGCTGTCACTGACTCCCGGGGACTCTAACGGAGTACAGTGAGAGCCGGCTCTCTTTCCCATGCTCTTAGTTACAACTTGGTGCAGCTCCATGTGTTGCCTGGATGTCTTTGCACTGACTTGACTCTCTTTGCAGGGTGATCAATGAGCTCATTGGAAACCTTGTTGGACATCTTTATTTCTTCCTGATGTTTAGATACCCAATGGACTTGGGAGGAAGGAATTTTCTGTCCACGCCTCAGTTTTTGTAAGTCTTTTCTCCTCATATTGAATGTTGTGCTGTTCTGAGGTTTTAAATATCCTGATTGGAGTTTTGTGAGGAGATACCTTACTTCCCTCCCTAAGAGAGAAGAAACGTGAGCCAATAAAGTTCTTATTGTGGCCACGGTCAGGACACCAGGGATTGGTGCCACATCCCTGTCTCTTTCATGACAGCTTCTAGTTCAGGATCACTGACTGGATTAAACCATTGCAGAGAGAGATCAGCTGTGCTGAGCAGGCTGCGGTCCCTGATTACTGTCGAGTGCCAAGCAGTAGGCTGAGAGGCAGGCATCATAAAGGATGACACCACAGTTTCTCTTGGAACGTCAGTTTGACCCATGATGAAGGTTGAGGAAGTTAGCCCATTATTTGCAGTTTTCTAAAATGTGTTTTTATTTTTGTTTTAGGGATAGGGTCCTGCTGTGTCGCTCAGACTAGCCTCAAACTCTCCACCCTCTGCCTCAGTCTCCCAAGGGCTGGAACTATAGGTGTGCCACCACCCTGCCTGGTTTAAACTTTTATCTGTGAAATATTATAGACTAGAAATCTTGTAGATGTTTAGAGTTAAAATGAGAGAGGGACTTCAGATTTGTGTAGAAATCCCAACTCCTCGGAACTATGTGCTTTGTTGTTTTCTTCTTTTAGAATTAATGAAGAAGAGGCCAAGGACAATAGCTTTTGTGGGTTCTATGCCATTCCCTTTGTGTACTACTTTTGATACTGGTCAAGTTACTTATTAAAACCTCCAACCTTTGCTTCTTAAGTCTGAGTTGAGAGGCTGCCCCTGTCTCACAGGACTGGATAAAGCAAGGCTCATTGTTGAAGGCATATTGGTTGGTTGTGGATTAATGGCATAGTGCTGGGGTCTGGGTTAACTAAAGCCATGTACCTAATGTCTTGGGGAGGAATGGTGGCTGGGATGAGATGCTCAAACAGTGTGTAAGTAGCATGACCATTCTGTCAGTGAAGCAGAAGGCTGTTAAAGAGGGACCAGTTAATCACCATCAGAGTGTCACAGCCTGCCTGACACCTAATTTTGTGCAGGGATAGAAAATAATTGCTGGCATTTAAGAGTTAAAAAATTGAACCCCATTGAATCAAGACATTATTTTTATGTATGCAGTTCTGTCTTTTTTCCAAGTGGTAGGTGAGGGGCAGTAACACCTGAGTAGTCTTCACCGCCAGCTCTGTGCAGGTTAGGGTATGTTTGTGGAAGACATTTGATTGCAAACTGTAATGTTCAGAAAAATTCAGTGGTTTGTTTGTTTTTAAAAGAGAATAAGAAGAAATTTGTTTCTCTTGTTGCCTTTGGGTTGCCTTCATTGAAAAAACAAATGACCAATCTGTTTCTAATCTCCGAAGGCCACGGCAGGGGCAGGCTTGGGTCTCTGAGCTGGGTTATCAAGGAGGTTTGGCAGACGCACAGCTTAAACAGGCTGTGCTCTGGGAGCCACCAGCAGTGACTTTACCCTTAATGGCTGTTTTCTGACTGAACAGCTGACAGAGAGTTTTGAGTTGTGGACAAAGTGTAGAAAATCCTAACGGCAGAGTCGGCAGGCAGCACACTGGAGCCTGCCTTCCGCTTGAGCTTCCTCTGTTGGTGGACGCCCTTCTGTTCAATTCTGCATAAAGATCAGATGGCAAAATGGAGCTCCTTGCAAAAGCAGTAACTGCTTTGGAATTACCATAAATTTTTGTTGATTATGTATAATTGGGTGCCTTTTTATTCTAATTACTGGCGTTTAATTTCACTCTCAGCTTAAGCAGTGGAGCGGGCTTCTGTATTGTCTCGAGTACACAGTGGAGTGAGACAGCCTGCTGCCTTTCTCACGGGCTGGGGTCTAGTGTGGACTTCAGAGGAATGGTGTGCAGGATGTCGTAGATGGTGACAATTTGGCACCTGGAAATGGCACTTCAATTTAATGATAAAACTGTATTTTCTTTTATTTATTAGTTTTTTAAAGACAGAGTTTTGCTATGGACTTCTTGATAGCTGGAGATTTGTCATCCTGCCTCAGCCTCCCAAGTGCTGGGATTATAGGCGTGTGTAACCGTGTCTGTGTGTTTAAGAGAGGGGAGCTAGCTGACTTGTAGAATTCTAAGATGATCCATATTCTGCACTCCATTTAAAAAACAGCTATATCTTTTCTTCTACACAGTTTTCTCCCAACAGTTAATTTTCTGTTTAAAAGAGGTCATTCTCTTTTTTGGGAAGGAGTGTGAAGGTATTAAGAAGGTTTCAACAGTAGTACTTACTGTTGAAGCAAAAAGCTTCAGTGCATATGAAGGCGTACATATAGATATTAGCTTAGAGTCAGGGGATCTGAGTTTCAATACTGACTATTATTCCTGAAGAACCTCATTCAGTTTTTGCCTCCATTTTCTTGATTTAATAAATTTTATAGTTGGGAACTGTGGCACGTACCTGTAATCTCAGATACTTGGGAGGATGAGACCAGAGGTTCTGGAGTTCAAGGCTAGCCTGGGCAATTTAGAGGCCCTTGTTACAAACAAACAAACAAACAAAATTTTACAAAAAGAGGCCATGAGCATAGCACAGTTGTAGAGAGCTTGCCTAGCACTCCTGAGTTTTTTAGATTCAACTCCCCAGAACAGCCAAAAAGGAAAAGAAGGGAGGGGAGGAGGAAGGGATGGAGGGAGGGATGGAGGGAAGAAAGGAGGGAGGGAAGGAGGAAGGAAGTGTGTGTGTGTGTGTGTGTGTGTGTGTGTGTGTGTGTGTGTGTGTGTGTGTGTGTGTTTAATATCCTCACAGGGTTATTGTGACAGTCCAGTGAATTTCTAAACATGACATCACACAGGAGCTCTTTGAACAGTAAGCTGCTTTCCTGTAAGGTGCTGTTGGGTGTTGATGTGAATAGTCACTTGTCCATGACTTACTCTGGGTGCAGAGGGTTTAAAACCAGGGTATCAGTTTATACTTCCTGCCTTCCAGCAACAATTTAAGCTTTAGAACCCAATAACTCAAAGAGTTCCAAACACATTGTCAATTTACTAATAATGCAGACAATGAAGGAAAATGTTGGAAAATATTACTGAGAACAAAGACATAGGTTGAAGTTTTGTTAGCTGTCCTGTGATGCCTGGTTTATTAATTTGTAAGGTGAGAGATCATGTGACCTTTTGGGGCCTTGGCGTTGGCACTATCTGAGATGGGAAGGGTACAGTTGATGTACAGATGAGGGGTAAACTAGAAATACAACCATAGCTTTAAGACAGAAAACATCATGGCCCAGACGTCTCCAGAACTTTGGAGGGCCCAGACATGCTGCCTGTGGGTTTGTCCTCTGAAAGTGACGTGAGTTCATTTTGAATTCTTTGATCCAGTCTGACCCATATGCTTACACACCAAGAAGCCATCGGTGGTTCTTCTGCTTTTTGGGCCTGTGTGTGTAATCTTTTGGTTTCCATATTGCTCTGCATGAATTACTTTTATAATCGGTGAAAAAAATCTGGAGAGCGTGAATTTTAACTGAAAGCTTGATGAAGTTAAGAAACGTGGAAAGCAATTGCCATCTGTGGTCAGGGCGTTGCACTGGGTGCTGAAAAGGAAAGCTAAATAAGACAGTCTCCCTGGCCTCCCTCAATGTGACCGATGTTTTGGAACACCCGGGAGGGAGATGGTCGACAAGTGACTTTGTTCTGTCTGTGTTTTTCCTTCTCTCTACTCCAGGTACCGCTGGCTGCCAAGCCGGAGAGGAGGGGTGTCAGGCTTTGGTGTGCCCCCAGCTAGCATGAGGCGAGCTGCTGACCAGAATGGTGGAGGCGGGAGACACAACTGGGGCCAGGGCTTCCGACTTGGAGACCAGTGAGGAGCAGCCCTGGCCTACCCACCAGCCATGCTAAGCAGATGACAGTTTCTTCCCAGTGCTGGGCACGCTTCATGGCCAAGTTCTTGCTGCCGTTCTTGGACCTGACCCACGCTGAATGTAGTCTTTCCGTACAAGACAACATTTTTAAATCCTGAAGGAAAATACAAGTGTTCCTCAAGTTTCATGATGTTCATTCAAGTCCTTACTGCTCTGAAGAACAAATATCAGCTGTGCAGATTTCAAAACCAACTCCTTTTCTGGTGTCTTCTTCCTCCCTTTCCATCTGAATAATGGGCTGGGCAAGTGGGGTTGGTTAGCCAAGCCCTGTGAAAGGATCCCTTCCTCTTTCTCACACACATGTTCCCAGAGTTGCAGCTAGAGTTGTCCACAAAATGGTTTTGCCTTTGACAACCTCTGATTTATTGACTTTTGCCAAAGCTTGGTCACAAAGAGCTTGTTCCCACATCGTTCTCGGCTGTTCCTGGCAGGACTGTGACAGTAGGGGAAGCGTGGAGCAGCGGCTGAAGAGCTCTCAGCTGTGGGGACTGGAGCAGCCTGACGGCAGTGCAGCCGTTGGCCGCCGCCGCCGCCGCCGCCGCTGTCTCAGATGTTTATGTACAGAAGCACCACTGAGTCAGTGAGGGCCCAGACTGGGAGTGGTGAGGGTTAGGAGTTGTTGCTAGGCACTTTTCTCCCCCCTAAGCCAAGTGATCCAAACCATAGTGGAGTGCTTCTAACCTAGAGGATGGGTTTAAACAGGCTGTCTGTGTTTCTTCATGGGATGGACTGGCCTTGTGTACCCTGAGCAGTTGTGCTGTGCTGTGCTGTGTTAGGAGCTTCCAGATCACACTGGCCACACATGTCCTGGAGGCAAACTTGGGGGCACTGATTCCGTTTCCTCCTCATTGTGTGGGTGGGTGTTGACTGAGTCAGTGGAGGAGAGAGCATCAGACTCTTTAAATTTTTCTTTCATTGTTTTCTGTCCCTTAACTTCTTGGTCAAGTGTTTTGGTTCCTGGTGAGGGAAGTACGGCTCTTTGGATGTGTGTCAGTCAGTCTTTAAGGCTAACAGAAGCAGACCTGAGTAAGGCACACATAATTAGAGGCTCCAATAGCTTTAGAATTATTCGTCTTTATTATCTTGGGTCATGCATGTATACACTTTGTGAATCAGACCTACTCCCTTTTTATAGGTGGGCTTTTGCCAGCCGAGCTTGGCTTATCACTAAATAAAGTTTTCTGAAGGCTACAGTGCTTTATATAGTTACTTTATGTTTTGATTCTGAAACCAGACTGCTGGGAGCAGTGTGGTGTGGCCGCTATACTTTGAATGTTGTCACAGGTTTCCAATACTTTGTTTGGTTCCTTTCAGGAAATGTGCCCTAACAGTATGACTTGTCATTCTCGGTGATGTGTGTTGTATTAGGGAGTGGGAGTCTGAAAGTTGGTGTACCTCTCCATATTTAATTTATATGATAAACTATTGGGTGGAGAGAGGCTGACCCTAAACTCTGGTTCTCCTGCTGACGTGAGGCTGTGATAAAAGGTGTTTTGTAAAACTCCAGAGGCCACTCTCCCCATGGCATTGCACGTGCGCTCCCTGGGCAAGGTGGAGGCTCGAATTCAGAAAGAACTCTACCAGGGAGAGAGCAAGAGATTCTATACTCTCTTACCAGGCTGGTTCCTGAGAGCACTTTTTCCTAAGGGTCTGCAAGTATGTAGAACTTCTGTTCAAGGCAAAATGTTCACTAAATTGTTTCTCCTGAACATGGTTAGGAAGCTGATAATTTTATTATCTTGCCTGGATTACCAGTCCTTCCAGGATAGTTTTACCAAAGCGAGCTGTTTAGTTTTGACTCACAAGGTAAGACATCACAGTGGGTTCTCTTTATGAATGTGAAAAAAAACCTTATTTTGTACAGACAGCTTTCCTTTTTGTAACTAATCCTTTTTACTGGTAAACATTGTAAATTAAAATGTGCAACTTGAAGGCTGTCTATGTTAAGTTTCCATACCTCTGCTGTGCTGTGTTATACGATGTAACTTATGTTATTGTCTTCACTGGATCAGTTTTATGTGATCTCCAGTAGTTTTTGATTAGCAGGACACAGCAAGCCTTTTTGTATATGGTTGTTCATATATTAGAGAATGTTGGAACTCCTGGAAGAATTAGTGCTGAGTTTTCCTTTGTGTGTGTGTGTGTGTGTGTGTGTGTGTGTGTGTGTGTGTGTATGTGTGTAAGAGAGAAAGTGAGAGTGTGTATGTGAGAGAAAGTGTGTATGTGTGCAAGTGTGTATCTATGTGTGAGAGTATGAGTATGTGTGAGTGTGTAAGAAAGGGTATATGTGAATTTGTGAGAAAGAGTAAATGTATGTGAGAGTGAATTTGTGTGTGTGTGTGTGTGTGTGTGTGTGTGGTGTATGTGTGTATTGATTGGGTCTTGGTATGTAGCCCAATGTGTGTGTGTGTGTGTGTGTTGTATATATGTATTGATTGGGTCTTGGTATGTAGCCCAATGTGTGTGTGTGTGTGTGTGTGTGTGTGTGTGTGTGTGTGTGTGTGTGTTGTATGTATGTATTGATTGGGTCTTGGTATGTAGCCTCGTCTGTCTGTCTAAACTTGGAGTACTCGAAGTTCTGGGATTAGGCATATACCACCACCTCTCGCTTGGGTTTTTGTTTAAGGAAGCAGGATGCTTCAAATGTGAGAATTCACCTGTGGATGTGAGTGTTGTAGTTCTGGAATTATATAAACCCTTCCTTATGTAAGAGCCCCAGACTAGAACACATATGCTTAGTTTTTTATCTTAAATGTGAACAGTTTGAGTATGGCTTCCTGGCCTTGCAGTGCATTTTTTCCAAGATAGAGCAACACGAAGAAGCCGAGCCGTGCACCTCCTTTCTCGCAATAGACAGATGATGGAACAAGAAGGAACGGTCCTGTTGATTTGTAAAGACAGGACGTTGCCAGTCTTGCGATGTTCTGAGCCCCCTTTGGAATGGACCAATGACAGGTGATGTTGCAGTTGCCGGCATCTTCCTTGCCGTTGTACATTTGCATTGGTGACAGTACTGAATAACGAAACGTGCTAACCCGTGGGAAAAGGCACGCATCCTTCTGGACTTCTCACTGGTATATCTTGGAAGCCTGGCCTGGGCAAGCGTGATTGTTGGCAGTTTATTTGTTTGCTTTCCTGAGTGGCTCAGGGTTGGGATTGGGTGATACTGTGTCCTGTGATTCCTTGAGTGTGTGGTTTAAGCCCAGGGCTCTTGCCCAGGTGTTTCCCTTCGCATGGTTCTGTTCTCTCCAGTCTGTCCTGATGTGTTGATGTCTGCATTCAGGTGTATCCATTATGAATATTTTAGGACTCCATGGCTTTTTTTCTGACATGAAACTCATTTGGGATTGGGGGTGAGGAGTAATTATCTTGTGTCATTCCCTCCCTACATATTTTTAAAGTTCCTGGTGATTCTGATACTCAGTTGGTACTCAGTTGGCTTTGGGAAACAATGTTTAAACCAATGTTTTTCTTTCATTAAATGTGTTCTTTTGATAATTTCATACATGTGTCTATATAGTACATTTTAATTACTGTCACGCTCATCCTCTCTTATCCCTCTCACGTCTATTACCAGCTCTCTACAAGACCCCTCCTCACATTTATAGAGTTGTGTTGTGTGACCCAGAATATAACCAGGACTGTTTGTGTTTATAGGTTTGCTGCTATTCACTGGAGCATGGTGAACTCATCAGTAGTTATGCAGTTGAAGACAATGTCTACCCTCCCTAGAATGCATCAGTAGCTCATAGTTCAGCAGGGAAAGTAGAGTCTCATGGGCCCCTTTGTGATCTCTGATTGACTGTTGACAAGCCCAGTCTAGTGCAGGCCCATTGCTGGCAGCCACTGCTGTTGTGAGATCATGGTTGAAATGGCTGTGCCATACCTACACAGTGTCATAGCTCTCCCTTTCTTCCAGCTCTTACATTCTTCCTGTTCCTTCTGCATTGGTCCTGCAACTTTAGAGGGAGTAGTGGAGATGGCCTGTTGAGAGCTGAGCCCTCACCCGTAACTTAGTGTCTTGAACAATTCTTTCTTCATCTGCTACCTTTTGTTGTGAAGTATTTAGAGGGCAGCTTGATACTGTGTCAGTTTAGCTAAACAATAATAGTAAGTTTCCACTAGGACCTAAGGCTTCAGCCAGGAGTTTTTAACTGTTATAGTGCCAGGCATGGGTTTCTTTTTGTGGAATGGACCAATCAGAGTGTTTAGTTGCCCCTATAACAGTTGTACCATAATCGCACTAGTGGGCGTATCTTGTTTTGCAGGTTGGTATTGTAATTTGTAAGGTTTTTAGCTGGGTAAGGCCACTTCTTATCACCTTACATTGCATCTTCAGGTGCTATGAAAGCTAGCTGTCTGTCCAGGAGGAAACCTCCAGCTCAAATCCAGTTTGATTTCTCTGTCTCTTATACCCAATGTATATGGTGTCTTCAGCCATAAGGTCTTAACAACTAGTTCTGGAGGGCAGCCAAGGGGAATTTCAAGGACTTATATTGTTCTGAAAACTTCTGGAGCCTCTGACCAACAGCTCATAAGGAGGTATCCCATACTGGGCACTAGGGTTTGAGTTTAATAACGCCTGCCTTGTTAGTTTCAGCATTATTCAGCCTTGCAGGCTTATCACCCTCATAACTCTCAGATATTTTTTTTTTTCAAGACAGGGTTTCTTTATGTAGTTTCGGTGCCTATCCTGGAGCTCACTCTGTAGACCAGGCTGGCCTTGAACTCACAGAGATCCATCTGGCTCTGCCCCCAGAGTGCTGGGGTTAAAGGCATGCGCCACCACTGCCTGGCAACTCGCAGGTTTTTTACTCAACTAAGTAGTAGGTTTCCATTTGGCTTTTTCCTGCACTCATCCTTCTGTAAACCAAATTTTGAAGTTTTTTTTTTTTTCTTCTTCCAGATAAGGAAAGACTCAAAGATTAAGTTATGCAGCTAAGTGCCAAAGACAAGAACCTAACTTCATGCTGTTCTTTATTGAGACCAAAGTGGATGCCTGCAGAACACGGTCTGCCTTCAGTGTGTGTGCTTTCTACTGAGGGTTGGCCCGCTGTAGGTAATCTCGTATTTGTTATGTAAACAGACACAGTTACAATTCAGCAAGCCTCCAGAATGGAAATGTTAGGCAAGAGGAGCCTGGTGTTGAGGAATTGGTAGGCAATTGTAGGCTAAGCTAGAGAGAAGCCGTTTGTTCTGGGGAGAGGACTAGCCAGAGTAGCAACAAAGGTAAGAAATTCAGAAATCCGACTGCTACGTATAGCAGCTTGTGCCTGTAATCCCGTCTGTGCCGGGGATATGGAGTAAGTGCATCCTTGAAGCTCACGGACCTATCCTGAATTGTGCTTCGGGTTCAATGAGAACCCCTTTCTCAAAAGATGAAGGTGGAGTGCAGTTGAGGAAAGATACCTGATGTTCACCTCTGGCCTCCACACACATGTGCACAGCTGTGTGCACAAGTGCACGCTCATACTAACAAGGACAGTACAACTCACACAAGAGCAGTCTTGGAGCTGAGAGGGCTTGATGGCTGGACATGCAGAAAACAGGTATGGTGCGGCCGGGGAAAGGCTGAGAAGGGAGATGGGGACCAAATTCAGCGGAGGGAGTTAGGAGAGAAGGCCAGGGCAAGAAGCGAAAGACAAACTGGCCAACATTTTGTGTTGGTGGCTATGGTGCAGTTTATGATAAGGCTTGCTCTGACCCAAGGTACTGGGATGGAGGTGGGGGCGGGGGCAGGGGACCACAGTGACTGGGTTGAGAGAGACCGACTACAGAATTGCTAGGACTTAACGAGGAAGAGGGTTGCTATGCTAAATGGTTTCTACCGGCAGTTGGGCTCAGGGTACTTTACAGGTAGGAAGAGGCCTGGTAGACTGTATTTATAGGCAGTGTTGGTGCTGTACATTGTCGATAACTAGGAGCTGGATGACTAGTATGGCTGGCACCCATACTCAGTTATCATTTGCACACACCTTTTTCTGTGGAAAAAGGCATCGTGAATTCCAAACCCATCAAAATTTAAAAACGAGCATTTTTACAACATGATCTCTTGCAGGCAAGGGGACAGCTCTGTAGGTCCAGGTGAGGGAGAGGCAGTTCTGATTCTGTGTCATCCTGCAGGGCCCAGCTTAAGCAGTATGTCATCAAGGAGAGACTGAGACCTGCAGGGAAAATTTAATGCCATCCCATGTGTTCCATTGGAACCCTGGTCTGTGCTTTGTGACAAACATTTTGTCATGTGCTTATCTTTTCCATGGTTGGGAATTGTCATTCCACATTCAAGACTGTTCAGGAAAAGTAAAGGCACACCAAGTAAAATGGAGGTAGTTTGTGGGATTTTTGTTTGTTTGTGGGATTTGTGTTTTAGTTGGTTGGTTTCTGAGACAAGATCTCTCTGTAGACTCATATTGGTCCCACTGGGTAGCTGAGGATGGCCTTGAACTTCTGATCCTTCTTTTCTGTCTCCTAAATGCTTGGATTGTAGGCATGTGCCAACCATGCCCGGTTTGTGCAATACTAAGGACCAAACACAGGGTTTTGTGCAAGCCAGGAAAGCGCTCTACCCACTGACCTGGATCTTCAGCCCTGTCACTTGTCTTTTGAATTGAGTAGAGATTTTGGCCTGCTTTAGGAGAGAGCTAAGGACCTGGTTTCCCAAGAGCATTAAAAGATTTTGTTGTTCATGTAAAAAGTCATAGTCCTCTGATACAAGGTAAAAGAGATTGGAATAATGGGAGGAATGCACTCAGAATGTTTCTTTTCAAAACAACAGAACAGCCCCCTGTCTACAGTGTGTGGTTACAGATTGATGAGCCTCATACTTGGGGTGGTTTGAGCAAAGGCTGGTACAGACTGAAGACAAGCAAGAGCCTGTGGGAGTTAATTGAAGGTGTAAATTTAGTTGCTCTCTGAGAAATTCCCCTGGGGTCAGTGCAGATGTCAGAGTACTAGGGAGAAGAAAGCCCTGCTGTGTCATGGGACCACACAGACCTCATGGAGTACAGAATTGAATTTAGGTACAGGACATGAGGATCGCTTTGGCAGAATAATAGGGCTCATTGGAAGCCTTCACCTGACCCAGATGAATCTGATTTCTCCTCGGTGTGCTGGCCTTTTCCCAAGGGCTGGCATGGACACAGTGGGTCCTTGTTAATTAAGGACAATCACCATTGGCATAAGGGAGCCTGTGGCTTTGGGCTGTACTTGTCTTGATAAAGAAGTAGTAACCCAGCTCTGAGGATGTAATGCATCCGAGCCAGGGCCTGGTTCTCTCCTGGAGGTGCCTGGACCCATTCCTGGAGAGGAGATTGAGGCGTCGTGGTCATAGAGGCTCTCTGTTTAAGAAGAACCTTGGCTAAGGTAAGCTCGAAGAGAGTCTATTGGAGGGGTATGGAAGAACTCATGACCGGAAGACCTGCTGAGAACTCTGACATTGGCAGGACATCCAGGATCCAGGAGGCAACCACTGGGCTCATTCATTTCACCATTGATTCTATTCTTGTGTTCCTTTTAGGATTCGACTCCCGAGTCTTGTTGGCCCAGATGAGATATTTTGCTCCTAGCTTTCAATTCAGGGGAAAACATTTGACTGTCAGTTCCATTACAACTATCCACAGTAGGAGGAAAGGTCATTGTCCGAAAGCACATCAGAGTACTCTTGCCGGAAGGAGGAAGAAGTGGGTGCTGGGTAGGCAGCATGCCCCGACTGGGTATGATGCCACACATCTGGCCTCCTGGGAGAAGGCTGTGTTTCATTCTAGCCTGGAAATGAGACAATATCTCTGCCCTTGAGCTTGGCAATGAAGAATTTAGCAGAGAGTGTACAGTTTGCTGATTATTTGGGGGAGGGACAGAAATAGTGGAGTTGACATTAATATCAGGGGCTGAGTGGCTGCTGCACTTGAGGGTAGGTACTATGTCTCTGGCTCTCCATCACAGCTCCAACAGAGCCTTCCCTGGGTAGGCTTTTTGGGAGAGTTATCGTCTTAGTTAGGGTTTCTGTTGCTGAGACAAAACTCCATGACCAAAAGGCAAGTTGAGGAGGAAAGGGTTGATTTGGCTTACACTTCAGCATTGCTGTTCATCACTGAAGGAAGTCAGGACAGGAAGACAAATAGGGCAGGATCCAGGAGGCAGGAGCTGATGCAGAGGCTGTGGAGGAGAGCTGCTTACTGGCTTGCTTCTCACGGCTTGCTCAGCTTGCTTTCTTATAGAACCCAGGACTAACAGCCCAGGGATGGTACCACCCACCTTGGGCTGGGCCCTCCCCCACTGATCACTAAATGAGAAAATGCCTTACAGCTGGGTCTTGAGGAGGCAGTTCCTCAGCTGAGGCTCCTTCCTCTGATGATTCCAAACTTGTGTCAAGTTGACACATAAAACCACCCAGTGTAGTTACTGAAAGAATAAATAGATTTCATAACCTAAATTCTTTGTTGGGACTGGCTCTCCTTTCCTCTCTATCCTTGCTTCATGTCTAGGCCCTTCCAAAGTCCTGGTTAATCCAGCTCTTGCTTCAAGCCTCTACCCAGCAAAACAAAAGTTTTGTAGACTCATCTATCTCAGAACCGTATAACAAAGCTATTCACCAGGTACAAGGGTAGGTGAGGGAAGCAGATGAATTCTTTTAAAGAAATGAAGGTTATTCCCTATGGACTAGTCTCCAAGATTTTACTGTACCCTGCGTAGTGGATTGAAGGGAGGTGCCAGAGTTATATGTACACATCCTGGTTTCCAAAAACCAGAGTGTGACCTCATTTGGAAAAGTAGGTCTTTGCAATTGTAATTAAATGCTGTTGAGATGAGGTCATCTTATATTATCTGGGTGATTCTGAATCCAGTGGCAAGTGTCTTGGGAGACGCATGGGGAAAGGTGATATATATAAAAATGGAGGTAGAGATTGGAGTGATCAGGCCACAAACCAAGGGATGCCTTTTAGAAGCTGAAAGGCAATAGACCATATTTTTAGGACTTTGGAGGGAAAGTTGGTCCTGCCAACACCTTGTTCTCAGACCTCTGGCCTCCAGAACGGAGAATTATTTCTTATTTGATATCATGAAGTCTGTGATTATTTGTCACAGCAATTCTAGAAAGTTAATATACCCTAAAGAGCTTGAGTGCCATTTTCTCAGTCCCTTTGATGCAAGGAGGCCTCTTCCTTTCATCCCTGGAACTTTCTGTCTCTGGACTCCCAGGAACATTGGTCATCGGATTTTTTTCTCTTCAACTAAGCCGAGTTCCAGCTCCACCAGTGTTTGGACAGCATTGCCTAAGGCTGCCTGCATCCTTCTCTTCTCCCTCGAGAACTTTTCACTTCTTTCTGGGTCCTAGTGTCAGCCTTCTGTGCCATAGACCACTGTTCTGGGCAGAGGGTACCTCCATCAGGTTCTCAGACTTTTTATACATAGACTCTGCTCTAGTGAAAGCTCAGTTCTTACTGTGTAAAAGGCAAGTGGAGCTGATCTAAGCTGTGGCCGAGATGGTCATCAACTGGACTTGCGGGTATGTGCCACTGTGCTCTCGTGGGTGAGGGAGATGGCTCAGTAAGGAAAATGCTTGCTGTGTGTGCATGAGGGTCTGCGTTCAGATCCCAGCATCCATGTTAAAAGCCAGGTGTTGACTGTGCATGCGCATAACCCCAGCTCCTGAGGGGCAGACACAGATGAATCCCTGGGGGCTGCCTGGCCAGTCTGCCTAGCCTGAAGTACCAAGTTCAGTGAGAAACCCTGCTCAAATACAGTAGAGACTGGTAGAGACAATTTTTACCCTCCACATGTGCACACACAGGTTAGCACTTGCTGAGGAATACATGTGTACCTGTGTGCGAATGCATGCATACACATACATATTCTAATCTGGCTTCATTTCTGGGCCATTGTTGTAGAGGATATCTTCTTAGTCTCATATTTCTCAGGGAGCTAATAAATAGCTCATCCTTCCCTCCTTAGTTTGGTAACAGGAATAAGCACTGCTCTTCAATCTACAGCAAATAGTATCATTGTAGAGAAGCTGTTGCCTAAGGGTGTGACTGTGTGGAGGTCCTAAAACTGAACCTCAAACTTTGAAAGGCTTCACTGGCCACTGGCACAGCTGGGTAAGGACAGTTGGTCGCTGCCTCCTTACATGGGGGAAAACCAGAGGGCAGTTCCTGGGGGCCCAGCTGTGTCTCACAGCTGGACTCAGTTTCTTACCAATTACTGAATCTTTCAGGGAAGAAAAATTAGAGGTTTCTTATTTACTTTTCCATTTTGGGAAATTACTTTATCTTCCCTGGAAATCCAGAGGAAGAATACTAAATACATCCTAAGAGGATTCCTTTCGATTCCCTTCCATATGACAGAAAGTGCCTCTTGGGGGACTCAGGGCCTAGGTAATGTTTATGTGTATTGATAGCTGTGACAGCCCCTAAATTTCCATTTCTTATCACACTGGAGATTTAGTTCCTATTCAAATTACAGTCCAGTGTGGGTAAGCAAGCAGGATAGTGGGGGTGAAGAGGCAGGAAGTGAGTATGGGGCTCAGCTCACTGCAGGTATTGGAGACTTGTGGTCCCTTCATCTGCTGCAGGGATTTTAGATACTGTTTTATGCCATGCTAAGAACTCTTAGCCACTCCATCTTCCAAGACCTGAGTCCACCATTGCATTCTTTGCAGGTAAGGGTCCAAGCTAAGGAAGAGAAATTGAGCAGAGAAATGTGCAGGCTGAAAGCAGCACATATCACTCCCCACACATCCACACATCATCTTTTGGCCAGAGCACCTCACGGTCCCAACCAACCACAAGAAAACTCAGAAATGTAATCTGTGGCGCACAGAGGGAAATCAACTGAAGGCTAGAGACAAAAACCAAGCACTGCCTTGGTACAGTGTCACATTCCAGTGACTGTGACCCAGCTAGTAGAGCGATGAGACAGACACCTGTACTTGAACCTGCTACAGAGTGACTTTTTAAACAAAACAGACACTGTCTGGGTTTTAGGAAATTTATATACTGCACATTCAGAAAATAGTATGTATAGCTTGATGGATTTTTATAAGCTGAAAGTCTTTGCTACTTCCCTGTGCTATAGCTGAATACCTGACAGAAACAGCTTAGGGGAGTACAGGTTCACTTGGGCTCACGGGTGGAGAGGAAGTCCATCATGGTGGGGAAGGCCTGACGCAGGAGTATGAAGCCGCAGGCCACATTGTGTCCACAGTCAGGAATCCCAGAGGTGACAGCTGGCACTCAGCTGACTTTCTCCTTTCTATATATCCTGGGCCAGAGGCCATGGAATGTTGCCGCTCACATTTCAGGTGAATCTTTCCACCCCATTGTAGTCTAGAAACTCCTCATAGACACGAACAAGGCCTTGCCTCTGTTGATTCTACATGTCAGTCTGACAGTCAACCTTAGCCATTGCATTGGTCATGCCTGAGTAAGTAGCAACCCCCTTAGAGTAGACATCACCAGTCCTCCAGGAAGTCCCCTTGCACCTTCTTTCTCCAACAACGCCCACGGGAGCTGTTGTCCTGGCTTGTAACCTCATAGACTGGTGTTGGTCCAGTTTTGAGTACTGTGTAAATGGGGTCATGCCATGTGTTCTTTTGTATGTAACTTCATTGATTTAACAGTGCGTCGGTGGGAGTTCCATATTTCTGGTGCTTTCATTTTTGTTGCTATGTGATAATCCATGGCATGAATAAAGCATGCTTTATCCATTCCATCGTGGGTCGCATCTGGATAGACTTACGATAGTGCATAGTGCCTGCATGAGCAGCCTTTTACATATCTTGGTGAACATGTGGATGCATGTCTCATTGGCCTACACTGTATCTAGTTCCTAGGAGTAGGATTACAGAGTTCAAGGTATGAGCATGTTCAGCCATAGGAGCAACTATTGGAAGCTCACAGGTTCCTCAGGCTGGTGAGATAGCTCAGAGGGTAGAAGTACTTGTACAAGAGAAAACCAGCTCAGGCAAGTTGTCTCTGACTTCCACATATGTACCATGGCATGTGTCTGTATGTGCAATGTGTGCTCATGAACACACACACAGCATAAATAAAATTGTTTGAAAAAAGAAACTTGAGTATGGAGAGATGGCTCAGTGTAGCTGAAGTTTTTTCCAGTCCCGCTCGGGCCCAGTTAAACACAGAGAGACTTATTTTACTTATAAACTGTATGGCCGTGGCAGGCTTCTTGCTATCTAGTTCTTATATCTTAAATTAACCCATTTCTATTAATCTATAAGTTGCCACGTGGCTCTTATGGCTGTGGCAGCTGGCAGCGTCTCGACTCAGCCTTCCACTTCCCAGAATTCTCCTCCTTATCCCACCTGTTCTATACTTCCTGCCTGGCTACTGGCCGATCAGCATTTTATTTGTCAGTCAATCAGAGCAACACATTCACAGCATACAGATATTCACAGCAGCTCAGCAGTTTAGAGTACTTGTTGCTCTTTCAGAGGACCTGGGTTCAAGTTTCAGCACCCACATGGTGGCTCACAACCACCTGTAAATCCAGTTCCAGCAGTTCCAACACCCTCTTCTGACATCCGCAGGCACCAGGCATGTATGTGGTACACATATATACACACTGGTGAAACATTCTTCACATACAATAAACCAATCTAAAAATAAAACAGCAACTTAACAGGTTTCTAACCGAATAGGCTGACCCTGGTGGTGTGATGAGAGTGTCATATGTTGTCTGCCCTCTGCGGCTCCCTAAGGCCCTCTCTATCCTGCTTCCTCACCTTGCCACCCCAAGCCCTGCTAGAAGCCTTGACTGCTTACATCTAAAAAGTACCCACAGCCTAAGCTCTGGAACCCCAACCCCACTCCCTTCACTATTCCTGTCTTCCAGTCTGTTGTCTTCTCCATCATTCTTCCCTGTACGCAGCCTCCTCCGCGTTGAAGAACAGGCCCCGTGCAAGGAAGAACACGGAGGCCACGAAGGCCCAAAAAGGCAGACATAAATTTCCTTTAGGGATCATGGTGAGGAGGGAAGCTGAGATCAGTCGTGCATTAATGATTTTTGTATCTGCCACACAGAGAAGGGGAGTTACAGAAAAGCCCTTAAAGACCATTAAGATGAAATACCTGAGGAGAGTAGATTCTTATTAATATTCAGACCCCCAGGGCTGTGATCAGAGGGAGCAGGGCTGGAGTGAGGAGGCAGAGGGCCCACCGGCAAGGCAGGGAGGGCATTGGGGGAGGAGCCTGCTGCGGGGGCTGTTAGACATCCCGGCAGGGAACCTAGCATGACCCCTGGGCGGGGCCGGAGGTTCCCGTGGGTGGGTTAATGGCCAAGGTCCTAACTTCACCGCAGCCTGGCCTTGATTAATGTGCACCTAGGGAGGTGCGGAGGCTTCGGCGTTCCCATCTCTCCCGAGAAATACATAATCATTAATCAACATTACTGGGTCCCACTCAGACTAAGTGGCCTCTTGTGATTAGGAGGGGGCTCTTGAAAAAAAAAAAAAAAGGCAATCTTTTTAGCATTTTGATATTTTGAGCATGTGCATTTGACAATGGCTTTCTTGATGGGGGTGGGTGGGGGGTGGGAGGAGCTCTTGTCCAGGGTGTGTTCTCTCTCTCTCTCTCTCTCTCTCTCTCTCTCTCTCTCTCTCTCTCTCTCTCTCTCTCTCTCTCTCTCTCTCTCTCTCTCAATACACTCACCTGAGAAACAAAGGCAGAGGGAGGGTTGTGGGAGTGTACTTAGGCAGCAGGCCATGCTCTTCTCTCTAGTGTGCAGGCTGGATTCCCACTGGGCGCCTTTCTCTGAGCAGGAGCTGCAGCCTGCAGGGAGCGAGGGCAGCTGAGGCGGGCCCTTTCTTCTTTCTTAGTTATACATTCTCCAACCCCAGGGTGCCAGAATTAGGCTACAATCCAGCCTTACTTCAAAATGAGAAGGCCAGTGTGAGATTAGATCAGATTTTGTGGATACACCCTTCGACTAGCCTGAGAAACTTCACTTAGTCCTTACTCGTCACCCTGGAAGAGTCTGTGGCCCTGAGTTGTTGGGGATACCAGACTCAGAGGCAGCCAGTGACCACTCTGTAAGTAAGTATTTTCTGACCCGCCCCTTGGAGACCTGCCCAGAGTCCTGACCTAAAGTCTCTTTTAAAAAAGAAAACTCTCCCCCATCCCCCATTCTCACGAGGTGTGTACCCTCTTTCCCCTCCCCCCGTTTTTATCTTTCTATCAAATAAACTCATTTCCACGTGGATACAGTGCCTGGGGTGGGGTGTGAGTGACTATCCACATGCCTGCCTCAACCGCCCGGCATGTTTCCGTCACCGTCACCACGACACCCTGGCCTTTCCCCCCACCCCCCACCCATTAACCACATTAACTAGTCAATTGCGAAGCCCAAGTCCCTGCCTTCTGTGATCATCAGCAGGCTTGGGGTGCCTGGCAGGCTTCGTTAGAGCTGATGCTGCCCTTGGCCAGCTTGATGCCTTTGAGCCTGTTGGTAAACCTCTGAGCTTCCGAGCTTCTCAGCTTTATAAAGAGGAAGGTCGAGCCTCAGCCAATGCCTCAGCTGATTGCAAGAACTCATCAAGCTAATGTTGGGAAGGAACATGCTGTCCATGGCAAGCATCTGCCCCTCCCGCCTTCCCATGCTCTTCAGGCCTGACATCAGTTCGATCCTCAGAAGAGCCTATCAGGATGGGGCTGTTACAAGTAGGGAAACATAGGGAGCCTGCTTATCCTGCCATCATCTGCTGCAGGGAAACAGCAGTGGCCTCACTTAGCTCTAGACTCACGTTGATGTGGAGTCAACTACAGAAGATGCTATGTACCCAGAGGTTCATCATCCACCATCAGAAACAATTCTACTTGCTTTGAAAACAGCTTGGGGAACATAAGTAAAAAAAAAAAAAAAAAAAAAGCAAAATAGAAGTTAAAAAAAATCACCTCATTGTCCCTGTAAAAATCTGAGAAGCCCCAAATCTACTTCTCCTCATATGACTAACTCACACTCTGGTGGTCAAAAAGGACACATGTAAGAATGCCAACAGCAGCATTCCTGTAATAAAGCCAATGTCTAGCAATACCGGAGTGGCCCAACAGCAGCATTCCTGTAATAAAGCCAATGTCTAGCAATACTGGAGTGGCTGAGGTCTTGTTTACCGTACAGTGAAAGCCTGTACTTGGAGGAGTCAGATCAGTGTGCTGCCTTGGGAAGCAACACGGACAGATCTGAGACAAATGAAGTGAAAGAAGCGGTACACAAACCAGTATACATTGCGTGGGCCCATTGCTGTGAAGTTCCAGGCTACGATGCTAGGAGTTACCCTAGTGACTATACTTAGTGAGGGAATAGTTGCTGGAAAGACCAATGGGGACCCATATAGGGCTACTGACCTACTTATTGGTATGGTGGTGATTCAGTTTACAACACTTTATTGAGCTGTATATTCATAATTAGTATACTTTTCTGTGAGGCTATCCTTTGGTTTTGCTTGTTGAAAAGACTGCTGGGTAGCTAAGAGAGTCATTGGGAAAGCTGGAGAATCAGGCTGGAGGCTGTACTGTGGGACTAATACCAACTCTGCTGCAGAACTGATTGAATGAGGGAACTGCCATCACTCCAAGTGTATAAGCTTTATGCTGCCCAGCCCTACCTGCTTAGGGATGGCACCTACACAATGGGATGGGCCCTCCTACATCAATGAATGATCAAGAAATGTTTCACAGACATGCTCACAGGCCAATCTGATAAAGGCAATTCTTAGGCTGAAGTTCCTCTTTCTTAGGTGTGTCAAGATGACAGCCAAGATTAGCTATCACACCACCCCAGCATCAAGGCTTCCTTCTTCAACAAGAGCTCAGTGAATTCTGCCACCTTCTCAAAACATGGACATTGACTGGTGCCTCTATTCCAATAGTTCCTATGTTGTGGAGTCAGTGTTCATTCTTAGCTGCAAGAGAGGCAGGCAAAGTAAGACCAACTTCTATTTGCATATAGAAGGCAGGAATTCTTCAAATGTAAGAGGGCTGTAAACAGGTACAACAGAGCCATAAAACATGGCAGAGGACCACACTACTGTATTTATTCCAAAAAGGACCCTTGGGGAGTGACCACTTTATTCTTTCATGGCTCTAATGGTATTAAAGAGGTCTGTTGGCATCTAGCTCCATACCTACTCTTTGATATATTTTCCTCTACCACAAAGACTGAGAAACTATATTTCTTTCTGATTCTCCTGTCAGCTGGATTCCTATAGGCTTTTCTTTCTTTTTGTAAAGGGCACCAGTGTGATCAGTAAGATCAAAAGGCAGAAAAAAGTAGAAGTCGTTCCCCCAGCAATAGTATCACTGGGGCTTAGGTGCATGAACTCTTGCTCATATTTTCATGCACATCTCTAGCTTTCCCAATATGAATGCTCCGTAGTCACCCACTTAATTTTGCTGATGAGTAGGTACTGAACACACAGGCATCTCAGAACCGTAGGGTGGAGGCTTTGCATAGGCGTATTTGTAAGGGCTAGGAGAATTGAGCTTTCTACTCCATACAGAGAGGGAGGATCAAGCCAGGCCTAGGATCACCAGTAGAATGACTCATCTGTCACTGGAGGATTGCAGGCTAGCAACGCTAGAGGCCTGGAGCCTGTAGTGGCAGAACAAAAGGGCTGTCAGGACGGCCAATTTAGAGTCAGGTAGCCCTGGGCTCCTGTCCTTCGCCATGCTCCAAGGTACAGTCTAGGCACTCACATGTCTCCCGGCCTCAGTTTCCTCACGGCTTCATAGTTAGTAGGTTAACACTGGGAGAGCCATGAGGACGTAAGTTAAGAAGGCAGGTGTTTGTGAACACCCTTTGGTTTTCCATGCAGAAGGCATTTTCAGACCCCTCAGAGAAAAGCTCTGAAAGCATATCAGTGGCTCACGCGAGGGAGGGCACTTGTTCATTTGACTGGGCATACTCTTTTAGGCCTGGGGTTGTGTTAGGTGCTGGGCATATTGAGAAAAGACATGGTTTAGTAGGAGGTAAGGGATGTGCTGAGGTTATTATGATCCTTTATGACAGAGGCATTTATGGGGATGTAGAGGCAGCAATTGATGGCTCCTCGAAGAACAGAGCTTTTCCAGACCTGCAGGTGGAACACTGGAAAGTTCTAGAAGCAGGATTTCTAGGCTGAGGTTTGAAAGAGGAGCAAGAGTTAGGTAGATAAAAGATCAGGGACGGAAGACTATCTAAGACAGTGTGTGTAAAGGTCAGGAAATGAGAACCATGGGGATTTGAGGGAGCTATAGGTGAGTACAAAACAGGAGAGAGAGAGAGAGAGAGAGAGAGAGAGAGAGAGAGAGAGAGAGAGAGATATTGGGCTGGGCTGGGCTGCCGGGGAGAGATTTGTCCCTATCAGTGTGGAGGACACATTCTCTGCCCCAGGAGAGAGGTGGCTGGCCTGGAGCCCAGCTCCAGGCTGATTTACAGGCATCGAGTGCCAAGAGTGGCCATGCCACCTGCTCTTAAATCCAAGGCACGTAAGGCTCCGTGCCTTTGTCCAATGTTAACAGGAGCCGGGAAGAGAAGCCTCCCCCGGGATGAGTGCTCTCTGCCCCAGCCCTGCGCACCACGGCACACACAGAGACATTGCAGGCATGGAAGCTGTTCTTGCCAGCACCTATCCACCCTCTTCTTGCCTTCGGGTCCTGGCACCTGTCACAATCTGATGTCCTTTCTCTTCTGGGTCTGTCAGGCTAGCAGGCGCCTGCTGTAACTCCCCACCTGCCTTTAGATAGGTGCTCTTTTGAGGAGACGAAAAGATAATCTACGGGATTCTCAGGAAGCTGTTTACCCAGGAGAGAGTGAAACCCCTTCTACTGCTCAGGGAGGGGCAGGTTGAAGTCAATTAGCAGAGGAAGAGAGAAGAGAAAATGCTAGGCTCCGATCAGCTCACTCGTGTCAGACCCTGTCCCCTCCCACCTTTTCCCCTTCATTGTTTCTGTCTCTGACCTCTGTCTGGCAGGCATCCCCTTCCCTGGGAACATACCTGTGACCACCAGTGTCACGTCTTTTCACTTCTGTCTTGTGTCCAGCTGCGGTTGTTGATTGACGTGTCTGCCTCCCCCATCACATCAAGCCGAAGTCCAACGGCAGTGAATGGGACCAATGTGCTGGTCCCGTGCCAGGCTCTGAATGGGCAGGGAGGGACTGGACAAAGTCCTGGGGTGGCCTACAATTTACGGAGGCACAGACTGACAGAGGTCTCCCTCCCAGCTGGTGGGAGAAAGGGGCCGGCCAGCATTGGTTCAGTTTAGTTTACCCGGAAATTATAGTGCTTGTCACAAAGGAAGTCCCTCAGTAAGTAAATGTTGACCAAATAGTTTTGCACTGTGGATGTATTTCTCAAGCTCCCAAAAAAAGAACTGCAAGAGTGCTCGGAAAGTGACTCAGCAGTGAGGCTCCGCCAGCTGCACTTCTGTGGGCCCCCCTCCTGGGAATCTCCCGTTCCCCACAGGCACTGCAGAATAGAACAGGGAATTGAACGGTGGGAAAGGGAAAGTGTGGGGCAGGAGGCTTCCTCTAGTCTAGGGAGCAGGGAGCGTTTGGAATAGCAAAGCTTAGCATGGAAGACCTGATGTTCCCACCTTGTGGACACTGACCAGATGACAAGTATTCTCCCTGTCCTTCATCAGTTGTGACAAAGCACGGTGGTGTACATGGCGCCTTATCCCAATGGCTACCCGTGTGCAGAGCACTGGCTGCTGCTTTATTGTCTCTTAAAATACAGAGAGCATGGGCGGGGGGGGGGGGGTACGGGGGGTAGAAGGGAGGTGTGGGGGAGGGGATGGGAGGAGAGGAGGGAGGGAAACTGGTCGGTATGTAAAATAAATGAAAAAAAAATTAATTAAAAAAAAATTACAGAGAGCATGACCCACAGAGGCTAGGAATTTGTTTAAGCCACACCCAACTACTAGGTAAAGATGGACATAGAACCGTGGCCTTGGATTCTATATTGGCCACCCCCACCCCCAACACACTTTGTAGTTAGAATTGTAGCCTCTTACTTAATGTGTTATTATCATAAAGGGTAGGTAGGATACCTTGAATCTACAGGAAAGGCAGATTTCTTTTTAATCATTTAGTCCTCTGTACTTACTTTTCTTATTGGCCAAACAGCCTGACAGGAAACAACTTAAGGGAGAAAGAACTTACTTTGGCTTACAGTTCGAGGGGTTACCATCCACCCATCACAGTGAGGATGGCCTGGCAAGTCAATCTGCATATGTAGTCAGGAAGCAGAGAATAGACCGGAAGTCCTGCCCTCAGTGACTCACCTGTTCCAGCAAGGCTCGAGCTCCTAAACTTTTCCACTGCCTTTCAAAATAGCACCACTAGCTGGGGACCAGGTTTCCAAACACAGAAACCCATGCAGGACATTTCACGTTAAAACCACAACACCACACCTTCATTGCCTACTTGTCCATAAGAACATTCAACTGTCTATTTATCCATCTACTCCACATTCACCTAAACACTCACTCAAATATCATTATCTGTTGCTCCACACAAGTATCCATGCATCTTCTCATTTACCTACTGTAGTGGGTGGCTGTTTGGGCCATGCTGTAAAGCACTGCCCCTAGTGAGGTAGCAGGTAGCTGTTACACCTGTGTATGACCTTGAGGTACATGCCCCTGGGGTGTGACCTCTGGGGGACCCTTAAGACTTGGGATGCAAGTAAGCACTTTCTCTTGGCTGGAACAGATCAGGGCAGAGCTAGCCAGAGAACAGCATTGGTCTGTGTCTCACCCTTTCGAGATCCTGCAACAAGTTCCTTTATTCTGTCTTGTGAGTTAACCTCCAAATAAATTCCTTTGCTCATTAAATAGACTCAGTAGATTGCTAGAGATATAATCCAAATAACCTACTTGTCTATCTATTCACTAATCCACTCATATCTTCACAATTTATTCATTCAGTCCATGCATTCATCCATGCATCCATCCATGCATCCATGTATCCATCTACCCACCCATCCACCCATCCATGCACCCATCCACCACTCATCCATCCATCCATCCATCCACCCATCCATCCATCCATCCATCTATCCATTCACCTATCCATCCATCCATCCATCCACCCACCCACCCACCCACCCATCCATCCATCCATCCATCCATCCATCCATCCATCCATCCTTCACTTAGTTTATTAACATATATTGAATATCTATTACATGCCACACAGTGCATGAAGGCACAGGGGCTACAAAGGAGACTGGACTGTCTTTTTTCCATGAAGAACTCTATCTGGTATAGCCAGGGGATGAATATAATAACAGTAATCTGTATAAAGGGCCATAGGAAATCTCCCTTCCACGGTAAGATAAGGACACACATTTGACTCTACAGGTGAAAACTGTAAAAATAGCTGAGTATGCTGTGAACTCACGCCAGTGATCCCATTCTGGGACTAAAGAGTGATTTTTGTCATCAGTTGCAAGATGTATGTGCTTATTGAGGTGAACGGGAGATGTCTTGGGGTGGGGGGAGGTTAAAGAATAGCGAGATAAATGCTCACAGACAATTTTGTATTGTCTTATTTGGCATTCACAGCGTATAAAGCAGTGTTGAATAAATGTTAAGAAACATGACTACCATCTTCAGCAAGAGAAAAATCAAACGAATGGATCAGTAATGACGTCAAGTGCCCTCTCCCTTGGCTTGTGATTTGAATGTGGAAGAAGGGCTGTTTCTCCTTATTGTCATCCAGTGGCCAGTCTAAGTTCTACCACTGAGTCACACCCCAGCCTTTCATTATTCTTGGAGTTCTGAAGACCGTTGGTCCTCTCTTCTTGCTTGAACTCATAGAAGTGATGATCCCAGTTTCTCAGAGCTGAGGTTGGGCAATCAGTGTTTTGTGGCTTAGCAACTTCAAGGGTCTTTGTATCTACCAAAGACAACTTGGATGAATAGTTGCAAGAAATATTTATTGAAAACTCTCTTGTGTGGGGGTGGGTGAGTGGACTGGAGTGGCACTTATTGTGCATGTGGAGGACCCGGGTTCAGTTCTCAGCACCCACACGGTAGTCCACAACTCCACTTCCTGGGATCTGACACCTTTTGACTTTCTTTAGGTTTCTAAGCATGCACATAGTGCACATACATACAGGTAGGCCAACACTCGCATACTCAAAATAAATATAATTTTTTTTTAAAGATCTTGAGCCTAGAGGAGTGTGCTGGTTGTTTTTTTGTCAACTTGACATAAACCTATACATAACTGTCAAGAGGGACTCTCAGTTGAAGAATTACCTTCATCAAATTGGCATGTGGGTATATCTGTGAGACATATTCTTGACTGATAAGATAATCAATAACAGGAGGGAGGGCCTAGTCCACTGTGGGTGGTCCCATCCCTAGACCCTAGCTGGGCCTGAGCTGTATAAGAAAGGCAGCTGAGCAAGCCATGGGGAGCAAACCAGTAAGCAGTTTTCTGTAGTGCGAATTCTAATTGGTCTTAATAATAAAACCCAGAGTCAGATATTGAGGTAAATGCTTAAAGATCAGAAAAGTAAAGGAGCCAGCCACTAGAGAGACTTCTCACCTCTATTGAAACCTCAGACCGAAATGGGGTGAGATCCTGTCTCCTCCCACCTTCTGTTCCTGTCTCCACCTCCCTAGTGCTGGGATCAAAGGTGTGTGCCACCACTGCCTGGCCTCTGTGGTTAACTAGTGGCTAGCTCCGCACTCTCATCTCCAGGCAAGCTTCATCTGTTAGAGCACAAACAAAACACCACCACAGTTTTCCTCCATGGTTCCTGTCTCGGCTCCTTCTTGAGTTCCTGTCCTGCCGTCCCTCAAGGCTGGACCGTGATGGGGACTTGTGTGCCAAATAAACCCTTTCCTCTCCCAGATTGTTTTTGGTCAGTGTTTTATCCTGGCGGCAGGGAGCAAACTAGAACAGGGAGAGAGCTCAGTGGGGAAGAAGAGCACGTGCTATGGAAACATGAGGATCTGAGTTTGAACCTCCAGACTCTCTGTAAAAACTGGGCTAGGTCATGTATGTCTGCAACCTCAGCATTGAGGGGTGGAAACAGGCAGATCCAGGGAGCTCCCTGGCCAGCCAGCCTAGCTAACCCAGTGAGCTTCCTGTTCAGTGAATGACCCTGTCTCAAGGGAAAAAGGCAGGGAGTGACAGAGCAGGACACCCAGTGTCCTCTTTTGACCTCCTCAAGCACTCACAGGCACGAGAAGCTGCACATTTAAGTGTGCACACACACATGTACACTACATGCCACAGTGCGCACATTTTATTTTTATTTTTTTATTTTTATTTTTTGGTTTTTCGAGACAGGGTTTCTCTGTGTAGCTTTGCGCCTTTTCCTGGAACTCACTTGGTAATCCAGGCTGGCCTCGATCTCACAGAGATCTGCCTGGCTCTGCCTCCCGAGTGCTGGGATTAAAGGCGTGCGCCACCACCGCCCGGCCAAATGGGAGCTTTTTTTATTTTGTATTTTAAAGAAAAAATCACAACAGTTAAAAACCTAGTTCTGAAGAAAAAGAATGTGTTCTGGTCCCAAATTAGTAAAATGAGCCATAAAGTTAATCGCTATGTTGGGTGTCTCTTTTCTCCTGCCTCAGAGAAGGGCGGGAGCTGAGCTGGAGGAATCTCAACACTTTGCATTTGAGTGCTGCTGATTGAGAGCTGTTTCATCGGAATTCTTGTAAAAAATATTATCATTGTATGTTTGTGCATACATATTTAAAAAACACTAACAATTATTGCATGTATGCATGTATGTGCCACGGTGCATGCATGGAGGACGCAGGGGGCAACTATGGAGTTAGTTCTGTCCGTCTTTATGTAGGTCCACGGGATTGAACTCAGGTCACCAGGCTTGCAGAGCTAGATCTTTACCCACTGAGCCATCTCACCAGCCCTTGCCGGGGTTTCCTGCCAATGGTGATCCACTTGAGTTCGTGGGAGCGGTTGCCTTCCTGGGGCTGCTTCTTGGACTGGGGACTCTGTTCCCCTGTGGTCTGGCTGGACCACCACTTTCTGCGGTGTACGTGCTGTTGCAGGTGTCTAGAGTTCTTGATGCTGTGACAATCCAAATGGAAGCATGGGTCTGAGTGGGCAGGAATCATGCAGAGCCCCTGGTCACCTGGCCTCTGGTAGGACTCAAATATGGAAAGCACCGATGGAAGACGGGAAGGCAGGAGGAAAAAGTACCCGGCAATATATTAATTTTTCGTTTATTCTTGGACAATTTCGCATTTATATAGTATATTCTGGTTATGTTCATCTCCTTATCCCCCTCCTATGCCCATCAACCCTCCCCACTCCCAACAAGCCTCACCCACACTATCATATCTTTGTTTTGTGACCAATGATGCAGGGCTACCTGTATGGGCCTGTGTGTGAAGCTGTGCATTGGAGTGTGGGCAACTCACTGCTGGATACACCACTGAAGACAGTGTATGAACTGTCGATAGCTTCCTGGGGAGAGGCTAGGCCCAATGTACCTCTCCCTGATCCACAACTGAACATTGACTGGTCCTAGTCTTGTCTAGGTCCTGTGCGGGCAAACACAGAAAGTATGAATCCGTAAGTGCAACATCCATAGCATGCCCAGAAGACAGCGTCTGATGGCCTTATGTCTTACCATTTGACACTTAAATTCTCTCGTTCCCTCTTCTGTGACATCCCCTGGCCTCAGAGGAGATGTTATGGATGTCCCTTTGGAGAGTGAGCGCTCCACAGTGACTCCCACGGGTCATGCGTCTCTGCACTAATCACTGTTTCTGTAAGAATCTTCAGTAAGTCAGAGGGCAGCCGTGGATGTAAACATCCGTATTTAGAAAGGAATTTGACATTAAATAGTAAAATAAGCAGTAAGTTCATCCCTAGGGCCCGTGACCTTTCCAGCCATGGATTTTGTCCAGGTCCACAGTATTAGGCATGAAATACTGCCTGTGGACTGAACCTCAGATCCAATCAGAGCATAGCCAGTTACCCACATAACAGTAATAACAATGTAGTCTGGTAAGACTTTTTTTTTGTTTTGTATTTTGAGACAGGGTTTTCTGTGTAACAGCTCTGGATATCCTGGAACTCACTTTGTAGACCAGGTTGGGCTTGAACTCACAAAGATTCGCCTGCCTCTGCCTCCGAGTGCTGGAATGAAAGGCGTGCATCACCACTTGACTGAGCCTGGTAAGGCTAACGATGGCTCTTCTCCTGCTGTTTGCATAGCTGCTTCGGCTCCTATAAAAGCCACCCTGCTCAATTCCATCCCATTTCTATGTCCTGTACCCAAAGTACATGGTGTCTTCAGTAATGAGATCCTCACCTTCCAATTTTAGTGGGCAGCGGGATCAATGGCAATAACCTGCGTTGTTTGGAGGCTTCTGGTGCTTTCCTGGCCAACAACTTCTAGGGAAGCATCCTATCCTTGACATTTAGATTTCATTGAACAGCTCACACCTTCCAGATTGCATAATCTACTTACACAGGATACCTCCATTTAATAAAAACAAAACTATTTTATTTTTGAAATTATAATATAATTGCAACATTTTTTACCTTCCCTTTCTTCCTTCAGAATTCTCCCAGATACTCCCTGCTCTCCTTCAAATTTCTGGTCTTTTTCCCCCCTTACTAATTGTTATCGAATGCGTATATGTATGTATGTATGTGTGTGGGGAGAGTGGGTGGGTGGGTGTGGGTGTATGAAGGTATACACATATTCCTAAACACAACTTTCTCAGATCATATAATGTTACTTGTATGTGTGTTTTCAGGGCTGATCATTTGTCACTGGACAACTGATTGGTGTGCTCTTCCCTGGGGAGGATCACCTTCTTCAGTCCCAGCATTCCTCAGTTCTCTGTAGTTCTTTGAGGGTTGAGGCCTCATGGTCTTTTCTCTGTCCACCTCGGCATGCTTGTTGGTGTTATCCTTGTTCAGCTCATGTTTAGGCAGTCATGTTGGCGAGCCTTTATGGATGTAGCCTCTGATATTACAGAGACAGTCTCACAGCAAACTCCCGGGACACCCCTCCACATCCACCCCCTTGTTTTGCAATCTTTCCACTGCCTTCTTCCACAATATTTCCTGAGTCTTAGGTGCAGGGGTGTTTTGTACATGTGTCTGTGGGGTCTGGGCTCCATAACTATGCATTTTGATGGGTTGTGGCTTTCTGTAGGGGGTCTCTATCTCTTGCAAAGAGAAGTTTTCTCGATGAGGGGCGAGGACTCCACTTGTCTTTGGGTACAAGGACGAGTGTTTAAATAGTTGTTAGGGATGATGCTGGGTTAGTAAATTAGTTGCTGTAGATTCTTCTCCAATAGCCATGACTTCACTAGAGCAGAGTAGTTAGCTAGGTTTCCAGTACCAGGTAGAGTTTCCCCCTTGGTGAGTGGGTGTTAAGTCCAATGAGAGAGCCGTTGGTTACATCCAAGGCATGTGTGCTGCTACTTCACCCTTAGGGTTATTCAAACCCTTTAAAAACATTATCTTTCTAATTAGCTTGTGAAGGGGTAAGTTTCTTTATTGCTTCTTCCTATATCTTAGTTTTGGAGGTGATACGTCCCCTCCTGTATCCCCTCTTCCTCGGGCAATGTGTTTTCAGTTCTTGTCTGCTTTATCACTGGCAGTAGCTACAGCTACGACTCCAGCTGTGTGACCTGGCTTTTCTCTGTGGCTCTCTCTTACTAGGCTCTGATAACACTGTTTCATCTATATGCTCTTTCAGCTTTAATGGTGATAATGTCTCTCCTATGGCTAATCTCTGCGTGCCTGACATCCCTTGAATATTCTTCCAACTCTGCCTACATCTGTCTCAGAAAGTCCCTTTGGTATAGTATCTTCAGTTGAGTAACCTCTGATGATCAGGATTCTTCTTGGGATTCTTTATTTAAAAATAGGCCCTCAAGTAGCTCAGCCTGGCTTTTTAACTTGCTATGTGGCCAAGGCTTGCCTTGACCACCATATCTTCCTGCCTCCACCTTCCAGATGCTGGGATTACAGGCATGCACTACCTACCACATGTAGCTTCTTGAGAATCTTGAAAGCCCAACATGACACCATATTGTGTCTCATATTGACATCTAAGTCACAATTCCATGATGTAGACATTAGCTCCCTACTCCACACTTAAGGAAACCAAGGCCCAGCTGGAGAGGCCAAGTGACCTGTCCCTGTCACAGGCTGTGAGCCACCTGGCTTCCAGCAGTGTACCAAGTGCCAAACTGCAATTGCTGTGCTATGTACTTGCAGCATCTCTAGGCCCATGCCCTTCCCTTTGTCTACGCAGAAGTGGCTTCTAAACCTTTCCATTCTTGGACAGGATAGCAGTCTCCATAAGCTCCAATTTTATGTCTATAAAATGTCAGTGTGTACCTGGAGTCTCCAATCACCTGCCTTGGTAATAATGGATGTGTGGTTAGTAGAAACACCGCTTTCCCACTTGCTAGGGTCAGCTCAGGCAGGCAGGAAGCAGCTGCCTCGGGAGCTTTCCCCCCCACCCCCTCACCCCCCTACCCCCCACCCCCACCCCCCCACCCCGTTCAGGGAAAGGGTGTGAATAAGGAAGGACTAGTGGCTTCATAACCCAGTCTGTCACTCAGACAGGCCTCAGAGCCTTCTGGTTGGCTTTGATCTCCAAAGCCAAAGCTTTGTCCACATCCATCCTATGGAAATAATCAGATACAGGAGAGGTGGAGAATGAGCAAAGGTTACGGCCGCAGAGAAATTGGAAAAAACTCATAGGTCTATTGGTAAGGGGTTGGTTGAATAAATCAAGGCTTGTTGTGTAGTGATGGCCTCCTGAAGGGAGGCAGGAGGTTCATTTACCATTTTGTGTTTTTGAAACATTTTAAGTATTTAAATTATGTGTATGTACATATAATTACATTTCATCCCTTCATTATACAGTGGTAAACAAAGAGTACATTTCCTTATGTAACTCCATTAATTAATGATAGTTTCCCAATATCATCTATATTCAGATTTCTCCATTTGCCTCCAAAAGTCTCCTACAGTTAATCTGCTCAAGCCAGACAAAGACCATGCATCCCAAATTAAAAACCTAAAATGTATCTCCTATTCTTGGTGGACTAATTTTACATGAGTTGCACAGATCTTTTTTTTATCTCCTCATTAATCTTTCAGTCCTTTCCCTCCCCCGCAATCCCTCCCTCTCTCCTCCCTCTGTCCCCTCCCTCCCTTTCTTCCCTCCTCAATATTTACTAATCACCTTGTGATGTATTAGGCTGGACATTGGGGATGTAAAGATGAGCAAAGTCAGATCCTTGCCTCAGGGACTGCACAGGCTAGTGAGCGAAAACAGTTCCCCAGATGAATAATTATAAAGCAGTGTGTGAGCACACTGCCAGAGAGGAAGGCTAGACACCCCGTAACTAGGCAGCTTCTTACAAATGATAAGGAACAGAAAGAAAAATCAGCTTGAGAACTCAGACAGAGCCACTAGTTACATAAATCAGAGTTTTGTTGGTCATGATATAGACTTGAAATTCTTCATCCCGAATTCTTCATTCGGGAATTCGAGAATTCCTGAATCCGATCTTGAAGCAGTTTCTTCATCCTTATGAATCAAGAGGAATTGTTAAAATCTCCATCGTCTAGTTGTTTAAGAGGTCTGATTTTAGTCCTCTTCACAGCTCTTTGAAAGGCCCTGTCCCAGCCATATCCCCCATTCCCGTCAGCTTTCCGTGGCCACAGATGTGATTCTCAGAGCCCTCTGAAGGAGTGACTGGTCTCGGGGTGTGTGGGGGAAGGGGGTTCGGAACACATCCACCATGTGTCAGCCCATTCCGAATGTGCATGCTTTCGGTGTGGTAATCGGTTCCCAGCCGTGACAGTCACTCAATGAAGGACCCGGACTGCTGTGGTTAAAGGCCTGGGCTTTGGTTTCAGAGAAACCTGGCTTGAAATCTTGGCTCTGACACTCATTAGCTGTGTGGCTTGGGGAGAATTCCTGAATCCGATCTTGAAGAACTCTGAAGTCCAGGCTTTCGTCCTCTAATGTGGAAAATTATGCAATTTCCCAAATGCAGAGGATCAAAACTGTAATGTTCTATGGACATCCTTCCTTCCCAGAGCCCTAGCTATTCTTACACAATGTGCAGCCATCCCGCCACGCAAGGGGCTTGGAGGCACCATGCAAAACATCCCTCGGAGCACTTGTGGATTGAGAACAATCCCTCAGGGAGAAAGTCATTCCGCTAAGCCCAGCTCAGCCTTTAGCGTGGTTCTGGCGATGGTACCTGGAAGGTTCATCCACCTCTTCGGCGTAGAGGTTGCATCCAGACGTGGACCAGGGGCAGCTGTCTCTCTGGTGCAGCTGGTTAAATGACCTCAAACAAAGGTCCTCTGTTTTATTCAACAGGCGCCACTGTGGCTGTAGCTTGGCAGGGGAGAGATGCCGAATGACATGTTCCGGGTTTAGATAAATATTCTCCACGGTCTGCTTTTCACTTTCCCAGCCCATCGTCTGCCCGTCTTTAATTATACACTGTGGACTCCAGCTTCTCCAGAGTTCTCCAGGGGACCTTGCTGACACTCTTTGCTCATAAGCTTGAGAGCTATCACCCGGAAGTACACTCAGCTTCCAACTGTCCTGTGAAACTTCTGCGAAGGCTTTGGTTGGGGGTAGAGATAGAGTGCTGGGATCTGTAGCCTCTGCTCATCATGCTGGTCCTGGCTCCAGGAACCATCAATCTCAGAGTTGGAATGACAGTTAAAAAGTCCAAACCCCAGCTGGGTGGTGGTGGAGCATGACTTTAATCCCGGCACTCGGGAGGCAGAGGCAGGCGGATCTCTGTGAGTTCGAGGCCAGACTGATCTACAGAGTGAGTTCCAGGACAGGCACTGAAACTACATGGAGAAACCCTGTCTTGAAAAACTAAGGGGAAAAAAAAAAGTCCAAACCCCTGGTTTTTAAGAGAGGAGACGGAGGCTGAAGTGGGAAGAGTGACTGACTTTCCCAGGGTCATGACCCCGTTAGTGTTAAAGCCAGGGCCAGAATTCCTGGACCCCTGACTCCTCGAGGCAGGTGGATGAGCATTGTCCCAGCTAGCTTGTGTGACACACTCATCCTCTTCCATGCTTTAGTCACTGCCTGCCTCTTCTAGGCCTCATAAGGGTTCCCACAAGGTGGAAGGTAGTATGAGCCAATGTGGAGACATGTAGGGTCCGTGGAAACTCGTAACAAGGCCTGTGCTGGAAACAGGGGTGTGGCTCCAGGTGGTTTTCTGCTTTATTTCTCATTTGCTGGAACTTGTTCATGAGAGTCTATTGAAAACGTGACCACATGGTTCATCCTGGAAGCATAGGCTAAGCAAGCAAAACCAGACTAAAAGAGAATGTATTTTTTTCTTGTCTTCCTAAGAGACATTAACCAGGCTTCCGTGTTTAGCCCATGGTGACTTGTCTTAAACACTTTGCATGTGCACTCTTTGCGGCCTGGTTTCCTCACACCCTGTTCTCTGAAGCCGCCCCCCCTTCAATGTCTATAAACTTTAACAATGGCTGGCCCAGTCTGAGTCGTTTGTGTATCCCTTGGACTATTGACTGAGGTCAGAGATGCGCTGTTATTGGCAAGGCCCGAGTCATATGACCATCCATAGACAGAAGGGTCATGTTCTGTGTCGGTACCGCTCCGACCTTATATGTGGTAGTTAGAACAGGACTGCAGGGGACTTTCTGAATGGGCAGGTGTGTGTGTGTGTGTGTGTGTGTGTGTGTGTGTGTGTGTGTGTGTGCTGTTAGTGTGTGTGTGCTGTTATTAAGGGGGAGCAGCAATACTGGGGAGATGGAAGCTTGCAGGAGCCTCACAAGAGAAGAAGAAACCAGACAGTTCAGATGTGATTAGAAGTAAGTGCTGGTCCTGATGATTGCCTAGGAATTCAAAAGAACAGCGCATCCTGAGAGCCAGTTTGGATGGATGTCATCCTTAAATTCAGTTTCCCCATCATCTCAGATTTTCTCTTACTTGGTCTGGTGGAATTTAGGTTAGGTTTTTAGGAATGGGTGAAATTTAGGCAAGAAAAGGGGAAGCCGTGGGCATTCCAAGAGGAAAGATTGTATCAGCCTAGGGACCATTCAGCCATCAGTCCTCTGAGAGAGAGAGACAGACTATGTAAGGAGCCAGGGCACTGATTTGGAAAGAGTGACCTAATTCTAGGACTTGTGATGTAAATTCAGCTATTCTGAAGTAATCTCAAGGTAAAAGACTTCAAACATACCTTTCTGTTTGTTTCCTATATGCTGATTTACTTATATCAGAAAATCCCAGACAGTGCTTGTTTTTTAGGTTCGTTCCAAATAGATAATCACTTCTGATTTTGCTTTTTGGAAACAGGGTCTCCTGGAGGCCAGGCTGTCATCAGATTTCCTATGTAGCAGAAGGTGACTTTGAATTTTTGATGATCTCGAATCTACCTCCTGAGTCCTAGGATGACAAATGTGCCCCCCCCCCATGCCTAGTTGCATGTGGCACCAGGGATCTAGCCCAGGGCTTTGCATGTTAGATGAGCACTCCACCACTCAGCTGCATTCCCAGCTCCTCATCTGGGCTTGAGATACGGTGACTTGATTGTCCAAACTGCTTGTTCAAAATTATCGGTTTCGTTCTTGGTTATAGTTTCCTACTTGTTGGAGCTTTACTCCTTAGAATCCTGAATAAATCCTTTCATTTCTGCCTCCTGTGTTTTCCTTTGGTTTACTCACGTGGCAAATACCTACTAGTCCTTCAAACACAGATCAAATTTCCTTTGAACAGGAAACAAACTATGTCGAACTCATCTCCCACTTTGGAACTCCATTCCCAATGAGTGCAGGGGTAGAGGAATCGACATAGGAATGAAGAGATTTCTATGTCGTGTGGGGATGGTATTCGGGTTTTGTGCTGGTTATGAGTTGCAAATATCAGAATGCTCCAATGCAAAGTTAATTAAACGAATAAAGCTCTTTCCTTTCTCACGTATAGAGAAGTTTGTAAGCAGGCAGCTGGGGCACGGATTCAGTTAGTTGGTAGGACGAGAGGAGGGTTAACGGCAGCAGCTATACACTGGTCTTCTGGCCACGTCTAGTAGTCACCTTAGCTGCAAGGGAAGTTGGGGAGTCAAGTAAGTTCCTCGCCTGGGGTTGAATAGAGAATATAAATTTGTTTGGTTGGCAGGGGTGGGAAGGGGTGGGGGTGGGGGTGGGAACGGATGGGCGGGGTGGGCAACGGGCAAGCAGAATCAAGCAGGATTTGGCAGCCTGCTAGGCGGCAGGTCCAGCTGAAATAGTAGTGAGTCCAGGTTCACTGAGAGACTCTGTCTTGAAAATTAAGGTGAAGCGCGAGAGAGGAAAATCCCTGCTGTAGACCTCTGACCCATACACAGGCACACATGCACGCACACACAGACACACACAGAGGCAAACGCACCCGCACATACATGTACACACAAATTCAAAACAAAACAGCAAGGAGAGAGGAAGTAACCGTTAGCTAGGCAGCCAGTGGCACCCACGACATGTCTCGTCTCACATTCTAAAGTCAGAGCCGTGATTGGGCTCTATCTTAAGTATTATGAAGCCTGACAGGTGAAGGTTAGGTTGATTCATTATTGCTCGCTCTAAGTCCGGAATGTGGTACAATGGCAAGGGTGGTGCGTGTTTGCCATCTTGAGTCCATTCCATTGGCTGATCTATTTCCTGGACCATTGGAAGGATTTGATCAACAGAGATTTTTGTGCTTGGCTTCTGCTTGGGGCTGGCTCTTTGGAGGCAGTAGCAGAGGAGCAGAGGGTGATTTCAGTGTTTATTGCCTTGACTCTCTTCCCGATGGCTCACCATGGCTTATATCTCCTTTCAGGTGGCCTGCTCAGTACAACTGTCCGCTTCTGGTCCTTTGCCTTTTCTAGTCAAGCTCCCTTCCTCCCTCCGCCGTGGTTTCCCTAAACCCTACCTACACCTCTGTAAACAGTACTTTGAATAAATGACCCGGAGTAAGCTCCACCTCTTTCCTGCAAAGATCCAGACAAGAGTCTACTCCTCGAAGCATTTGTTATGGGAGGAGGGTTTAGAATGGTTGACGGAAAAACTTATTTTCCCCCGTGAGAGTCTAGGTTCTTCAAAGTCGAGAGGAACTCGAGAGTGCTTCTTCCACTCGGTGGGCTATCTGACTCAAATGCTTTCTGGAATGTGCTCAAGTACATTTTTACTCCTTTGTGTGGACCCCTCCCACCATCACTAGAGCCAGGGCCGGTGTCAGCCGTGGTTCCTAAGTATGTTCTGCTGGGAGGTGGTTTAGATGGGGAGCTTTCCAGCGTCCGCAGGGGGAGGAGCTGACAGCACTCCTGGTTCAGACCAGATTGTACGGTCAGGCCTCAGAGAGCTGTTATTCCCCAGGGCTGTGGCTGGAAGTGGTTGTGCGAGCGTGCTAGAGAGAGAAGTGTGCTAGAGAGAGAAGTGTGCTCATGCCTGTTGGGCGCACTCAATATCCTTTACTTTGGTCGGCTTCTCTTCTCTCCAGGCCGTCGGTCTACACTCTGAAGTCAGGGTGATATGTGATTGGGTCCGTTGACTGCTCACCCACTTGAGTGCTGGAGGAGGTGGGGGCATAGTTTCTTCACCTTTAAGGAACATGCCATTCACCCGGGCGCCCTGTCCAATGGCTGCTGCTGGAGAGCCAGGGACCACATTTGAATCTTGACGACATAGCCTTGCATCATCCAGCTCGGCAGCTGGATGTCTATGTGTCCATGGACACTAGCTCTGTGTGTCTCTTTACATGTATATCATTTTCCTTGTTTTTTTTTTTTTTATGTTGCAATCTGATCAACCCATTAGAACTTGGATATTTTAGCGACAGACATCCAACTCCGGAGTTTGTTTATTTGTTTAGCTCCTGTCAAAAGGGGAACTGTGTTGGTTTTATAAAAATGGAAGGACTAGGAGATGGTCTTAGGAACTGCTGACTTCAGGGATGCAAACGATGTCACTGCCACCATCTACCATCACCTCTACCCCTTCCTGATGACACTCCCTTCCTGACTCTTTGGGCCACGTGGCATTTTTACTTCTACATTGGCTTCCTCTCCTGGCAAGACCTCTGACCTCCGGAGGCTTGCATGGCTGTCTCCTCTGGGTTGAAGTGTTCTTTCCTACAGGGAGGAGGGGGGGAGGAGCAGGGCAGGAGGGGGAAAAAGAGGAGGGAGGAAAAAGGCTTATAAGCCCCAGGAAACTTACAAGGCTAAGGAGGTGAAGCTCCCCTTGAGGTAGAAAAGGGGGGGCTGGAGGAACGGGAGGAGGGAAGAGGGAATCTGTGATTGGCATGCAAAATGAATAAACAATTTCTTAATTATAATAAAAACAAAAGAAAAAGCTGTAAACAGCTGCCACCAGCCGGTGGCACAGAGTGACTCAGTCCTTGTAAGCTGTCATCCATGCCAGGTGATGTACATGCCTGAGATCCCCCCACTCCCGTAAGCAACCTCTGTTAAACTTATCGGTTCATCAAGCTAAACTTGGGAGGGGCCATTTGTAGGGATCTGTTGTTGATGACCTAGGTGGGCTCATAGATATTTGTTCAGGTCTCCCAGACAAAGTCACAGAACCATGATCATACTCACCATAGGAGAGAACAGCCCTTTCTACCAGAACCTGACTGATCCAGATTGGATTTTGTGTGTGCACAGCCTTGTACTCTGTCTAGATGCACTAGAGTGTAATGGCTCTTCCCTGGCTGGGGGAGGAAAGTTCCCGTGATGGGCAGTTCCCACCCTTGACAGAGGGTGAAGAGAAAATCCCTTGAAGAAAGTGCTAAGGATGCAAAGAGTCCACGATAGATAGATAGATAGATAGATAGATAGATAGATAGATAGATAGATAGATGGTAGATAGGTAGATAGATAGATAGATGAAGGCACAGGCCACTCCACCTGCCTCTCTCTCCCACTGCCTCAAGAACCTTGCCTGCCCCACAGACTCTCTCCTAGGTCTGCCACTCTTCAGTCATTCCCACTGGAGAAACACAGCTTGACACATTTTGCTGGGTGGTTAAAAGGACACATTTTGCTGGGTGGTTAAAAGGCCATCTTCCGTGTTTCTCATTCCCGCCCATTATCAGGGCCCCGTCCTTTGGTTTCCACAGACATTAGGCATTTGATGGTCGCTCCCACTGACTTGCTGGAAGGATTCCTTTAAATGGCAGTGGCAAGCCTAACTGCCAGGGTGGTAAATAGCGGGAGAGAAGTGCAGCCACCTGTGGAGATGGGCTGGAGACACTCATTAACGGGAAGGACAGGACAGCATGGGGGTGATGAGGAGCCAGGTGCTGGGAACACAGGAAGAGAGGCAGTGGGGGACCAGAATGAGTCAGCTCTGCCAGTGCTAAATCAATCTCTCTCTCTCTCTCTCTCTCTCTCTCTCTCTCTCTCTCTCCCTCCCTCCCTCCCTCTCTCTGCCTCTTCCTCCCTCCCTCCCTCCCTCTCTCTCTCTGTCTCTGTCCCTCCCTCCCTCCCTCCCTCCCCCTCTCCCTCCCCCATCTCTTAAATGCTATCATAAGTTGCCTTGGTCACGGTGCTTTATCACATCCATAGGAAAGCACCTCAGACAGTAACAGAACAGAGAGTTGACTTCAGGCATTTTGACCTCCAGAGTGTGCCCTTAAGCACCATAGCCACCCCCCCCCTTCACCTCTTTATACCCCTGGAACTCAGGAGGAAGAAAGATGCACATAGGCCAGCCTCACTCACCTGTTCCCTTCCTTATGGCTGGACATGAGCCTGGAGCTCCTGTTCTAGATTGTCCATCCTTTTGTCTGGTTGGGTGGACACTCCGAGGAACCCCTCCTCGGGTGTGACTCTCAATGCTCCTTCCTGCTTCCTTTCTCAAGAGTCTTCCCTCTTATCAGCCCCCAAAGCCTCTGGCCTCACCAAGCTTGACTTGTTACCACCATATGTACGAGGCATTTGGCAGGCCTGACCCGGCAGCCAGCCTACCTGGCACTCTGCACTTCTAAATAAGAAGCTTGGCACACTATGTCTGAAGTCAGAACCGTGGGTTCTGAAGTAGTGTGAGTGGCAGTAGCTAGCCTGAGGACGAATCTGCACCCCCCACATCTCCTCTAAAGTGCTTCCTCCGCATAGAGAGGTGGTCTGAGCGCCCACTGTCCAATCCGAGGTCATGTGCTAACCCGCTGTAGTTGATAGACTTCCGCTATATAAATGGTTGCTCATGTACCATAAAGCAGACGCTGTTCCCTGAAACCATCTCTGGAGTGGTTCATCACTTGTCTGGAGGATGCCCCGGCAATGACAGCAGCCACAAGTGTGTACCTGACAGAAACTGATGGGTTAGGTGATCTTCCAGACACTAGAGACATCTTACACAATGGGTCGGAGTGGGCTCTGACCTCGGAAAGTCTCGAATCAATTCTGAGTCCAGGATGGCACTGGTCATGATTCTCGGATTAACCCAGATGCAATGAAAAGTAGCTGGTGGTGGTTCATCTAGCTAGGGAGGGGGGTGGCCTTGAGGTCAGATGTAGCTAAATCTCCTTGTGGTTGATTGTCTTGACCATGATGGCCACTCCACTTTCCTCTTAGGGGAGGGACTCCTCCACTTCTGGCTCTGGGTCACTTGGCCAGCCTCCCTTACAGCCAAGTGTTACCATGACTAGAATTTGGGTCACAGGGATATGAACAGAAGGGATAATTCCTGTTTCATCATCATCATCATCACACACACACACTAAACCTTAAAAAAATAAGGTCACAATGAATTGGCAGTGGGAGGTGCCCCGTCAGAAAGGGGTGTAGGCTGAGGCCTCAGGAGCCGGATAGCAATGATAAGCAAGGAGCAGAGGAAAGGTTATAAAAATGTTTAGTCTTTGCTTTATTGAGTTACAACAAATGAGCAACAAGTTAGAAAAACTGCTTTTATTCAAACTCCCTAGTATTTTATTTGTGCAGTGTATCGTGGGGTCACAGGGCTGGGGAGGGGGAAGGGGACAAGGACAGCAAACAGAATCCACGTCGAGACATTTATACGAGATAGATCTCTTGGCTTTCCTTCTTTCAAAGTTACAACTAACTAAAAAAAAAGTGCACTCAGGTATCTAAAATTGGCCCAAACACACACACACACACACACACACACACACACACACACACACGAACAAAAATAAAATCAGTTGATAGTGAGGCTTCGAGCTGAAATCTTGTCAAATGCCACACCAAGAAAAGGCAGTGAGGATGAGCAAAGAAACCCAGAGATGTTCACCTTTGTGCGAGCGGGGGCCGAAAGACCACTCTTTTAATTTCCTAAGAGTAATGGTGGCATCATCAAGTGTGGGAGCCCTTTCTGCTGGTATTTAAGAAAGATTTGTAAAGAGGGCAGACACCCGCTCCCCAATTATCCAAGCAGTTGAGAAGCCAGACTCACCTCTTGGCATCGGGCTGAGGCAAGGTCCCCAAAAGGCAGCCAGGGAAACTGGGAAGGGCTTGACGCGGAAGGCCTGCTATTTGTGAACCCATCCAATGTTGAGCCAGAGGACCAACCTCAGCCCTTCCCACAAAGACATCTCCCAAATGCCAAACTACCTTAAAAAAAGAAAGAAATTCTTCCTACCTAAAATCCAGTAGATATAGTGGTGCTAATACTAATACTCCCTCCCCCTTGTTAATAAAGTGAAAAGAAAAAAGAGAAAAGCAATGTAATGTGGTTAGCCCTCCTTCCTGGGGAGAAAAAAAAAAAAAAAGCAAACACCTTACCACGGAAGTGCTGGAAAAGGAAGTTGCCCTCGATTAAAAAGGTAACAAAATTCCCACATTGTATAAATCGGTTCCAGTATAGCAAGAGGTGGGGTGGGGGCGGAGGCAAGAGACTATGTACAGGGACCCATTGAAAACGCAGTAGTAGGACTTTGGCACTATGAACAACAATTCCCACCCGGCCTCTGGGAGGGCCACTGAGAGCTTCGAAGTTCCCGTGGCCTCCAGGCACGCACGCGCCACTAAAGCACTTCCGCTCTGAGTCGCTGGTGAGACGGCCCACAGCCGCTGGGGCGGGCTTTCTTCCTTCTTCAAAGACAGAGAGCATCCCCGATGCCAGTACGGAAGTTCAGACCGAGTGCCCTGGAGGGATGACATAGACCAAAGAGATGTCAGAGAGAACACTGTCATTTCTTGGGGTGGAAGGCCTCTTCCTAGTCCTCCTGCAGCTTGGGGACTCCTTCCAAAGCCGTCATGGGTTTGAAGGAGGGACCGATGCCCTTCACGTTGGGGCTTGGTCTGAATCTGAAATACCCCCCACAGGACCACCTGTGTTTGAGCCCTTGAGCTGTGGTGCTACTGTGGGGAGCTAAGAACTAGGACACCAGGGGAGGAGGGTTCCTGGGGGTATATTATCCCTGGCTGCTTCCTGTTCTCTCTGCTTCCCATCAGTCACAGGCTCCCACTGAATGTTTGGCCACACCCCCCAGACCCAGTAAGACAGCTCCCAGTCACCATGGCCTGAACTGCTCTGAACTGTGAGCTAAAATAAACATTTCCAGCTCAGTCATTCTTGCCAGGTATTTCAACTATATTGATGTAAAGTCAGATGTACAGGGACTCAAGAAATACTGCCTTGCTTTGCCTGATTTAAGTGTAAATTTGGAGCTGTGGGTGTAGGCTGACAAGGTGTGTGTGTGTGTGTGTGTGTGTGTGTGTGTGTGTGTGAGAGAGAGAGAGAGAGAGAGAGAGAGAGAGAGAGAGAGAGAGAGAGAGAGAGAGAGATGCACATGTGGAGGTCATAGGACAACTTATGAGAGCCGTTTCTCTCTTTTCTGTCCTGTGTGTGTTCCAACAATCAAACTCAGGCTTGACAATCACCTTTACCAACTAGAACATCTTACCAACCTTCTTCTTTTTTCCCCCAAGATAGGGTTTCTCTGTGTAGTTTTGGTGCCTGTCCGGGATCTCACTCTATAGACCAGGCTGACCTTGAACTCACAGAGATCCGCCTGTCTCTGCCTCCCAAGTGCTGGGATTAAAGCCGTGCGACACCGCTGCCCAGCCTTACCAACCTTCTTAATATAGCTTTTAAACATGGGTATAAACATGTATGATCCTCCAACCATTTGTAATAACGATGATGATGAGTATGGATAGTCAAGCAAAATGTCAGACCCAGAAAAAAGTGGACAAAGCTTATCTCCACCCCCCACCCCACCCCCCACCCATTTTTCTTTTGCAGTTATCGCAAATATACTAGCATGGCTCCAGGCTTTAGATCTCTTGGACTCTAACTCTCCTCTACCCTTCTGGGAGTATGTGGCCATGGTCAAGGTTCAGGCTGTGGGAGCTGGGTAGAACTCTCAAAGTGACTCTGGAAATGGGGCCCCTGTCCAGAGGTGTCTGCTCATGGCCCAAACCTAAAGGCCAGCCGGTGAGCAAGCGCCTCATCCGACTAGTCTAATTTTCTCTCCAGTGCCAGGGTCCTGCTCGGTGTCAAGCGACGGTGGGCAGTGTCTGGATGGTGGCCATGCCTATTGTTTCTCACGGTCCTACCGTGTTCAGATTGAAGGGAGCAAGGGCAGACAAAGCAAGCGCTGACCCATGTTCCCTTTCGCCACCTGCCACAGTCATTTGTCTCTTGGCATATTCTAGTGTCAGGCCCCTGATCAGGGGCCCCGGCACACTGGGCGTGGCCCTGCTCCCATGTCCCCGTGTGACAGTTCTAAGCCACCGTGGTTACTCCCTTCCTTGCCTTCCCGAGCTGCCCTGGGAACAAGGCCCAGTCTTCATCATGCCTCAGGCCCTGCAGGAATGCGTTCTGACTTAGCTGGGGCATATTTCCTCTGGCTTTTCTCCTGCATGGCACCTGTTCACTGTGCTTCCCGTCCCTGACCCTATCACACATGGAGTTATCTCTCAGTGACGCCGCCAAGACACCTTCTAGCATGGCCGTCACACACTGCCTTCACTTGTCCAGTTGACGGTTTTGTTAGTATGAGGTGGTACCAATGGCCATGGATGGTACCCACGGTGTACCTTGCTGGCCCCAGCCACCATCTCCCTGTAGTGTCTGGCCCACACCCAACAGGCGTTTGTTAGTGAGTGGAAAGGGGGAGTGGGTGCCGAGCTGTTACCGTGGTGGCTGTTGGAAAGGGGAGTGATGAAGTCCGCCTTTGAGTGTTGGTTGTTTTCTTTACACCCTATCTATCACTGTGCTTCGTCTGTGCGGCCCCTTGCTAACTCCCTAGGGAGTCTTATCACTCGGTCCGATAACATGCATGCCCAGCGGGTCACCTCACCCTAGAGCTTTGGAGGAAGCTACAAGGCCACTAGGCACATTTTCTTATGACCTCCATGGAAAAGGCTTTCCCTCTAGGATGTCCAGCCTCAATAGAAACGCCTTCTAGGGACAGGAAACCTTCCCACCCCCTACATCTGCTTTGAAGACAATTCGCCATGTTGGAAATACTAATTCTGGCAAAATCTGCTTCCCTAGCACTCTACATGTTGGTGAAACGTGGAAAAAAAAACCAAAGAGAACCACGTGACAGCTTTCTGTTCTGTTTTTTTTTTATTTTCCCATTAGGATTTTCTCTCTGGCCCCTGAGGATTTGGGAGAGAATAGCTCTGCACTACACGAGAGAGATGGTGAATATCTTCCATAACATATTCTCTTAGTCTCTCTGACTCCCTCTCCCATAGAACCCTACTTCGTTACGTCAGATAACTGGGTGCTGTGACACCGTGAGGTTGAAGATAAAGTTCCTTGTTCTCTGTGGTTTCTGCTTTGCAAATGTCCATTTACGGCCCATCTTTTCCCTCATACTCCAAGGAGGGGCTGGAAGAGGGGTTGAAAGCTCTCCTGCATCTGGCTCTGTTTCCTCTCAAAGTCCTCCCCATCACTAGGTCCAGCTTCCTCTGAACAGTGCTGAGTTCTACACAAATGTTCTGGGAGGTCCCCATGGCAGTCCTCATCTGTGGTGGTTTGAATGAAAATGGTCTGCTTAAGCCCATAGGGAGGGGCACTCCTAGGAGGTGTGGCCTTGTTGGAGTGGGTGTGGCCTCATTGGGGTGGGGGGCTTTGAGTTTTCAGAAGCTCAAGCCAGGCCCAGTGGCTCACTTGCTCTTCCTGCTGCCTGCCCATCCAGATGTAGAACTCCCCGTTACCTCTCCAGCACCACGTCTGCCTTCATACCTCTATGCTTCCCATCATGATGATAGTGGACTGAACCTCTGAACTGTAAGCTACCCCCCAATTAAAATGTTTTCCTCTATAAGAGTTTCCATGGTCATGGTGTCTCTTCACAGCAATAGAAACCCTAACTAAGACAGAAGTTGGCACCAGGGACTGGGGTGTTGCTGTGATTGGCTGGCCATGTTTTTATTTGGAGGAATGTGGACTTTGAGTCTCTGGGTTAGGAAAACAGTCGAACACTTTAAGTACAGCTTAATGGGCCATTCTAGTAGGAACATGGAAGACAGTGGTGCTGAGGGTGATTTGAACTGTGGGGGCCTGGCTCAAGAGGTTTCAGGGGAGAATATTAACATGTGGCCTAGAGACTGTTCTTGTGATATTTTGGCAAAGAACGTGGTTGCTTTCTGCCCTTGTTCAAAAAATCTGCCCTAGGTTAAGTTGAAGAGTTATGGATTAACTGTTTTGGCAGAGGACATTTCAAAACAACCCAGCATTGACTGTGTTGCTTGGTTATTAGTGGGCAGTATTCTGCAGATCTATAATGAAAAGGAGCAAGCTGAGCAAGGAAAAATACAAAATAATACAGTTTGAGGAGAAAAAGACCACAAGAAAAAATTTAAAGAAAAGCCTGATGCTAAATGGAATAAAGGGAGTGGGGGCCTCAGGGTAAGACCTCACCCAACTAAGCTTCTAATTTGTGAAAAGGAATTAAAGAACAAGTTAGGTCCAGGCGTGGTGGTATATGCCTTTAATCCCAGCACTCAGGAGACAGAGGCAAGCAAATCTCTGAGTTCAAGGTCAGCCTGGTCTACAGAGTGAGTTCCAGCACATCCCAGCTTAGGCAGTGAAAGAAAATAGCAAGAAAGAAAGCTGGTGAAGGTGTCATTAAACAAGGGGGTCATACTCCAGCTCCAGCAAGCAGCAGAATTTGGCAGCTTTGGCCACGTGGTTCTGGCTTTAGAGTCAAGGATAGTAGAAAGGGGTTGTGGAACCTCCCTCTGCAGCTAAGGAAAGCTGTGAGGCCAGGCACGTGGTAGAGGTATCCCTGCGTGAAGGCCTAGAGAGGCCATTGTGTGAAACTATGACACTGATACATGGATTGCCTTGGAGAACCCAAGATGTTAGAGATGCCAGAGCGGTGGGATACCTGCTGAGGAGAGCTGCTAACAGGGAGTAGAACCAGCCCAAGAGAGAGAAATGTGTTGCCGTCAACAAAGCTGAAAGGAACTGGAGATCTGAAGAGCACTTTGACATCAGAGAGGGAGGTGCAGAATTTGGAGTTTGCCCAGATGGTTTTTGGATTCGCTTTGGTCCAGTGTTTCCTCACTTTCTTCCTTTCGGAACAGTAAGGTATAGGCTGTGCCACGACATGTTGGAAGTACGATATCTGCCTTTTCATTTTGATTTCCAGGGCATTACAGTTAAGAGATTTCTGTGAGTCTCAGAAGAGACGTTGGACCTAGGGCTTTTAAACAAGTTTGAGACTGTTACAGACTATGGAGATTTTGAAGTTAGACTGAATGCATTTTTTCATTATGATATGGCTACAGGCCTATGGGGGCCAGAGAGTGGAATGTGGTGGTTTGAATGAAAATGGCCCCCTTAGGCTCATAGTGAGTGGCACTATTAGCAGGTATGGTCTTGATGGAGGAAGTATGTCACTGGGGGCAGACTTTGAGGTTTTAGAAGCTCAAGCCCCACCCAGTGACTCACTTGCTCTTCCTGCTACCTGCCAATCCAGATACAGAACTCTCAGCTCCTTCTCCAACACCATGCCTGCCTGTGTGCCTCCCTGCTTCCTACCATACTGATAATGGACTGAACCTCTGAACTGTAAGCCAGCCCCAATTATATGTTTTCCTTTATAAGAGTTGGTTGGTATGGTCATACTGTCTCTTCACAGTAATAGAAACCTTAATTAAGCATCATCTAACCCAGTGGCAACCCCGTCTCAATGCATTTGTTAAGGCAAGATGCTTTCACAGGAGGAGAGAGGGGACATACAGTCACTGCGCTCTTATCTGAGGCTGAGAGTTACATGGCTTAGACTCTAAAGGACAAACATCTTAGGGCCATGCAGCTATGTAAGGTGGGACTCTGTTTCACCAACGAGTTAAATCCAACACACCCAAGGTTTGTAAAGTGGGAAGTGTATCAGATTTGTAGTGGGGCATGTTAAAATGCCTGTCGCACAGATGTGCCACACATCCTGATTCCAGCAGCATGGGGCCCTAGAAATCTTTCGTATCGCTAGGCTAAGCAAGTGTACTGCTTATTCATGGAGGGCTGGTTCTCTGTTAACCATTTGACCTCACTGTCATCTGGTCTCTGAGACTGTTGGGAAGAAGCCTGCTTTCAGTTTAACTGCAGTTCCTTTGTAGGTCATGGTTAGGTTTTGGATGGAGTGGGTTCAAGAGGATGCAGACATAGATTCCCGGGGAATAAGGGAATATTCGAAGAGTGTTTTTTTTTTCTTTTATACTTTGTTCTTTTTTATCTTTATTTTTTATTTTATGTACATTGGTGTGAAGGTGTCAGATTCCCTGGAACTGGAGTTACTGACAGTTGTGAGCTGCCACGTGGGTGCTGGGAATTGAACCCTGGTCCTCTGGAAGAGCAGCTGGTACTCTTAACCACTGAGCCATCTCTCCAGCTCCCTAGAAGAGTGTTTAATAGCCGTGGACAGGCAAACAGAAAGACAACAGTCTTATTTGGAATGGAAGGCATGATCTGACTTGAGGTAGAATTGAGAGAGAACTTGAGCTGACAGGAAAACTATCATTCCGAGTTGACTCCAGACAGACCTGTGTCCACTTTGGCTCAGCTGGCCGAAGCTCTCCATCTTTGTGATGGTTTGAGGAGCTTCTGGGGGAGGAGAACTTGCTGAGACCTACAGACTGGGTAAATCCCACACCTAGACTGATGGGGAGCTCAATCACAGTTGCCGTTTGAGGGCCATGGGGCTCCTTCTTCTCCCTACAACTGGTAGGCAGTGTCCAGTGGAGTTCAAGAGAATCTACTTACAGTGGAATCCTATCTCAGTCCTACCAGGGGGACTTTTTAAAAAAACAATTTATTTTTGTTTTATGTGCATTGGTGTTTTGCCTGCATGCATGTCTATGTGAGGGTGCCAGATCTTGGAGTTACGGTTGTGAGCTGTCATGTAGGTTCTTGGAATCGAACCCAAACTACTGGAAGAGCAGCCAGTGCCCTTAACTGCTGAGCCATCTCTCCAGCCCCAATCAGGAAGACTTTTTTTTTGTTTTTGTTTTTAGAGACAGGGTTTCTCTGTGTAACAGCCCTAGTTGTCCTGGAACTAATTCTGTAGACCAGGCTGGCCTTGAACTCACAGAGATCCGCCTGCCTCTGCCTCCCGAGTACTGGGATTAAAGGCGTGCACCACTGCTGCCTGGCTGGGGAGACTCTTAAATTGGTGTTCCAGCTTTATTTCTGTTGCTGCGATGAAACTCCCTTGGGGGAGGAAGGGCTTATTTTAGCTTGCTAGTCTGTGATGAACCATACTGGTCCATCACTGAGGGAAGTCAAGGCAGAGGCTCAAGGCAGGAACTTGAAAGCAGGTCTCCTTGTTAGTCTATACAGCATTGCCTCTGACCAAGGAACTCACTTCACAGCCAAGGAAGTACAAGCAGGAACCATGGAGAACTCTGGCTTCTGGTTCCTAGGCTGGCTTAGAGTCAGTTAGCTTTCTTGTACACTTGGGATCACTTGCTGAGGGATGCACCACCATAGTGGGCTGGGTCCCCTATAGCAATTATCAATCAAGACATGCCAATTTGATCTACATCATTACCCAATTCAGGTTCTCAGCTGGATGGCTGACAACGGGCTGTGTCAAGTGGACCGATAAAGCTAACGAGGACAAGGGTAACACATCAGGGTTTGGGTTTGAATCCCAGCTTCACTACTTTCTACCTGGATGACCTTGGGTAAGTCATCTTTCTTTGTGTCTTTTCTATGGGCCGTCCATGAAGAAACTGATGCTGATTACAGAGTTACTGTGAGGATGAGTGGGCACAGGTGAGGTGCTTGAGCAGTTCCTGGCATGGTACACGCTCAGCAAATGTCAGCCCATGTTGCTGCCCCAGGCCTCTCTCACACACTCCTCTTGTTATACGGTGAATGAACGGCATGAACTTGCACAAGCAGAGCCCAACGGAAAATGTCCGTTTGGAAAGGCAGGAAGTAATCAGGCAAGTTCACCATATGGAGGGGCAGAAAAAGGTTCACAGGCATCTCTAACGGAACAGGTGCCGATCTTAACGTCAGCACCTAGGGGCTCTCGTTTATTATCTTATTTAATTCCAACAACAACAGACAGCTCTTTAAGTGTTCCGCGGCGACTGTATGTGTATATTGTAGCCCTGCATTTGCAGACAAGATCGTTTAAATGGGTAAGCAAGTGTAGAACAGTTAAGTCCTAATCTAATAGGACTGGGTAAGCAGAGAAAAAGATGCTGGGGTGTGAACATATACTGTAGAGTCCACGTGAGGATGGAGTGAGAAGGTGGCCCTCTGTAAACCAAGGAGTACCACTAGCAATGTTGTTTTGTAAGGCTGTGGAAGCTCTGCTAGGTAGAACTTTGTTGGAGAGGTGAGCAGCTGGGGCTGGGTCTTGATGTTTTATGTCACTGGTCCCATTCCAGTCTCTCTTGGCTTCCTGACTGCTCATGCAAGTGACCAGCTGGTATCTTGCATCTGCCACCATGCCTTTCCCACCATGATAAGCTGCATCTCCTTGAATTGTAAGCAAGAAGGAGCCCTGTCTCCCTTAAACTGCTTCTAATTAGGTATTTGGTTACAACAAGAAAGGTAACTGTTACAGTATGCAGCAGTGTTACATCTACAGTACAGAAGTTCCTCAGAAACAGCCAAGAAACAAACAAGCAGCAACAACAGCAACAAAAAATCCACTCTCCACCCCTCAACTAAAACCTCAAACAAAGAAAAAAGCTAAACATAGAAGTACCATCTGATCTGGCTGTATAGCCAAAGGACCCAAAGGGAGTACGTACTAGAGATGTCTGCATAGCCACGTTTTCTGCAGCATGATTCACAAGAGCCAAGACATGCAATTAATCTAGGTGCCCGTCAAAGGACAAACAGGCAGAAGCCAGTATGGTGCATACAACACAAAAGGGTGTTTCATCATAAAGGAGAACGGGGTCTTGCCACAGATGGGTCTGGAGCTCACTGTGTTAAGAGAAATAAGCCAAACACAGAAAGACAAACATCACATATTTTCTCTTGTATGTAGAAACAAGAGAAAACAGAACAAAACAGCACAACACTAGACTTGGAGGCGGAAGGGTGACTGTTAGGAAGTAAAGAAGGAGGCCTGGGGAAAAGAGAGAGATCGAGGATGGACATAACCAAAGCACATAGGGAGACGCCATGAAGAAACCATAAACATGTACAGGCAACACATCTTAATAATTATAATAAAAACATAAAATAGTGAGAGAGATCACACACACACACACACACACACACACACACACACACACACACACACTCCATGTTTCCTGTCTCTGAACTGTTTTGGGATTCTACCAGCAAGAAGGCCATCACCAGATGGTCATTCAACCATGGACCTCAGAAAGCGTAGCCAAAATCAACCCTTTTTCTTTCAAAGCCATCTGGCCTGTGTTACTAGCAATAGCAAACGGAGTGAGAAAACCATGACTGAGCATCTCCTCCAACTCTGCCCCGGGAACTCAGAGACTGATGAGGTGGGGTCCCTGACTTCAAAGATCTGGTGGGGAAGAGAGGCATGCAATCTAATGATTAGAGTATATTCATTCATTCATTCATTCATTCATTCATTCATTCATTCATGTTCACTCATTCATTCTTCTGTCTATAGACAGCTAATCTGAACAGTGTGTGAGGGGTGTACATATTCTGGACTTAAGTTGTAGTCAGCATGCAACAATTAATCAGCCTTAAATATTTTAAGCAAGCTGAGCCGTGGCAATTTTTTTTTTTGACATTTCACAAATTTCACACCTTCCCTGAGCCATCACTAATCATCAGGAGTTGGAAACTGTCAGAAATCTGGAGGCCGTGAAGATAGTGGCTGGAGATCGTGAGCCAAATTTAGACACTTAGCTGAGTGAATTCTGGCGAGTTACTTCAGGTTTCTGCATTTCCTTTGTTTGAATGAGAAGAAGGCTTGCACATGTGGATGGGTGGGTAGGTTTTTTTTCTTTTTTTTTAAATTAAAAAAAAAAAAAGCCACCTTTCTCCCTCTGGGCTCCTCCAATTTCTGTGTGTATAACTCGTATAAAACAGTCCAGATGGTGGGGGCTGGAGACATGGCTATGTGATTAAGAGTACATAATGTTCTTGCAGAGGACCCAAGTTTGGTTCCCAGAATCCAAGATGGGAAGCTCTTAATTGCCTGTTAACTCCAGCTCCAATAGATCCAACGCCCTCTTCTGGCAACCTTGGGTACTGCACTCATGTGCACAACCCACCCCCTCTGCACACACATAATTTAAAAAAAGTCTTTAAAAAGAACAGTCCAGATGGACTTCTGGTTTATGTATATATCTTACCTTTTTAGGCTGACATCCAGATAGGGGCTGTGTGTTGGTCTTTTTGGCAAAGTCATGCACACATGCACAGTGCTTGGCATGAAGAGGGTTCTCTGAGGCTCTTGCTGAGCAATGTGCTATGGTTTGAATTCTGAAATAGTTCCCACAGGCTTGTGGTCTCAGTGCTTAGTCCCCATCTTAGGGCATGATTTCAAAGGCTTTGGAGTCTTTGAGAGGCAGAAAATGGCTGGCAGTAGTAGGCCACTTAGGGGCAGGCCTCTGAAGAATATATCTGCTCTGCTTCTGAGCAGTTTTTCTCTGCTTTCTGGTCTACACTGTAAGGAAGCTCCTTCTGGGGATGGAGGTGGCCCTGTTCCCATGCTTTTCCTGCCATAATGAACTAAGATTTTTTGAAAGCTGTGAACCAATAATGCATTTCCCATTTGTAGGTTGTCTCTGTCGTGTATATTATCACACTAACAAGAAAGTAATTAATACAGAATGTTGTATTAGCTTCTAATATAACCCAAGCACATTATGCCTACATCTTATTTATTGTCCTAGGCTATGGCAGTGATGCCACTATTGAAGAGGATGTTGGCCTCAGTGAGTAGACACTGGGCTGGCAGATGAGAGGTGGTTCCAAGTTTTACCAGCTTTTGTGCTCTATAAGATGGAGGGAAAGCTGTGCCTGCCTCACTAGATGGTGGTGAGGTTCAAAGGATTTAATAGATATGTTTCAGAGAATGCCAAGCAGACAGTATATGACAATAAATGGAAGCTCATCATCATCACCACCACCATCACCACCACCACCACCATCATCACCACCACCATCATCACTATCATCATCACCACCACCATCACCACCACCACCACCATCACCACCACCACCATCATCACTATCATCATCATCATCATCATCACCACCACCATCACCACCACCACCACCACCACCACCATCATCATCATCATCAGCAGCAGCAGCAGCAGCAATAAGATAGGTCATTTGACTGCACATCCAGGCATATGCTTGACAATGTCTTGCCTAAGCAGACTGACTTAAGTTTTAGGAAAGAAAAAGTTTATTTTTCTACCTCTTATTAAGCAACAACTATCAGCGAGATCAATCAAAAATAATGCCAATCAAGAGAACATCACTTCAGGGCTGGGAAGGATTCCTAATCTTTATGCCTAACCTTAAGGTTGAGGTGAGCGTGGTGTGGGGCATTCATGGTCATGAGCCTTGCAGAAGTTAATGCTCAGGGCTTTACAGGTAGAGATACTCAGTCCAATAAGGGAAAATCTGATCCTTGAGCCCTTGGCGCTTCTTGCTTCAGGGATCTCTGCCTTTCTACCATCTTGTGTGTAAGATAGCACCTTCATGAGCTTAAAACCATGAATTATTTTGGGATTACTGTATATGTTCCCATTGCACATAGCTGCAATTTCATTCATTCATATATATATATATATATATATATATATATATATATATATGACATTGGATTTCATTAATCATTCTTCACCTTAGTTTTCAAAATAAGATTTCCTGATGAATCTGGAGCTTACCGATTTGGCTGAACTGGTTGACCAGTAAGCTCTGAGCTCCTCCGCTCTCTGCCTCCCCAGTGTTGGGATTGCAGGTATGTGCTACTAGTGTGCTCAGCTTTTTACAGGGGCAGTCAACAGTCATTTTAATCAACCGAGCCATCTCCTCGGTCCCAGTACACGTGTTAGGTATATCCATGGATGTCAAGAGATCCACAATTTAGGGAGATTTTTCTGCTCTCTAAGTTGGAAGACTTGTTTGATGGGTGCTTCTGGTTAGGACTTGGGCCAGGTTTCAGATGCTGCTGCCTGTGTGGCCTGCAGGCCCATCCTCTATAACATGGACCCCTGAACCATCAGGAGGCTATCATGAATAGGTGGTAGCACTAGGTACTGAAAAGCTCCAGTATCTCGTTCAGGAATATTCTGTAAGCTCACAGTTACCATAATCAGAAAATGGGAATATAGGCACTCCCTACCATTCTGAGTGGTCTGGTGTTAATTCAACAGTCAACTTCAACTCCTGGGCCATTCTCCACATCCTTAGATGGAAGGTGGAGGTCAGTGAAGAGAGAGTGGGAGGAGGGTGACCAAGAGCAATGGGACCTTTCAGATGGCAGCAGGAAGAGTAGGGGCTTTAGAATCCAGCTGAGCTGATGGATAGAGGAATGTGAGTGAGTTCCCTGCTGTCTGAGGCTCCCTTTCTGGATCATAAGAATATAGAGAGTTGCCTCTGCCAGAGAACTAGGTAAGACACGGGCATCCTGAGCAGCGGCTAGGCTGCTGCTCCTCCGGAAACCTTCACCCATCTTTCCTTCTCCTTCCCCCCAACTTCTTCTGGTGATCTTAGCATCTCCCATCTCTGTTTTCTTCAGGCCTCAGGGAATCAGGCAGTCACGCACCTACTCAGATGGTGTATACCTTCGGGGAAGGGAGGCCAACAGGTGGCCATGTCTCTCTGGGGGACAGCTCCCCTGGGCTACCTCTCACTCAGCTGTGGGGATGAGGAAACACCATCGGAGCCCACACTGGGGTACTGTGTCCTCACGACCCATTCAGCCAACACAGCTGGTTCAGAATAGCTTCAGCCTCTTAGAGAAAACAGTTAGGTTTGCTTTCAGCTTGCTTCTCTTAATCATTAACAGAACCCAAACCACTTTTCTGTCCATGCCAATCCTCTTCTGGTCCTCACATGTACCATCTCTGGACCTTGGCTGCTCTTTCTGCTTGAACAACTCCTTTCTTTGTCTGATTTCTTGGCTCTCCTAAAAGCTACCCCAGAGTCAATATCCCTTCTTCCCTTAACCCCCCATGATGCCTAGTCTGGGTATGCCTCCAATGAGGACCCGCACCTCACATGTCATACTGGCTAGTAATGGGAAGTGCAGTCAGTCTCTGTCCTCAGCCCAACTGAGCTCTGTTGGGAATGGGAACTGCACCGTCTGTCTCCCTTCATTGTCTTTTGGTATTGACTATGGCAACCGGTATACAGGATGCTCAATGTATTGTTGAATGGAACTGAATCTATTGTCGGCTCTAGGGTGGGAAGAAATAGAAAACATGTAAATTCATACCATGGATCAAGATCAAGAAGAGAAGCTCAGGGCAAGCTAGAGCATTCATGAGGACAAAAAACCAAGACAAAACCAAACCACTGTTTCAACAGGGGAGGCATAGCTAGAATGGCAGGGCTTCCGAAGAAGGTGGCCAGAGAGCGGGAAGACACAAGGTAGCCAGAGAGAGGTGGCCCGCTGATACTCCTGTGGATCTCAGGACTCTTGCCTATCACCAGCACCTCCTCTTTGGGCCGTATCCTTTCCCAGACTCACAGGAAGTTCCTCAAGAAGATGTGTTGGTACTCTGGGGTTGACCACTCATTAAACTGTTGCCGCAATTGGCTAGAAAAAGCTTCCAGAGGGTTTTACGGATTTGCCAGGACCTCATTTTATCATGCAATAAACGAGTTAATAATGAGCAGCATGGCTGGCCCAAGTTGTCTAAGTTCATCAGCATGGAAGTGTGAAACCTGTAGGGTTTCCTTCAGGACCATACAAAGAGTCTTACCTTTGTTTCAAAGGGTATCTTGGGAGGCCCCTTCTGGGGCTTTTTCAGTGATCTCTAGAGCAGCTCACCTGGCGGAACCGTGGGCCTTTCAGGCTTAGGTTTCAAGGTGCCCCTCCCCCACCTCCTTTTCTCCACACACACAGCCAAGTCAGCTGCTGCAGTCGGGTTTTGACTTGCGCTGACCTCTTGGGAAGCAGACTCACCAAGGGCTTCAAGGCCTGTCCCATTATGTGGATGACATGGCCATTAGTAACCATGGTAACCTCCCTTCCCTGGCTTTTGTGGCTCCACAGGTCTAAATCTGCACAGGTCTTGTCCAGATTTGAAGGGGTTATGGGGACTTAAGCAGAAAGCACCTTCCCTGAGCCACACAAGGCAAAAAAAGGAGTATTTCCAGTCTTCCAGGTGCAAAGAAACAACCTTCAATCTCCAATTCAGTAAACTTGAAATAAAACAAAACAAAAAGAAAGAACAAAGGAGAAGATAGAATACACTCCCTTCCTTCTTGTTTCTTTTTTCTTTTTTCCCCCAGCTGTGACCATAATACACACAGAGGGTGTGTTGGTCTAACAGTTTGAAACGACTCAAGTATGAACAGGCCTGAAGGCTGGTGTCCAAACAGGTCCAGGCAGCGGGGCATCCCCTCTGAGAACAGCCTTACAAATAAGGGCACAGGACGATCAGGGCCTGTTTATTTCATCCCCTTGTCAAAGAACCTTGAAAAAGGACTTACTTGCCACACAAAAGAAACTGACAAGTGTGTGTGTGAGGCAGTGCATAGGCAAATGAGCTCCACCGAACCATCCCATTATGTATATGCATTGCAAACATACCGTACGCGATAAATATACATGATAAACACAGGTTGAACATTCTGAATCTGAAATTCTAAACTACTAAATGCTTCAAAATCTGAAACTTTCCAATGCCAGCATGATGGGTGGAGGAAATACCACACCATGAAATGATGTTTCAAGCACACATAAAATTATGAAAAATATTGCATTGGAGTTACCCTTGGTCTCTGTGTATAATGCAAATGTGAAATATAAATATTTTCAGATTCAGATTAGGGTCCCAGCCCCCAGCACACCACATTATATGTGCAAATGTTCCAAATTCTGGGGAAAAAAAATCTGAAATCTGAAATGTTCTAGTTTCTGATAAGAAATACTTGAATATACCATGCCCATGCCATATCTGGTTGATCTGGATGATTTGTGTCAACAGATACAATTAACACATTAATGAAAAAAGGTATATTGTCGGAGTCAGCATCTTGGAACCCTCCATCTGTATTAACGTGCCAATAAAAAATGGAAATCTGCACTTCCCTATCCTCGGGAGTCACCAGGCAGGACTGATTACCTTTCTAGGCTTGGCCCGCCTCGGCAGGGGCGCTGTCCGAGTCCGAGTCGGCCCGGTCTGCTGTGCCTTCCGCTACTCTCTGACTCCAGCTCCCCCACTTCTCAGAGATGGCGTCCTCCTCTCCGACCGTCACTTCCACAAAGTCCACGATGCCTGACTCCTCGTTGTCCTCACTGCCCTGGCCATCGTGGCTGCTGCCCTCTGACCTGTCTGAGGCGGCCTCTGGGGGCTTGCCTGCCACACAGTCCTTGGCTTGCTCGCCACCCATTTTCACCCTGGGGACCAGCTTGTCGGAGTCCTCCTCGCAGAGCGCTCTGGGGTCCTTGGCGTACTGTTGAGCCACCTCGCTTCCATTCTTTGGGCTCTCAGCAACTTGTTTCACCGCTTTTCTTGGTACGATATCACGGCCGTGGTCATCCGCCAGGTGATGCTGTTGGTACTGCTCCAGCCAACTCAAGGTTCCAGTTTTTAGTAAGCATCTGTTCTCCTTGAACCAGCGCACAATCTCAGTTCGGACCAGCCCGGTCTTGGCCGCTAACTGGTCGTACTCCTGAGGCGTGGGCCACTGGGTTCTCGCGAAAGTGCTCCTGAGCAGGTGAATCTGTTCTTGATTTTGTATAATTGCTGATGAAGGGCTGGGCAGAGAACCAGCTAACTGTGCACCGGAGAGCTGGTCCAGTCGAGATAGAGCACCATTGGGGGCTACCATGTCTGATCCTTTTTTGCTGGACCCCATGGAATCCAAGACGGCCTGCTCCATGCTGTCTCGAAGCTTGCGCCTCTCTGAGAACCAGGAGTCGATTTCCCTCCTGCTCAGCTTGGTCTCCACCCTCAGCCGCTCCACTTCTGCCTGGGTGGGAAAAGAGCTTTTCAGAAAGCTGTCTTCCAGGGTTTTCAACTGTCCCTGGCTTTTCTCTTTGAACTTCTGGGGGGCAAAGTCTGGGTATACGTGATAGGTGCGACCGTGTCGGGTGCCTGCAATGGCCATCTGGTCTTTGGCAAGGGATTCGCTGGTGATATGGACAATGCCCCTCTGACACCGGTAACGATGGTCACTGAACCACTTCTTGATTTCGCTCCTGGCAAGGCCTGTCACCTCAATGAGGCGGTAGACCTCAGCATCGTCAGGGAACTGGCTCTGTAAAAAGCTTGCCTTGAGGTGCGCAATCTGCAACTTGGTCTTCTTGCGGTCGCTAGCTGGGGTGAGGGGCGTGTTGGCCACCTTGGGTGGAGGCTCTGGCACCTGGGCGATGTGTGGACGCTTCGGCTCAGGGGTAGCTTGAGGCGTCACCAAAGGTCTCTTCTGGCCATGGTTGGTCACTCCTGCCACCGCAAGTGTGATGGGGGAGCAAGAGACGGTCGTCGACCCACTCGTCACTTGAGTCAGCACCAGGCTGGGCTGGCCGAGGATCTGGCACGGCAGGGCTGTCTGGAGGATGGGCTGTGACATTTTTGTGGGGGCCAGCTGAGCAGGAAGCACAGTGATGGTCGGGGGTACTGACTGAATGGTACCATTAAACATCTTCTTTCGGGCTTCCTCCACCTCTTCCGGGGACCAGCTGATGCCGTGTTTTAAGCGCTGGGTGGCAAACCAGATTCTGATGTGCTCCTCTGGGTGTTTAGAGGCAGCTGTTAGCCAAGAGAGCTCAGCCTGGGTCGGGTAAGGGAACTTGTTGAAGGAGTTGATCATGGTGGCATTTGTGTCCAGGGCAGAGTTGTATTTGGTAGTGTTCAGAGGGACGGGGACCTTGGGGACAAGGTTGATATTTGGTGGCAGCTGTACGGAAGGCATGACGTGTCCCAGTGAATCTTGAAGGAGCTCCACACTTCCAAGTCTGGACAGGATCTCAGCTGTATCCGTCACCAGGCGGGCAGTCCCTTCCATGTGGTTTTCCGGGGCAGCCTCGTCAGGCTTCTTGGGCACTTTCTTGGCATCTGCCTTCGATTTTCCTGTCTTCATCGTGGGGATTTTACCCATGGAGACCCCGGGGTCATTGTCACCATTTCCAGGACCACCGGCCGCAATGGACATAACGTGGTTGGTGGTTTCGATGGACTGTTCCAGGACAGTTTGATTATTACGCTTGATCAATTTCAGCTTGAAGTTGGTCTCCCCCGGATGGAACTTGGCGTTGTGGTCAGATAAGGAGTCATACTTTTTGGTTGTGAAGTTACATTCGGCACACACGTAGAGGGGGTTGAGAATCACATTGGGGTGCTGCATGTCGACGTGTTCTGTGAACTCGTTCAGATTCTGTGTGGAATAAGGGCAATATTTGCACTCATAA